>NW_027362833.1:4522500-5152500 GCF_046119375.1 Phyllobates terribilis
CATACATATATATATAGTGATGTAGCAGACATCCCTTTAATGGTTTGGTGTGTTTTTGAATGACCATGTACCTTCCTCTTTAACGGACTGGTCACATGACTGTGACATCACACAGGTCCTTATGCACACAGAGGGTGTGGACACATGACTCTGACATCAGTTAAGGTCCTATCTGTGTGTGTGCTGCAGTATATATAAACCCTGTGTGATTTGTGACAGGTGTGTTCCGGTGTGTAGGAGTTCCTGGGTGTTGGGAGCTCCTGTGTGGGCACCGTGTGAGCGGCACGAGGCTGTTCCCTGTGTGTGGGGAACACCGCTCGTGGGAAGTCTGGTGAGGCCTGGTGGACTCCGGTGGAGGTGAAGCCTGGATCCCTGTGAGAGTGTGGGGGATGCCAGTAAGCCTCGGAGTGCCACACAAGCACCGCTCGTGTGAGGCCTGGTGAGGCCTGGTGGACTCCGGTGGAGGTGAAGCCTGGATCCCTGTGTGTGTGTGTGGGATGCCAGTAAGCCTCGGAGTGCCACACAAGCGTCCTGGAGGACAGAGCCTGGATCTGTGTGTGAGAGATGCCAGTGGTCTTGGACGGGTGGAGGTCTGGAGACCACGTGTGGTCAAGCCTTAGAGTCACAGTGGTGAAATGGACTAAAAGCAGCTGAAAGCCGATAAAGGTAATACTCTTTATGTTATGGACATTTTCATGGACATTGTTTTATTACCTTGCGGAAGGCTGTAATTAGAGCCAAGTGGGCCGGTGTGCCACTTGGGCTCGTGGACATTATGTATGTGAAATACGGTTTATGAAGTGTAATAAACTGTGGATTGTGAAACACGGCAAAGTAGTTGCTGGTGTGCAGTGATTGACGCAGCAAAGCGAGTATCCCCCAGGATAATAAGTAGTGCTGCCTTACAATATATATACACACACATATACATACATGTGTATATATATATATATATATATATATATATATATATATATATATATATATATATATATATATATGTGACACCCCAGGGGTCTGGTTGCCACAGTAATAGAGATATTATGTCTGAGAGCAAGTGGGAGGTTTCTCTGGTCAGGATCCCTAAACATGCAACACGGTCCGCCCAGACCTGGGAGGGGAGGAATCTGCCCTTTTAAACTGGGTCTGGGGCGGGATTAGAGTAGTCAGAGTGAAGCTGCAGACAGAGTCAGAGTCTGGAGAGGGAAAGTGAGATCAGGAGCTCTGGAAGAGCAGTAGCTGAAGTCCAGGGGCTGGAGCTGAGCAGAGCTCGCCCTGGACGAAGACACTAAAACCGGACACAGGAGTCCGAGGCTGTGGGGACTGATATACACCCAGCAGCAGAAACCAGCCGGCAGGGGATTCCAGGTCCTCTGGCCATAGAAGCCCGGAGGCTCAGTCACAAAGAAGGGACCAGCGCCGCCATCCAGGAGCGGAGGCTAACAGAAGGCCCCAAGTCACCAGCCATACGGGTGAGCACCACACGGTATACTCAGGGACGTGGGCTACTTGTAACCGCTGACAGCAAGGTAGCCAGGAAGAGTGCAGATAAACGGGGAGGCCTACAACTCCACCTGGCCAGGGGAAATCCTGCTTGCTCGCAGACTGACCAGGCCCCTTATACTAGCCAGTACTCCCGGGAGGGTCTGCCTTGTACCATCAGTAAAGACCCTAAACTGCACCTCCCGTCTCTGTGATTCCTTGCCGCTCCTGCACCATTAGCACTGGGACCCTCAGACCATCACTCCCATCATCTTCCACATTAGCTGCCCTGAGGCAATACTTCTCCCGTGGGGAGTCATCCCATACTCGGCTGCGCAAACAACATCAGCCTCAGCGGTCTGCAGCGCAGCGGCGGTCCCCAATGACCGCAATCCACGGGTGGCGTAGTCGGACACTTATTACAATACAAAAAGACTGCCACTGGTTTGACCACCCTGGGCACGGACCGGGTCACCGCCACACGGAGACTACAACCCCCAGCATTCTACAACAGGCCCGGTTCTGGGTTCCCCTGCACAACACAGGCCCAGGGGGTGCGTCAACTTTGGCGTAGTCGGCAGGATTTCGTGCCCGCAACCACCGGGTACTGCGTGCCTGAAAAAGAGACTTTTATACTTACCTGTGGTGAAGTTTCCCGCCGTCCGGAGTCGTTTCCCGCCATCCGGAGCCGATTCCCGCCATCGGACGCCATCTTGGACTGTTTCCCGCCGTCTTCTGCCTTCTTCCCGCCATCCACAGCTGCTTCCCGCCTTCGGACGCCATCTTCGGGACGCCGCACGGGAAGAAGAGGGGCGTGGACGCCGAAAGCGCGCGAGATCCGAAGCTCCGCCCCACGCTCTGACGCTGCGCAAGGTCCTGGAAGGGAGGAAGAGCGACGCTGACGTCATCGGAGCGCGACGCCAGGTCCTCAACCCCGACGATCGACTGCGGAGCCGCGGCCTACGGAAGAAGAGCATTGCAAGGTAGGCCACAGTCCACTAGGGGGGAGGAGGATGCCGGACACCGAGGGGAGCTCCACTGCCACAGCCACCGCCAGCGCAACCGCTGCAGCAGTCATGCCATTCACCATGCCCTATATCCCGGGGGCAACCTGGCTACCCCAGTACTCAGGGGAGTCACATACTCTAAATGACTTTAGAGAAAGACTGGATAGCCTCTTCCAGGTGTACCCCCTCACAGAAGAGCAAAAAGTGAGCATCCTGGTGGCCCAATTAATCGGGGCAGCCCAAAGGGAGGTAAAGTTCTGGCCACCTGGGAGGAAGAGGACTGTCAGAGAAATACTAGCCCGGCTGAAAGACACATTTGACACCCGCACCTCAGCCGAAATAAAACTAAGATTTTATGGGTGCAAACAACGGGCACATGAGAGTATAAGAGACTATGCTCTAAACCTACAAGAGGCCCTGAGAGCCATTAAGCAGGCAGACCCTGACAGCGTGGGAAATGAAGATAAGCTGTTGACTGAACAATTTATTGAGGGTCTACTGTGCAATGCCCACCGAACCCAGTTGCGGGCAATGGCCTTACAGGACCCTGACCTGGACTTTGCACAGTTCAAGGACAGAGCCATCCGGGTGCTCCGAGAACCGGCACCAGGTGGCGCTGTGATCCACAGGCGCCCTGCTATCACTTACCACCAGGAGACGGCGCCCTTGTCTGCAGGGCCTGTGGGAGCTGATGCGCAGGCTTTAAACAGTGACCCGGCTACTGACCTGCACCATCAGGTCCAAGAGCTGACTAAAAGCGTTGCCGCGCTAACCAGAACTGTGCAGTCTTTACAGGTCTCTTCTCCAGGAAAGATCCAGCTGGCATCCGGACCGGAGGACGTAACGTGGCGCCGACTGAGGAGGACCCCACCGGCCAGAGGAAGACCCAGCGACAGATACAACGAGGAAGGACGACCCATCTGCCGCCGCTGCAATCAACCCGGACATGTGGCAAGGTACTGTCATTTAAACGGGCACAACCTGGGGTAGAGGGCCAACCCCCAGGCATAAGACCATCAGGCCCATCAAACTGGCGTGATAAATACGTAGGGGGACGTCCAATCTTGCCTGTTGTACTGGATGGCATTCCTATGAGTGCCCTACTAGACACTGGGTCACAGGTGACCACCATCCCGTACGTGCTCTTTAAACAGTACTGGAATGACTCGGACATAACCCGCTACCCAGATGACGACCTGAGTATCATCGCCAGCAATGGTCAGCCCGTGCCGCAGGTGGGATTCAAAGAGGTGACCATTAAGATCGGTAAAGTCGAACTGGCGGCACAAGGACTGATTATAGTGGACATAGACCGTCATGAGAGTCACCCTAGAATAACCTTGGGAACTAATGTGATTGAAAATTGTCTTGCAGAGGTGATTCTCATTTTACAGCAGGTTGCCAAGAACGCCAGTTCCGGCCAGCAGCGTGTGCTCCAAAAAGAGATCCGGGCACTGATGAAGCGGCAACAGGTGGAACTATCTGGTGGTGAGATAGGTAGCGTGAGAATGTGTGACCCGTTCCCTATTGCCATGCCCCCAAAAAGTGAGATGATGATTTGGTGCCGGGCAGCTATTGGTCTAAGAGGTAGAGACTACCAAGCAATGGTAGAACCCGTCTACTCAGACAGTAGGCCCACCATTTTGACAGCACGGGGGGTGGTCGATGTACGCCATGGGAGGGTGCCCGTTCGCATCATAAATATCGGGGAGAGAGAAGTACACCTGCCCCGGTATGCCACGCTAGCCAAATTGTTCACCATAAACCAGAATTCTGTACAGGCCATGGAACCCTTGCCTCCATCTCAACCAGAGGAAGGTAACGGCTCTAAGAAACCAATGGAGGACTGGTGTCAGCAACTGCATTTGGGTACTGACTCCACTCCCTCACACCAGAAACAGGGAGTCTATCGGGTGGTTCGAGAGTACGAGAGAGTGTTTAGTAAACACCCGCTAGACTTCGGGCGAGTAAAGGGGGTAGAACACCACATCCCCACGGGAGACCATCCTCCCATAAAGGAGAGATACCGACCCGTACCCCCGGCACACTACCAACACGCCAAGGGGATGCTTAGAGACATGAAGGAGGCTGGGGTAATCAGGGACAGCTGTAGCCCCTGGGCAGCTCCACTAGTCTTAGTGAAAAAGAAAGACAACACCTTGAGAATGTGTGTAGACTACAGGAAGGTCAACCGTATCACACACAAAGATGCGTACCCGTTACCAAGGATAGAAGAGTCCTTAGCTGCATTAAAATCTGCTAACTTCTTCTCTACTTTGGATCTCACTAGCGGGTACTGGCAGGTTCCTGTAGCAGAGGCGGACCGGGAGAAGACCGCATTCACCACCCCGATGGGTCTCAGTGAATTTAACTGTATGCCGTTCGGGCTCTGCAACGCACCAGGAACCTTCCAACGGTTGATGGAATGCTGTCTAGGACACCGGAACTTCGAGGCGGTCCTGTTATACCTGGACGATGTCATCGTCTATTCCAAGACCTACGAGGACCACCTGAAACACCTGGCAGAAGTGTTTGAAGCTCTGGCAAACTACGGCCTAAAGGTGAAACCCTCCAAGTGTCACCTCCTGAAACCAAAGGTGCAGTACCTGGGGCACGTAGTGAGTGCTGACGGAGTGGCTCCCGACCCTGATAAGATCACCGTAATTAAGGACTGGCCAAGACCCTCCAGCATAAAGGAAGTGCGGCAGTTCCTCGGGTTGGTAGGCTACTACCGAAGATTCATTCCCGGTTTCACCAAAATGGCAGCCCCTATGCAGGACCTCCTGATAGGTCAATCTCGGAAAGCCAAAAACCAGAAGCCGCCCTTCAGGTGGGAAAAGCTGGAAGAGGAGTCCTTTTGCCAGCTGAAGATGGCCCTCACGGGGGATGAAATCCTGGCATATCCAGACTACAGCCAGCCCTTTATCCTCCACACGGACGCAAGCAACATCGGGCTAGGAGCCGTACTGTCCCAGATCCAGCAAGGGAAAGAACGGGTAATCGCTTATGCCAGCCGAAAGCTACGGCCCACGGAGCGGAACCCTGAGAATTATAGCTCATTCAAGCTGGAGTTCCTGGCAGTAGTGTGGGCAGTGACCGAACGCTTCAAGCATTACCTTGCCTCCTCCAAATTCACCGTGTACACGGATAACAACCCGTTGACACACCTGGACACTGCAAGGCTCGGTGCCCTGGAACAGAGATGGATGGCCCGCCTGTCCAACTTTGAATTCACCATCAAATACCGGGCAGGACGATCAAATGCCAACGCGGATGCCCTGTCTAGAATGCCGAACTTACCGGACGTAGGGGAAGATCCAGAAGATCTGGAAGAAGTTGAGCTCCCTGCGTTCCACCGTCATGGGATTACCCTGTATTCCCACCGTGTGAAGGACAGGCGCTCCGTGACGTTCAATCCCTTGCCCCACTACAACTGGGCGGAGACGCAAGACAGTAATCCCGCAGTCCATTTGGTGAAGGAAATGCTGACCCAGGCCGATGCCCGTCTTGACCCAGATGCTCCGGAGGAGACCAAGCAACTGTGGAAGGAGAAAAGTAAGCTGTTCCTCTACAGGGAGAAGCTGTGCCGGAGAATGGTTAACTCTCGAACGCATGAGTTGACCTGGCAGGTAGTGGTCCCAAGACGAGACGCGGCTATGGTTCTGGAGGCATACCACAACGGAGCAGGGCATTTCGGATGGAAGAAGCTGGAGTTCTTGTTGCGTGAACGGTTCGACTGGGTAGGCATGAGAGGAGCCATCGAGAGGTGGTGCAGAGACTGTGGCCCGTGCCACCTGAGAAGAAAGGACCGTGCTAGCCAGAAGACTCCCTTGCAGCCCATGATCACCAGACAGCCACTGGAACTGGTAGCCCTGGACCATGTGAAACTGGCTCCAAGCAGATCTGGGTATGTCTACGCCCTCACAATCGTAGATCATTACTCCCGGTTCCTGATGGTAGTCCCGGTCAAGGACTTAACGGCTCAAACAGCAGCTAGAGCCTTCCAGCAGCACTTCTGCCGTCCACACGGGTACCCGGACCAAGTGTTGACAGACCAAGGACCAGCCTTCGAAGCGGAGGTCTTCCAGGAGTTCTGCAACCTGTATGGCTGCAAGAAGATAAGAACAACGCCCTATCACCCTCAAACCAATGGACTCTGCGAGAAGATGAACCAGGTGGTGATAGATCTGCTAAAAACATTGCCCCTGGAAGAACGCAGTCTGTGGCCTGAGAAACTGCCCGATCTGGTGGACCTGTATAACCACATCCCTGTAGGTTCCACCAACTGTACCCCGGCTTACTTAATGAGAGCAAGACCTGGTAAGCTGCCTATCGACCTGGATATGGGAGTCCTGACGCCTGAGGACACCTCGCCAGAGGCAGACTGGGATACAGAACGGCAGCAGCAGTATCGGAAAGTACAGGAGAGCGTCGAGCGAAGTCTGTCTCAAGCTAGAGAAAGGCAAGAGAAGGCTTATAACCAGTATGCTCCCGCTGTTCCCCTGGTACCTGGAGAGCAGGTCTTGAAGAGGAAGAGGCGGCTCCACAAGTTGGACGACCAGTGGGAGAAGGACCCGTACACCGTACTGCCATCAAGCCATGAGAACCCAAAAATCTGCGTAATCAGTAAGGATGGAGGAGAAACCACAGCCATTGTCTCCAGAGACCACCTGAAGAAGTGTCCCGAGCAGCTGCAAAGCCCTGAAGAAGATCAAGAAAACCCTCAACCCGCAGAGGAAAGGGAAGAAATGATCAGTACAGTACTCGGAGACTTCCCCCGGTCTTGGACACAAGTAAACGGCGCTGTCGTAGTACCCGTCCTCACCTTTCTCCAGCCAGCCCCGCAAGTGCCTACAGAGGAACCGGTGGAGCTGGAAGAGCAGCCGGCCCAAGGGGCAGAAGAGTCCACACCAGCAGTACAGGAGGATCAACCCTCTGCTAGTAGTGAGCCTGCTGTGTCCCTAGTGAGCCAAAGAGTGCGCAGAAAGCTGCCCAGCTTGCCCATAACACCTCCTACACCCTGTAGTGCAGAACCAGTTAGTGAGCTCCGTAGGTCCACTAGAGTCACTAGAGGTCAGATGCCCGCTCGCTGGAGAATCTAAACCAATGCACTGTAAAGTTGACTGTTTATTGAAAAATGTTTATGGTTTATGTTTGTTGCCTGTTACTAATTATGTTTCTCAGTTACCCTGCAGATTTATTTGGACTAACAGGTTATGGACACTGGATAACCGGAACAGTTTTGTAGATAGTTGCACGTTGGTGCCTCTTGCGAAAACGGTCGCAGAAGAGAAAACCTGTCTGGCGTGGCCTCCTTGCGGCCCAAAGTAGTTAGTATACCCTTGCAGCCACGCCCAAGGACAACGCAAGGGGTTTGCTTTGGACAGGTCCCCTATTCTGTGCCAAGACTTCGCCTTGTTGGGTGAAATGGACAGCCCCTTTGTTTCATAAATTTCACCTTGGGTGATATGGACACCCGGTCACGGAAACGCCGTGACCTCTACAGACTAAAGCTTCTTGTAAATATGTTGTCTTATTATTGTTATACCTTGTATTTATGTTTCTTTAAAAATGTGTTTAGTCCCGGAGTACTAAAATTTACTAGGGGGGAATGTGACACCCCAGGGGTCTGGTTGCCACAGTAATAGAGATATTATGTCTGAGAGCAAGTGGGAGGTTTCTCTGGTCAGGATCCCTAAACATGCAACACGGTCCGCCTAGACCTGGGAGGGGAGGAATCTGCCCTTTTAAACTGGGTCTGGGGCGGGATTAGAGTAGTCAGAGTGAAGCTGCAGACAGAGTCAGAGTCTGGAGAGGGAAAGTGAGATCAGGAGCTCTGGAGGAGCAGTAGCTGAAGTCCAGGGGCTGGAGCTGAGCAGAGCTCGCCCTGGACGAAGACACTAAAACCGGACACAGGAGTCCGAGGCTGTGGGGACTGATATACACCCAGCAGCAGAAACCAGCCGGCAGGGGATTCCAGGTCCTCTGGCCATAGAAGCCCGGAGGCTCAGTCACAAAGAAGGGACCAGCGCCGCCATCCAGGAGCGGAGGCTAACAGAAGGCCCCAAGTCACCAGCCATACGGGTGAGCACCACACGGTATACTCAGGGACGTGGGCTACTTGTAACCGCTGACAGCAAGGTAGCCAGGAAGAGTGCAGATAAACGGGGAGGCCTACAACTCCACCTGGCCAGGGGAACTCCTGCTTGCTCGCAGACTGACCAGGCCCCTTATACTAGCCAGTACTCCCGGGAGGGTCTGCCTTGTACCATCAGTAAAGACCCTAAACTGCACCTCCCGTCTCTGTGATTCCTTGCCGCTCCTGCACCATTAGCACTGGGACCCTCAGACCATCACTCCCATCATCTTCCACATTAGCTGCCCTGAGGCAATACTTCTCCCGTGGGGAGTCATCCCATACTCGGCTGCGCAAACAACATCAGCCTCAGCGGTCTGCAGCGCAGCGGCGGTCCCCACTGACCGCAATCCACGGGTGGCGTAGTCGGACACTTATTACAATGCAAATAGACTGCCACTGGTTTGACCACCCTGGGCACGGACCGGGTCACCGCCACACGGAGACTACAACCCCCAGCATTCTACAACAGGCCCGGTTCCGGGTTCCCCTGCACAACACAGGCCCAGAGGGTGCGTCATATATATATATATATTACACTACCGTTCAAAAGTTTGGGGGTCACCCCCAAAATTTTGTGTTTTCTATAATAACTCATACGTTTATTTATCAAATGAGTTGCAAAATGAATAGAAAATATTGTCCAGACATTGACAAGGTTAGAAATAATAATTTTTATTTGAAAGAATAATTTTCTCCTTCAAACTTTGCTTTTGTCAAAGAATGCTCCCTTTGCAGCAATTACAGCATTGCAGACCTGGCATTCTAGCTGTTAATTTGCTGAGGTAATCTTGAGAAATTTCCCCCCATGCTTCCTGAAGCCCCTCCCACAAGTTGGATTGGCTTGATGGGCACTTTTTGCGCACCATACGGTTAAGCTGCTCCCACAACACCTCAATGGGGTTGAGATCTGGTGACTGCGCTGGCCACTCCATTACAGATAGAAGACCAGCTGCCTGCTTCTTCCCTAAATAGGTCATGCATAATTTGGAGGTGTGCTGTTATAGGAAGAAATTGGCTCCAATCAAGCGCTGTCCACAGGGTATGGCATGGCGTTGCAAAATGGAGTGATAGCCTTCCTTATTCAAAATCCCATTTACCTTGTACAAATCTCCCACTTTACCAGCACCAAAGCAGCCCCAGACAAACACATTACCTCCACCAGGCTTGACAGATGGCGTCAGGCACTCTTCCAGAATCTTTTCAGTTGTTCTGCATCTCACAAATGTTCTTTTGTGTGATCCAAACACCTCAAACTTTGATGCGTCTGTCCATAAAACTTTTTTCCAATCTTCCTCTGTCCAATGTCTGTGTTCTTTTGCCCATATTAATCTTTTCCTTTTATTAGTCAGTCTCAGATATGGCTTTTTCTTTGCCACTTTGCCCTGAAGGCCAGTATACTCTTACATGCCAAGAGTGTGCAAAGCAGTCATCAAAGCAAAAGGTGGCTACTTTGAAGAACCTAGAATATAAGACATATTTTCAGTTGTTTCACACTTTTTTGTTAAGTATATAATTCCACATGTGTTAATTCATCGTTTTGATGCCTTCAGTGTGAATGTACAATTTTCAAAGTCATGAAAATACAGAAAAATCTTTAAATGAGAAGGTGTGTCCAAACTTTTGGTCTGTACTGTATATGTCCAGGAAGACATGCACATTTTCTCTTAATTTTTTCTTTTTCCTTTAAAAATGTATTCTTTTGATCTAAAGTAATGGACGGTATAGAGCCTGATGTTTTTTCATATACTGCTGAGGAAGAAGAACGGATCCTAGGTGCGCTGAAGGATGATGGGACTTTTTTAAGTACACCTTCCCTAGTGGATCTTAAACGTAAATATGAAAGTGATTCTAAAAGGATGATTATTCTACAACTGCATTTGGTTACTTTGGGACAGTATTATAAAGCTCGGAAAATACCACGGGGTTTACGTTCAAATATAAGACCCAATCTTTTTGGAAATAATGTGACTTTTTGCTCCCGTTTTTGTCAAATCTCCAATAGATATGCCTTGGATATAATTTTGTTGAATATTGACTTTTTACAACAGGAAATATTGAAAATGACAACTTACATTGTGAATACTGAGGAAAAATTGAAATCATTGCTCAAAATTGAGGAATGGGATTCCTTCAAGGATTTAATAATGACTAAGGTGCAGGGTTTGCGCATGGAATTTGAGGATGTAAAACGTCGTAAATGGAATCGAGATATGGAGGATTATCAAACTGGTCACATTTATAACTGGCAGAAGGGTGGATCTAATTCATCATGGAGTAAAAGAGGTTATTTAAGGACTGATAAAAGGCCTAACAAGCATGATATAAAAGGACATTTACAATTGTGTGATAATTTCTCCTTTAGACCTAGATCAGGAGCAACAGAGAGGATCCAACGGAAAAGAAGAGGGGGCAAACGGCACCGAAGACAACAGAAAAAAACAGGACAAAATCAAACCACGGCAGCAGAGACAAGTGATGACACGAAAAAAAGAAATGAACTCGTGGTAAATATCTCTAAAAAAAATTTGACCATATCACAGATGACTGTCTTGAATAAGGGTTTGTCATTTAGTATGAGCAAACATGTGGACTGGTTTCAGCTGGAGCTAGATCTCCAGAGATTTTTTTAGAAATGTCAAATTGAGAAATTGGTTTTCTGGTAGTGTGATTGTCCCTAAATGTATAACTAGTGAACTTAGTCTACAACAGGTTCAGGTGGCCAAAAGGGGTACCTTTACGCCACCTGTGAATCCTCCGGTAATTAATGCATTTATGGAAGCGGTACAGAGGGATGTGAAAGCATTGAGAGGGAACTCAAATAAAAGACTGAAATCTCCAAATTTGAGTACAGAGGAGATACGGGCTTTGCAGGACCATGTCCATGACAGCGACATCATTATAAAACCTGCCGATAAAGGTGGGGCTGTCGTCGTCATGGACAGGGTCATGTATATTGAAGAAATTAGAAGACAGTTGAGTGACAGTGAAGTTTATGTCAAGTTGGAAAAGGATCCAAAATTTCTATTTTTAAATTATTTGAAAGTTATTTTGGATGGGGATTTGGAAAATAATATAATTGATAAAGATCTTTATGATTATTTATACAGTATGTGGAGAATCCTACCACCCCTGTGATATATGTACTTCCTAAAATACATAAAAATCTTAATCATCCCCCGGGACGACCCATAGTCTCCGGGGTAAATTCATTAACGAGTAAAATTGGAATTTATCTTGATAGAATATTAAATCCATTGGCGAAAAATACTAAATCCTTTGTGAGAGATACCATGGATTTTTTATTAAAAATACAGGAAGTTGAATTAAAAAGTGAGGTCATTTTGGCCTCATTTGATGTGGTATCTCTATACACCTCCATTGATAATGGTAGGGGGGTGGAGGCGATTGAACGGAGACTGTTTTATACGGATCTTAGTGAAAATAATAGGAAATTTATTATTGAATTATTAGAGTCCATATTATATCATAATTATTTCCTATTTGGTGATGAATATTTCCTCCAGAAATGTGGAACCGCGATGGGGGCCAATATGGCCCCTGCTTCTGCAAATATTGTTATGGCTACATTGGAGGAGAACTTTGTCTATGTGTCCCACCACTTTAGACATGTCATGGCGTGGTGGCGATACATAGATGACGTCTTCCTCCTCTGGACAGGTACACAAGGGGAACTGGAGGATTTTTATGGATATTTGAATCAGGTCGATAGGACTGTCAAATTTACATTGGTGAGTTCATGTAAATCTATTCAGTTTTTGGATGTTTTTATCACACAGGAAAATGGAAAATTATTGACCTCCCTCTTCATTAAACCGACGGATCGAAATGATTTCCTGAGGTATAACAGTCACCACCCAAAACGCATGATAGAATCATTACCTTTTAGCCAATATTTAAGAATTAAAAGAATAAAGTGTAGTGAGGAGGGCCTGTATAAGAGTGCACAGAAACTTACGAAAAAACTTAGGTCAAGAGGTTACCCTCAGAGACTGTTAAATAAACAGGAAAAAAAAGTCAGTGGATTAAATAGGGATATTATTCTGAATAAAATGACCAAAAATAATAAGGATGATAGAATACCTATGGTATCGACATATGGTGAAGAGAGTGAACAGGTGGCAAATATAGACAGGAGTCATTGGAAAATGTTAAATAGATGTTTCCCGGATGTGCCAGAATTTAAAAATCCCCCTCTTTTTTCTTATAGAAGAAATAAAAATATTAAAGATGTACTAGTACATTCAGATATTGGCCCCTCTAAAACTGTGACTCAGACATTCATTAAGGGTAGAGGTAGAAAGGGTTGTTATCCATGTCTTTCATGTGTCAACTGCCCGTTTATGTTAAAAGGTGATCGGTTTCTTCATCCAAAAACTCAAAAAGTATACAACATAAAAAATTTTTTTACATGTGATTCTGACTATATAATATATCTGTTAGAGTGCCCCTGCTCACTTTGGTATATAGGAGAAACTATGTGCGATTTTAAAACTCGCATGAATAATCATAGACATTCCATTAGAAAAAAGAGGATGGACTTACCTGTATCAAAGCATTTTGTGGAGGCGGGACATACTGTGATACAATTAAGATTTAGAATTATAGATGCGGTCCCTTTACAAAGACGGGGTGGAGATAGAATACGATTATTAAAAAGAAAGGAACTTGAGTGGATCCATAACTTGAATACGTTGAAGCCAAATGGACTGAATGCTGAATTTATTACAGCAGGTATCACCTGAGGAGTATGTTCAGACATCAGCAGTGTATGAAATTTGGGGTATTTTAAATATAATTGGATTTTTATATTTTAATATATTTATATATGGATATTTTTGGTTTCTTGCAGATCAATCACTCTCACTATGATATTTTGTGGAGTCGACGCGACCTGCTGCAACATGCGTATAAAGAAAGGGAGACTTCCTCTGGGAATGGATTTTTTCTTAAAAAAATGTTTTCTTTATATATATAGTAGTTGAAAATATTCAAGTTTCCACCTAATGAAGTTATAAAAATATATTTCTACATTATGAAATGGTATTCCTGTTTATGGAGAGAATTGAACTATAATGTATTCCCAATTATTGCCTGAGATTGGGAAAGGGGTGGGGACCTGAGGAAGGTTCCTCCTCTGACCTCTTAATTTCACTCCATGGATGAACCTAGGGATAGGGAATTCCATGGAAGGGTGTTTGGGTTATGTATTAATATATTATCTCTCCGTTCATTTATGGACATAGGAATTACCGTATGGATACTGTTATTATAATATAAATAAATTGAGAAATTATGAATAGGATGGTGTCCCTGATAATGAAAAGTGGGCGCGTTCTTGCAGTTAATAGAGGATAGGATTAATTATTTGAGTGCACATTTTGTTCATATTTGAAAATAATCTTCTGGTGGAGTTTGCCAATTAAAAAGATAGCGACCGTAGTGTTAGAAGTGTAAAGCGCTTGCCCGGTGATGTCACGATATGGGCGGACTAGGTTTGCCCCGGTCATGTGACAAAACAATGTGGGTCCCATGGGAGACATGCGCAGATTGGATTCTGAGACGCCGAGAACAGCGTGGAGGAAGTAGGATGTGTGGTTATACATGATTGCTGCGGGGTGAGTCGCACCCTCATATGTATTATTTACAATGTACACCTGGCACTAATAATTATCAATCAAAGCACTTGTCACTTTATGAGGGTTATGGATCATGATATTGATGATAATAATGTATCTGTTTAAAATGTATCACTATGTATGTAATTTTAATATTATTTTGAGATATGCACTTTTGCACTTTCTTTGTGAAATCATGGTTTTGTATAAATTAATTGTAATTATGGAATCACTGTTTGTAACTATATATATTGCACCATATGCATTTGAACTCTGCTTGAAAAAGGTTCTATGAACCGAAACGTTGCTTCTTGGGCTCATTAAAGTCCATTTTTTCTAACGAATTTTTGGAGTGCTGCCTTTTGATATACTTTCCATTGATATGCAACAGTTTGGACAGACTGCTTGGAGGCCTGGCACCTGCTAGTGAGTAATGATTAAATAGTGCTGTCTTATATATATATATATATATACAGTACAGACCAAAAGTTTGGACGCACCTTCTCATTTAAAGATTTTTCTGTATTTTCATGACTTTGAAAACTGTACATTCACACTGAAGGCATCAAAACTATGAAATAACACATGTGGAATTATATACTTAACAAAAAAGTGTCAAACAACTGAAAATATGTCTTATATTCTAGGTTCTTCAAAGTAGCCACCTTTTGCTTTGATGACAGCTTTGCACACTCTTGGCATTCTCTTGATGAGCTTCAAGAGGTTGTCTAGATTTAAAAATCTTTAAATGAGAAGGTGTGTCCAAACTTTTGGTCTGCACTATATATATATATATATATATATATGTATATTATATACACACACATACACACTTGCATATTTTATTTATATAAGTAAATATAAAAATCTATATATATGTAACTATTTATATATTGTGACAGGATTAGAGAATAAGTTCAAGCGATCACCGTCCCCTGGACCAGACATGTGCTTCAGGTATTCCAAGGCACAATTCATACGAGGCAGGTTTGGTACTACTGGTTACAACCAATTTTACAAAGTCCTGACTCACCAGAGCTCGGCCTCGTTCACAGCTCTTAACCCAAACAATTGCTTTACTCACAGCAGTTTTCCCAGGAGCAGAGAGAGCCTCTTCTTGTGGACTCTCAGCCCTATTATACCAGACCTGAACATTGCAGGTGATTAGCCAGAAAATACACTGTTCTCATGAGCGGATCGAAGGTGACATGCACACACCACACGTTTCCTCCGCTCATGTTACATATCCTCCCATCTGTTTCTGTGGCACCCCAGGGGTCTGGTTTCCACAGTAACAGCAATGTTATGTCTGAGAGCAGGTGGGAGGTCTCTTGGTCAGGAATCCTATGCATGCCGCACCTCCTGCCCAGTCCTGGGAGGGGAAGAACTTCCCCTATATAAACCTGGGGCTGAGGCAGGGTTAGTGAGTAGAGAAGAAGTAGAGACAGAGAAGCAGATATAGGAAAAGAACATCAGGAGCTCTGTGGGAGCAGTGCTACAAGGAGTCAGGGGCTGGCAGCTGCAGAGCTCGCCCTGACTGAGAAGTTATCACCGGACCCGGAGTCCGAGGCTGTGGGGACTAACTCCTATCCAGCAGCAGAAACCGACCGGCAGGGGATTGCAGGTCCTCTGGCCCAGAAACCCGAAGGCACGGTCACACGCGTGGGACCAGCACCACCGTCGTGGAGCGGAAGCTACTAGAAGGCCCCGAGTCACCGGCCATACGGGTGAGCACCACACGGTACACTCAGGGACGTGGGCTACTTATACCCGCCTCTAGCAAGGTAGCCAGAAGAGTATCGTTAGTTTGGGAGGCCTACAACTCCGCCTGGCCAGGGGAGATCCCATCTGCTCAAGGACTGACCAGGCCCCAATCGCTAGCCAGTACTCCGGGAGGGTCTATCTTTGTCACCAGTAAAGACCCTGAACTACACCGTACCGTCTCCGAGTGGTTCCTGCTACCCCCATCATCCACGTCGGCTGCCCTGAGGCCATACCCCTCCCATTGGGGGTTATACTATCACGCTGCACAATCCTACCACCGGCCTCAGCGGTCTGCCCTGCAGCAGCAGCTCCTTAGCTGTACTCAACGGGTGGCGTAGTCGTCCAACATCTACCGCTAATACAGCGCCACTTAGTCTGACTCCCTGGGCACGGACCGGATCACCGCCACGAGACTACAACCCTCAACAGATCCGGCTCCGGGTAAGCTCCCGCGTGCGCAACGCTGCGCGACACAGGCCCAGGGGCGCGTCAACTTTTGGCGTAGTCGGCAGGATTTCGTGCCCGCAACCACCGGGTACTGCGTGCCTGAAAAAGACTGTTCAAACTTACCTGTGGTGAAGATTCCCGCCATCCGGCGCCATCTTCCGCTTCCTTCCCGCCATCGGTGGAGTTTTCCCGCCATCCGGCGCCATCTTCAGCCTTCTTCCCGCCATACATGGAGTTTTCCCGCCATTGGACGCCATCTTGAGGACGCCGCGCGGGAAGAAGAGGGGCGTGGACTCCGAAAGCGCGCGAGAACTGAGGCCCCGCCTCACGTCCGGACGTTGCGTAAGGTCCTGGAAGGAGCCCAGCAGACGCCGACGTCACAGGAGCGCGACGGAAGGTCCTCAACCCTGACGATCCACTGCGGAGCCGCGGCCTACGGAAGAGGATCATCGCAAGGTAGGCCACGGTCCACTAGGGGGGAGAAGGATGTCGGATACGGAGGAGAGCTTCACCGCGTCAACCCCCGCCAGCGCCACCGCTGTTGCGGTCATGCCTTTCACCATGCCCTATATCCCGGGGGCAGCCTGGCTACCCCGGTACTCAGGGGAGTCACATACCCTGCATGACTTTAGAGAAAAGCTGGATAGCCTCTTCCAGGTGTACCCCCTCACAGAGGAGCAAAAAGTGAGCATCCTGGTGGCCCAATTAACCGGGGCAGCCCAAAGGGAGGTAAAGTCCTGGCCACCTGGGGGGAGGACTGTCGCAGGGATACTAACCCGGCTGAGGGACACCTTTGATACCCGCACCTCAGCCGAGATCAAGCTTAGATTCTACGGGTGCAAACAGCGGGCACATGAGAGTATAAGGGACTATGCCCTGAACCTACAAGAGGCCCTGAGAGCCATTAAGCAGACCGACCCTGACGGCGTGGGAGACGAGGACAGGCTGTTGACTGAACAATTTATAGAGGGTTTATATTGCAATGCCCACCGAACCCAGTTGCGGGCAATGGCCTTACAGGACCCTCATCTGGGATTTGCACAGTTCAAGGACAGAGCCATCCGGGTGCTTCGAGAACCGGCACCAGGTGGCGTTGTGACCCCCAGACGCCCCACTACCACTTACCACCAGGAGGCGGCGCCCTTGTCGGCAGGGCCTGTGGGAGCTGATGCGCAGGCTTTGAACAATGACCCGGCTCCAGACCTGCATCATCAGGTCCAAGAGCTAGCTAAAAGCGTTGCTGCGCTAACCCGAACTGTGCAGTCTTTACAGGTTTCCACTCCAGGGAAGATCCAGCTGGCATCCGGACCGGAGGACATCCCGTGGCGTCGACCAAGGAGGACCCCACCGGCCAGAGGAAGACCCAGCGACCGATACAACGAGGACGGACGACCCATCTGCCGCCGCTGCAATCAACCCGGACATATGGCAAGGTACTGTCCTTTAAACTGGCACAACCTGGGGTAGAGGGCCAACCCCCAGGAAAAAGATCACCAGGCCCATCGAACTGGCGCGACAAATATGTGGGAGGACGTCCAGTCTTACCCGTGGTACTGGATGGCATTCCTATGAGTGCCCTACTGGACACCAGGTCACAGGTCACCACCATCCCGTACGTGCTCTTCAAGCAGTACTGGAATGACTCGGATATCACCCGCTACCTTGACGACGACTTGAGTATCATCGCCAGCAATGGTCAGCCCGTGCCACAGATTGGATTTAAAGAGGTGACCATTAAAATCGGTAGAGTCGAACTGGCAGCACAGGGACTGATCATTGTAGACATTGACAAACACGAGAGTCACCCAAAGATAACTCTAGGAACTAATGTAATTGAAAATTGTCTTGCAGAGGTGATTTTCCTTTTACAGCAGGTTGCCAAGAACGCCAGCTCCGGCCAGCAGCGAGTGCTCCAGAAAGAGATCCGGGCACTGATGCGACGGCAACAGCTAGAACTCTCCGGTGGTGAGATTGGTAGCGTGCGAATGTGTGACCCTTTCCCTATTGCCATGCCCCCGAAAAGTGAAATGATGATTTGGTGCCGGGCAGCTATTGGTCTGAGAGGTAGAGATTACCAGGCAATGGTAGAAATAGTTTACTCAGACAGTAGGCCCACCATTTTGACAGCACGGGGGGTGGTCAATGTACGCCATGGGAGGGTGCCCGTTCGCATAATAAATATCGGGAAGAGGGAAGTGTACCTGCCCCGGTATGCCACGCTAGCCAAATTGTATACCATCAATCAAGATTCCATACAGTCCGTAGAACCCTTGCCTCCATCTTCCCCGGAGGAAGGTAACGGCTCTAAGAAAACAATGGAGGACTGGTGTCAGCAACTACATTTGGGTACTGACTCCACTCCCTCACACCAGAAACAGGGAGTCTATCGGGTGGTTCAAGAGTACGAGAGAGTGTTTAGTAAACACCCGTTAGACTTCGGGCGAGTCAAGGGGGTAGAACACCACATCCCCACGGGAGACCATCCTCCCATAAAAGAGAGGTATCGACCCGTACCCCCTGCACACTACCAACACGCCAAGGGGATGCTTAGAGACATGAAGGAGGCTGGGGTGATCAGGGATAGCTATAGCCCCTGGGCAGCTCCACTAGTCTTAGTCAAAAAGAAAGACAACACCATGAGGATGTGTGTAGATTACCGGAAAATCAACCGTATCACACACAAGGATGCGTACCCCTTACCAAGGATAGAGGAGTCTTTGGCTGCTTTAAGATCTGCTAACTTCTTCTCTACCTTGGATCTCACTAGTGGGTACTGGCAGGTTCCTGTAGCAGAGGCGGACCGGGAGAAGACCGCATTCACCACCCCGATGGGACTTAGCGAGTTTACCTGCATGCCGTTCGGACTCTGCAACGCACCAGGAACCTTCCAACGATTAATGGAGTGCTGTCTGGGCCACAGAAACTTCGAGACGGTCCTGTTGTACCTGGACGATGTCATCGTATATTCCAAGACGTATGAGGACCACCTGAAACACCTGGCGGAAGTGTTCGAAGCTCTGGCAAGCTACGGCCTAAAGGTGAAACCCTCCAAGTGTCACCTCCTGAAACCAAAGGTGCAGTACCTGGGACACGTGGTGAGCGCTGATGGAGTGGCTCCCGACCCTGATAAGATCACCGCAATTAAGGAATGGCCAAGTCCCTCCAGTGTAAAGGAAGTGCGGCAGTTCCTCGGGTTGGTAGGCTATTACCGCAGATTCATCCCCGGTTTCACCAAAAAGGCAGCTCCTATGCAGGACCTCCTGATAGGCCAGTCCCGGAAGGCCAAGAACCAGAAGCCACCCTTCAGATGGGAGAAGTTAGAAGAAGAGTCCTTCCGCCAGCTGAAGATGGCCCTCACGGGGGATGAAATCCTGGCGTACCCTGATTACAGCCAGCCCTTTATCCTCTACACCGACGCAAGTAACATCGGGCTAGGAGCCGTGCTGTCCCAGATCCAGCAGGGGAAAGAACGAGTAATCGCTTACGCCAGCCGAAAACTGCGACCCACCGAGAGAAACCCTGAGAATTACAGCTCATTTAAGCTAGAGTTCCTGGCAGTGGTGTGGGCAGTCACCGAACGCTTTAAGCACTACCTCGCTTCCCCCCGGTTCACCGTGTACACGGATAACAACCCGTTGACACACCTGGACACAGCAAGACTCGGTGCCCTAGAGCAGAGATGGATGGCCCGTCTGTCCAACTACGAGTTCACAATCAAATACCGGGCAGGACGCTCCAATACCAACGCGGACGCCCTGTCCAGGATGCCAAACCTACCGGACGTAGGAGAAGATCCAGAGGGACTGGAAGAAGTCGAACTCCCCGCGTTCCACCGTCATGGGACTATCCAGTATTCCCACCGGGTAAAGAGTAAGCAAGCTGCTACGTTTAATCCCTTGCCTCACTACAACTGGGCGGAAACGCAAGACAGTGACCCTGCCGTCCGACTGGTGAAGGAGATGCTGACTCGGCCAGAGGCTCGCCTTGACCCAGACGCTCCGGAGGAAGCCAAGCAACTGTGGGCTGAGAAGAGTCGACTGTTCCTTTATAAGGGGAAGTTGTGCCGCCGAATGGTTAACTCCCGGACGCATGAACTAATTTGGCAAGTAGTGGTGCCACGAAGAGACGCAGCCATGGTGATGGAGGCATACCACGACGGGGCTGGATACTTCGGATGGAAGAAGCTGGAGTTCCTGCTGCGCGGGCAGTTCCACTGGGTAGGCATGAGGGGAACCATCGAGAGGTGGTGCAGAGACTGTGGCCCGTGCAACCTAAGAAGGAAGGACCGTGCCAGCCAGAAGACTCCCCTGCAGTCCATCGTCACCCGGCAGCCGTTGGAACTGGTAGCCTTGGATCATGTAAAACTGACCCCAAGCAGAAGTGGCTACGTCTACGCACTAACCATCGTGGATCACTACTCCCGGTTCTTGGTTGTCGTCCCCGTCAAGGACTTAACAGCTCGAACAGCAGCTAGAGCCTTCCAGCAGCATTTCTGCCGTCCACACGGGTACCCGGACCAAGTTTTGACAGACCAGGGACCTGCCTTTGAAGCGGAGGTCTTCCAAGAATTCTGCACTCTGTATGGCTGCCGGAAGATAAGGACGACACCCTATCATCCGCAAACTAATGGACTTTGTGAGAAAATGAACCAGGTGGTGATAGATCTTCTGAAAACATTGCCCCTGGAAGAACGCAGTCTGTGGCCCGAGAGGCTGCCCGACCTAGTGGACCTATACAACCACATCCCGGTAGGTTCCACCAACTGTACCCCGGCTTACCTGATGAGGGCAAGACCTGGTAAGCTACCTGTTGACCTGGAGATGGGAGTCCTGACACCCGAGGACACTTCACCAGAAGCAGACTGGGACACAGAGAGGCAGCAGCAGTACCGGAAAGTACAGGAGAGCGTGGAGCGAAGTCTCTGTCAAGCTAGGGAAAGACAAGAGAAAACTTACAACCAGTATGCTCCCGCTGTTCCCCTGGTACCCGGAGAGCAGGTCTTGAAGAGGAAAAGGCGGCTCCACAAGTTGGACGACCAGTGGGAGAAGGACCCGTACATCGTACTGCCCTCAAGCCACGACAACCCAAAGGTCTGTACCATCAGTAAAGACGGAGGGGAAACCACAACCATTGTATCCCGGGATCACCTGAAGAAGTGTCCCGAACAGCTACGGAACCCTGAAGAGGAACAAGAAGACCCTCGACCCGTAGAGGAAAGGGAAGACATGGTTAGTACTGTGTTCGGAGACTTCCCTCGGTCTTGGACTCAAGTCAATGGCGCAGTTGTGGTACCTGTACTCACCTTCCTCCAACCAGCATCCCAAGCACCTACGGAGCAACAGGTAGAGCTGGAAGAACAGCCGGTCCAGGAGGCAGAAGACCCCACACAGGCAGACCAGGAGGATCAACCCTCTGCTTATAGTGAACCTGCCATACCTCTAGTGAGCCAAAGGGCCCGTGGACAGCTGCCCAGTTTACCCTTGACAGCTCCTACACCCTGTAGTTCAGGGCTAGACAGTCAGCTCCGTAGGTCCACTAGGGCCACTAGAGGCCAGTTACCCGCACGTTGGAGGATTTGAAGTGTTTAAATTGTTTTATTTGTGGTCACCTGTCTGTTACTTGTGTATAATTATGTGTTTCTAGTTATTTATAGGAGTCCTTGGTGGATTTACCGGGAATCCTTTATACATGGTTGGAGCGTAACCTAGGGATGGACTAAAGACTGTTAAGGACTCGGGGCAGGACAGACCCCTACCTGGTTACGTCTCCCTGTTTTGGTGAAATGGACACCTTGCTTTTCTTCAAAAACTGCACCCGGTTGCGGACACGCCGTGACCATTCTAATATGTTTTTTTTTATTGTACCGTTTCTGTTTGTATTGGTTATGTTTTTCTAAAATATGTTTAGTCCCGGAGTACTAAATTTCACTAGGGGGGAATGTGGCACCCCAGGGGTCTGGTTTCCACAGTAACAGCAATGTTATGTCTGAGAGCAGGTGGGAGGTCTCTTGGTCAGGAATCCTATGCATGCCGCACCTCCTGCCCAGTCCTGGGAGGGGAACAACTTCCCCTATATAAACCTGGGGCTGAGGCAGGGTTAGTGAGTAGAGAAGAAGTAGAGACAGAGAAGCAGATATAGGAAAAGAACATCAGGAGCTCTGTGGGAGCAGTGCTACAAGGAGTCAGGGGCTGGCAGCTGCAGAGCTCGCCCTGACTGAGAAGTTATCACCGGACCCGGAGTCCGAGGCTGTGGGGACTAACTCCTATCCAGCAGCAGAAACCGACCGGCAGGGGATTGCAGGTCCTCTGGCCCAGAAACCCGAAGGCACGGTCACACGTGTGGGACCAGCACCGCCGTCGTGGAGCGGAAGCTACTAGAAGGCCCCGAGTCACCGGCCATACGGGTGAGCACCACACGGTACACTCAGGGACGTGGGCTACTTATACCCGCCTCTAGCAAGGTAGCCAGAAGAGTATCGTTAGTTTGGGAGGCCTACAACTCCGCCTGGCCAGGGGAGATCCCATCTGCTCAAGGACTGACCAGGCCCCAATCGCTAGCCAGTACTCCGGGAGGGTCTATCTTTGTCACCAGTAAAGACCCTGAACTACACCGTACCGTCTCCGAGTGGTTCCTGCTACCCCCATCATCCACGTCGGCTGCCCTGAGGCCATACCCCTCCCGTTGGGGGTTATACTATCACGCTGCACAATCCTACCACCGGCCTCAGCGGTCTGCCCTGCAGCAGCAGCTCCTTAGCTGTACTCAACGGGTGGCGTAGTCGTTCAACATCTACCGCTAATACAGCGCCACTTAGTCTGACTCCCTGGGCACGGACCGGATCACCGCCACGAGACTACAACCCTCAACAGATCCGGCTCCGGGTAAGCTCCCGCGTGCGCAACGCTGCGCAACACAGGCCCAGGGGCGCGTCATTTCTACCTCAGCACCGGAATATTCTTAGCTCTTAAATCATTAAACCAAAACTAGGACCCTGGACAGGGCACCTGTATTGGCCAGCTGACGTCCGGGTCTATGCTCTACAGAAAAACTAAAATATTTTATTAAGTTTCTATGATCTGGGATCTCAGAAAACATATCCCTATTCTCATGGCCAGCTCCAGGTTTTTCTGGGCCCTGGGCAAAAGAGTCTCAGTGGGCCCCCTTAACACATACCACGATTCATATATATATATATATATATATATATATATATATATATATATATATATATAATACAATGCAAAGATTTCACTTCTTACAGTACATGAGATATATCTATTGTAAATTCTACAAAAGCTCAAAAAACGGCGAATTGCTCCACACAGGATACTGGCCCCCATAAAATGCTCCATACAGAATACTGGCCCCCATATAAAGCTGCATACGGAATACTGGCCCCCATATAACGCTCCATACGGAATACTGGCCCTCACATAACGATCCATACAGAATACTAGCCCCCATATAACGCTCCATACAGGATATTGGCCCCCATATAACGGTCCGTACAGGATACTGGTCCCCTTATAACGCTCTATACAGGATACTGGCCCCCTTATAACGCTCTATACAGGATACTGGCCCCCATATAATGCCCCATGCAGGATGTCCCTTTCCCACCCATATAATGCTCCATGCAGGATGTCCCTTTCCCCCCATATAATGCCCCATGCAGGATATCCCTCTTCCCCACCATATAATGCCCCATGCAGGATGTTATCCCCCCTCTTTATAATGCCCCATGCAGGATGTCTCCCCCCCCTATATAATGCCCCATGCAGGATGTCTCCCCCCCTCTTTATAATACCCCATGCAGGATGTCTCCCCCCTTATATAATGCCCCATGCAGGATGTCTCCCCCCCCTCTTTATAATGCCCCATGCAGGAAGTCTCCCCCCTATATAATGCCACATGCAGGATGTCACCCCCCCTCTTTATAATGCCCCATGCAGGATGTCACCCCCATATAATGCCCCATGCAGGATGTCACCCCCCCATATAATGCCCCATGCAGGATGTCACCCCCCCATATAATGCCCCATGCAGGATGTCACCCCCCCCCATATAATGCCCCATGCTTCTGTTATAGCAGAAGCTGGAGTCCCTCAAGTTTAAAGGCCCCATCTATGCTATATAAGTCTGACAGTTATTTTAGGTGAAAACAACAGCTATGAATGTTCCTTCTTGTATCAATAGCGTGTCCTTGGGAGAAGATAAAGTGATTCTCCCTGGCCAGATGTTTCTTCTAGTGTAGCAATAATGTGTTCTTGCAGAAAGATGAGATGACCTTGCTAACTAGATAAGTCTAATTAAATATTTTAAAGCATACAGAAACTAGCTTTTTTCGCTTGTTCAGCTAAACTGTATAATCGAACCATATGTGGCAAATCCGTTTCCTGCCTTTAGGGTGTATATTAGCCCTGTGTTTTGTAATAAAGTTTTTAGAGTATGTTTAGACACAAACATCCTGTCCTGTTTCTTCATTCTCTCCGAGCTCGTAATCCAAAGGATAGAAGACCCAAATTTCAGTGACGACAGCTGGCGCCTCGAACAGGGACCTTGAGTTAATCTACCCAAGGGTGCTCGACCGGTCCGAGACGTGGGACGAGTGAAGCTCTCTGTTGGTGATATATACAGTGCTGAGGTAAGAATAACTGTTATATTCTACCTAATTATATCACTGCATAGAAGAGACTCCCTCACCCCCGAGCGGTCGGCTCCCCAGGTAATTCAACAGATTGTTGTCTGGCTCAGGTCCCTTTGAACCAGTAGAATCCCTCAGATAAATTGACAGTCCTGCCTTCTATCCTTTGGAGAATTTAAGAATGAAAGTATGGATCCGATGATTGTGTTGTGGATGTGTCCCGGGATTGATGTTTTTGGTCTGTTTTTCTGGTTGGCGTATAAGTCCTAGAGAGGCTAGTAGTGGAATGGTTCAGAAACCTTTGTGGCCCATTGTCTAAGTGACCATTGTCTAAGTGACTGAGGAGTCTCTTCTAGGTGAGGAGAACCGAAAAAATGGGGAACCAAAATGCCAAGGAAGGCATTATAGCCAAAGACTTAGTGGTACGCAGAGAAGGGAAACAGGCACTGATTGGAATTGACAAAATATTGTGTAAAGCGGGAATGAATGAGAATGGAGAGATGAATGGAGAGAAATGGAAATCCTTCTTTAACTCCTATCATGGATGGCTGAAAGATAAGGGTCTGTTAGGGACAGTAGATGTATGGATGAATGCATGCGCTTATTTTGAAGGAGAGATTGAAGAATTAGGAGACGGACGTTACAGACTGACAAAAACTGGAATGACAGATTTTCCTCCCTGTCCGCTCCCGACGTCACCCCCACCCCAGTACCAGAATTCCCAGGAACCTAAATGTTGGGTTTGCCCCAGATGTGGACAGCAGAATCCCTTGACAGTAGACATCTGTGTGGCATGTGGAGGACCGAGACCCCACCCAGCTAGTCTATTCCCAATGAGGACGGTAGTTGTGCCAGGAGCACCAGCAGCAGCAGCAGCAGCAGGGGGGGATGCAGTGGTTCCAGGTCAGGAAGCTCGTACAATGTTAATGTATAGACCATGGAGCCCTTCAGAGCAGTTGGCACTGATCTCCCAGCTGCCAGATCCGTCCCAGTCCCCTATGGGTTTTGCTAGAATGATCACCACCATACAGGATACGTATCATGCCACTAGAATAGATCTGCAGGGGGTAATTAAGGGAAAATTGGCAGATGAAGCCCGCTATGATAGGTTGATAGATGAGACAAAAAAAACAGTATGCCAATAGGACCGGACCCGTAGATGCAGAATCTAATGATGCAGCAGCTGGAGTCCTATTCGCAGCAGCGTTGGTAAAAGCATGTCAAGACAGGCAAGCAGAAAAGCAAGTTACACTAGAAGATAGAGTGCAGGGAAAGGAGGAAGATCCTAAGGATTATTTCTATGCACTAAAGAAAACCTGGTCAGAAATGGGGTTCAACCCCGGGAATAAGACTAGTGAGAGGGTATTAGCAAGTGCTTTCATGAATGGGCTAAAGAAAGAGATTGCAGAGAAGGTAAAAGCAAGTAGACCGGACTGGAGATCAGTGAAGGCAGAAGATTTAGCTAGAATAGCTCAGGGGGCACAGCATGACATAGCGCAGGCAAAAAGAGCTGCCAGAATACATATAGTAGAGACGACCCCCAGAAACAACAGAGGCAGAGGACGGACTGAAGGAGGAGGACAGAAACTGTGTTACGGATGTAAAAAGCCAGGACATTTTAGAAAGAACTGTAGGACCAACCCGTATCCAAATGCTCAGAGTACGGGTCCTCCAGCCGACCAAACAACGCCCCCATAGGATGAGGGTAGCTTGCACATGAACCCCCTCATCTCCTTACCCCCAACTCCCAGTTGTATAGTGCAGGTGAACCTACCAGGGGGACATGAAATCGATTTCCAAATAGATACGGGGGCCGACAATTCAGTAATTACGCAAGGTGATTGGCCATATGTAGCGCCCCAAGGACTTGGTCACTACAGAGGTATTGCACCTCATCCAGAAGTGTGATATCCCACTCCCGGGTAAGGATGGAGTATGGATCAAGGCTCAGTAGGCTGCATACAGCACACACACCCCATTTCCGAGGGACAGCTCAACGGTGCTCCCACTAGACAGAAGTGCAGGCACGACAGCATCTGTCCCTGGCTGGAGTGGGGAGGGGGGTGGAATACCCAGTGCTATAGGGGCAGATAGGGGTTGGGTCCGGAGCATAGGAAGGAGCCCATTGGTTGCTAGTCACCTGGGCTCATGGTCAGAGGGAGGTATATAAGGTGGGCACTATCTTAGAACAGTGTTCAGTCTGAGAGAGGAAGTGACAGAGCAGGGCCTCTGTGGAGCTCTGCTCCGGAGGCGGGCCTAGCCTGTGAGGCCCAGCCAGCACTGAAAGAGAAAGAAGAAGTTCAGTCTTTGAGGAGAAGTGGAGAAGGCAGGGAGCAGGGCTGCTGCATGGGCTCTGCTCCCTGGGCAAGCCTAGCACAGAGGCCGGGGCCAGAGAGAGAGAGAGGAGAAGGAACAGTGGAAAGGAAAAGGAAACAAGACCAGAACAGAAGTAACAAGTGAAACAGAAAGGCTCAGGAACGAGAAGGAAGAGAGAACCCTAAGGACCCAGGATATTGCGGGTGACGGGTTGGCAGAACAGGGTACCGGATCCCAAATTGGTGGAAGCGAATCATCTTCAGCCAAGAACCGGAGGTCGTGACCAGCCCTTGGTGCGACCCCTCATTACACCTTGCTAGGAAGGCATACCATATAGGGTCAGGGACATGGGCACGTAGCCCTCCCAAGAGAAGGCCCGCGGGAGCTGGACATAAGCTTGGTCACTGGTGGGGCACGAGCCAGAGAAAGGACGGAAGGGAGCTTTGAGACATACTCCAGAAAGACCTGGGAGTTTACCGAGTCCCTTGCCTGGTGGACGCAGCACGGCTTGGGTGGTCACTGCTTCGCGAGAGTGACCTGGAGAATACAAACTGTGAGTAAAGGACATTGGATTGCAACACGTTGTCTGTGACTTCTTGCTCCTCCGGCACTATTGGTACTGGTACTATCTCCACCATCACTCCCATCATCCACGCTAACTGCCCTGAGGCTGTACTCCTCCTGTGGGGAGTCATCCCATTCTTAGCTGCACATATAACACAGGCCTCAGCGGTCTGCCTTGCAGCGGCGGTCTCCATTGACCGCAATCCACGGGTGGCGTAGTCGGACACTTGTTATTACACTAAGACTGCCACTGAATTGACCACCCTGGGCACGGACCGGGTCACCGCCACGGAGACTACAACCCCCAGCGATCCGGCTCCGGGTATTCCCTGCACAACACAGGCCCAGGGGGCGCGTCAACTTTGGCGTAGTCGGCAGGATTCAAACCAACCCGCCACCAACGGGTATTGCGTGCCTGAAAAAGACTTTTGCACTTACCTGAGAGAAGTTTCCCGCCATCAGACGCCATTTTCGGGACGCCGCTCGGGAAGAAGAGGGGCGTGGACGCCGAAAGCGCGTGAGATCCGAAGCTCCGCCCCACGCACTGACGCTGCGTAAGGTCCTGGAAGGGAGAGGGAGTGACGCTGACGTCACAGGAGCGCGACGCAAGGTCCTCAACCCCGACGATCGACTGCGGAGCCGCGGCCTACGGAGGAAGATCATCGCAAGGTAGGCCACGGTCCGCCGGGGGGGGGGGGAAAGACATCGGGAACGGAGAGCAAAATGGCGGACCGGCAGCAGACTAAGCTGCCCAGCATCGGCAGTGCCCCAGTCGTCACAGGCCCCGACCAGCACCAGGAGAAGACGGGTGACGCAGGAGCGGTCGCGGGAGCAGGTAAGAGGAGTCTCCCTGTCCCGGACGCTGCCAGCGTCAGCCTGCTCCCGGGCCCCCTGGTGGAGCCGCCGATCCCGGGCGCTGCAGACACCGACCTGCTCCAGACCCCGCAACAAGCCCTGCAGCCGAGCCCTCCAGCCCTGGGCACCGCCACCACCAGCCCGCGCCCAGGCCCAAAGTCGCACCCTCTGACCCCGGGCGTCATCAACAGCGGCCTTCTCCAGACCCCGCCGCAAGGCCTACTGCACAAGGGTGCCAAGGGACAGTACGCCCTCCACGTTCACCGGCTCACGGAGGAGAAGCTGCAGTACCACCAGTACGAGGAAAGCCAAGAGGACCCGGACGGGTCTGAAGACTGCCCTCAGGAGGGAGCTCAAGGAGGACATAACTATTAAAAGAAAGTAGCGTGAGTAAGGAACTGTACAAAGTTACCCGTCAGGGTACAAGGACTGTTTTTCTTTTGAACTGTTAATAAGTGTGGTCCCCGTTGGGACAGCTAAAAGACTGTTACCCGTTTCCAAGATACCCCCTTTCTTACCTGGCTGAGGACTGAGAGCAGCCATCCCCTTTCCAACCGGCCGAGGACTGGGAACGGCCAACCCCTGGTAAATAGTTGCGCTTCTCAAAGCGCCCCCTACTGGTTTTTTAAAAGAACTGCAACGTCTACCTCAGGACGAATTAAATGGACTGTTGCACCTTTGAGAGAGAAAGTGAACACCTGGTCGCAAGTTGTCCAGCGGCCAGAAGTCAAGAATGCGTTTTTGAAGAATGTTTTATTTGCAAAAGTTTTATAGTGTGTTTTATGGTAAAAGAGTTCCGGAAGTAATAACCAAAAGTGTTTCATCAGAGTGTTTCCCATGAAGGGAATTGTACAAGTGTGTCTGTTTCCTGATGTAAGCAGTTAATGAAAAAGTTTTTGCATACCCTGTGAATTGTTTTTGCTCTGTTCCAGCCCGAGGACGTGCTGTGCTTTACCAGGGGGGAATGTAGCGCCCCGAGGACTTGGTCACTACAGAGGTATTGCACCTCATCCAGAGGTGTGATATCCCACTCCCGGGTAAGGATGAAGTATGGATCAAGGCTCAGTAGGCTGCATACAGCACACACACCCCATTTCCGAGGGACAGCTCAACGGTGCTCCCACTAGACAGAAGTGCAGGCACGACAGCATCTGTCCCTGGCTGGAGTGGGGAGGGGGGTGGAATACCCAGTGCTATAGGGGCAGATAGGGGTTGGGTCCTGAGCATAGGAAGGAGCCCATTGGTTGCTAGTCACCTGGGCTCATGGTCAGAGGGAGGTATATAAGGTGGGCACCATCTTAGAACAGTGTTCAGTCTGAGAGAGGAAGTGACAGAGCAGGGCCTCTGTGGAGCTCTGCTCCGGAGGCGGGCCTAGCCTGTGAGGCCCAGCCAGCACTGAAAGAGAAAGAAGAAGAAGTTCAGTCTGTGAGGAGAAGTGGAGAAGGCAGGGAGCAGGGCTGCTGCATGGGCTCTGCTCCCTGGGCAGGCCTAGCACAGAGGCCGGGGCCAGAGAGAGAGAGAGGAGAAGGAACAGTGGAAAAGAAAAGGGAACAAGACCAGAACAGAAGTAACAAGTGAAACAGAAAGGCTCAGGAACGAGAAGGAAGAGAGAACCCTAAGGACCCAGGATATTGCGGGTGACGGGTTGGCAGAACAGGGTACCGGATCCCAAATTGGTGGAAGCGAATCATCTTCAGCCAAGAACCGGAGGTCGTGACCAGCCCTTGGTGCGACCCCTCGTTACACCTTGCTAGGAAGGCATACCATATAGGGTCAGGGACGTGGGCACGTAGCCCTCCCAAGAGAAGGCCCGCGGGAGCTGGACATAAGCTTGGTCACTGGTGGGGCACGAGCCAGAGAAAGGACGGAAGGGAGCTTTGAGACATACTCCAGAAAGACCTGGGAGTTGACCGAGTCCCTTGCCTGGTGGACGCAGCACGGCTTGGGTGGTCACTGCTTCGCGAGAGTGACCTGGAGAAAACAAACTGTGAGTAAAGGACATTGGATTGCAACACGTTGTCTGTGACTTCTTGCTCCTCCGGCACTATTGGTACTGGGACTATCTCCACCATCACTCCCATCATCCACGCTAACTGCCCTGAGGCTGTACTCCTCCCGTGGGGAGTCATCCCATTCTTAGCTGCACACATAACACCGGCCTCAGCGGTCTGCCTTGCAGCGGCGGTCTCCATTGACCGCAATCCACGGGTGGCGTAGTCGGACACTTGTTATTACACTAAGACTGCCACTGAATTGACCACCCTGGGCACGGACCGGGTCACCGCCACGGAGACTACAACCCCCAGCGATCCGGCTCCGGGTATTCCCTGCACAACACAGGCCCAGGGGGCGCGTCACATACATTGACACTGATTTTTCACATCATGTCATTGCCACCCCCTTCAATTCCCCGTCTGTCCTGCTTCCTGTCACTAAAAGAATTCCCCTGCAAATTCAAGGAGCCACTGTACATAGCAAGCTCATAGTATCGCCCCGAGGCCAATGTAACCTTTTGGGAAATGATGTGTTGTCCCAATTACAAGCACATATTGAGTATCATCCCGATGGCACTGTCACCATGACCCCAGGTTTAAAACCAAGTACCCTTTGCAAAATTATGTCACTAGATATTGCCAGCATAGAAGAGACAAATGAGTTTCCCCCGATATTGGAGCAGGCTGTACCACATGATTTTTGGGCCTCAGACAAAACAGATGTTGGTAGGTTAAGAGTTCAACCAGTAATGGTGAAATTAAAACCAGGAGCCATCTTGCCTCAACAGAGGCAGTATCCCCTTAGCTCGGCTCAGGAGAATGCCATAGCCCAGCAGGTCCAAAAATTACTACAGAGAGGAGTCCTAGTCAAAACCCAGTCCCCTTGCAACACTCCCCTGTTCCCAGTAAAGAAAAAGAGTGTGCCAGGACAACCAGCCGCATATAGAATGGTCCATGACCTCCGGTTGGTTAACAAAGCCACAGAACTTCTAACACCAGTTGTGCCCAACCCGCATACTCTTCTGTCACAGATACCTTCTAACTCTCTTTGTTTTTCAGTGGTCGATTTGGCAAATGCATTTTTCAGTGTACCATTACATCCTGACTGCCAGTACCTGTTTGCTCTCACATTCCAGGGCAGTCAATATACATGGACAGTGTTGCCACAGGGTGCCCAGAATTCACCCACAATGTACACTGCAAGTCTGCAGGAAATACTGGAGGGATGGTCTGAACCACATATCGTTGTTTTGCAATATGTCGATGACCTGCTCATTTGTGCCCCCTCCAGGAAACAATGTCATAGTGCAACTATATCGCTTATGTTGTTTCTCTATCACGCTGGCTGCAAGGCATCGAAAGATAAGCTTCAGTTTTGTAAATCTTCAGTCACCTTTTTGGGACATTGCATTACACCAGGAGCTCGTCATTTAACAAATGCACGTAAACTAGCAGTACAGGCATTCACCGTCCCCATTAATGTTGCAGCCCTCAGAACTTTTCTTGGACTTGTTTCCTATTGCAGACAGTGGATTCATGCCGCCTCTGTTTTAATGCAGCCCCTCTTTGACTGTCTTACCCCAACACCTTTTGTACTAACATCAGAGGCAATAGACTGTTTTTATTCTCTCAAGAACCGTATTTTGGCCGCTTCAGCTTTGGGTACACCTAATTATGAGCTCCCATTTACTCTGTACCTTCATGAACAAGCTGGACATGCAGCAGGAGTTTTAACTCAAACACACGGTGATAATCAGAGACCTGTTGCCTATTTTAGTGTCAGATTGGATGCGGTAGCCAGAGGTGCACCATCCTGCGTACGTGCTCTGCATGCTGTTGGACTATTACTCCATAAATCCGCAGACATTGTTCTTGACCACCCGCTCACCGTTCTAACACCTCATGATGTCTACACTATATTGAATCAAGTGCAACCCGCTCACCTCTCAGCAGCACGTCATCTCAGGTTACAATGTGCACTGTTAATGCCTCCCAATGTTTCTTTACAGAGGTGTACTACCCTGAATCCAGCAACTTTGTTACCTCTCTCGGATCTAAAGGAGGAGTCAGGTACTGTGCTTTTTAAGGAAGATCCAAGAGAGGAAGTTCCTCATGACTGTGTACAAATGATGGCACAAGAAACGGCAGGTTTACCTACTGTATTTGAACATGAATTACAAAATGCAGATTTTGAATTTTTTGTAGATGGATCCCGTCATCAGGACGATTCAGGTACCTTCCATACTGGATATGCAGTTGTCTCCCTCAATGCAGTAATCAAGGCAGAACCAATGCTCCCACACCAGTCGGCTCAAGAAGCTGAACTTAGGGCCCTAACCGAGGCCTGTAAACTAGCGGAAGGTAGTATTGTTAACATTTACACAGATTCTAGGTACGCATTCGGTATATCGCATGATTTTGGTCCAATATGGAAGTCAAGAGGTTTCCTGACGGCAGCAGGACACCCCATTAAGAATGCTGATGCGGTCCAGCAGTTAATTAATTGATGCGCTACAACTACCTAAACAAGTAGCTGTCATAAAGGTAAGAGCACATACCAGACGCACCGACCAGGTAAGCAGAGGAAACGCGATGGCAGATGCAGCAGCAAAAACAGCAGCCTGTAAGCCGCAACAAGGGTCAACAGTACGTCAGTTAAGTGCCCCTAAAAACCCCTTTGTGTCGGAGGACATCTTATCCCAAATGCAGGCGCAGGCTCAAAAGGAGGAGGTTGATAAGTGGTTAAAGGAAGGTGCATGCCTGAATGAAGCAAATGGGGTATGGGGGAAAGGGACACGACGATGCCTTCCAAGGGCACTGTACCCAGCAGCTGCCCAGGTACTACATGGGCCGACACACCAATCTAAAACGGGTGTGATGAGTGTGATGCAGAAACATTGGGTGGCACCAGGATTCTCCACCTGTATTGAAAACCTGGTACAAGGGTGCATGATATGTGCTACACATAATCAGGGTAGAGTAGTTAAAACACCACCCAAACACACCCCCCGGCCCCTCTATCCATTCCAGAGACTGCAAATTGATTATATTCAGCTGCCAAAGTCAGGATCATGGGAATATGTGTTGGTCTGTATTGATTTGTTCTCAGGATGGCCAGAGGCTTTCCCGATTGCCAAAGCCACGGCTACGGCAACCGCAAAGAAACTGCTTGCGGAGGTGGTCTGCAGGTATGGGGTACCAGAGGTAATTGAGAGTGACAGAGGTACACACTTCACAGGTGAAATAATGAATGAAGTCATGTCAGCTCTAGGAATTCAACAAGCATTCCATACCCCATATCACCCACAAAGTAGTGGTACAGTGGAAAGACTGAATGGGACATTGAAATTAAAAATTCAGAAAGCCATGGCTGAGACAGGAAAACCATGGCCGGACTGTTTACCACTTGCTCTGTTTTCAGTAAGATACACGCCTAATAGAAAGACTGGACTCTCTCCATATGAGATATTGTTTGGCAACGTACCCGGCCTAGGGTGTTTCTATCCGCAAGCATTAGAAATGAACAACCATGCGCTAAGTTCCTATGTGAGGGCTTTACACAAAAAGATTAAGCAAGTACATGATAATGTCTTCAGTTCTCTTCCAGATCCAGATCAAGACTCTAGCAGCCATACGCTGCAACCTGGAGACTGGGTGGTTATAAAAAGACACGTGAGGAAAAGCCTAGATCCACGGTTTGACGGACCCTTTCAAGTTCTGCTGACCACAAGTACAGCCGTTAAGCTAGAGGGAAAAGAGACCTGGATCCACGCGTCCCATTGCAAAAAGATACTAGGAGAACCAGCGGACAAAGAATGATGACATTGTTTATACTTACCTGCATACTTGCGACCACAGGTGCATGGACTAGGTTAGGCACCATGGATGGAGACGACAATAGATTCATTAGACACCATCTTGCTCTAATCGATGGACTAAAGGAGCAAAACCAGACCATTGCTAATTGTTGGATATGTACACATGCCCCTGTGACGTCCACTAGCATACCCTTTCTCGCTGTCCCGGTCTCATGGGAAGAGATAAACTTTTGAGTGAACTGTTCAGATACTTTGGCCAATAATTCCACACAGAGATTTTCATTTCTAAATCCCGCAAATTGGTTTAAAGGTATTGGTGGGTGGTTGGCTGGTATAGTACAAGCTATTTTACAGGTTTTGCTAATGTGTCTTGCGGTTTATTTGGTTTTTAAGTTTTTTTTAATGTGTATTCAGCGTTGTACTAAAAGAAAACATAGAAATTCATATTGATAAATGAAGGAACAAAAGGATGGAATGTTATAGCAGAAGATGGAGTCCCTCAAGTTTAAAGGCCCCATCTATGCTATATAAGTCTGACAGTTATTTTAGGTGAAAACAACAGCTATGAATGTTCCTTCTTGTATCAATAGCGTGTCCTTTTGAGAAGATAAAGTGATTTTCCCTGGCCAGATGTTTCTTCTAGTGTAGCAATAATGTGTTCTTGCAGAAAGATGAAATGACCTTGCTAACTAGATAAGTCTAATTAAATATTTTAAAGCATACAGAAACTAGCTTTTTTCGCTTGTTCAGCTAAACTGTATAATCGAACCATATATGGCAAATCCGTTTCCTGCCTTTAGGGTGTATATTAGCCCTGTGTTTTGTAATAAAGTTTTTAGAGTATGTTTAGACACAAACATCCTGTCCTGTGTCTTCATTCTCTCCGAGCTCGTAATCCAAAGGATAGAAGACCCAAAATTCAGTGACGACACCTCCATACATTAAAAAAAAAAAATCAAATACTCACCCTCACCTCACTCCTCCTCACCTGCTGCCGCTGCTCAGGTCCGGCACTCCTCCTCACCTGCTGCCGCTGCTCAGGTCCGGACTCCATTGCTGGCATCTTCCCGCTCTGCGCTGCCTGTGATGGCTCCTGGGAGGGTGCGGTGGAAAGACGTCACCGCGCCCTCTAACCTGAGACATCACAGGGAGCGCAAAGCGGGAAGACAGCGGAGCTGCGGAGGCATGGGGAGAGGTAAGTATCCGGCTGCCGGGGCCCTGAGCAAGTGGGGGAGAAGGGCGGGCGCTGGCACCGCTCTCCTTCGCCCATAGCCCGGCGTGGTGCCCGACCGCAAGTGGGCCCTCTCGCCTGCTCAGGGCCCTGGCACTTGCCCGGGTGCTGACGCCGGCCCTGCCTATTGTTCTGTACAGACTCCTGTACTTCTAGTACCTGAGCACCTGACATGTCTGACATTTTTACCTCAGATCAAGCTGCGTTTTACAGTATCAGCAAAAGATTTGAGATTTTAGAAATTTCACTCATATGCTTGATTTTTTTTCCTGACTGAATTTGACAAATGCAGCGTTTTTAAAATCCACAGCGTGTCAATTCTCTCAGTGTTTTTGTAGCTTTTTTTTTACAAAGAAATGAAAGGGGGAAAAAATGCTGTAAAAAATGCAAGTTTTTTACAGCGTTTTGACAGCGGTTGTGGTGAATGAAACTAACTTTATTAAAAATGTACTGTAGACAAAGCTCATATGTAATCCACACCCAAAAAAAGGCTACAAAAAAGTGACAAAAATGCAGGGAACATGAGGAAAACCAGGGGTTTTGAACACAGTGTTTTTACTGCCAAGACAAGTTTTTATTGTTGCAGTAAAAAACACAGAAAAACGCTATGTATGAGGGTCACTAACATGGGCCCTTCAAAGTTAAGCTTAAATAATATTCTAGATATGACTCTATTATACCAACTGAGCTAAACTGCAAGGGTCCCCGCAGGGCCTGACTGTCCATCTGGAAGTTCCAACAAATACCAGATGGGCCGGTGTGGACACTTGTTGACAGTATCCACTTTCTGAGGATGTGGATATCATTAACCATTAACAACTGAGGTGGAGCAGAGAGCCATGGACTCCCTGCTCTGCCACTTGCTCAGAAAAGCCGTAGACTGCTTATGTCTTATGAACTCAAAGAGGTCAGCACCACATGAGGGACATCAAGCGATGCAATGACCTCACTTCAACATCTGCTGCACCTAGACTGTAGTGAGGAGGAGAATATCACCCCTCAGCGTGGGAGAGAGGGGGTGATAAGTATTAGCATATGTTTCTGGTTTCCTAGGACACAATTATTACATAAGAAGGCCCGGGGGGCATTATAAGGATACACAGGGCACCACTGTCATGAGACATTATTATTATTATTAGTCAGTATAGGGGGCATTATTATTATAACGTAGCCCAGTGAATATAAGTATTATTATAAGGAAAAAGAGGACACCATTATTGATAGCAATAAATTTAGATTTTCTTCAAGTATTTGCAATTTGAGGAGATCTGAGTTGCTGCAAATCTATTTTTTTTAATTTGTCAAACTAGGTGAAAACATTGTCTGCTCTCTGTTACTGATAGAGGAGACTAGATTACTCAACGTGCTCTCCTCACACACTGAGCAGCACTTATGTCCATAAAATGGCCGCTGGGGGAGGATCATGTGACCAGATCAGCCTATCGTATCAGCCTCCTCCAACAGACAAGCAGCTCTCCTATGTGAGGAGTTTTAGTATTGGAGGCTGAGGACAGGTCTGGTCACTGCTCCTCCACCAGCGGCCATTGTATGGACAGAATGCTGCTCAGTGTGTGAGGAAAGCTGCACTAATAAGTGTAAATGGCCGCCCCCTTTAATATACGTGCTTAAATATTTAAGGGGTGCAGTGAAAAATTTATATGCGAGCAAGTAAGGTTCAAATTTCGGTGTTAATTTCACTTAATATCATTGTGGCAGTGTAAAAAAAATGTTAATGCTCATTGATTAGTTGACGCCGACCCATGCACCAAAGAAGATGCCACATCTGTCGCTCACTAGATTGTTTTATGTTTAGGCTGCCCTCTACTGACAACTAGAGGAATCATTTGCAGGTCAAGTATGTAAATCTGCATGGTATAGCATTAGTACATGAAATTGGCCCACTAAGGGTCTTCTCTATGCAATTATAGCCTATTGTGAACTCCCATGCCCAATATATTTGAGTGTCGCTTGTACTATTTATTTGAGAAGCCTTATGAGTATAGTATGCCCTTATCAGAATGACAATGTTTGCAATAGGCATATACATTGTATGATATGTCATGGAACGCACTCAGCTGTAAAGTTCCAGGATTGACTGTGCATTGAAATCTAGGTGACAGCGGCGAGGCGGCTTCACTGTGTCCATGATCACATGATCCCGGTGCTGGTCACATGCTCTGACTGGGAGAATGGCGGCCAGGTGGTTCCGGCGTGTGGAACGCATACTGACTCTCCGGTCACGTGCTTCCTGTCACGTGTTTCCGGTGACCACGGATATCCGGTTGTGCTTGGAGCGCATGGGGCGTGCAAAAGAGACGGTTGCATCTAGTTTGGAATTGATTATTTGTGGTCCTCAAACAATCAACTCCATTCTAGCTGATTCACCATTGAGCCGTCTAGTTTGGAGTTGATTTTTTGAGGGCTCATTTTATCAGCTCCACTCTAGACGGCTCACTACTGAAGTGACTGGATCGGGGGGATATTTTGTGGATCTCATTCCAGCATCTCCACTCTAGCTGATTCACTGGTGAGGTGACTGGATCGGAGTGGATATTTTGAGGATCTCATTCCAGCATCTCCACTCTAGCTGATTCACTGGTGAAGTGACTGGATCGGGGGGATATTTTGTGGATCTCATTCCAGCATCTCCACTCTAGCTGATTCACTGGTGAGGTGACTGGATCGGGGGGATATTTTGTGGTCCTCATTCCAACATCTCCACTCTAGCTGATTCACTGGTGAGGTGACTGGATCGGAGTTGATCTTTTGATGATCTCTCTGCAGCTTCTCCATTCTAGACAGTTCAGTTTCTACACTGAAGTTCCTCAAAAAATCACTTCCAATGTCCAGAATGGAGCAGATTCCCGGATCCTCATAGCCTGCAATGTAGTGGAATTGGAATGTACACACATTGTAGATATATATCAGCCTTATAATTCTAATGATTTCATGTTTTTATTTTTTAAGTACTTGCTCAAACTGTTATATTTATTACGTATTTCCAAAGGGCAAAATTTTATTTTTTTCATGATTAATCAAACTTGCATTTTATTATCGCTTTTTGTAATATAAATAATCACACACAGCGCTGATCGTTCAGTTTTACGTGGGGAAAAACGTAACAAAGCGCAGCGACAGAGTCCTCATAATTTACAACATTGTATTGGAGTGGATTTTTTGAGGACCTCATTTTAGTAACTCCATTCTAGCTGATTCACCAGTGAGCCGTCTAGATAGGAGTAGATTTTTTGAGGACCTCATTTTAGTAACTCCATTCTAGCTGATTCACTAGTGAGCCGTCTAGATCGGAGTGGATTTTTTGAGGACCTCATTTTAGGAACTCCATTCTAGCTGATTCACTACTGAGCCGTCTAGATCGGAGTAGATTTTTTGAGGACCTTCCTATAGCCTTCACTCTGTACAGTTTGGTGCTGAGGTGACTGGAATCGAGTTTTCTCAAAGAGTGAGCGGAGCCTCGTGGGGAGTAACGTAACAAAGCGCAGCAACACAGTCCTCATAATTTACAACATTGTATTGGTGTGGATTTTTTGAGGACCTCATTTGAGCAACTCCATTCTAGCTGATTCACTAGTGAGCCGTCTAGATCGGAGTGGGTATGTTGAGGATTTCCCTGTAGCCTCCAAACTGTACAGGTGCTGAGGTGACTGGAATTGAGTTTTCTCAAAGAGTGAGCGGAGCCTCGTGGGGAGTAACGTAACAAAGCGCAGCAACACAGTCCTCATAATTTACAACATTGCATTGGTGTGGATTTTTGGAGGACCTCATTTGAGCAACTCCATTCTAGCTGATTCACTAGTGAGCCGTCTAGATCGGAGTGGGTATGTTGAGGATCTCCCTGTAGCCTCCAAACTGTACAGGTGCTGAGGTGACTGGAATCGAATTTTCTCAAAGAGTGAGCGGAGCCTCGTGGGGAGTAACGTTACAAAGCGCAGCAACACAGTCCTCATAATTTACAACATTGTATTGGTGTGGATTTTTTGAGGACCTCATTTGAGCAACTCCATTCTAGCTGATTCACTAGTGAGCCGTCTAGATCGGAGTGGGTATGTTGAGGATCTCCCCGTAGCCTCCAAACTGTACAGGTGCTGAGGTGACTGGAATTGAGTTTTTCAAAGAGAAGGTGTAGCCTCGCGGGGAAAAACATAGCAGAGTGCAGCCGACAGTCCTCATAATTTACAACATTGTATTGGAGTGGATTTTTTGAGGACCTCATTTGAGCAACTCCATTCTAGCTGATTCACTAGTGAGCCGTCTAGATCGGAGTGGGTATGTTGAGGATCTCCCTGTAGCCTCCAAACTGTACAGGTGCTGAAGTGACTGTGACTCGCCCCCTGGGCCGTGGGGCACTCGGATCCGGGCAATAGGGAACGATGGGGGTAGTAGTGGCAACCCGGTTCCGTGGCTCAGGGTGGTCAGGCCAGTGGTAGTCCGTTATGTGCTATTGATTATGTCCGACTACGCCACCCGTGGATTTGCGGTCATTAGGAACCGCCGCTGCAGGGCAGACCGCTGGGGCTGATGATATATGCAGCTGGGATGGTGTGACTCCCCACGGGAAGAGTGCGGCCCCAGGGCAGTGTGGTGGATGGTGGGAGTGATGGTAGTGAGAGTCCCGGTGCCGATAGTGCTGGAGGAGCAAGGAGCACACAGACAACAAGTTGCAGTCCAGGGTCTTTACTAAAACAGGTAAACTGACCCATAAACAGTTCCGGCTAGGAGGGGACCTGGATGTCTGAGAGCAACGGGGAAATTGGCCCTGGTCAGGGTGAGGGTGTAGGCCTACCGTGCTTTCTGCGCTCCTTCTGGCTATCTCCTCGTTATAGGGTAACAGCCCACGTTTCCGAGCTTTCCGTGTATTCTCGCCTGTATGGCCTGCGACGTGGGTTCCTTTCTGCTCCCAGCCTTGTACGGCTTTACTGGTCCCTTCGGTTGTGGCAGGGCCTCCAGGCTTCTTAGGCCAAGGAATATACAGTCCCTTGCGAACTGGTTATCTGCTGGAGAATGTGGAATCCTCCCAGCCTCAGACACCAAAGTCTGGTAAAGTAAGTCTTTTATCTGCCAAGACAGGCTCTCTTCGCCTCTTGTCTCTGGCTTGTGGCTCTCCTCCTGCCACACTTCCTCTTAGGTGCAGTGCAACTGTCTGTCCCTGCTCTGCTCTGGGACAAGTCTCAGTGCTGAGACAGGCCATCAAGTTCTCTCTAACCCTGCCCCCAGTACCAGCTTTTATAGGGGCAGCCTGCTCCCCCTACTGGCCTGAGACAGGAGGCATTGCATGCTAATGTTCCCCTGACCAGAGAACCTCCCCCTTGCTTTCAGACACAGCTTTAATTACACTTGTGGCATCCAGGCCAGGGTGACACATTCCCCCCTAGTAAAATTTAGTACTCCGGGACTAAACAGTAAACAAAGACAATATGCATAACTATGAAACCTTATCAGGAAAGTGACGCACAGATTGAGTTCTTAAGGTCACAGTGTGGTCTTTGACCGGGTGTCCATATCACCAATACAACGGGGAGCCTTAACCAGGTGGGGGTCTGTCCTACCCCAAGTCCTTTACAGTCTTAGTTCATTCCTGGGTTAGGCTCCGAACGCAGTCCATACAAGGTCCTGGTTATAAAAAGTCCATAACCTGTGAGTCCTTACGGTAGCTGCAAGAAACTGAAACACAGAATTACCAGACATGCATGTAACTTGGCAAACAATTCAACATTTGGCAACAGGGTTATTTACAATCTTAGCGCGCTCTATATTTTCCAGCGAGCGGGTATCTGCCCCTTTGTGCTCCTGGTTGACCTCCTTAACCCACTGTCTGGTGGTGGACCAACCTGGCTTTCCCCACTAGCGTTAGGGGTACAGCTACCAGCTGGGTGTACAGGTAGGGCAGGCAGCTGTCTGCGGGTCCTTTGGCTTACCGCAGGCATGGCAGGCTCACTGTCAGCAGAGGGTTGACTCTCCTGGGCTGCTGGTACAGGCTCTTCTGCCTCTGGAACCGCTTGCTCCTCTTCACCTTCCGGCTCTGGTGTTGGTTGTTGCTGTGCTGGTTGCAGGAAATGCAGGACAGGTACCACTATGGCATCATTTATGCGAGTCCAGGACTGAGGGAACTCTCCGAGAACGGTGCTGATCATTTCTTCCTTGACCTCTGCGGGTTCAAGGTCACTCTGATCCTCTTCTGCACTACGGAGTTGCTCGGGGCACCTTTTGAGGTGGTCTCTGGAGACGACACTAGTGGTTTCTCCTCCGTCCTTGGTGATTATGCACACCTTTGGGTTGTCGTGGTCAGACTGCAGTACGGTGTAGGGTTCCCTTTCCCACTGGTCGTCCAACTTATGTAGCCTTCTCTTCCGCTTCAGGACTTGCTCACCAGGTTCTAGGGGACCAGCAGGGGCGTGTTGGTTGAAGAGTTTTTCTTGCCTCTCTCTCACCTGGGCCAGGCTCTTCTCCACACTCTCCTGTACCTTCTTGTACTGCAGTTGCCTTTCCGTATCCCAGTCCGCATCCGGGGAGGTGTCCTCAGGTATTAGGACTCCCATCTCCACGTCTACGGGCAGCTTACCTGGTCTAGCTCGCATCAGGTAAGCCGGGGTGCAGTTTGTAGCATTCACCGGGATATTGTTGTATAGGTCTATCAGGTCCGGCAGTTTTTCTGGCCACAGGCTGCGTTCCTCCAGGGGCAACGTCTTCAGGAGATCAATGACTATATTGTTCATCTTCTCACACATCCCGTTGGTTTGGGGGTGGTAAGGCGTTGTACGAATCTTCTTACAGCCATAGAGGTTGCAGAACTCCTGGAAGATTTCAGCCTCGAACGCAGGACCCTGGTCTGTCAGGACCTGTTCCGGATACCCGTGTGGACGGCAGAAATATTGCTGGAAGGCTCTGGCCGCTGTTTGGGCTGTCAAGTCTTTTACCGGGACCACCACGAGAAAACGGGAATAGTGGTCCACGATTGTCAGGGCGTAGATGTACCCTGACCGGCTTGGAGCCAACTTGACATGGTCTAGAGCTACCAGCTCAAGAGGCTGCGTGGTGACGATGGGCCTCAAGGGTGTCTTCTGGCTGGTGCGGTCCTTCCTCCTTAGGTGACAAGGGCCACAGTCTCTGCACCATTTTTCTACAGCACCTCTCATGCCGACCCAAAAGAATCTTCCTCTTAGCAGGAACTCCAGTTTCTTCCAACCGAAGAGCCCCGCTCTGTCATGGTAAGCCCCCAGGACCATAGCTGCATCTCGCCTTGGGACCACGACTTGCCAGCTCAGCTCGTGCGTCCGGTGGTTGACAATCCTTCTGCACAACTTGCCTTCGTAGAGGAACAGCTTGCTCTTCTCTTTCCATAGCTGCTTGGCTTCCTCTGGGGCATCTGGATCTAAGCGGGCGTCTTTCCGGGTCAGCAGATCTTTCACCAGGCGGATTGCAGGGTCACTATCTTGGGTCTCGGCCCAGCTGTGGTGAGGTAGGGGATTGATCATCACGGTTGTTAGATCTCCTCCTTCACGCGGTGAGAGTATTGAGCGGCTCCATACCGGTGAAACGCGGGGAGTTCTACCACCTCCAGCTCTTCAGGGTCTTCGTCACCTTCAGGTAAGTGAGGCATCCTTGATAGGGCGTCCGCGTTGGCATTGGTTTTGCCTGCCCGGTACTTGATCACGAAGTCATAGTTGGAGAGACGGGCCATCCACCGCTGTTCCAGGGCACCCAGTCTTGCATTGTCCAGGTGTGTCAACGGGGTGTTGTCCGTGTACACGGTGAACTTTGCGGAGGTCAGGTAATGCTTGAAGCGTTCCGTCACGGCCCACACCACCACCAAGAATTCTATCTTGAAGGAGCTGTAATTCTCCGGGTTCCTCTCGGTGGGCCTCAGCTTCCGGCTGGCGTACGCGTTCACCCTTTCTCTGCCCTGTTGGTTTTGGGACAGTACGGCTCCCAGTCCCACATTACTGGCATCTGTGTGGAGAATGAAAGGCTGGCCGTAATCAGGGTAGGCCAGGATCTCATCCCCCGTGAGGGCCATCTTTAGCTGGCGGAAGGACTCCTCTTCCGGTTTATCCCTCTTGAAGGGTGGCTTTTGACTTCTGGACTTAGACTGTCCGATCAGGAGGTCCTGCATAGGAGCTGCCATCTTAGTGAACCCGGGGATGAACCTTCGGTAGTAGCCTACCAACCCGAGAAACTGTCTCACGTCTTTGATGTTCGAGGGGCTTGGCCAGCTCTTGATTGCCGTGACCTTGTCAGGGTCGGGGGCCACTCCTTCCGCGCTTACCACGTGCCCGAGGTACTGGACCTTCGGTTTCAGCAGGTGACACTTCGATGGTTTCACCTTCAGGCCATAGCCTGCCAGGGCTTCGAACACCTCGGCCAGGTGCTTTAGGTGGTCCTCGTAGGTCTTCGAATAGACGATCACGTCGTCCAGGTAAAGGAGAACCGTCTCGAAGTTTCGGTGCCCTAGACAGCATTCCATCAGCCGCTGGAAGGTCCCTGGTGCATTGCAGAGCCCGAAAGGCATGCAGTTGAATTCGCTCAGTCCCATCGGGGTGGTGAAGGCGGTCTTCTCCTTGTCAGCCTCTGCCACAGGAACCTGCCAGTACCCGCTAGTAAGGTCCAAAGTAGAAAAGAAGTTAGCTGATTTTAGTGCGGCTAAAGACTCCTCTATTCTAGGCAGCGGATATGCGTCTTTGTGGGTGATACGGTTGATTTGTCTATAGTCCACGCACATTCTCATGGTGCCGTCTTTCTTTTTCACCAGAACCAAGGGGGCTGCCCAGGGGCTACAGCTATCTCGAATGACCCCAGCTTCTTTCATTTCTCTTAGCATGCTCTTTGCGTTCTGATAATGTGCAGGGGGTACAGGTCTGTGTCTCTCTTTTATTGGTGGGTGGCTCCCTGTGGGGATGTGGTGTTCTATCCCTTTTACTCTGCCGAAGTCTAGCGGGTGTTTACTAAAGACTCTCTCGTACTCCTGTACCACCCGGTAGACTCCTTGTTCTTGGTGCAGGGGAGTGGAGTCAGCACCCACGTGGAGTTTCTGGCACCAGTCCTCCTTTTGTTTCTGGGAGCCATTACTCTCTGCCTGAGGAGATGGAGGCAAGGGTTCCACGGCCCTGATAGCTTTGTGTTCGACCACAAACAGCTTGGCGAGTGTAGCGTACCTGGGTAAGTGTACCTCCCTCTCCCCAATGTTGAGAATGAGGATGGGCACCCTCCCATGACGGACATCAACCACCCCCCGGGCTGTCAAAATGGTGGGCCTGCTGTCTGAGTACACGGGTTCTACCATGGCTTGGTAGTCTCTACCTCTCAACCCGATTGCAGTCCGACACCAGATCATCATTTCACTTTTGGGAGGCATGGAAATGGGGAATGGGTTACTCAGTCTTACGCTACCGATCTCACCACCAGACAGTTCTACCTGCTGCCGTCTCATCAGGGCTTTTATCTCCTTGTTGAGGACTCTCTGTTGGCTGGAACTAGCATTCACCGCCACCAGTTGTAAGATTACAATTACCTCTGAAAGACAATTTTCAATCACGTTAGTACCCACAGTTATTTTAGGGTGACTTTCACGACGGTCAATGTCCACAATAATCACTCCCTGTGTCGGTAGTTCAACTTTACCAATTTTAATGGTCATCTCCTTGAACCCCATCTGCGGCACGGGTAAGCCGTTACTGGCGATGATGCTCAAGTTACTGTCTGGATACCGTGTGATATCAGCATCAGTCCAATACTGCTTAAAAAGTACATAAGGGATAGTGGTTACTTGTGACCCAGTATCCAGCAAGGCGCTCATGGGGATACCGTCCAGCACCACGGGTAAAACCGGGCGCCCCCCAACGTACTTATTACGCCAATTGTAAGGGCCTGGTGATCTTATGCCTGGGGGTTGGCCCTCTGCCCCAGGTTGGACCCGTTTAAATTACAGTACCTGGAAATGTGTCCGGGCTGGTTGCATCGACGGCAAATGGGCTGTCCACCCTCTGCGTAGCGGTCTGTGGGCCTCCCTCGGAACGACGGGATCCTCCTCTGTCGACGCCACGGGACATCCTCCAGACTTGAAGCCAGCTCGATGGGTCTTGACGGGTCCACTTGCAACGCCTGGACGGTCCTGGTCAACGCCGCGACGCTCCTGGTCAGCTCCTGGACTTGGTGGTGCAGGTCTTTCGACGGGGCTTGGTTCAGGGCCTGTGCATCAGCCCCCACGGGATCCATAGAGGAGGGCGCCGCCTCCTGGTGGTTGGTGAGAGCAGGGCGCCGGGGGTTTATAGCGCCACTGGTTGCAGATTCACGGAGCACCCTTATGGCCCTGTCCTTAAATTGGGCAAAGGTCAGGTCGGGGTTCTGAAAGAACATGAGGCGCAGTTGGGCCCTGTGGGCGCTAGACAGCTGACCTTCTATGAATTGTTCTGTTAGCAGCTTATCCGTTTCCTGCACACTGCCAGGGTCAGTTTGTTGAATAGCCCTCAGGGCTTCCTGCAGATTTAGGGCATAGTCTCTGATGCTGTCCTGTGCCCGCTGCTTACACCCATAGAACCTCATTTTAATTTCAGCGGAGGTACGTGTGTCAAAGCTACCCCGCAGCCGGGCCAGAATACCCTTCACAGTTCTTTTCTCCTCAGTGGGCCATGATTTTACCTCCCTCTGGGCTGCGCCAGTTAACTGCCCTGTTAATATGCTGACCTTCTGTTCCTCTGTCAGGGGGTAAACTTGGAACAAACTGTATAGCCTTTCCTTGAAGTCAGTTAGGGCATGGGGCTCCCCTGAGTATTTGGGCAGCCAGGCCGCTCCAGGGATGTAGGGCAGGGAAAAGGGCATCACCGCTGCTGCAGCTGCGTTGGTGGTAGTGGGCACCTCTGTATACGACATCTTTCTCCCCCCTAGTTAAGCGTGGCCTACCTTCCGACGATCCTCTTCTGTAGGCCGCGGCTCCACTGCTGCTGCTATGGACGAGGACCTGGCGTCGCGCTCCGATGACGTCAGCGTCGCTCTCTCTCCCTTCCAGGACCTTGCGCAGCGTCGGTGCGTGGGGCGGAGCTTCGGATCTCGCGCGGTTTTGACGTCCACTCCCCTCTTCTTCCCGCGCGGCGTCCTGAAGATGGCGTCTGATGGCGGGAAGCAGCTGCGGATGGCGGGAAGACGGCAGAAAACGGCGAGAAACGGTCCAAGATGGCGTCTGATGGCGGGAATCGGCTCCGGATGGCGGGAAACTTCGCCACAGGTAAGTTACAAAAGTCTTTTTCAGGCACACAGTACCCGGTGGTTGCGGGCACGAAATCCTGCCGACTACGCCAAAGCTGACTCGCCCCCTGGGCCGTGCGGCACTCGGATCCGGGCAATAGGGAGCGATGGGGGTAGTAGTGGCAACCCGGTTCCGTGGCTCAGGGTGGTCAGGCCAGTGGTAGTCCGTTATGTGCTATTGATTATGTCCGACTACGCCACCCGTGGATTTGCGGTCATTAGGAACCGCCGCTGCAGGGCAGACCGCTGGGGCTGATGATATATGCAGCTGGGATGGTGTGACTCCCCACGGGAAGAGTGCGGTCCCAGGGAAGTGTGGTGGATGGTGGGAGTGATGGTAGTGAGAGTCCCGGTGCCGATAGTGCTGGAGGAGCAAGGAGCACACAGACAACAAGTTGCAGTCCAGGGTCTTTACTAAAACAGGTAAACTGACCCATAAACAGTCCCGGCTAGGAGGGGACCTGGATGTCTGAGAGCAACGGGGAAATTGGCCCTGGTCAGGGTGAGGGTGTAGGCCTACTGTGCTTTCTGCGCTCCTTCTGGCTATCTCCTCGTTATAGGGTAACAGCCCACGTTTCCGAGCTTTCCGTGTATTCTCGCCTGTATGGCCTGCGACGTGGGTTCCTTTCTGCTCCCAGCCTTGTACGGCTTTACTGGTCCCTTCGGTTGTGGCAGGGCCTCCAGGCTTCTTAGGCCAAGGAATATACAGTCCCTTGCGAACTGGTTATCTGCTGGAGAATGTGGAATCCTCCCAGCCTCAGACACCAAAGTCTGGTAAAGTAAGTCTTTTATCTGCCAAGACAGGCTCTCTTCGCCTCTTGTCTCTGGCTTGTGGCTCTCCTCCTGCCACACTTCCTCTTAGGTGCAGTGCAACTGTCTGTCCCTGCTCTGCTCTGGGACAAGTCTCAGTGCTGAGACAGGCCATCAAGTTCTCTCAAACCCTGCCCCCAGTACCCGCTTTTATAGGGGCAGCCTGCTCCCCCTACTGGCCTGAGACAGGAGGCATTGCATGCTAATGTTCCCCTGACCAGAGAACCTCCCCCTTGCTCTCAGACACAGCTTTAATTACACTTGTGGCATCCAGGCCAGGGTGACACAACTGGAATTGAGTTTTTCAAAGAGTGAGCGGAGCTTCGCAGGGAGAAACATAACAGAGCGCAGCAACACAGTCCTCATAATTTACAACATTGTATTGGAGTGGATTTTTTGAGGACCTCATTTGAGCAACTCCATTCTAGCTGTTTCACTAGTGAGCTGTGTAGATCGGAGTGGATTTTTTGTGGAACTCATTTTAGTAACTCCATTCTAGCTGATTCACTAGTGAGCCTTCTAGATCGGAGTGGATTTTTTGAGGACCTCATTTTAGTAACTCCATTCTAGCTGATTCACTAGTGAACCATCTAGATCGGAGTGGGTATTTTGAGGATCTCCCTGTAGCCTCCAAACTGTACTGTTTGGTGCTGAGGTGACTGGAATCGAGTTTTTCAAAGAGTGAGCGGAGCTTCGCAGGGAGAAACATAACAGAGCGCAGCAACAGATTCCTCATAATTTAGAACATTGTATTGGAGTGGATTTTTTGAGGACCTCATTTTAGCAACTCCATTCTAGCTGATTCACTAGTGAGCTGACGCGCCCCCTGGGCCAGTGCTGTTTGGGGATACCCGGAGCCGGATCAGATGGGGGTTGTAGTCTCCGAGTGGCGGTGACCCGGTCCGTGCCCAGGGTGTCAAACTCAGTGTGTGGCAGTCCTTACAGATGTTGTTGGATGTTCTTTGTGTCGACTACGCCACCCGTTGATTTGCGGTCAAAAGGCCGCCGCTGCAGAAGGGTCCGCTGAGGCTGGTGGTGTGTGTGCAGCTGTGGTAGTATAACCCCCAACGGGAGGGGTATGGCCTCAGGGGGTCAGATGTAGAGGATGGTGGTTGTGGAGGTGCAGTGTGGATGGTAAGAAGACTCAGAGTCGGGCTGTGCAGTTCAGGGTTTTTACTTACTGCTGTTCTTTTGGTCACTCTGGCCTTGAGTGACCACCCGAGCCGTGCTGCGTCCACCAGGTCCTGGACTCGTCCAACCCCCAAGCAATTCTGGAGCGTGATCCTGAGCTCCCTTTCTGACTTTCCTTTCTACGGCCGTTCCCACCAGGGATCCACTTATGTCCGGCTTCCTCGGGTCTCTTGTTGGTTAAACCCTTTTCTCTGGGTTCCCTGACCCTATACTCGGTGTGCCTTCTCAGTGGATTTAGTGAGGGTCGTGGCATATCCTGCCCACGACCTCCGGTTCCTGGCTAAGGTGTGCTTTGCCTCTGCCAGCTTGGGATCCGGTACCCTTGTGCCAACCCTTCACCCTTCTGGTCTGATTTTAGGTTCTTGGGGTTCCTTCTTCTTTTCCCCTCTGGGTCTTTCTTTTCTCCTCTCTCTCTCTTGGCCTTGGAGCTGGCTGAGCCTCTCTGCTCTACTCCTCTACAAAGACTGACTGTCTGACCCTGTTCTAAGATGGTTCCCACCTTATATACTCCCTCTATGTGTGAGCTCAGGTGACCAGCACCCAATGAGCTCCTACCTTTACCCAGACTGCTCCCCCTATCTGCCCCTACACTACTGGGATGTTCCACCCCCCTCCCACTCCAGCCAGGGACAGACGCTGTCGTACCTGCACATGTATCTGGTGGGAGTACAGTAGTTCTGTCCCTCGGAAATGGGATGTATGTAGTGTATGCAGCTAGCTGAGCTCAGTCCCACACTCCATCCTTACCCGGGAGTGGAATACCACACCTCTGGGTTGAGGTGCAATACCCCTGTAGCAGTCGAGTCCTCAGGGTGCTACAGAACCGTATAGATCGGAGTGGATTTCTTGAGGATCTCCCTGTAGCCTCCAAACTGTACTGTTTGGTGCTGAGGTGACTGGAATCGAGTTTTTCAAAGAGTGAGCGGAGCTTCGCAGGGAGAAACATAACAGAGCGCAGCAACAGAGTCCTCATAATTTACAACATTGTATTGGAGTGGATTTGTTGAGGACCTCATTTGAGCAACTCCATTCTAGCTGATTCACTAGTGAGCCGTATAGATCGGAGTGGATTTTTTGAGGACCTCATTTGAGCAACTCCATTGTAGCTGATTCACTAGTGAGCCGTATAGATTGGAGTGGATTTTTGAGGACCTCATTTGAGCAACTCCATTCTATCTGATTCACTAGTGAGCCGTCTAGATCGGTGTGGATTTTTAGATGATCTCCCTGTAGCCTCTATTCTGTACAGTTCATTGGTGACCTGAGTAGAATGGAGTTGCTGGAGTGATGTCCTCATAAGATCAAATCCAATCTAGACGCCTCATGACTGAAACCTCCAGAATGGAGTTAATTCCAGGAGCTCCTCATAGATTCCAATCTCATGGCATAGGAATTATAAATGTATGTATGCATTGTCACTTTTTGTGACATACATAATTACACACAGCACTGATTGTTCAGTTTTGCTCAAATTTGACTTTTACTGTATTTCCACCAGTCCCAGCCACAGCAGCGACATTTCTGAAGAGTGGGCGGAGCTAGACAACATTTATGTGATCATTTCTGCCACATTTGTGATATAAATTATGATAATGTCCAGCCGCTCTTCATAATGCTGGTGCTGACCAGGACTGGTGGACAAACAAGAAAAGTAAAATTTTATCAAACATGAACAATCAGAGCTTTGTGTAAGTTTTTAAACTATGAAAAGTGATAATATAAAAAACAAACAAATTTTTTAATTTAACAAAAAAAAAGTTTTCTACCTCTCACATTTTATTAAATACTGGCATGCAAAATTTGTTTCTTCATGAATTGTGGTTGTAATCTTGTATAATGTCTGCCAAGAAATAATAAAACACCCTGCAGCAACTCCAATCTATATTTTTTTTGTTTTCTTTTACATTTTAGCCCCTTTTTGTAATACAATCTTACTATTAGCGCCATATAGTAGTTTTGGCCAACATCTTGTAGTAATGTCCCCATCATGGTTCCTATCTTGTGCTTATGTCCCCCATCATGGTACTCATCTTGTTTTATTGTCTCCCATCATGGCCATCTTGTAGAAATATCCTCCTACCTGGTCCCCTTTTTGTAGCAATCTCACCATTCGGCTCCCTATCTCACAGTAACGTGTCCCTTCCTGGTCCCCTTTTTGTAGTAATGTCTCTTTGCAGTAATGTCAAGATCCTGATCCTCATCTTCTAGTACTGTTCCCATCCTGGTCCCCTGCAGACATTAGCTGCTGGCCTGTGATTGACCCACAGTTGGCATTGGTATAGCTGAGCAAAGAGCTTGTCTGTGCACGGCGCCTGCAATATGTTCCACTGAAAAAGTGCTGACGTGCCACAATCCTCAAGGTGTATGGTGCCTGCGGCCTGCATGAAGCAGCCTCTGTGGCCAAATGTTTGAGACCCCCACTCGAGTCTATAAAGCTACAGCTGCCAATCAAGATACAGGGTGCCATGATATACTGAGGGGCTGCGATTGGCTTGATTAGTTATTCTGTGATGACAGATTCTCTTTACACCTCGAGTGATTTCAGACCAATCACCTATTCTGTGTAGAAGTGATACAGATTTACAAGACAGTGACTTGAAGGGTCAACGTGATATTTGAAATTTTTTCTCAACATTTTATTTCAGTTATATTTTCAAGCAGATCAGGAGGTGTTCATATCCTGAGCCGACCATAAGCTGCCCCCAAAAAACTCACTGTCTTCACCGAGGGGTGCGCAGTTCAGGCAAAAGAAACGTATACACAGTCCATAATATGGATATCCATGGAAAATGGAGGGCTTGTACTGATCGATGGGTTATTGCATTGTGGGGTGGCTAGGTTCTGCTTGAAAGTATAAGGACATTCACAAATGAAAAAGATATCATACAAGGTTTACTTAAGTCTTGCAAATAAGAAAACAGGTGTACTGGTGTGATAATTCTAAAAATACAGGTGCATCTCACTAAATTAGAATATCATCAAAAAGTTAATTTATTTCAGTTCTTCAATACAAAAAGTGAAACTCATATAGAGTCATTACAGACAGAGTCATCTATTTCAAGTGTTTATTTCTGTTAATGTTGATGATTATGGCTTACAGCCAATGAAAACACAAAAGTCATTATCTCAGTAAATTAGAATAATTAACAAAAAACACCTGCAAAGGCTTCCTAAGCATTTAACAAGGTCCCTTAGTCTGTTTCAGTAGGCTCCACAATCATGGGAAAAACTGCTGGCTTGACAGATGTCCAGAAGGCAGTCACTGACACACTCCACAAGGTATCAGAGTCTGGAGGAAGAGTGGAGAGGCCACAATCCAAGCTGCTGGAGGTCTAGTGTGAAGTTTCCACAATCAGTGATGGTTTGAGGAGCCATGACATCTTCTGGTGTAGGTCCACTCTGTTTTATCAAGACCAAAGTCAGCGCAGCCGTCTACCAGGACATTTTACAGCACTTCATGCTTCCCTCTGCCGACAAGCTTTTTGGAGATGGAAATGTCATTCTCAAGCAGGACTTGGCCCCTGTCCACACGGCCAAAAGTACCAGTACCTGGTTTACACACAACAGTATCACTGTGCTTGATTGGCAGAAAACTCACCTGACCATAACCCCATAGAGAATCTATTATAGAGAATCTATGGGGTATTGTCGAGAGGAAGACTAGAGACACCAGACCCAACAATGCAGACGAGCTGAAGGCTGCTATCAAAGCCATCTGGGCTTCCATAACACCTCAGCAGTGCCACAGGCTGATCGCCTCCATGCCACATTGCCGCATTGATGCAGTAATTGATGCAAAAGGATCCCAGACCAACTATTGAGGGCATTTACTGACCATACATTTCAGTAGGATAACATTTCAGATTTTAAAATAATTTTTCAAGCTGTTATAAAGTATTCTAATTTACTGAGATAATGACTTTTGTGTTTTCATTGGCTGTAAGCCATAATCATCAACATTAACAGAAATAAACACTTGAAATAGATCACTCTGTGTGTAATGACTCTATTAGACAACCAACAGAAGATTAGACCCCTAAAATATAACTTTTATTCGAATATGCTAAAAAGGACTCAGTAGTCACCATAACAACAAACACAAAAACAAGACAAAATGCCAGGGAACAGGGATAAGTCACACATCAGTCAGGAAGGATTACGGGCTCTATCTGTCCCTATTTTGTCCCTAAATTCTCTCCCTTCCTGACAGCGGAGGTTGGCACCCTAATTTTTGCTCCGTGGCGCCCCCGCTCAACGTTGGTGTCCCTTATATCCCTGGTAAATATCTATCTTTATATTTAAAAAACCACAATCGTGAATAAAAGATAGAGAAAAGTGAACGTACAGATTAAGAAGCCGACAATTCATCATAGATATGCATTTAAGGAGACCCAAGGGAGAGAATTTAGGGACAAAATAGGGACAGATAGAGCCCGTAATCCTTCCTGACTGATGTGTGACTTATCCCTGTTCCCTGGCATTTTGTCTTGTTTTTGTGTTTGTTGTTATGGTGACTACTGAGTCCTTTTTAGCATATTCGAATAAAAGTTATATTTTAGGGGTCTAATCTTCTGTTGCTTGTCTAGTCTTGCAATTGGGCCCCGCTTATACATCCCTTGTTCAGGTGTGTAATGACTCTATATAATATGACTTTCACTTTTTGTATTGAAGAACTGAAATAAATTAACTTTTTGATGATATTCTAATTTAGTGAGATGCACCTGTAGATAAAAGGGTTTAACTTGAATTGACGTCATAGCACAGACCTGCATCAACTCAGCTTAAACAGAACAAAACCCATAGGACCCTATTCATCATAGTTTTTACTCCAGAATTCTGTTATAAAATGCTCAATCGTATAATTTGGATGCAACTGAAGACTATGTAAAAATGTTGCAACTTTTTCCTTTCTAATGGCATTTTTATCGGTAAGTAGGCAGGGTTGTGATGACTGCTGTTTGGCAACTTCATCATGAGCAGCGGTGGTCGCTACAAATCTTCCTCCAGTAAGTGGCATAGCGCATGGAGGCGCTGTCCAGCCATCAGACGCTTCTGATGAATATGTCTCTTAATGAATCAGGAGCTGCGTCCTTCACCTCCGCCCTCTCATCAAGACATTAATCAGGTGCATAGTTCTTTAAGGTGACAATGCAGCAATTTAGCTCGAGTAGTTAATATTTTGTATGCATTTATGTACATAAATGACATAGCCGAGTGCTGTGATGGCCTATTTTTATTAGTCCTATACAGAATCCATAAATGGACGGACCGACCTGTGCTAAGCATACGTGAAAATTATTTTATCAAACATGGACATAGTCTTTCCTAAGTAACATTGGGGTCCCTGGTGGTCCTAACCTCAGCAACTTATATTTTTTCCAATATGACAGTAACAGTGTGTCCCTCCCCAGCCTGTGTTTATGTACTCTATGTAATGTAACCTGCTTTAGTGTAAGGGGTGTAAGGCTATGTGCCCACGATGCAGAAATGCTCAGTTTCCGCATCTCCCTGGCAGAAAAAACGCATGCGGATTGCACATGCGGATTGCACATGCGGATGTGAAGCGTTCTTCACTTGCATTTCCGCATGCGGGTTGACAAGCGCTTTCCAAGCGATTTTAACATCACTTGGAAAGTGCTTGACAACTTGGTCACACTATATAAATCCATGCAACCGGCATGGATTTTTATAGTGTGACCGAAAGAATGGTAAAAAATAAATCTATACTTACCTTCTGATGGCCCCCGCTGTCTTGCTTCGCTCCGTCCTGGCTGCCGGCAGCGCGCGGTACACTGAAGGACCTGCCGTCATATGACTGACGTCAGCGCAGGTCCTTCAGTCCACAGCACGCTGCCGGCAAGTGAAGAAAGGGGCACCGCGAGCCATCAGAAGGCAAGAATAATATTTATTTTTTATTTTATTCTTTTTTTCACAGGTTCTATGGTACCCAGGTCCGGAAGAGAGTCTCCTGTCCTCCACACCCGGGTGCCATCCGCACATAGAAACGCATATTATCCATGTGTGCAAATGTGCGGACACAGATGATATGCGTTTCAATGCAAGTCAATGGCGGCAATTACGCTGCGTGTCCGCAAAATTAATGGACATGCTGCGGATTATCATTCCGGAAAAATACGCAGCATGTGCACAGCACGGATTATCATTGGGGAACATGGCAGGCCTTCTACCATGCATTTAAGCGTTTCTGCAGCGTTTTTGCTGGTGCTTAAATGCATCGTGGGCACACAGCCTAACAGCGTGTCCCTCCCCTGTGTTCATGGACTGTAATGTTATCAGGCCTAGGTCAACATCTCTTGTTGCATCTAGAGGGTGTGAACCCTTCCCCCATCCAGGGGCTGATCCCAGTAGACAGAACAATAGACTCATGTTTGGCCCAGTCAGTTGCGTGGGGCCTCCCGATGCTGGAGGGTCTCAGGCTGCGGCCAGATCCTCCTGGCGTGTGTGGATTGATAGAAGCCGCCACGTGGGACTGTGTTGTGTCCCTCATCTGCTGGATCCATTGAACTTATCCAAGGACTATTTCTATATTTTCCCTGGCCGGAGGTGCCCCTGGACTTGTTTCTGCTGTTATATAGCAAAAAGGAACCAAATACAGAGTATATGGCAAAGAATCAAAAAACTTTATTGTAAACAATATACAGAAAAGACATACATGATTAAAAAGGACGACACACAGACAACCAAACTGGGTGACACATATACAACATAATAATAGATGTTAAATATCTATTGGGATAAAGTACAAGAAGTGCTAGTATTCAAGTCATTTATGCACTGGTACAAAATTATGGCATATTTCATCACTATGGATATGTACCACGTGCCATATGGCCTATAGTGCCCTATGAAAAAAAGCTAAAGAAATATATTGCACTCTTACCCATATTAGATCAGTACCCAGAATAAACAAGGACCTCAATGCGTGTTTCGCGTGATATATCCTATGGATTCCTCGGGGGGGATTGTTTAATAGGACATTCCATGTCTTTTTAAATATACTTTTGGTCCGTTCCAGTCACGTGACCGCAGGCCCTAATCATCTCCTGGACCATCAGCGCATGCACGCTGAACCGCCCGAGCCAGATACGTCACGCACGGCCATCAAGGTGAACCACGCATGACAGGGAACCAGGACTCGTTGCCATGGCCACCCTCACACCGGCCACGCAGCCCCCCTGGATGCCCCTCTACCCAGCCCATGCCCCCCTCACACCAGCCACGCAGCACCCCTGGATGCCCCTCTACCTAGCCCATGCCCCCCTCACACCAGCCACGCTGCCCCCTGGAGGCCTCTACAACATTTATTCACATGGTCAGCTCTCCCCACCTCAGTCCACTCCGGATCAGCATCAGTCCTCACAGCAGAACGCTGAACACGAGCTCCTCAGCAGAGCCATAGCCAGGGCACAGGTTGTTACACAGCTCAGTACAGGAACCTCAGCCGAGTCCTGGAACTCTTTTTATTAGAAAAGTATAAAACAAACCATAAAACACACTGCACAAAGAACAAATTGCAAAACACAAACAAGTCCAAATTATAATGTCCAGTATGAATTAAAAGGCAAAAATGTCCTGCAATGTTCATGGAACATAAAACGTCATTTCCAAAAGTCCCCCCCAGCAAGGGAAGACCTTAACCCTTTTTTTCCAAAAATATCCCCTTCCAACATTCACTCCACATTCATACCTAAACCTCCAAAACAAAACAACAAACTGGCCCAGTTTTTTTTTTTTGTTCCCACTCCCAACACCCAAGGTCCCACGATAGTCTGTGGCCTCATCACACCAGGGTCCCACTAAAGTTTGTGGCCCACAAAGATACCAGGTCCTTTTGCCTTTTTTCCCATCCATTTTAGGATGTCCAAACCACCAACCCATCCACCAAAACCCCTCCCCCCCTCCCCCCTGAAACCCCCCACCCAACCTACACTAAACCCCCCCCAAACACACATCATAATACACAGACATATAAAAAATAATATACGCAACTTTATAACACTACAATAAACCTAAAAAACTTAATCACATTACCATATACAACAACCATGAACCAAAATCAGACCCAAGTTCGGTGCTTGCAAGCCCTATATACGGGTTCCAATACCATAAAACAAAAAACTACACGTGAGGGTAACAGCCCACCACCGGGAACTGGAGACTACAGAGGCTCTCACCCTAATCTATCACACAGAATCCTATCCCTCTCTAATAAAGAAAAAGAAAAATCTGTCCCTACCACCCTACCAATCTTTCCCTACCTGTCCCTACCTGTCCCTCACTACCAACCTAATACTAACTACCTGTCCCTAAAGACTGTCCCTACGTGTCCCTCCCTGACCCTACACATCTATCTGACCCTACAAATAAATATAAAATATAGAAAGGGACTAAACTAACCCTATCACAGACACACATTCCCTAACTCTCCCTAGGGCACATTAAATGAGAACCCCCTCCATAGAAGGGAAGCCCTCCCTGCACCCAGCCTCTCATACTCCAGCGAGCGCACTTTTGCCAGGTCACCCAGGATGTTCCTAATCACCTCTTCCCATGGGAGGACTTTCTGCTGGGTGGACACTAAACACCGTGCGTTCCACGTGTAAAACCTAGTCACTAAGCTAACTAAGAAAACAGTGCCCCGATCTCGGCCACCAAGGGATCTGAATGCCCCATAGGCCCACTCCGCATAGGAAAGGCCTGCCAGCCTGGGCCAGCCAATGGAAGCACCCACCCTCTTGTAGACCTCTGTATTAAAAGGACACCGAAGCAGGAAGTGCTCCATGCTTTCAAGCATGCCGCCACACTCCTCGCGGGGACAATCCCGGTCATCAGAGTTCCTGTACTTCAGGTTGTCCCTCACATACAGTCTCCCATGGAAGCAGCGCCAAGCCAAGTCCCAAAACTTCAAGGGGATCCGCTTAGAGTTTAATAACCCGAGCCCCACCTCCAGATCCCGGCTTGGGCAATCCTTGAGGGCCAGGGGCTTCTGGAAGTGGGTCAACAGAACCCTATTGTCAAGTAACCTCTTTGACAAGGTCCTGATCTCCCACACTCCCAGACTCCACCGGCGGATCACCTTCACAACCAGGGTAGCATAAGCCGGAAGATGCCCATGAGGCGTGCGAAGGTCCTTCACCCGCCCTCCTGTCTCCCATTGCTGGAAGAAAGGCCGAAACCACCCCCTACAGGAGAATACCCACGGAGGAGCCCTCTCTAACCAGAGGTTGGCGATGTTTGCCTTAAGAAAGGTGTTTACTAGAAACACCACTGGGTTGACCATACCCAACCCTCCTAGTCTCCTCGTGCGGTACGTGACCTCCCTCTTTATTAGGTTCAGCCTATTCCCCCATAATAGTTGGAAGAACAGGCTGTAGACCCGTATCCAAAGAGGTTCTGGCAAGATGCAGACGCTGCCCAGGTATATTAATAAAGGGAGCAAATACCCCTTGGCCAGGTTAACCCTTTCCCTCAGGGTCAAAGACCAACCCTTCCACTGATCCACCTTCTGGGCGGCAATCTTAAGTCTGCCCTCCCAGTTTTGCTGGGGATAGTCCCCCGGGCCGAAACTGATGCCTAAAATTTTTGCTGTGGCCTGAGGCCCTGGAAGGGTGTCCGGGAGATCAAAACTAGGAGCTCCCCCTCCCAGCCAGAGACTCTCACACTTATCCCGGTTGATCATGGACCCAGATGCCACAGAGTAGCGCTCAACCTCAGACATGACCCAGTCTGCCTCCTCTCTCGAGGATACAAAAAGGGAAACGTCGTCGGCGTACGCCACTACCCTCAAGGTGGTCTCTGGCTCCGCCCGGTCCATCCCGACTCCCACCAATGGTCCGCGTTCCACTCTCCTTAAAAAGGGGTCGATCGCGAACACGTATAACAGTGGGCTCAGAGGACAGCCCTGGAGGACACCAGACTTCACCTCAAAAGGGGGTCCGAACGAACCGTTCACAAGCGGAAAAGTCTCTGCCCCATTGTATAATACTCTCAACCAATCAACAAACCTCCCAGGCAGACCGTACCTCAAAAGGACGGACCAGAGGTACTCATGGTTAACCCGGTCAAAGGCCTTCGCCTGGTCTAAGGACAGCAAGTACCCCTTCCAGTGACCTGCCCTGCTCTGCTCCACTGCCTCCCGGACACCGAGCACAGCACTAAAAGTACTGCGGCCTCGAACAGAGCAGTGCTGGGCCCCTGAAAGGAGCCGGGGTGCAAACTTCACCAACCGATTGAAAAGCACCTTTGCCAGAACCTTTCGGTCCGTATTGAGAAGTGCTATGGGACGCCAATTCTCAATACGGGACGAGTCTTTACCCTTTGACAGAATAATCAGGGCGGACTTCCTCATTGAACCGGGCAGAAAGTCCGAGGAGAGACATTCATTAAAAACCTCAGTCATGAGGGGGACCAAAGAGTCCCTAAAAGTCCTGTAAAACTCGGATGTTAAGCCATCCGGACCGGGCGATTTTTTGGGCCGGAGCCCATCAATGGCCCGTCTCACTTCCTCTTCCCTGATTGCTTCTGCCAAAACATGAAGAGAGGGGTCATCCCCTGGCTCAGGGATGGTTTCAGCCAGGAAAGCCGACATCTCATCCCGATCTGGATTCCTCCTTCCCAAGAGGTGCGAGTAGAAGGATCTGACCACCTCCAGGATCCCTGATTTGGATCTGTTCAGGGAACCCGTACTGTCAATCAGTCCTGTTACCATCTTGCAACTCACTGACATCCTGCAGTTCCTGTAGGGGTCGGGCGAGCGGTACCTCCCGAAATCCCTCTCAAAAACTAAGGATGTGTGCCTATCATACTGGCACCCCTTCAGCAAGGCCTTCACCCTGGAGATTTCCTCACGGTCCCCTCTAGTCGAGACGAGCTGCTCGAGTTTCCTCCCCAGCTCCCGATACAGGCGGTACCTGTTCAGGCCTCTGAGGCTCGAGAGCTGACGGAAGAACCCCGCAACCCTTCTTTTGAAGATCTCCCACCACTCAGACTTACTGCTACAGAGACCCAAGAGAGGTAACTGGCTCTGAAGAAATTCCTCAAAGGATTGTCTTACATCCGCTTCTTCCAACAGGGACGAATTCAGCTTCCATAGGCCTCTCCCTATCCGGGGAGTCTCTGTAACATTCAAGGAAAATAAAATAAAACAGTGATCGGAGAATTCCACCTCAACAGCGGACACTGCAGAAGAGACGGCTTCCTCCTTTAAAAGAAACCTATCTATCCTAGACCTACAACTACCCCTATGAAAGGTGAAACCTCCGTGACCTGGGGTGTGCCGGATGTGGACATCCAGCAGGCGAGCTTCGCTTGCTATACTATTAAGAGTATTACTATCAAAATCCAGCCTTCGGTCTCCGGGGCCTCCCCTATCACGGGATCTAGTTATAGTATTAAAGTCCCCACCGAAGACCACCTGCCGGCTGGTAAAAAGATAGGGCTTGATCTTCAGGAAGAGACATTTACGGTCCCACCTTGACTGTGGACCATAGATGTTAATGAGCCGGAGCTCCTGTCCCCCCATGAAGACGTCAAGGACCAAGCACCTCCCCATTTCTACCTCGATCACCCGTCTGCATTCCACCGAAGCGGCCTTAAAAAGGACCGCTACCCCGCTATACGGCTCGGCCGCAAGAGATCAGTATGAGGGCCCGCATCTCCACTCCCTCCTTGCTTTGTAAATGGCCCCCATGTCCGTTAGTCTGGTCTCCTGCAAAAATAAAATGTCAGCCTCAACTCGGTTGAAAAAATCAAAGGCCATAAATCTGGCCGTATCTGACTTTATACTGGCGACATTAATCGACGCCAGAGTCAACGGGGTAGGTTCCGCCATCATGGGTGATTGAGTTAGACGGCCTTCTTTTTGACCGTACCCCCCGATTTTTTCCGCTCACCTTCAGAGGAGGAGCCAGACTCTCCCCTCCTCTTCAGTGACACCGAGGTGTCCATGGTACCCGCCACCTCCTTCCCAGTACTGGGTTCCTCACCCCTGGACCCCAGGGCAGTCCCCCCCCCAGAGGAAAGTGAGCCCCCGGAGGATGGACCCCGCCGCTCCCTGAAGGCACCTCAGATGTTACCGCCGGTCCCCCGCCCCCGACCTCCGACACAGCAGAGTCATTGAGGGCATGGAACCGGTTGGAGAGGGGGATCAGAGGGGAGCCGGTGAGCCCTTCCGTAGGCACCTTAGCGGCCGGGGGGGGGCTTTAGATGTTTTTGCCCCTTTTTTGTTCCTCCTCCTCCGACTCTTAATGGTCTTACCGTCACCTGATTTTTTAGGCTGCTCCACCACCTCCTCGTCCAGACTTTCATACTGGGAGGAATCTTCAGAAGCAGCCACCTCCTCCCTCTCCATCCTCCTGATCTCCTCGTTCACCGCCTCCTCCCCCAGGGCCTCAGGGGCTCCGGCTGCCGCTTCTGGGGTGGGGACAGACATCACCCCAGTCGCCTGAGGCTTATCCTGCCCCCTACCCCCACGGCGCCTCACCTGTTGCCACTGGTGGGCAGATGAACTGGCCTCGCCTTCCCTCACTGGCCCCTCAGCTCCTCTCCCGCCCCCACCTCCAGCTCCAGCAGAGGATGCACCGCTGGGGACCCCCCCACGGCTCTCCCCCGCCTGACCAGAGATGGTGTTAGAAACGGAGCGGGGGCAGCGGCTATACGGGTGACCTAGGTCACCACACAGATGACACCTAATGTCACCACAGGCTGCGGCAAGATGACCTACCCCACCACACAAGGCACATTTCTGCACCTTGCAGCCCGCGCTGAAGTGACGGGGATCACCGCACCTGTGGCAGGCCTTCGGTTGCCCCTGGTAGAAGATCAGGATCCTGTCTCTCCCCAGAAATGCTGAGGAAGGGATGTGGGTGACAGTACCGCCTGAGACCTTCAACCTCATCATGAAGGTCCAGCCCCCTGACCAAATGCCAAACTCGTCCCTGTTCTTTTTTGGGACGTCCGTGACCTCCCCATAGCGAGAAAGCTACGTCAAGATATCGACCCCAGAGAGTGACTCGTTATTGGTTAGAACGGTCACCCTCTTTACGCCATTTTGGCGGGACACCGCCTGCACGGCAAAGTCTCGCCAGCCGGGCTCCCCCTTCACCAGTTCAAAATTCGACCAGAAAAGCTCTAGGCCCTCCGGTCGAACAAAACTGATGTCGAAGACGGGGGTACCAAAAGGATGGATCAGGGCAAAGATGTCAGTCGCCCTGAAGTCCATCTTCAGGAGGAGCTCCACGACCCTCGCTCTTGGCGGGCACGCTTCACTGCCCCTCCACCGAAGACGGACTACATTCCTCCTGGCCACCCCCTGCCCGGCTGTCGGGAGGGACCACACTGTCTCCCCCTCCCTTTTATCTTGGAAGGCGGCCAGGCCGTGTCTATCCAGCGAAAAGGCCAGGTCCACCTCTCTTCCCTCTACCTGGATCGTCCGTTCTCCCTTCTTGAGGGCCTCCAGGAAACGGCATCACAAGTCACCATCCCTGAGGTCCAGAGGTGAGGAAGCCCCCCGAGAAGACCCCGAGGCCCCGGCCACAGACACGCCAACATTCGTATCCTCAACCACAGCCACATTCATACCCACGCCATCCCCATCCATGTCAACAGTCACCCCACTTGGGCCACTCTCACTCACATGCACACTGGGGTCACAGTTTTTCATTTTTTGCAAGCATTTTTTGCCAGCAGTTTTTCCACTGCTGCCACCTGCTGGCAGCACCTTCCCTGCCGGGGGGATTTGGGAGCCAGGTGCTGAGACTTTTGCCGGTGCCCCTGCCCCAGATAAGCCCACGAGCACAGGGGACACCGACAGGCAGGCACCACCTCTGCTGTCTGTTACAGCACCACTGCTCCCATCAGCTGCCAACGCTAAGCCCCGCCCCTTTCCGGGCGGAGCCACGCCCGCTTGGGCGGGTTTTGTCTGCGAGGCCACGCCCCCCGCACCAGGCAGCACGGTGGGGGCCCCGGAAGCCACTCCCACCGGTGCCGTGGGTGACAGGGAGGCCACGCCCCCCGCACCAGGCAGCACAGTGGGGGCCCCAGAGGCCACTCCCACCGGTGCCGTGGATGACAGGGAGGCCACGCCCCCCAAAGCCGGCCGCGCCGGGACCCCCGAAGCCGACCGAGAACCGGGTCTACTCACAGGGGCCCCTGGACCAGCGGCACCAGCTCTCAGGGGCATAGCACCCCCTACCGTCACACCCTTTGCCACAAAAAGCCTGGCCACCCCAGCTCCGGCGGCCGGCACCAGGCTAGGCCACTCCCCCTCGGCACCCAGCGGCGGTGGAGCCCCCCGCGCTGACCCATTACCGGGCCCCTGCGCAGGGGGCCCTGACCTCACCACGGATTTTGCCAGAGGAGCAAGCCCCACCTTACTCTTATGAGCCGGCTCTGCCGGAGCCGCAGGCCCCGCGCCCTTTACCTTACCAGGTTTCTGGGTCCCTAAAAGTGATCCAGATTTTTTAGTGGATCCGTGTGTGAGGGACCCAGACACCCCAGCACACGCCGCCGGAGACGCGGCCCCGGCTGTCGGTGCGCCGCCGACAGCGCAGGAGGCAGCGGCAGATGTACACGCCGCCTCCTGCACGCCAGCAGGAGCACCAGGTGCCAGGCCAGACCCCCTTTTTACAGGGGCTCCAGCACGAGCACCACCACCAATGACACCCACCGTCGGGCCGCCCTCCACGCCATGCTCCATATCAAACACCTCGGACCCACTGCCTCCATTACCACAAACAGAGGCAGCGCTCTGCGTGCCATGGCCTATGTTCTCCCCGCTCCCTCGCTGTGGACCCACAACAGAGTCCAAGCCGGGGTGGGTGGCGGGTACCGCACAACGGGACAGGGGGGCCCCAGAGAGGGGGACATACACAAATTTATGTGCAATAGATGTTTTCTTTTTTTTTTTTGCATTTCTCTTCGTCCCCCTCCCGGGTGCCTCATCCTCGCAGATCTCATCCCCGAACGTAAGCTGACCAAAACGTACCGGGGACTCGATCTGCTGGATCTGCTGCATGATAAGGCAGCCCCCCTCACTGCTGCTACTCCCATCCTCCTCATCCTCCCCCTCGCTCCCGCTGCCCTCTGAAGGGCTAGAATCAGACGGGAGAGCCATCTGCTCAGGGGCTATCCCGCTATGCGATGCCTGGAGATCACTTACCAGGCCACCAGGCGGTGGGTAGGGTGCGACCTCCTCCACGCATACCTCTTCCTCCTCCTCCACTGCCTGGCCGGGGCCCTGCGACCCCTCCAGAGCCACACCGGTCACGGCTCTGAACTGGTCATCATTCCGCAGCTTCTCCATGAAGGGTCCACTGCCTGCCAATATGGTGCTCCTGCGGTCCTGCAGCTCTTGGATGGCTTGCTTGATTTTCCGGACCGCGGCGGATAGCTCAGGCTTCTTGGTGCCAGAGGCCCTCTCGGACCTCTCCTGAGCTACCCTCAACTCCCCCCAGAGGGAACTTAGCTTTTTTGCGGTGTCCTCATACTCACAGAGGTGCGCATGGACACGGGAGGCATAGGTGACGGTTGCCTCCCTCGCCACCTTGGTACCCCAATCAGGGGGCACCGCTGCAGCACCTCTGCTGGCACTCGACCTACCTCCAGAGGGAGGAGCTGCCGCGGTCGTAGCCTCGGGGGTCCTCCGGGTCTTCATGCTGGAACCCCTGCTGCCTCGGCCTGATGTTGCAGCCATAGCCTGATTGGTGTTCCTCCCACCCCCCGCCGGCTTAGACCGGGAGGTGGGAGCCGGGGGCCCAGCCCCGGAGGCCAGTCCCACTCTGAGCCTTCTTTCCTGGGAAGGGGGCAGACAAAAAGTCCCAGATGGAAAAACAAACCTCCCTTCCCAGGAGCTCTCTCCGCACATAGCTCAGTACAGGAACCTCAGCCGAGTCCTGGAGTCCTCTCCACAGTACAACTCAGGAGTAACTACAGGAGCAACTACAGGAGCTCCTCATCATCAGTCCTCCCGTCCAGCACAACGTACACACTGCTGCGGCTGCATGGCTAATATCCACTGGACTGAGAAGGCCCCGCCCCCTCCGGTGACATCATGATTCCATGAAATCACTCCTCCCCCTCAAGAAATCTACTCCAATCTAGACGCTCCCCTGTTGCTGAGGCGTGGTGACGCTGTAGCTGGGTGATTGCAGTCAGAGTAGTGGTGTTTGGCGTCTGTACTACAGGTAAGAAGATGGGACTGTACCAAGGTGATTACTACATTCAGGACAATAAGTAGCTAGATGTAGGTGTGCAGAATCCCACTCCCAATATTGTCAGGGTCTCTCACCCCCTCGTGTTGCCGGCTGTCAGGCTCCCGCACCCCCTCGTGTCATCGGCTGTCAGGCTCCCGCACCCCCTCGTGTCGTCGGCTGTCAGGCTCCCGCACCCCCTCGTGTCGTCGGCTGTCAGGCTCCCGCACCCCCTCGTGTCGTCGGCTGTCAGGGTCCCACACCCCCTCGTGTCGTGGGCTGTCAGGCTCCCGCACCCCCTCGTGTCATGGGCTGTCAGGCTCCCGCACCCCCTCGTGTCATGGGCTGTCGGGCTCCCGCACCCCCTCGTGTCGTCGGCTGTTAGGGTCCCACACCCCCTCGTGTCGTGGGCTGTCGGGCTCCCGCACCCCCTCGTGCAATGGGCTGTCAGGGTCCCGCACCCCTTCGTGTCGTGGGCTGTCAGGCTTCCGCACCCCGTCGTGTCGTGGGCTGTCGGGCTCCCGCACCCCCTCGTGCCATGGGCTGTCAGGCTCCCGCACCCCCTCGTGTCGTGGGCTGTCAGGCTCCCGCACTCTCCCCTTGTCGTTGTCTGTGGAGAAGATTAATACATATTTTAATTTTTCAGATTTTCTCTTATAAAACAAGATCCCTGAGCTTCTGCCTTTGACCGAAAAAATGGCGTCTGACAAGTCGCTGCTGTCTGCAGAAATGAACACAAGCATGGAGGAAGCGCTGTATGAACAGATGCTGATGAAGGTACGAAAGATGAATTGGAGAGGCCAGCAATCACCGGGTGAATGTCTCCTCCGTCAGCCGCCGGGGGCGCTGCAGTCTCCAACATTTACCTAATGTGTATTGTTGGCTTTAGACCCCTCATAGTTGTACTATTTTGGGGCAGGAAAAATCAGTTTGCAGAACCATCCTGTTCATGTTACTCACTGATTCTCACTTGTTGCCTCATTTCAGGCCAAACAGGAGATACAGAGCAGAATACCGAACTTACCAGAAAGCAGACAGATCAGACCCCAGCCGGGTGAGATGGGCGTCCTCTGATTATTATCCAGATTACTTTGTGCATATTATGTGACAGATACCACAGTGGGGCAGTGGGGTCTTATTGACTACAACGGTCACATGATGCAACCAATGTGGGGGTCACATTGTTTTTTCTTATGCAGTTGATTACATGTAAATGCTGCTTGGCTTTTGCCGATTTTATTGTGTTTTTGTTCACTTTTTGTTTTTATTTTTGTGTTAGGTTTCTGCATTAAAACTCGCACATCCAAAAATACCGAAATCTTTATTAACATCTGCAAGTCGAACCAGATCCCAGCGCCCCCGGACCTGATGGAGCAGGAGTTAGTCAGCATCCTGGAATCTGATGATCCCTCTGGCTATCGAGTCCCCATGAGCCTTGGAGAGCCCCACGTTGAAGTTGATAATAGTACGTTTTTTTGTTTTTTTTTATTTAATACAGCGCGTCTCTTTTTAAAGGGGTAGTCCAGAGATATCCTTAAAGGGGTTAAAATAGCAAGTATTACAACTTACTAATCCTCAATGGTCGAAGGTGCCATCTCCACAGGTTCTGGTAGGTCCACTTCAGTTTGACATCTTGTTGTTGACTTTTGAACTTTTTTGGTTTAGATTTGGGACTTAAAGGGATTGTCCACTACTTGGATTCCCCTTTAAGAACTTATACCACTTATTCATAGCAGCCCTACTAAGGTCAGTGGGTGAGTCGGCACCGCAAAGTATCTAAGTCCTGGTGCACTTTGTCCTACAGGTGGAGGCGGCTGCACGGCATACGACATAGTGATTAATGGCACCTTCTTTGAGAAAATTAAGGTAACTGCAATTGCTTATTCTGACATACGAGCTGTCTGCTCTCCTTTGTGTCAGCTCCTTACTTTGTATTTTTTTTTATTAGAATAATGAGCTTTTCAGGGAATTTTTTATCACCGTGGCCATGGATGGACAAGAGAACAAGTACGAAATGGAGCTGTCAAGAGGTAACGACCACATCACTGATATTTTCCTTGATTTTTCCATCGACCACACAAGGACTTGTTCCTTCATGGAGCAAGTTTACCATATAATATATTGAAAATGTTTATGTACCAACCTGTTGTATGGCACCGTATCAAATGCCTTTGAAAAGTCCAGATAGACAACACCAACTAAGTTTCCCTGGTCCAACCTAGAACTTACCTCCCATAGAATCTTTTCAGATTAGTTTGCAGGACAGATCCCTCATAATCATATGTATAGGTTATTCTTATTGAGGTGCTCCAGGTTAGTATCTCTTAGAAAACCCACAAAGATGTTGCCCACAGTACAAGTTAAACTTACCGGCCTATAAATTCCAGGCTCACATGTTATCCCCTTCTTGAATATTGGTACCACATTTGCTATGTGGGTGTAACACTGGTGGATATAGACCCACTGCCCCACAGGAGGGTTGTGACTAGGTGTCTACTGGGTCTCCACTAGAACCTCTGTTGGTGAGGATAGACTGGGCTGCCGGTAGACACCAGGTACCACTTCAGGGCAGTCCCCGGGACTGCAGCAGCATTCCGGAGGTACCAGGGTACCAAATACAGGAGAGCTAAGATAAAGACTAGGTCAGACAGTCTGAGATCGGGGCAGGCAGCACAGGTTCAGGATAGAGAAAAATGGCAAGGGGGACAGGGGTTTTTGATACCAGAAAACTCTTTTAACGCTTGCAACCTCTGTTTCTTGACTGCAACTCAAACAGTCGAATCAGTCAGTAAGAATTTAGGGCACTTCCATTGTGATATTTTGCATCAGCATTTGTTAGCAGACGCCAGGAATGGATCCAAAACAGAAGAGGTGAAAGTGTTTCAGTTACTATTTTTCACTGTGTTTGTTCCCCTCTGGTTTTCAGCTTACAAATACTGATGTAAATTAGTGCCAAAAATACTCACTGTGTGAATGAGGCGAGGAAGCTGCTTGTAATACTGTAATAGAAGTCCTTATTCTGAGGATGAGTGCTGTAATTCTTGTCTTCTCTGCTCCATCAAACTCCCCAGAGCAGGGGCAACCCCTGGGGCAAAACTGCTGGCGGCAGATGTCCAGACGTATGACTCAGTGATGTTTGATGGACCCCAAATCCCAAACAAAATGAATCAGACACATACAAAATAAATACACAAAGCATTGCAATTAGGTGTCAAACGTTCTCAACTTTATTTAAATTTACATGACACCGAAAATGGCACAACCCTCGACTCACGAAGAGTCACCCTCCAGCGCTCAGGAGAGGAAAACCCCCTGTGGAGGAAACCTCTAGAGAACCATGGCTGGAGGGTTGCGCTTCCCTTGCGCTTAGAGAGTTAGTGCCGATATATGACGGAGTTTTAGAATTTGTACATATTTACAGAGAACGACATAACAAATATAGACTATAATTGTGATAAACTGGATGTGGGAGAGATCTGGCTGCGATATCTGTCACCACATTTATTGCTGGAACGAATTTAGTTGATCTGATTTCCCAGGTGGATCTACCACTTCTCCCTTACAGATCCAGCTCCGTCTCTCAAGAAGTTGGGTACTTGGTTAAAGGGGTTGCTCATTATGGATAACCCCTAATAGGATGAGTATCCCCTTCCCCTCCCAATTTATCACCCATTAAAGTCAAGGATCCATCCATGAACTCCCAAAGAAGAGCAGCTCTTTGTACATAGTAACAGAAGGGGATCCTGTTTTGGGGACCCCCCCTCTGTTACCTTCCCATGCCCCCGGGGTGTCTAAGAAGACAACCCCTTTCCCTGCTAGAACCTCCAAATTACACCAACGTTGGCACATTACGTGGGGTGGTCAAGCTCAAGGTCCTCAGGCGCATCATCAGTAATGGCGCTGATCGTGGCAGCGCTGCATTCTTTTATGGAATCTTCTTTATGACACTTGTTTATGCCCTCACAATAGTTGTCATGGTTACTACAAAGGCTATTACTGATGCAGGATCCAAGTATTAACCCTTTCATCATTGGTAATTCACTTTCATTATGGAGGCAACTAACTGCACTTGTTACCAAGCAGAAGTCTTATCATTACGGCTTCCCTTAGGCACCATAAGAAATACAGATTATAGAACATGCGTACAAGTGTTTCAGGAGTGTTTTGCACTTTTTAGATCCACAGATTGGGCTTATAACTAGCACTGTACAAAGCCAAAAATTAAGAGGAAATTACTTGTAAAATAATATTATAGGGAATTGCATTTCAAGCATTTTCCTAATGTGCATTCTACATACTTGCATAGTTGCATAGGTTGAAAAAGTTTGAACTTTAATGTCCTAGGTCTACCTCCAAAGTTATACATTTTCTATTACTAGATTATTTATAACCCACAATGTCATGTTTTGTTAAAAAAGTATCCAGCCCTTCTATAAATGCTGTTATACTATCTGCCATTACTATATCTTGTGGTTGGCATTCCACAGTCTGACTGCTCTATCTGTAAAGAATCCTTTCCTATTAAGTTGCCAGATTCGCCTCACCTCCGCTTGTTATGAATGTTCCTGGTGCTTTGTAAGGTCCTGGAAAGTGATAAGTCATGTGCCAGTACTATGCATTGACCACATATGTATTTATACATATAAATGTCTATTTATGAAGGAGATGATAATTACCCTTCATAGAGGTGTTATGATCATTCATAAATTGCTTTCATAGGTTTGATCTCCAGGATTAGGAGAGATTTGGGGTGTAAACTTAATAAACAATGAGTAAAACATCAAAGCAAACGAAAAAGGGTTTGTGACCCAAACTGGTAGGTGAGACCGGCTAGCCCCATATTATACGAGGTCACAACCAGGTTTCGCCTGAGGAGGGCAGCACTAATGAGTCCTCAGGAGCGCATAACCCTGAAATATGCAGCGATTCTACACTACCCATTATAAAAGGGTAATATGCTACTTACTACCATATTTTAGCTAAGATACAAGGCATACTTGTAAGGAGAGATGAAAAAGGTGATGGGGAACAACATATAAATATACTGAGGAACGCTATACACTAGTGGCCAAAATTGAGTCAACACCCCCAAGATTTACGAATTTTTAGCATTTTGCCAATACAAATACAAATTTCATGAATGTTTTTGATTTCACAGTAAAGTTTTTAAGTAGAAATAAAATCTCATATAGAAACACAATATTAGCAGGAAATTTGTTCATTTGTCAACAAATTGGACACTATTGTCACTCAGATGACTGTGGGAGAAAAGCCATTTATTTGTCCTATTTTCATATCTAACACTAAATGTTATTACTCAGTTGGACAGCCCTTGGCCTTGATGACTGCCTGGCATCTACTTGGCATGCTATCTACCAGTTTGTGTAAATCAGATGGTGTGATGATATGAAGCCATGATTTGATGATGGCTGCAATGAGTTCCTGCTTGTGTGAAGCCCGCTGTTTTGACACCTCTCTTTTGAGGCGAGCCCAGAGATTCTCAATAGGATTGAGATCTGGGCTGTTTCCTGGCCAATTCAATAGCTGGATATTTTTGTCCTTGAACCAAGAGAGACATTTTTTAGCTGTATGGCATGGGGCTCCATCTTGCTGAAAAATAAACGGTGTCCCTTCACTAAATACATCATGTGCCGAAGGAATGAGTTTAGGCTGAAGGACTTCCTTGATGTCCTTTTCAGCATTAACTGTTCCTTCAATTACCTGCAGCCTACCACCTGCATCTCTGGACACGCAGCCCCCTACCATAACACTCAGAGGATGCTTCATGGTGGGTACTGTACCCTCTGACAACCAGTCCTCTCCAGGTCGTCGTCGAACGTAGCAGACACCGTCGCTGCCAAACATGGGTAGGCGTGTCTCATCGCTCCATATAACATTTCTCCATTGTTCAGTGGTCCATTTACAATGTTCTTTGGCCCACTGCAGACGTTTCTGACGCTGTGAGGCATTCAAAAATGGCTTTTACCTGGTATTCTGGCTCTTAACTCCGCTTTTACCAATCGTCGTCGAATCGTCCGATCGGACACTGTCAAGGGAAGAACATTTCTGCACAAAAAACGTGTCGCTCGGCAGGAAAATCCCCTTGATATTGCGTTTTTTGAGATTTTTTTTTTCCGTTCTTTAGAAACGCTGCAAAAATACTGAAACAATAAACATGAAACTGCTTCAAATCTGCAAGGATTCACTATTCCTGCTTTTCCTGGTACTATCAAACATAGCATTTTTGGGAACTTGGAGCTCTATATTACAAATATGTCCGTCCCTCCAGTTGAAAGAAATTAACATTTTCCTGGAGGGAAGTTTATATTTTACATTATGTCAGTTTTTGTCTATCGATGATAAAGTGCAGTTTGCAGCAATTTTTATTGTGACATATACCCAAATCATTCACGAAAATATTTCACATTCAACGCGCGTCGGACGGGCCTGCGTGCTCTCACATGCCAGGGCTGAGTTTCAGTTCCAGTCCGACCCTGTTATCATCTATAGTTTCCCTTCAGAGTGGAAAATGCTGAAAAATCGGAAGTTCCTGGGATCCATTTTTGAACAGAATATCAGAACCAAATCAAAACCGATGATTCAGGGAATGGACACAATGTCCCAACTCTAAGGTACAAGTCTATGGCATACAGTCTGTAAAAGACGACAGAGTAGGCTGCTGTTGAGCATCGGCGGCTTCTCTGATGTTCCTCGCTCATCTATGCAGTACATGGTCGGCCATTCAATTGATTGGATGTCTTATAATACCACATTTCCCCTAGGGACACAAAGTATGAAGAGCTCCACTCCTCCTGGTGATAGGTTATACCCAACAGATGGGGCAGCGCCACTCCTCGTGGTGATGGGTTACACCCAACAGATGGGGGAGCGCCACTCCTTGTGGTGATAGGTTATACCCAACAGATGGGGGAGCGCCACTCCTCATGGTGATGGGTTATACCCAACAGATGGGGGAGCGCCACTCCTCGTGCTGATGGGTTACACCCAACAGATGGGGGAGCGCCACTCCTCATGCTGATGGGTTACACCCAACAGATGGGGGAGCGCCACTCCTCGTGCTGATGGGTTACACCCAACAGATGGGGGAGCGCCACTCCTTGAGGTGATAGGTTATACCCAACAGATGGGGGAGCACCACTCCTCGTGGTGATGGGTTATACCCAACAGATGGGGGAAGTTACAGAATGGCTTGTTATGGTGCAAGAACATTTTTTTAACTATTTTGCCTTTATGTTCTTTATTTTTTTCCTACAGACCCTCCCAGCTAACTCCAAGCAAGTCCCTCATCTCAGAAGTTGAAAGGTTTGGGTTACTTTGAGGTTTAATGCATGCATTTACTTTTTTTAGAATCCCATCTTACAAAAGATATAGGATATCCAACTTCTTGGACTCAAAGAATAAGGGGGCTGCAGCCTGGAAGTAACCCCGCTGCCCTTTTTAAAGAATATGCTGGAGTGGGGCAGCTACCCGGATATTCACTGTGCAGGAGAACTGCAGCTAAGCCCATTCACTTTTCTGGATCTATGCTGTCGTTCCGCTGCACAGTGGAGGCCATGATGCCAATGTGCAGGGAATGACTGTGAAAGGGGCTGTTCCTCATTACAAGCATCAGTGCCACTTTATTATATTAGAGATTGACCCCAACAGATCATAAATTGATGGTGTACCCTTTAATATACTGCTTCCTTCCTTTTTTTATCAGTTCACCCGTGAAACCAGATTACATGATTGTGGCGGAACCTCCTGTAGGACACCCAAGTTTTCTGGTGGCTGAAATCTCTTTACCTAAAGTGGTGAGACCCTCAGATGTGGTTTAGGATTGTGATCTTTTTGCATTTCATGTGATTTCCAATAGTCTTCCCTTATTAAAAGTCTGTGCCAACCTCGTGCTACCAGTCCTCCTCTGCCAACTTTTATCATCACAGCTTTGATGTGTCCACAGTAGCCAATTGCTGGCAGTTGTGACACATTTGCTGGATGATGATGATATAATTTTTTTTTCATATCATGGTGGGTTGTTTGCAAGCTGTTGGAATGGGAAAGAATGACTCTGTCACCAGAGAACGACTGTTCAAACCAAGCACAGACGCCCGGTGCTTCACAGCGGGACCAGTCATTTATATAAACCTTCCCCCCTGCTTGTTTCCCCTCCATCTCCACCATCACCTCTTCTTTGACAGTTCTGGCTTCATAGATCCAGAGAGGAGATAGAGGGAAAACAAGCTGGTGGGAAGATGTATATATTATACTAGATGGTGGCCCGATTCTAATGCATCGGGTATTCTAGAATAGGTATGCGGCCGACCGGGCGCAATGAGCAGAGCTGTGTTTAAATTTTGCGCCAAAATCGCTGATTGGTCACGGTTGCCGGCCTCGACCAATCAGCAAAGTGGTGTTAAAATTTGGCGCCTAAATCGCAGATTGGTCACGGCCGGCGGTCACGACTAATCAGCAGAGCGGGGTTTAAATTTGGCGCCAATAATACTGATTGGTCGCGGCCAGCGAACGTGACCAATCAGCAGAGCGGTATTTAAATTTGGCACCAATAATGGTGATTGGTCGCTGCCGTGACCAATCAGCAGAGCTGTGTTTAAATTTGGCACTAATAATGCTGATTATTCACGACCGGTAACCGCGACCAATCAGCAGAGCGGTGTTTAAATTTGGCGCCAATTTCTCTGCTTGGTCGCGGCTGGCCACTGCAACCAATCAGCGAAACGGTGTTTAAATTTGGCGCCAATATGGCTGATTGGTCACGGCCGCTGGTTGCGACTAATTAGCAGAGCGAGATTTAAATTTGGCGCCAATACTGCTGATTGGTCGCGGCCGGCGACCGCGACTAATCAGCAGAGCGGTGTTTAAATTTGGCGCCAATATTGCTGATTGGTCGCGGCCGTCGACCGCTACCAATCAGCAGAGCGGGGTTTACATTTGGCGCCAAAATTGCTGATTGGCGCGTCCACCAGGTGTGAACAATTAGCAGAGCGGGGTTTAAATGTGGAACCAAGATCGGTGATTGGTCGCGGCCGATATTTAAAATTGGCGCCCAAATTGGTGATTGGTCGCGGGCAGCGCCCGCGACCAATCAGCGATTTTTAACACAAATGGACCTTTGTAACACCATGCGGATACTGTGGGGACATCAGCGGCTAGGGTGTGAAAGGAGACCGGGGAGCGGCGCTGCGGGTCAGGACACTTCTGCTCCGAGCGCCCGCTCATGTCCCGGGTTCTCCGAGCGGAAGTACCCGCACAGGCAGCGCCGCTGACATCCATGCGGCTAGGGTGTGAAGGGAGGACCGTGGAGCGGCGCTGACATCCAATTGGTCGCGGCCGCTATTTAAATCTGCTGCACAAATCGGTGATTGGTCGCTGTCTTGGCCCGCGACCAATCACTGATCTTGGCGCCAAAGTTAAACACTATTGTGCTGATTGGTCGTGGACGCTGCCCGCGACCAATCACCGATTTGGGCGCCAAATTTAAATATCGGCGCCGACCAATCACCGATCTTGGCTCCAGATTTAAACACCGCTGTGCTGATTGATCGCGGCCGATATTTAAATTTGGCGCCCAAATCGGTGATTGGTCACGGTCAGCGCCCGCGTCCAATCAGCACAGCGGTGCTTAAGTTTTGCGCTAAGATCAGTGATTGGTCGGGTCCGAAGACCGCGACCAATCATCGAATCGTCTTGGTGAGGACCGGGGAGCTGCGCTGCCTGTGCGGCTACTTACGTTGCGAGACCCCGGGACATAGCGGGCGCTCGCAGCAGAAGTATCCCGACCCCCAGCGCCGCTCCCCGGTCCTCCCTTCCGCATGGAGGTCAGCGGCGCCGGCGGTCCTTCCGCTGCTACCGGCCGGTAGATAAGCGCCTCGTGCTGCTCATCTCCTGGCTGCATCTCCGTCCCGCAGATGGGTCCAGCGGTAGGGTTCTTTCTGCTGTTGCCGGCCGGGAGATGAGCGCCTCGCGGCGCTCATCTCCCGGCTGGATCGCCGCTCCGCTCCGTCCCGCAGATGAGCCGCTAACGGCCGCCATCTTTTTTCAGAAATCCCGCGGCGCTGATTGGCCGCTGCCGGACCAATGAGCGACGCGGGATTTCCTGGACAGACAGACAGACAGACGGGATAAGACGATTATATAGTAGATTATTTAATTATATAGTGCCATTGATTCCATGGTGCTGGTGCATATAAATGATGTTATAATGATGATATAAATGATGAAAGAGGCTTGTTGCGATAGTGTAGAACACGCCGCTCTTTATTTTTTCTATATTAATGCGACATTTGGAGGAATCGCACAGAAAATGCTTTAAATGTATTTATTTTTTAATTTGATTTTTCTCATGTCCATGATTCACATTGCGTTAAATGAGGCATAATGAAGATTAAGAATGTTTCAGCTGTATCCTTCATCAGACAGGATAATGTAGCTTAAGGGGACCCACTTGGTTAAATATAGGGGTCAGTTCTGGTCTTCCCAAAAAGCAGATTAAGTAGTCACCACACGGGAATCTGGTGATTACTGGGTTTGCTTTTGGGGACCCCAGATTTCTTCATATAACCGACTGGGCCTTCTGCCTAATGAAGGCTACATTATCTGAAATTCTGGTACCATTCATTATGCCTCACTTAAAGGGGTTGTCTGGCACTTTAATATTGATGATCTATCCTAAGGATATTCCATTAGTATTAAAGTGGTGGACAACTCCTTTTAATGCCGTGTGAATCATAAAAAATATTTGAAGCATTTTCTGTGAGCAGTTACTCCAAGTGTCAGATTTAATGTATGAGACGTCTGGAGCTACACAGTAACTTCTAGTTGGCCACATATCAAGATAAAAGTTTAGATTTTTGTGCACTTGTTGGTTACAACTTTCTTTCCCGTACAGAAGCATTCAGCGACATAAGCGTTGTTACCACGCTGGTCTTCTCTTTACAGTCTTCTGCTAGATCTCGTGTTGGACTTGGGTGAAGACAGAATAGTCTTAGTCGGACGTCTCGATTTGTATCATCTAGACGTCTTCATTCCTTACAATATCATCCAAGAACAAAGTGGAGCTCAGTTCAACAAGGACAGTAAGGTGAGACAATAAAGCAAAGTTGGACATGTCTTATAGCCCATTCTGAAATCTCCTTCTTAAAGAGGTTCTCTGAGAAAATGTATAAAATAAAATTTTAAAAAATGTATACATTTATTTAGCAAAAATAAATTGTTTTAATTAGGGGATAATTCTATGTGAATACTTTTATGCCCAAGAATGGCAAAAGTATTCTCGGAGTGATACCTTTACTGGCTAACCAGAAAAAAAATATATATATGCAAGCTTTCAGAGCACAGAGGCTCCTTCTTCAGGCAATATTACAAATGAATTCATAACATTTGTAATCCTGCCTGAAGAAGGAGCCTGTGTGCTCTGTAAGGAGATTTTTGTGTACTCATCGTCAAATCTCTTTCTCTTAGCCTCTAATTGGGGGACACAGGACCTTGGGTGTTATGCTGCTGTCCACTAGGAGGCGACACTAGGCTTAATCTGAAAAAGATTAACGGTGGCTCCTCCTCTGCAGTATACACCCCCTGACGGCATCAGCCATGTTCAGTTTTGTGCAAAAGCAGTAGGAGGAACGTAACATGAATAACATAATTATGCCTATAAGAAGGCTACCGCCCAGTGGAGAATGTGTGCCACTTCTCGCATCGCCTGGGCACTGCGGGTCCCCCCTTGGTGATTTACGTATGCCACAGCCGTGGCATTGTCTGACTGTACTCTGATGTGAGTGGCTGCCAGTAAATGATGGAAGGTTCTCAACGCCAGGAGAATGGCACGAATATCCAAGATGTTGATGGGCATGGTCGCTTCTGTTGGGGACCACTTGCCCTGTGCTCTGTGGTGCAGGTGTACCGCATCCCAACCCATCAGGCTCGCATTGGTGGTCAGAACCTTCCATTGACTCGTGAGAAAGGATTTCCCCTTTGTTAGCGAGGTTGGTTTGAGCCACCAGTGCAGGGATCTCTTGGTTGATGACGTCAACTGAAACTCCCTGTCGAGGGAAAAAGGATTCCTGTCCCATGACTTGAGGATGGCTAGTTGGAGAGGCCTGAGGTGAAGCTGGGCAAATGGGACCGCTTCTATTGCCGCCACCATCCTACCAAGGACTCTCATGGCAAACCGGAGAGACTGAGGGGGTTTGCGAAGTAGGATGCGGACCCCTATTCGGAGAGGCAGTGCTTTGTCCTTGGGGAGGAGTACTAGACCCTTGAGGGTGTTGGATAACATTCCCAAAAAGGTCATAGATTGACTCGGGGTTGGTGATGACTTTTTTAAGTTGAGCCGGTGCAATTGGTATGTGGAGGCATGCGTCTTGAAAGTCTATGGAGGCGAGAAATTCTCCCGTCTCCATGGACGCAATGATGGACCGAAGGGACTCCATGCGAAAGTGACGTACCCGTACTTATTTGTTGAGCTGTTTTAGATCCAATATGGGCCGTACGCTGCCTCCTTTTTTGGGGACTACGAATAGATTTGAGCAGAACCCTTGGAAGCGCTTGGCCGTAGGGACCGTTACTAAGACACCTGCTTGGAGAAGTAATGAAACCGCGTGGTGGAAGGCACGAGCCTTGGCTGGCGGTTTTGGGGGAACAGACAGGAAGAATCTGTTTGGCGGGTTGGAAGTGAACTCTATCTTGTATCCTGAAGACACTAGTTCCCTGACCCACCTGTCTTCTGTAATAGGCAGCCAGAGCTGGTGAAAGAGCAAAAGACGGCCGCCTACAGGTGGGGTGTCTTCCAGAGTTCGTGAGTCATGATGAGGAGGAAGTGCAAGACTTTCCTCCCTTAAATTTTGACTGGCCTGCCTTTGTTTGCCAGGGTTTGTCCGACTTTTGCGTCGACCTCGAGTTGTCCCAGCGTGGAGCGCGGCTGTTATTCTTTGCTGGTCGCGAGACGGATCAGCCGGAAGAGTTCCGAAAGGATCGGTAACGTGCCTGATTGCGCTTTTTGTAAGTGTGTTTGGGCTTCAGTTGGGGGAGAGAGATACTTTTACCCCCGGTGGCGTTGGATATCATTGTGTCCAACTGTTCACCGAAAAGCCGACCACTGAGGTACGGGAGGTGAGTGAGGGACTTCTTTGAAGCTGCATCTGCTTTCCATTCCTGCAGCCAGAGGATACACCGAATTGTGATGAAGCTATCCCGGCTGCACCCATTGCAGAATCCAGAGCTGCATGGAGCTTGTAATCTACCACGACTGCTATTTGGGCCGCTTGGTCCGACAGTTCAGGGGTAGGTATTTTGTAGGCCAGTTTGTAAATTTTGGGCCCAGGCCAGGATTGCCTTGGCAGCCCAAAAAAACTGAGGCGAACGTGAGAGCCAGGGAGGCCCCTGCGGCCTCGAAAATTGAACGGGCCATGCATTCCACCTGCCGGTCTGCTGTGTCCCTGAGGGTTGAGCTATCTGGCAGAGAAAGTGCTGCTAGTCTGGAGACTGGAGGATCCACTTCAGGTGGATCTGTCCACTTTTTGGTGACCTCCTGTGGAAAGGGGTACCGCGCCTCCAGATATTTGCGATTAGTAAACTTTTTCTCAGGTTGTGAGAACTGCTTTTTAAGGATCGCATTAAACTCTGGGTGGTCAAAGAACACCTTAGGCGGTTTCAGGACTCCTTCAAAGGAAATTTTATGTCCTGGTGTCTCCAGGGGTGGATCGGAGATGTCCAGCACCCAATGGATAGATGAGATTAAATCATCAACTAGCACTGTATTGCCCGGGCGAATAGGGATCAGGGACCCTTCGGTTTCCTTGTCTGAGTCTGAATCACAGATGTCTTCCGAATCCTGTATCTCGCTAAGGCGACTCCTGCTGGGAGAACCGGAGCGGAGACCTTCTCTGGTCGGGGATGGCTGTGGGGATCTGCGTTGTCTGTCCCTGTCAGGGGACGGTCTAGATGAGCTGTGAGTACGGTGTCTCACACTGGAAGGGGATGACCGTGTGGTATGGGATGATGCAGATGGGGCCAGCGATGCAGAGTGGCTTTGCAGAGGGGGCCAGCAATGCAGAGAAAGTTATAGACTTCACAGCCGAGTCGAGACTGTAGCTGTAATTTTATCCCACCTTAGTGTGCTGTAGTACAGCGCCGGTAAAATCCAAGATCCTGTGCTCCCCAGAGACCAGCTGGCGACCGGTATGTGAAGCGTTAACTTCCTTCCGTTCTCCCTCTGCTGGTTAATGGCCGCCGGAGTGTGGAGAAGAAAGGGGGCGGAGCGCTGGAAAGGCGGCCGTATTGCTAGAAAGCGCGCCCTTTCAGTTCGTCTCCGCCCCCTGTATGACACTGTGTAGTGTCATATTGGTCATCCGGGGGGCGGGGCGCGGAGAGTGGGCGGCGGCTTCAGCTAGGCGGTATAAATTTAGAATGTATGCCCAAAAGGGCTGCAGGCCGGCGCGGTAGTCCGAGGGGGTACCGGATCTGAATCTGACCCCCCCCCCCGGTTTTTAATGGCAGGAAAGGCGGTGGGATACTATATTAAAAGGGAGCCCTTAAAGGGTTCCTCTGAGGCACTGTAGCGCTGGTGCCGGCAGAGAGACAGAGCTGAAGCCAGCCTGTGTCTCTGTGTGCCCTTCTGCCAGTACTGTCCCCCGGTCCATCAGGAGTCTGCAGTGGAGCTGCGATTCCTGAACGTTGGTGCAGAGCGACAGCTACTGGGAGCTATATATTGCTGTCTGCACAAATCCTACCTGCGGTGTCTAAACCTAATGCCCCCATGAGGGGGATTGGGGAGTGTCAGGCAAAATGTATTTTTGTCCAAGTTTTAAAAATGAGAGATGTCTTAAATCTCCATCCCCTGCTCATTTAGAATGGTCCTACATAGAATTCACTCTTGCTTTCCCCAAACAAGGATTTTTTATTACCGCCATAAAACCTCAGCCAGAGCAAGCATACTGGTGTAAACTGGAAATTCCCTCCAAAATCCTATTGTCTAACTGTACAAACTTTTAATGTCGAGTTTAATAATGCACATGACTGTCACAAACACAGGGACCACATTTTTGGGATGTTCACCTTTTTCCAATTATGCCGGTATATCTTACATAACTGGGAAACCACCAGAAACCCAGGAAATGGGTTCTGATATTTGATATCCATCTTCATGAATATTGGTGACGGCAAACATTATGTATCCATCTTGGATGTGAGACCCCCCCATACCAAGATATGAAATCTGAAGGCTTTTTATGTCTTAGGCAGCTGGGTGGGTTCACAAAACCGTGTGAGGTAAACAACATGGGTGTCTCCTAGTGTTTTGGCCCCTTACTAAAAACCAGAACGGACATTTTACTTCATTCTTAACCAGGGACGTCAGACGCAAGCACTCTTCGCTGCGTGGAGGAATCACACCTAGTTTCCGGGGAGCCGTGCCCCCCACACAATCTGAGACCATCACCTCGTGGCGCAGGTTTTGCTATTATTTACCCCTTGTATGTTAATAACTGTTTTATGCATATATGTAAATTGTCTCTTTTATAATATCTTGTATATCTTTTGTAAACACTGCCCACTTTCGGGAGTATTTCATTATTATTTACCAGCTTCGTTCTTCTTGTCCTATGTCGAGCAAACACGTTCCTCACCCGCTAATTCACGTTACCTAACAGGTACCCGATCAACCTGTTAAGCGATCGGTGGTGGCAGTATACCGGTATTTGTGATATTGTGGTTTGAGGGTGGCTGGACGGAGGTATATATACGTTCCTGGAAGGAACTGGTGGTATATATACGTCCTGTCACATCACGTGCCACAATAGTCGACATAAATTAGAGCAGCTGCGCCCGTGCTTATCCTCGGTCAATACCGTGGTTGACCAGCAGGATAAGGGGGCGCCAGAGGGCTGCAAGGTCTGACCAAGTGTTTTTCGTGACAGGGAGGGTGCTGCCTTCACAGTCAGGAGGCTGCAATCCTCCCTCGACCTCAACCCAAGACCAAAAGGATTTGGGGAAGGAGGGGGGGTCTCAACTTCGAACCAACACCCGAGGGGCTGGGGAAAGAGCGACATGGTAAGGAGATGTCTCGACTTCAACTGTGCACCCCTAGAAGGGGGCAGAGGAGGAGCCATGCCGGGGGTCTCTCCAGAGACCCACTTATCTTCATTTGTAACTCCATGGAAAAAGAAAAAATCAGAAAAAAATGGAGTAAAAATCTTTAGGTGTGCCTTCTTGCGACACTAAGCAAAAAACTGAACATGGCTGACGCCGTCAGGGGGTGTTTACTGCCGAGGAGGAGCCACCGTTAATCTTTTTCAGATTAAGCCTAGTGTCGCCTCCTAGTGGACAGCAACATAACACCCAAGGTCCTGTGTCCCCCAATGAGGCGACAGAGTAATATATTTTTTTCTGGTTAGCCAATAAAGGTATCACTCCGAGAATACTTTTGCCATTTTTGGGCATAAATGTATTTACATCAAATTTTCTGGCTAGCACGGTACCACAATATAAATTTGTACTGTACATCGCAATTACAGGATAATAATTGCTTATGGACATAATGGCCAACGATGTCAGCAGCCATCCATCCTAGATGGGTGAAGGTAAACTGTTTGAGACGGACATCTCTGACCTACCTGTGGGAATCAAGAATTTGCATCTATGTCATCGATTGACTGACTGATCACATCCATGAGTCAACATGCTGTAAACCTGTCATGATGAGTGAGCAGATAGATAAGTTCCTGTCAGGGTGAGGGGCAGCATCCTATCACAACATATAGTTGCCCAGAGACATCTGAATGCATCGGCTTTCCTTTATGCCATTCATCAAACATGTCGTATATTTTGTGTATAGCGAGTCACAAGCCTCGCACTGCTCTGCGTTTTATCATTGGTTCTATGAGCTGCAGTAAAACGTGACGTATATTCCAGGTGCTGACGATCACAATGCCGGTCCAGCCAGCATAGCGGTGGGCTCAGAAGATCAGCTTTGGAAAACGTTCCTCTTATATAGATCCTGTGGATCCTACTTACATTCGCTGCTGTTTACATTGTATGCTTACAATTCTATTTAGACTTCAATATGACTCCAGAATAAATTTTTGTCTTTCTTATACTTGCCGTATATTTTTCCCAAGGAGGGGGTTTAGGTATTGTGCTTTTTTCTTTTTTTTTTTTATTTCTACTGTAATATTTCATAATATCTGTGAATAAGTCTTGAAAATAATTTGCATTGAAAAGGTTGAGATCCTCTGAATCTACATGGATTTTTAGGAATTAAAAATCTACAGCAGTAAATCTGCAGCAGAATTTAAATTTTGCACCATGTCTGGATTTAGTAGCAGCTGCCCCTTTAAATGGAATATGTCAGCAGGTTTTTGCTACCCCATTTGAGAGCAGCATAATCCGAGGCCCTGATTCCAACGATGTATCACTTACTGGGCTGCTTGGTGTTATTTTGATAAAATTACAGTTTTTTTTTCTCATGCAGATCTCTGAATGCTGAGCTCTGTATAATAACCCCACCCACACCACTGATTGGCAGTTTATATACAGTGTACACAGAAAGCTGCCAATCAGTGGTGGGGGGCGTGGTTGGACTACGTGGCAGCAGGTTTACTAGTCCTCTAGTGATAATCTTCTGCTGATAAAAGTGTGATTTTTATCAAAACTACAACAAGCAGCCCTGTAAGTGAGACGTCCCTAGAATCAGGGTCTTTGTCTCTACATCATGCTGCTCTCAACAACAACCAATATATAGTACATCCGACAAGGGGTCAATGTGTTAAAAAAGACCTTTATTATAACAATTTGGGTACATGGCGGCAAAAGAAAAGAGCACACACACATATATATAGTAATACCATATAATAGTGAGGAGGTATAATGTAAATATTTGAATTGCAGAGACATCAGGGCTGGATAGTAGTAGCTCCAATTGTGCTAATGCATACTGATAGTATATCCTAGGTCACATAGTAAAAGGATATAATCCTAAATAATAAAAGCCAATATAGGCATTCCCAAGATAATGACCTTTTGGTATATACATATATCAAGGGTTGTATTATATCCAAGTAGGTTAATTCCCAAGTAACAATAATGTTGCATTGGATTCATTCATACCTGGTATATATTGTCTGCACGTCTTGCAATAGCTCTGGGCTCGGTGGTCCTACTCCTAGTGTGGCGCTCACCCCATCATGCTGTCTCAGAATAGCCAAGAAAAACCTGCTGACAGATTCCCTTTACAAATAGCTGAAATGGCTCCTAGATACCAGAGAAGGAAAACTTTATTAAAACGGTTTTGTTTCCTAAATAGAAAAGCAAATTAAACACCACTGGATAATGTGGTGTGTGAAACCGTCCATTGGATTGCTGTTTCGGGTGGGCTCAGGAGCAGAGCCCCCATCCTACACAGCCGACATCTTGCTGTAACAGCAGCGGCCAGAGCGGAGCGTGAATCACTGCTGTTTAACCATTTATATGCCGTCAATCACTGATGACAAGTTAAATAGCGCAATCGCCGGTACGCTATGCAATCTTACTAGAATTTTTTTTTTTACTTTTCCATCTCCTTGAATTACTTGTTGTGGTTTGCGGATCCATTGACTGGCCAAGTGGAAGGGCTGCAGCCGATCATTCATGTACGTAGCAGATACACATTTCCATGTGTAAATAGGCCCTTATAGAAATCAATCAATAGAACGTATACCTGGATATCTAGGTTTATTTTTTGCATACATTTAAAGAGGTATAAGTCATGGCATATTACTAGGATGTCATTCTTGGGGGTCTGACAGCCTAATTTAGAAAGAAGTGGATGCATTATTTTCCCCTCACCCATTACAACACACCTTGAGAGAGGGATCCGCCCCACCAAGGACAGGAAACCGTCTGAAATAAAAGGGCGGTACCTCTCCCTTGCTTCAGTTGGTTTCCTGTCCTTGATGGGAACCTGTCTGAAGAAGGGTGTCTTCTTACCTGGGCCCGTTCCGGTGTGGAAGTGCGGGCACCTGCCTGTGCACCGGGTTCCGGGTCCCAGAAGCGCCGTTCGCGGTTCCCTGGAGCCGTGTTCGAGCAGGCGCATGCGGTTATGAGGGCTCCGGCTCCCCGCAGACCGCTGCGCTGTCCTCTCCCTGCCGCAGGCTCCTGGGTGGTCGCACGCTGGGAGCAGTGTCTTCCGGGTATGACGCGCCTGACGTCACGGCGCGGTGCACGCTTGGAGAGGCGTGCCCGATGACGTCGGGGGCTGCACCCGGAACCAAGATGGCGGCGCCCTGTAAACGCTTGCCGGCCGTTTTTTTTCAAAGATCGGCCGGTGGGTGTCAGGAGGGGGGAGGACACATGGACCGGAGGAGGTCCGGATGTGCCCTATTTAAGGTGGGGGCCTCCTGACAAGCGCTGCTTATACTCAAGCTCGGGTGTAGCAGCTATGGCAGACCAGGACAGCTAGGTGCAGCAGCAGCTGACCCCTCCACCGCATCAACGCCAGCGGAAGAAGCAGTCGGACACCTCGCACACGGACGGCCGCTCCAGCAACCGCAGCGGCAGCAGGAGGAGTAAGGTGTCGGACGCTTCAGGGCCATCCAGAAGGGATTCATCTTATGTCCCGCCACAGCCTCAAAATCCGGTACCCTTTTGTGACTTCAGGGGTGAGTGATCTTCGTGAATGTCACTTAATAGTAATGGAAAGTTATTATGTCCTTCATTCCTTAGGAAGAAGAGTAGCGGCAAAAAGAACCCACTGGGTTTGTTCCTTATGCCAGGCCCCCCTTTCCATAGATTGGCAGAAACAGCTTTGTGCAAGCTGTATTAACCAAACGATAGCGGAGAGCACCCCGGATTTCGCTTCTAATTTGAGGTCCGTAATCCGTTCAGAGGTGCAGGATTCCCTGTAAGGCTTACTAAAGTGGAAAAAGAGATCCCATAAAGATATCTCCTCTGACTATGATTTATCCTCCCAGTCAGAGGATCTTTGCCTCGGCATCCTCCTCTTCATCAGACAGTGGTAGGCCCTGTTTCCCTATTGAGGATACTGACAAGTTGGTCAGAGCGGTCAGATCTACCATGGGGTTGAGGGAGGAGAAGGCAGCCAGGTCCCTGGAAGATATGTTCGCAGGCCTGGAGGAAAAAAAGACGCTCCTTTCCAGTGAATCCCCAAATTCAGACCCTTATAGACCTGGAATGGAGGAAGCCGGAGAAATCAGGAGTATTGTCCTCATCCTCTAAAAGGAGGTACCCCTTCGAGGATAATGTCTCTGAGTCCTGGGACAAAATTCCTAAAGTTGGCGGGTCTGTCGCCCGATTATCCTAAAGATCGTCCCTACCCCTGGAAGATTCGGGCAGTCTAAAGGATGCTCTGGATAAGAAGGCAGATTCCTTCCTGCGTCACACCTGTGAAGCAGCAGCAGGGGGCCTGAAGCCAGCGGTAGCAGGCACTTGTGTCGCTAGGTCACTTATGGTGTGGCTTCAGCAATTAGGAGACCAGCTAAAGGATAAAAAGATGTCCAGAGATAAAATCCTCTCCAATCTGCCTTTGCTACAAGCAGCATCTGCTTTTTTGGCCGACTCCTCAGTGGATTCAGTTAAACTCGCTGCCAGGTCTGCAAATTTGTCTAATGCTGCCAGACGAGCCCTGTGGCTCAAGGGTTGCCCGGGAGACCTACAATCTAAGCATAAGCTTTGTTTTCTTCCTTGTGATGGTAAACTTTAGTTTGGCCAAAAACTGGACGAGTTTTTGGAGAAGGCTGGCGACAGAAAGAGAGGTTTCCCAGGGTTCACGGGGGAAACAAAAAGGTCCTATTTTCGGAAGAAGAGATTTAACCAAGGTCGCCCTCCGGGATAAAGGAAAAGATGGGAGCCCAGATCTAAAAAGGACTCTGGTTACATGCTTGGAGGACCATCCTCCAGTTCCAAAAAATCTCCCCAATGACGCGAGGTTAGAGGTCGGGGGAAGGCTTTCCCATTTTATCCCAGCTTGGGAAGCCATCACTTCAAATCCCTGGGTGTTGGATATCATAAAGAACGGCCTAAAGATACGCTTCTGTCAGGTCCCTCACCGAACCTTCATGATCACCTCCAGGAGGAAGTCCAGGGAGGAGCAGATGGCTCTAGAATCAGAGGTATTAGACTTAGTCAACAAGCAGGTCCTTCACGAAGTTCCAGTTTCACAATGGGGAGGGGATTTTATTCCCCCCTGTTTGTGATAAAAAAAACCAAATGGGTCCTTAAGGACCATTGTCAACCTCAAAAGTCTAAATCAGCTGATAATCAACCAGACTTTCAATATGGAATCAGTGAACTCTGCAGTGAAACTCTTACACCACAATTGTTTCATGGCAGTCATCTACCTAAAAGATGCCTACTATCACGTCCCAATCCATCCAGACTACCGGAAGTACCTAAGGGTAGCCCTGTTCATCCAAGGTCAATTGAGACATTTCCAATTCACTGCCCTACCTTTTGGACTCTCGATAGCACCGAGAGTATTTACAAAGGTTATAGCGGAGGTGACAGCTTTTCTCCGAATCAAGAACGTGGTGATTGTTCCCTATCTGGACGACTTTCTGATAATAGGGAAATCGGAGGACCACTGTTCCTCTCAACTTTTAGAGGTCCGGACAGCTTTATATCACCTGGGGTGGTTAATAAATATTCAAAAATCAAAGCTATCCCCCTCAAGGACTCAGATCTTTCTGGATTTGACCCTAGATTCCCAACGCCAATCCTGTTTCCTCCCGAAAGACAAGGTTTGCAAAATAATCAGCCTGGTCTCAAGGGCAATAAGGTCTCCCGTGATTTCCTTGAGAGAAGCAATGTCCCTACTAGGCTCCATGACTTCCTGTCTCCCGGCAGTCAAATGGGCCCAGAGTCATATGAGGCTTCTTCAGTGGGAGGTCCTGTCGGCTCAGAAATCCTTCAACGGACATATAGGAAAAAAAACTCTCCGTCTTTGGAGACAGTAAACTCCCTCTCCTGGTGGACAAACAGGGAGAATCTGACCGCAGGCTTACAATGGTCCAAACCAGTCGACCACACAATTACAACAGATGCAAGTGGCTCCTGCTGGGGGTGTCATCTGGCAGAGTTCTCAGTTCAGGGGCTCTTACTACGTCACGAAAAAGAAGCGTCATCAAACCTAAAAGAGCTTTTGGCCGTGGAGAAATCCTTGATAAGCTTCCTTCCCCACATACAGGGTCGCCATGTCCAGATCAGGTCCGACAATAGGACGACAGTGGCATATATAAATCACCAGGGAGGAACAAGATTTCACTCCCTTATGGTAGTGGCAAACAGGATCCTGCATCTAGCAGAACAACATCTCCCATCCCTCAGTGCTCTTTTCATCCGGGGGTATAAAATTCAAGAGCAGATTTCCTCAGTCGCCACACTTTAAGACAAGGAGAGTGGCCTCTAAACCCGATAGTCTTCCAAAAGATTATCCAGATATGGGGGTCACCGGACATATATTTGTTCGCCACCAGGGCGAACAGGAAGGTGGAGAGATTCTGTTCACTAAATCCAACAGAGAATCCCTATGCTGTAGACGCTCTCCACATTCCCTGGAAGTTCAGGAAGGCCTACGCCTTTCCACCGATAGTGATGATCCCGGCAGTTGTGAGGAAAATTCGGGAGGAGGGGGCGAGGATAATCAGATCCCTGGGTCCTGCCTGACAGGCCGGACCTTCTCATCCAGGGGCCAATATTCCATGCACAAGCCAAAGGTTTCCATCTGGCGGCTTGGAATTTGAGAGGTTGTTACTGAGCAATAGGGGGTTTTCACCAGGCCTAGTTTCTACCCTGTTGGGTAGTTGAAAGCCCATAACAACTAAAATTTATTCCAGAATCTGTTGAAAATTCCTGGATTTTATAGACTCCCCATTGTCGGATAAACCTCCAGTTAGAGAAGTCCTAGAGTTTTTACAAAAGGGACGTGACCTAGGGTTGGCTACGGGAACACTTAAAGTTCAGGTGTCCGCCCTAGGGGCGATCTATAATTGTAACCTGGCAGGGAACAGATGGGTCTCTAGATTCATTAAATCCTGTTCCAGAGCTAAGCCAGTTCGGGCTCTTCCTCCCTGGGACCTGAATTTGGTTTTAAATGCACTCTCTGGCGACCCATTTGAACCCCTGCAGGTTATCTCTCCAAAGATCCTCACCCTCAAAACCATCCTCTTTGTGGCCCTAACGTCGGCCCGTAGGGTGAGTGACCTGCAGGCCCTTTCTGTTGATCCCCCATACACCCAAATTCATGATGACCGGGTCGTCCTGCGTACAGATCCATCGTACCTTCCAAAAGTTGTATCCAGATTCCACTGTAATCAGGAGATTGTACTTCCCTCTTTCTGCAGTAACCCTAAAAACCCTGGGGAGGTTAGGTTCCAAAATCTAGATGTTAGAAGGGCATTACTACAGTACATAGACATGACTAGTCAGTGGAGGAAGGACAAGTCCTTGTTTCTGGCCTTTCAGGGGAGTAGGAAAGGTCCCGGGGTATCAAAGGGAACTATTGCTAGGTGGCTTAGGGAGGCCATTTGTCTAGCTTATACATCTACAGGTGTTCCGGCACCGGACGGTATTAAAGCTCATTCCACCGGAGCTGTTGCAACCTCCTGGGCAGAGAGAGCAGATGTCTCGATTGACCAGATATGTAAAGCTGCTACTTGGTCTGCACCATCCACCTTCTATAAGCACTATCAGTTGGATCTATCCTCCTCTGACCTTACCTTTGGGAGAAGGGTACTTCAGGCGGTGGTCCCTCCCTAGGGTGCTCATATTTTCCAAAATTCTCTCAAGGTGTACTGGCATGGGTGAGGGGAAAACACCAAGGTTACTTACCGGTAGCCAATCTTTCCTGAACCCATGACAGCACCCGTAGTCATCCCCCCCCCCCCTGTCTTTCTCACGCCCTGGTGAAGCACTTTACATTTTGGGTGATATATATATATAGTAGGTGTTGGTTATGTGTCTAACCTTTTCTGGAGGTCCTCTCAATGCTCTGTAATCCAACTGAAGCGAGGGAGAGGTACCGCCCTTTTATTTCAGACGGTTTCCTGTCCTTGGTGGGGCAGATCCCTCTCTCAAGGTGTGTTGTCATGGGTTCAGGAAAAACCGGCTACCGGTAAGTAACCTTGGTGTTTTTTTTCACGCTCCCAATTTAACAATTTGAGTACAGTTGGATCTATTGGGTTTTTTTGCACTATGGGTGGGTGGTTGGGAGCACAGCTGTGCAGGAAAAAAAAAAGCTTATAGGTTCTCAATTCGTTCATTCTTGGGATCGGTGGCGGAACCAGAGGTCGGACCATCACCAATCAAGATATTATATCCCTTCACACTCATCATTGCTCCCAATTAACAATTTGAGTACGTGCATATTTTTTTAGGGTATTTTTGTGCAATGGGTGGGAGCACAACTGTGCAGGAAAAAAAAGCTGATAGGTTCCCCATTCCTTCATTCTCAGAATCAGTGGATGGAACATCGCCAATCACAATATTATATCCTTCTCACTAATCGTTGCTCCCAATTATCAATTTGATTACGGTTATACCTATTGTTTTTTTAGGGTTTTTTTTTTTGCACTGTGGGTGGGTGGTTGGGAGCACAGCTGTGCAGAAAAAAAAAAGCTGATAGGTTCCCCATGCCTTCATTCTCAGGATCAGTGGTGGAACCAGAGTGTGGATCATCTCCAATCAAAATATTATATCCTTCACACTCATCGTTGCTCCCAGTTAACAATTTGAGTACGGTTGAACCCATTGTGGTTTTTTAGGGTTTTTTTTTTTTTTGCACTATGGGTGGGTGGTTGGAAGCACAGCTGTGCAGGAAAAAAAAAAGCTGATAGGTTCCCCATTCCTTCATTCTAAGGATCGGTGGTCAGACCATCGCCAATCACAATATTATATCCTGGCAATATGCCATAATATTATATACGGAGTTGTCCTCCTGGCAGTTGCCGTGATCCTCTATTCCTTACCTGCTACCTCTATACTGTATATGAAATGACAATATGTGAGAAATATTAATAATGTTGCTCTCATTTTCTAAAAAAAACAGGTTGGAACACAAACTCTCAATTAGTTGTTTTTTTATTTGTTTACCAATCTAAAATGTCCACTTTGAGGCACCAGAGATAAATGCTGGCATATAATGTACAATGCTCCCGTCCCTAGCAGTTGGCGTGTATCAGGCGACATCGCAGGATCTTCAAGTAGCTGTCAATCTTGTGGGAATCTCTGCGGAAACACTGAAGCAAGTGGTAGACGGGGAACACGTAGGAATCGCCCTGTGGTGCCGTTACATCGATTGGTCCAAACCACTGGGGGTAAACGTGTTCTAGATCAGTCAGCATCTGCAATAAACAATGGGTGAATGTGGGTGTAGAATTTGGTTGGAGTAAAGGTACAATCTAACACTACAATTATCCAAACGTTGTGCCTATTACAGCATTACCACCAGTCACAAGCAAACTCAATATCTTCCTAAAAGGAAAAATATTGTGGATGGACATGCTTTCTAAAAGGGAATCTGTCAGCAATATGATGTAGGTGCTGAGACCCTGATTCCAGCGATGTGTCACTTACTAGTCTGTTTTTAGCTGTTTCGATACAATAAGTGTTTTATCAGAAGGAGATTATCACTACAGGACTAGGGGTCTTGTGCTTCCTAGTCAACCTGCTCTAATACAATCAACAGTGATCGTATCAAAATGACAGCATGCAGACCAACAAGTGACATATCGCTGGAATCAGAATTTCTGCCCCTACGTCATGCTGCTCTTGGATTACATAAAAACCTGTTGACAGATTCCATTTAAAGAGAATTTATTGTTACACTTATTGCCGCTTCTCAGCAACTCTACTTTTTACTCAGTCAGTTCCGCTTTGGTTTATACTCGTACCATATAGCCTAAATTCATGACCTACGTGAAGGAAGAGAGGATGTGTGTGATAATAATGCTGCTTACTCTCCAGAGATCCTGTCTATTCCTCCTTGAAGAATCCTGGTGTGCTCCTCAGCTTCTGTCACTTTTTTCTCCATGTTATTTGGCGCCCCCATGGACAAGTACTGCAGGGGTTGGGTCCAAGAGCGCAATCATTTCTTTCTAAGGCTCAGCAAGTCTTCGTGCTGTGGAAGCAGTAGACATCAGTTAGGAGGGATATCAGGCTGAGAACATATAGAAAATCATATGCCGAAAAGGGAATGTACCAGAAGTTGTGGATGCAAGAAAGTGCCCATGATTCCGCTCCTCCGGGTCACACGAAGTGATGCAATACCCAGTGGTTGGTTAAGAATCCATTTATTTAGAAGCTAAAATAAGAGGCGTTTCCTGGACGTCCTGTCCACTTCATCAGTGCATAGCTTGTGTCCGGTATAGCAAGGAGTGGACATATATATACAAAAAATGTGAAAACAACTGGCGCCAAAACAATGTGGCCGTTAAGGCAGAAAAATACAATCAATAAAAAGGCAGAAATTTGAGTATCCATCAATGTATATATGCATCGGGAATAAAATATTGCTAGCATGATTAAAAATTAATTAAAAACCGATATAGTTCAATGCAAAAAAAATATAATAAATAATTAAAATATATAGATAATTCCTGAAGCAGGAATTGAACCTGGTGTATTGCAATCAAATGGATCATGTTTAGATCTTAATCATGGTACAACCCTCTAAGCCACGGGTGCTCATGTATATTGTGATTGATCTTGTTCTGATAGGAGGTAATAAACGGATATTAGACGATATATCTAACTTATACCTACATACTAAACAAAATAATTTTAATTCTTCTTATAATAGAATATGTGATCGTATCGGCAACATGAATAATTTCTTTAGGAGTGTGTCCGTATTATCGGTGTAGTACTAGAGAATAGTCGTGCGCATTAATGTCCACTAGGTGGTATGATGAGCACTGAAAGTGTCCTAGGGAATGGTGCAGACTACTGGGAACAGAACGCAATGATCATAAGAAGAAAGGAAACTGAACTCAGTGAAACCCTGGATCGGGACAGTGGATCAAGAACAAGCCAAGACACATGTTCCTGACCATGTAGAGGTCAATTATATTTGTCAGTGCTTTCAAATAAAAACCTCTGATATTTCATTGAGACCCCAAGGTTTCCAAGTATTTAGTTGATCTATCCAGTATATCTCTTTCCTATTGAGACCCTGAATTCTATTGGGAGTGGTGCATGGAATATGCTCTATGGGCAGGATTTTAAGACACCCAAAGTCTTTATTGTGATGGATTGCCATATGTCGTGATAAACCATGTTTTAAAAAACCTGTAGCGACATTATGCCTATGAGAATTTAGTCTTTTATGAAAGGGTTGCATAGTTCTACCGCCATATTGCTTGGGACATGTGCATTCAATCAGATATATGACAGAATCAGTGTCACAGGACATATTACTATTTATTGTGAAGCGTTCATTGCTTGATGTGGATGCAGAAGTGTCGGCTCCATGAGTAATATTCATGCCGCACATGCCGTTCTTTTTGCCACATCTGGTGATGGTTTTATTCTTATTATTGATCTTGCTACAATCTAGAGTAGAAAGGGTGTGTATCCTACGGGGGGCTCAAATGTTCCTTAGAGTGGGGGCTCTCCTATACACAATGGAGGGTTTTTCTGGGATAATCTTCTTGAGTATCGGATCATTTAACAGAATATGCCAATTCTTCTGCAGAATATCTCTAAATGATTTATGCTGAAAATTCTATGTAGTGATGAATTTTACACAGCGCTCATAGGACATTTTATCTGAATTAGATTTTAATAGAAGTGAATTCTGGCTACAGGTGTCCCTTACCCTTTCACATGATTCGCCAACAAGATTTTTGGGATAGCCCTGTTGTAGAACTTTCTGTTTCAGCATACCTGATTGCTCTGAAAAATCATTTTCAGAAGTGCAATTCCTTCTGATCCTCTGAAATTGATTAAAAGGAATATTACGCAGCCATTTCTGGTAGTGGCCACTGCTGTAGTGGATGGAACTATTCGCATCCACTTGTTTAAAATAAGTCTTGGAGCAAATCCTATTGTTCTCTATAAATAAGGTCAGATCCAGAAAATGAATACTGGTGTTATTTGTATCGGAATTGAAGGAAATACCCCAGCAGTTGTTATTTAGAAAACTGGCAAGGGCTGAGGGTTCTGCGATGTCCTTATTAAGAATGAAAATGAAGTCGTCAATGTATCTTTTGTAAAATATAATGCCTTCCCAAAATGGACCCCCATAGATGAACACCAGTTCAAATATGCCCATGAAAATATTAGCGAACGTAGCTGCGACCTTTGACCCCATCGCGGTCCCTTTGATCTGATGGTAAGTGTGTTGGAGGAAAGTGAAATAATTGTTATTAAGGATGAAAGATAACCCAGATAGAATAAATGATTTGTGGGAGGACGACAGGCCGGTGTCTTTGGAGATCATATGTTCAACACATAATAAACCAATTTCCCAATCAATATTGGTGTAAAGGGATGTAACATCAAGGCTTAAAAATACAAATGATTCTTCCCATTGGATGTCCTTAGTAAGGTTGATGAGGTGGCTGGAGTCACGAAGGTAACTCCTCAACCTTTTAACATGGGGCTGAAGGAGAACATCAATGTACTCTGCATGTGTTGTAGATTGGCCATGCAATACACCAATAATATCACATGATCACGTTCTGTACGTGGACCGGAAATACATGTCCCACTGAGCACAATTCCCAGTATGTTGTATAGGGGGCGCTGTGCCAGGCCAGGATTTCCCCTCCTCGATGCAGTGTCCTACATCTTCTCCAGTACAGCTGCTCACAGATTAACCTTGGAATAAACCCGCAGCGTCCCTAATCCCTCCCCACTCACAATGTCGCTGATTACTGGACACACGGTCCCGGGATGGACGTCGTGACTTACCAGGGTCAAGAATCAATGGAGAAAAGACGACTTCATGGGAATGGGACCTGTTGTTAATTAAGTGCCAGGTTTTTATGTTTTGTTTGTTTGTTTTTTTTACGTATTATTATCTATATTAAAGTCTTGCAAATTTTCACACTGGCAATCATTGTACAGGAGGAGGAGGAGAAGGTGAGCTGTGACATCACCTATTGTGAATGGTGGATCCTGTGTTATCTACTGTATATAGAGGTGTTATCAGTCATTGTACAGGAGGAGGTGAGCTGTGACATCCTCTACTGTGAATGGTGGATCCTGTGTTACCTATGTGTGAGTGTGACGCTGACCGGCCGTGACGCTACTTCTGGTTTGCCGGCGGGAATGCCGCCGCATTCAAACCGCTGCCACGACTGAACTTGCACAACTATAAAAAGACCACATCTCCCCCTGCCACTATATTTAACCCCCTGGAATAAGCTAAATTGCAAAACGCGCGTCAGGGCCTGTACCACATCTTCAGGTAGTATCTCTTACTCTCTGCACTATGCAGCTATGTATTAATCTGTTTTAATTTCTACCCTGCCCAGTACCTTTCTGCACTATATTCAGCACGTTTTTCTTAAAGCTATTGGTCTCGCGACCTATTCTTATGAATTTACAGTATATATTGCTCAGACCTTATTTGTGTCTAGCAGGATTGTTTTCCGCTTAAGTACATTGCTATGTCCTCAATATATGTGCAGTCTGGGTACTCCACTGTGTAATTATCACACGATGTTAAGCACTTTTCTATCCTTCTACTTGTAGTTCTAAAAATGTAATTATTGTAATTTATGCTCATTATTGAATCATTGGTTGCATACCATTTCTTTGCAGGAATTTTTCCCCACTCTTACTGGACTTGTTCTCCGTGAAATACGTCTTAGGGCAGCTTATACATGCAAACTTTAATAGGAGTTGTTAATAGAAAATGAATTAATCTGTGCTGCTATAACTATACACAAATAGTGCTTTGGCTCCTCCATGTGGATCAGTTTGGTACTGCCAGTGGATGTGATTAATCCTGCTTGGTTTCCCCTTGTTTTAAGTATGTTTTATACATCTTGGTTTTGATTAATAAAATACTGTGTATGTTGATTCTGGGTGGCATTTGTTTCCATTCCTTTATAGGTTTTTGCAATTATTTGGAGATGCCATGACAATATGGGCCGTTTCTAGGTTAAATCTATTTGGAAGAGAAGCCATTGAGGTGACCATATCAGTTGTCACCCAGCTTTCCCAGGACCTGATAAATCCAATGTCCACTGAAAGATTACATGTGCTGAAGATTATAGATGTATAATGGCAGCATCTAGTGGTCAAAGGCGGTATTGCCATTATCATATACTTAAGCCTCATTTACACTTTGCAGTTCAGGACGATCAGGTTACGTGTAGATTTGATTACATTATTCCGAAAGTGACCACTCACCCGTTGCTGGATTCTTAGTAGCGTACGTCTGCCTTCCATTCGGTTTTATCCATTTGCCACCGATAAAATGACCAAAGCTTCGTTCGTGACTGTCAAGCCAGGCCTAGAGAGGGAAAAAAACAAATAAAACCATAAGTATAAAAAGATAAAAATAAAATCATAAAATCAGGGAAAAAAAAAAAAAAGACTGATAATGAGAAATCAGGCCTCGCTCGAGAGGCGGCGCGCACTCACCATTCGAGAGGCGGCGCGCACTCACCGCTCGAGAGGCACTTACGGCCAGTGGTGTTGTCACGCCACTGATTCCAGCTGTGCTCTTCCCCATACTGGAGGAAAGAGCTTGTAAGCGCTGCTCTCTTTGCCTTGGAGATCAGTCACCAACGATAGACTGCAACGGTATCCGGTATCTTAGACAATGAGCCATTAACTATAGAATTAAAAATCCAAGGGTATTTAGCAAAGTTACCCGTTATCAAGAGGACTTTGACATTTTTTGGCCATTGATCATGATGAGAAAAAGCGTTTATTGCCCGCCTTTTGATGGAAACCACGCTTAGAAATGACCAGAGAGGGATTGTTTGGTTTAAAATCTTCTATTGTAAAAGTCGTCTCAAAAATCAGTAATCCACAAGTGAACCCCATGGCAAGTGCTCACTTTTCCTGCAGCGCCACCACAAGCAAAGTGAAGAATTGCAAGTGCTATGTGCAAATGCATATAAATCAATCACATTAGACAAGGTATAGTGCACAGGATTACACATCCAATATAGTCACAAAGAATATAAAGTGCTTATAGTGAAATAGGGAGCAGCAGGTATGACCTGAGTTTGAAAATAATGGCCCCAACGCGCGTTTCACACGATGCCTCTTCCAGGGGGATGGGTATCCTCCCATTTATTTTGAATGATGCTATTGTGGACTTGCTAGCTTTATATGTATAGACGCTAATACCATTTGGAATTACTTAGAACTACTGGCCTATGCATACGCTGCTAACATATGGAGCTTACTCTTGATTTTCACTATAAACTATAACTACTAGTGAACATCAGCTCCCTCCAGTGGTATAGTTTGATATGATCTTTTTTTTTTTTTTTTTAAATTTTGCTAGTTATTTTCCCTTTTTAAAAATATGTTAGCTTTTTTTGGTAATAAAGATTATTATTTCTATGCTACTGGCTGTTTGCTTCCATTAAATTTGTAGGTTGTTGTTGTTTATAGGGAGGTGCCGTATATACTAATTGTGCCTGTAAGTAGGCTTAATGCTCTTAAAATGAACAGGCTGAGCAAGTGACGCACCATGTACTTGACAGTATTACAGCTCCTAGATACGTGGAGCCATCATGTGGGACAGATAGATTGTGGATTACAGCCTCCAGTGATATGGGGGACACGCGCGGCTCGGTCTTATCTTTAGGTCTCTTACACTCTGCAATCACCGAAAATCCACCAGACTGTGAAGGTCAGTGATGAAATACCATGAAGTGCAAACAGATTTTCAACTCCTTCATTCTGATGTTCTTGGGGGTGATGACCCACCGGACTGCGGGGGAGTGACCCCATATAATGAGAGGACAAGGCCAAGGAGGAAGACACAGTGTGTACAGATCATGGGGACTTATCAATGATACCGGGGAGAAAAAACATGGACCAGGGAGCAAGATTGTGACCACTGTAAAAGTCAGCATATATGCAGAGTTAGAAAAAGTTTATTTTTTCAGTAGGAAAAGTTATAAAACTTTTTAAATCACTTTATCAGGGAATTTGTCCTCATTCCTGTAAAAAAAAAAACCATGCTGGACAAAATAAATGAAAAAAAAAATTGTATTTAAATTACTATTTAAAGGGAATCAGAGCAGCATGATGTAGGGGCAGAGAGTCTGGTTCCAGCGATGTGTCACTTATTAGGCTGTTTGCTGTAGTTTCAATTCAATCTGTTTTATCACTTGCACAGCAGTCCAGTTAATTTGTAACTCCACCACTGATTGGCAGTTTGCTGACAGTGTACACAGGAAGCAGCCAATCAGGGGTGTGGGCGGGGTTATATACGGCTCAGCATTCCGAGATCTACAGCAGAGAAAACAGGGATTCTATCATAACTGCACCAAGCAGCTCAGTAAGTGACATCACCGGAATCAGGGTCTCTGCTCCTATATGATGCAGTCCTCAGATTACATAGTAAAACCTGCTGACAGATTCCCTTTAAGGGTAATCTAACAAAAAAAATCTTCATTGTGGCTGCACTGGGACAAGCATATTCATAAAATATTTGCCTTAAAGAACTGAAGATTTTTTTTTTTTTTTAGCTTTGAAGCTGCAGATCAACTTCAGACAAAGGGTTACAAGATGACGCTGGGCTCCTGGAGGCACGAGGATCCTGTTAAAATGTAGCCTGCACTGACTAACAAGAAAGGAACCTTTGTCCATTCCCGGTCATTGTGATGTATAGGGAGCCATGTACACAGGGGAGGCCGCGGCTCCCAGCCAATCCCTGCAGACCTGGGGGGCGAATGCTCTCAAGTCGCCTCCGTCACGCACTGCTATACAATACAGGAGCAACAGCGTTAACTATTTGTGGACGGATTTCAAAATTTTGAAAAACTTGATCAATTCAGGGCCCCATAGAAGGTAAAATCATTATACACTCGCCTCCCGCAGCCGCACCGCTTCAGCATTGTCAGCGCTGCTGCTACCAGTAGTGTCAAGTGACCACTGCAGCCAATGAGCCGTTGCTGATCAGCTGCAGCGCATCAATATTCCGTAAAATCGAACAAAATAGCAAAGGCTGCAGCCAGTCAATGGCCACTGATTTACAGTGTGGTGCCATGTAACTGCTGCTGCCAATCAAAGAGAACAGCAGCGCCGACAATCAGTGATGGAGGCATGGTTGGACCAGGAGGCACGAGACACCTCGTCCTGTAGTGATAATCTCCTGCTGATAAATCACTGATTTTAATGAAAAGGCAAAACACAGCCTAGTAAGTGACACATCGGTGGAATCAGGGTCTCTCCACCCTCATAGTGCTCTCAGATTACATAGCAAAACCTACTGACAAATTACCCTTTAAGAAAAGAGTGGCGATACAAAGTACCTATAAGACAAAACTAGAACTCTTCCAAAATGAAGAGAAACCCGTCAGCTGTTTTGGCATTCTCGTCAGTACAGGGCAAGGCTTTAAATTGGATCTTAGGGGGTACTGCAGACACCACTAGATTGTGAAGAGAAACATGCCAGCAATACTGAAGCAGCCGCCTATAAATGGTGCTTCAATCTTTTTTGAGGAGGCTTTAGCTGTACTTTATACTACATTCACTCACAGTGCACCCGTCTCCAACCAGTGGCAGTATTTTTGCCTTTTGGTGTATACCTTTTTTATCCCCAGGGAGCATTGCCTCGCTTTAAGACTCGGTGCATCAGCTGCTGTTGTCCACACCTTCACCACAAAAGACCCCTGTCCTGGAAAAATAAAGGGGCTCAGTTCCCTCCCCTTCTTTTTTTGACTTCCAAAATGCAATGATCTTGATTGGCCATTTTTTGTTTTTGGAATTAAGGAAGGAAAAGAGCTCACTGATACCAGAGCGGTCCTGTAATAAGAGTCCAGACCTCCTCTGGTATTAATATGAGCACAAACACTGCGCCCCTGCCGGAAGCTTCATGCAGCCGTATATCACCAAGCACAATGCAGAGTGTCGGATGGAGTGGTGTAAAGCTATCACCACTGGACTCTGGAGGAGACGTGTTCTGTGCAGTGACGGATCACACTTCTCTATCTACGTCTGATGGAGGAGTCTGGGTTTGGTGATTCCAGGAGAACACGACGGCTCCTTTCTGATCTTTCTCAAGGAAAGAAGACGCCTCCAGGAAGTCGTGTACAAGTCATGTGCAACAACGAAGAGGAACTGGAGGATTACACAGAGCAAAACCTTACCAAGCCATCACGTGAATCTGATGAGGGAAACAGTCAGCAATCTGTCCTCAACAACCTCCAATCTGACCTCAATCAACATCTGGATCGGAGGTCTACAACTCCAAGAAATGGCCACATCATGGCATGATGGGTGTTATAGTTCCCCAACAGCCTTGAGTTACATATATAGAGAAGGATTCATCTACTGTTGAAAAAAAAATCCCTTGGATCCTGAAGTTATTTTGTTATTGACTAATGAAAACTTTCACAAACATTAAAAAAAAAAAGTTTCTAAAAGTTAATTAACTTCTGATGCTTAAATGTTTGATCAAAATTTAAAAAAAAAGTGTTTTTTTCTTTTCTTTCTAGAAACAGCGCCACTCTTGTCTGTTGGCGGTGTATGGTATTGCAACCCAGCAAGATGGTTGTACGGTCTGATACAGAGTGCAATGTAATATTACCTGGTGGTAATATCCAGGTAATGGAAACGGGCTTTGTATATAGACAGAAGGTGACGATTTGCCGGAGACTCTCTCACACCATTAAGCCGCATTCACACATTGGTGTTTGTCACCTTGTTGTGCATTATCCCAACTGACGCACATTTTATGGGGCTATTCTCTTTTTTCGTGGACCGAGGGTCTGCATGGACCAAATATGGGAAAAGAACGGAACAACAAATAAATTAAAAATACTTTTTTTATCACATTATGATTTATAAAAATAAATTAAAAAAAAATCACAAAAAAAATAAAAAAAAACTAAAGTCCCAGATTCATCATTTGTATATTTTTAAGTCACTTATTTATTTTTTTGTCTTATGGTCACCTATTTTCTTTTGAGCACGTGTTCAGAACTTTTGCCCAGAATAAAAAATGCTCTAATTTTTTTTTTCGCTATTTTTTAGTGCAAAAAGCCACAGGTTGCAACATTTCAGCGAAAAAATGCAGATGGACATTAAAAAAAAATCCCTCTGGGGTGGGAGATGGATACATTTAAGCAAAAACATCTGAGACCTCCAACCTGTGCCGACAATGGGAAATAAATAAATCAATTAATAAATAAATAAAGTAAATAAATAAAAAAAAATGGACATATAAAATAGACTTTAAAAAAGGCGCAAATGGAAAGAAAAATACGATTTCAGGAAACTCATTCACTTTGCTGGTCCTATAAAATGCAGCGATTTTTTTTTTTTCCTATGGAAAAATTGCAACATGTGAATACGCCTTTAATAAAACTTAATTGACAAAGTCAGAAGATTGCAAACGCATATAAATCCGGATGCATTTTTTTTTTTTTTTTTTATTAGCGGGTTTTCCCAAAACTTGTGTTGTGGAGTTCAATATCCGCGATGTTGTTCGTTTATTTTAGGCGACCTTGCTGCAAAAAAAAATGCAAAGTTGCAGAAATCTTTCCATGTTCACATGCTGCAGTTTTTTTATGCCAAAATACATTTTTTTCTGATTATTGCTGCATTTTACCCTTTATTTAATGCAGATTTAAAGCTAAATTTTAATGCAATCTTTTATCACTAAATTTATTTATTTTTTACCAAAAAAAACGCACTGTGTGAACAGGCCCTTACAGCAGACAAACAATCAGGCAAGTTTAGATTATTTTTTTTAAAAATGTCGCAATATTAGAAGAGCACAATCACTGCACTGAAAAAAAAGCGTCATCGCACGACACTTTTCCCATCAGTCTTGTGCACACCTGCAATTTGTAGCCTGCGGCTCTTACAGGTGATGCCGGAGCCCCAGAACACAGAGCAGCCCGCACTGACGCCTCACCTGCGCGACACTGGCGGCCTCAGGAGCCGGGCCGTACTGCATGGAGGTGAAGATCTCCCGCACTGACGGTCAGTCTGTCCCCGTAGAGGCGGCCATGACATTCAGCAATGAGTAACAGCCCGTCAGCCCAGCCAACCACAAGGGGGAGCTCTAACACTGCGGCGCTGCAGAGTACGCACGTCACTTCCGCTGGAAGAAAGTCATATTATTACACACTAACAGGATTGTAATCCTCCATTCACCGCGTCTGGTCCCTATAGGTGTTAGTGTATTTTTTTTATATCTGTAAATTGCTGCGTTGTGCTGTAAAGTACTGTGTGTCAGAAATAGTGAGGGGAGGGAAGGAAAAGGGTCAAACGGAAGTGAGTGTCCGACCCGGAAGTGTGCGCATGCGCGGACACAGCCTGTTGCTGAGGCGTGGTGACGCTGTAGCTGGGTGATTGCAGTCAGAGTAGGGTTGCATCTAGTTTGGAGTTGATTATTTGTGGTCCTCAAACAATCAACTCCATTCTAGCTGATTCACCATTGAGCCGTCTAGTTTGGAGTTGCTTTTTTGTGGTCCTCATTTTATCAGCTCCACTCTAGACGGATCACTACTGAAGTGACTGGATTGAAGCGGATATTTTGTGGTCCTCATTCCAGCATCTCCACTCTAGCTGATTCACTGGTGAAGTGACTGGATCGAAGCGGATATTTTGTGGTCCTCATTCCAGCATCTCCACTCTAGCTGATTCACTGGTGAAGTGACTGGATCGGAGGGATATTTTGTGGTCCTCATTCCAGCATCTCCACTCTAGCTGATTCACTGGTGAAGTGACTGGATCGGGGGGATATTTTGTGGTCCTCATTTTAGCAGCTCCACTCTAGCTGATTCACTGGTCAGGTGACTGGATCGGAGGGATATTTTGAGGATCTCATTCCAGCATCTCCACTCTAGCTGATTCACTGGTCAGGTGACTGGATCGGAGGGATATTTTGTGGTCCTCATTTTAGCAGCTCCACTCTAGACGGATCACTACTGAAGTGACTGGATCGGGGGGATATTTTGTGGTCCTCATTCCAGCATCTCCACTCTAGCTGATTCACTGGTGAAGTGACTGGATCGGAGGGATATTTTGAGGATCTCATTCCAGCATCTCCACTCTAGCTGATTCACTGGTGAAGTGACTGGATCGAAGCGGATATTTTGTGGTCCTCATTCCAGCATCTCCACTCTAGCTGATTCACTGGTGAGGTGACTGGATCGGGGGGATATTTTGTGGTCCTCATTCCAGCATCTCCACTCTAGCTGATTCACTGGTGAAGTGACTGGATCGGGGGAATATTTTGTGGTCCTCATTTTAGCAGCTCCACTCTAGCTGATTCACTGGTCAGGTGACTGGATCGGAGGGATATTTTGAGGATCTCATTCCAGCATCTCCACTCTAGCTGATTCACTGGTCAGGTGACTGGATCGGAGTTGATCTTTTGATGATCTCTCTGCAGCTTCTCCATTCTAGACAGTTCAGTTTCTACACTGAAGTTCCTCAAAAAATCACCTCCAATGTCCAGAATGGAGCAGATTCCCGGATCCTCATAGCCTGCAATGTAGTGGAATTGGAATGTACACACATTGTAGATATATATCAGCCTTATAATTCTAATGATTTCATGTTTTTATTTTTTAAGTACTTGCTCAAACTGTTATATTTATTACGTATTTCCAAAGGGCAAAATTTTATTTTTTTCATAATTAATCGAACTTGCATTTTATTATCGCTTTTTGTAATATAAATAATCACACACAGCGCTGATCATTCAGTTTTACGTGGGGAAAAACGTAACAGAGCGCAACAGAGTCCTCATAATTTACAACATTGTATTGGAGTGGATTTTTTGAGGACCTTATTTGAGCAACTCCATTCTAGCTGATTCACTAGTGAGCCGTCTAGATTGGAGTGGGTATTTTGAGGATGTTCCTTGTAGCCTCCAATCTGTACTGTTTGGTGCTGAGGTGACTGGAATCAAGTTTTTCAAAGAGTGAGTGGAGCTTCGCAGGGAGAAACATAACAGAGCGCAGCAACAGAGTCCTCATAATTTACAACATTGTATTGGAGTGGATTTTTTGAGGACCTCATTTTAGTAACTCTATTCTAGCTGATTCACCATTGAGCCATCTAGATCGGAGTGGATTTTTTGTGGACATCTTTTAGCAACCCCATTCTCTACCGTCATGGCCAAAAGTATTGAGATTGAGACAAATAGTAATTTTTCCAAAGTTTACTGCTTCATTTTTTGTAATGGCAATTTGCATATACTCCTGAATGTCAAAGAGTGATCAGCTTAACAGCAATTACTGTACTTGCAAAGTCAATATTTGCCCAGAAAATGAACTTTAACCCCCAAAACACATTTCTACATCATTGCAGTCCTGCCTTAAAAGGAGCAGCTAACATCGTTTTAGTGATTGATCCATTAACACAGGTGTGGGTGTTGATGAGGACAGGGCTGGCGATCAATCAATCATGATTAAGTAAGAATGACATCACTGGACACTTTAAAAGGAGGCTGGTTCTTGGTATCATTGTTTCTCTTCAGTTAACCATGGTTATCCCTAAAGAAACACGTGCAGCCATCATTGCACTGCACAAAAATGGCCTAACAGGGAAGAGTATCGCAGCTACAAAGATTGCACCTCAGTCAACAATCTATCGCATCATCAAGAACTTCAAGGAGAGAGCTTCCATTGTTGTCAAAAAGGCTCCAGGGCGCCCAAGAAAGACCAGCAAGCGCCAGGACCGTATCTTAAAACTGTTTCAGCTGCGGGATCGGACTACCAGCAGTGCCGAGCTTGCTCAGGAATGGCAGCAGGCTGGTGTGAGTGCTTCTGCACGCACTGTGAGGCGGAGACTCTTTGAGCAAGGGCTGGTTTCAAGGAGGGCAGCAAAGAAGCCACTTCTCTCTAGAAAAAAACATTAGGGACCGACTGATATTCTGCAAAAGGTACAGGGAGTGGACTGCTGAGGACTGGGGCAAAGTCATTTTCTCTGATGATCCCCTTTTCGACTGTTTGGGACATCTGGAAAACAGCTTATTCGGAGAAGAAGAGGTGAGCGCTACCACCAGTCTTGTCTCATGCCAACTGTAAAGCATCCTGAAACCATTCATGTGTGGGGTTGCTTCTCAGCCAAGGGAATTGGCTCACTCACTGTCTTGCCTAAAAACACAGCCATGAATAAAGAATGGTACCAGAATGTCCTCCAAGAGCAACTTCTCCCAACCGTCCAAGAGCAGTTTGGCGCCCAACAATGCCTTTTCCAGCATGATGGAGCACCTTGACATAAAGCAAAGGTGATAACTAAATGGCTCATGGAACAAAACATAGAGATTTTGGGTCCATGGCCTGGAAACTCCCTAGATCTTAATCCCATTGAGAACTTGTGGTCAATCATCAAGAGACGGGTGGACAAACAAAAACCAACAAATTCTGGCAAAATGCAAGCATTGATTATGCAAGAATGGACTGCTATCAGTCAGGATTTGGTCCAAAAGTTGATTGAGAGCATGCCAGGGAGAATTACAGAGGTCTTGAAGAAGAAGGGGCAACACTGCAAATATTGACTTGCTGCATTAACTCATTCTAACTGTCAATATAACCTATTGGTACTCATAATATGATTGCAATTATATTTCTGTATGTGATATAAAACATCAGACAAACACTAATAAAAACCAGAGGCCAGCAGATCATGTGAAAATATAATTTTGGTGTCATTCTCAATACTTTTGGCCATGACTGTACAGTTTCGTGCTGAAGAGACTGGAATTGAGTTTTTCGGAGAGTGAGCGGAGCCTCACGGGGAGAAACGTAACAGAGCGCAGAGACAGAGTCCTCATAATTTACCACACTGGATCGGAGTGGCTTTCTTGAGGACCTCATTTGAGCAACTCCATTCTAGCTGATTCACCATTGAGCCATCTAGATCGGAGTGGATTTTTAGATGATCTCCCTGTAGCCTCTATTCTGTACAGTTCATTGCTGACCTGACTAGAATAGAGTTGCTGGAGCGTTTTCCTCATAGGATCAAATCCAATCTAGACGGCTCATGACTGAAACCTCCAGAATGGAGTTAATTCCAGGGTCGGTCTGGCCTGGCGGGAAATCGGGAAATTTCCCGGTGGGCCCCAATATGAGAGTGAGAAAATTGGTGGCGGGGGCCCTTTAAAAATGTGGGCCCTTTAAAAGCGCGGCTGAAGGAAATGTAGCGTCGCGCGCACTGAACATTCATTGGTGACAGCGGGCCTGCAGTGACGTGCATGCAGCATACTTACCACGTGAGTAGTCCCTGAGGATGGACTCTTTCTGGGTGGTGACACGCACTGCGCTCTGCTTTCCCGCTGGCTGGCAGACTGTGGTGTGGTGTCAGGTGACACTGACGCTGACGCCGCTCTCTTCTGGCCACGCTCTGCAGTGCTCTCTCTCAGCTCCGGGGCCGTCCTCCTATGATACGCTGGCGCCAACGAACCCGACGTCTCGCTCTGCTCTCCCTGCTCCCGGGCTTCTGATGTGGTCCCATCCCGGCTCCTTACCTGTTCTGGCCTACTCCCCTGTAGTAATACCTGTTCTGGACCGGGTGGTGGCACCAGCACCGGCGCACCGCCCCCTTCTCTCCTGCTCTGATTCTGGGCTTTTTTATACCGGTTCCGGGGCTGGATATGTGGACAGTGACCGTCCTCTACAGTTCAACTCTCCAACCTGGCCTGGAATTGGAAACAATAACTCCACCTGATGAAGGCAGCAGACCGCTGCAGAAACGCGTTGTGGGCATTAATACTTAAATAAAGAGGTTTGTTTTATCCTTTTCCAGCGCCTTATCCAGTTTCTAGCGCCCCACTGACCACTTCAATTTGCACACTGGAATTGGAAACAAGGCTGCAGGCCTACAGCTCTCACTGCTTTAATTTCATGTCAAAAGTACCGTGCCAAATATTCAATAAGGTTTTTATGAGTGAGTGTTCCCAGCACTGGCCAACAATAATATAATTTATTTTATACATTATGCATTGCACTCTAGGCCTCCTATATGACATGTAGATCATACTCTTGGCCTCCTATATGACATATACAGACAGTGTATATGCCATATAGGAGGCTGAGAGTGCGGTATGCATTTTATATGAGGCCTAGAGTGCGGGCCTACATGATGTACAATGCACTCGGCCTCCTATATAAAGTATAGACTATAGGAGGCTGAGAGTGCGGTATACGTTTTATATGAGGCCTAGAGTGCGGGCCTACATGATGTACAACGCACTCGGCCTCCTATATAAAGTATAGACTATAGGAGGCTGAGAGTACGGTATACGTTTTATATGAGGCCTAGAGTGCGGACCTACAAGATGTACAACGCACTCGGCCTCCTATATAAAGTATAGACTATAGGAGGCTGAGAGTGCGGTATACGTTTTATATGAGGCCTAGAGTGCGGACCTACATGATGTACAATGCACTCGGCCTCCTACATAAAGTATATACTGTTTCCACGGACCGTGTGTCCGTGGGCAAAACACGCTGACATGTCAGTTTTTTTTATACACTGCACGGGCCGAAAAACGTCCCGCACACGAGCACACAGATGACGTGCGTGTGTCGTTGGTGTGACACATACCGGCGCCTGGGAATTAGCGGTACAGTTCATGCTGTTCCCAGGTGCTTAAGGAATCAGCGATCAGCGCTAGCAAGGGACAATGTTGAGAGCAGTAGGTTCACCTCCCGATGTTGCCAAAACCTGTAAATATAAGAAAATTTAAAAAAAAATATTCACCTGGCTTGAGGCGACCACACACGCTGAGGAGCTTGACTCCCTGCAGCAAGCAGGCCCCTATGCTCACTGAGCTCAGCATAGGTCGGGGGACCGCTCACTGCAGCAAGTCATTCTCCTACGCTCCTCATCGTGTGTGGTCACTTTAAGCCAGGTGAATATATTGTTGTTTTTTTTAATTTTAGTATTATTTTTACAGGTTTTGGAGACATTTGGAGGTGAATACTACTTTCAACATTGTCTCTTCATTGTCCCTTGCTAACACTGATTGCAGCGCCGGCAGGGGACAGTGATGAGCGATTCCTTCAGCACCCGGTGCTTGGGAACAGCACAAACTGTACCGCTGATTCCCAAGTGGTGGTACGGTATGTGTGATCCTGATGGAGCACACGTATGCCACACTGACACGGATATCTCCGGTACTGTTTTTTCCAGTACCGGAAATATGTATGAAAGAGCCCTATGCCATATAGGAGGCCAAGAGTTTGTATGTCACATTGGAGACCAAGAGTGCGGTATACGTTATATATGGGGCCTATATGACATAATAGATCACACTCTCTACCTCCTATATGAAATATAGATCACACTCTTGGACTCATGAATTATACAGTGTATATGTCATATAGGAGGCTGAGAGTGCGGGCCTATATGACGTATACAACACACTCAGCCTGATATATAAAGTATATATTATAGGAGACCGAATGTGCAGTCTGTACGTCATATAGGAGGCCGAGAGTGCGATATATGTCATGTGTGGGGTCAATATGATGTATACCACATAGAAGTGAAGTATGCCGCCACCAGTTCCCAAATCTTCCCAAACGGGTTTTTTAGCCGTTGGCTATCCACATCAGGAGGTGCAATGTCTAAATAAGCAGTGTTAATCAAATGTCCAAGGAAGTATGAAAAAGACAGCACTCACCAATGGATCCCAAAAAAAGATCCTTTTATTTCAGATTCAGCGTACAGACGTTGTGGCTGGTTCAGGGGTGAAAAGAGGACGACGGCCGTTTCGCGCACAAGCAGCGCCACTACGGGTCCAGTATAGTTCACTCCCGCACCCCTGAACCAGCCGCAACGTCTGTATGCTGGATCTGAAATAAAAGGATCTTTTTTTGGCATCCATTGGTGAGTGCTGTCTATTTCATACCTCCTATATGATGTATAGATCGCACTTTCTACCTCATATATGACAAACAGACCGCACTCTCTGCCTCCTATATGACATATACAATGCATTTGGCCTCCTATATTTCATTGCAGCCATTTGGTAAATTCTAAAAAGTTCATTATTCTTCTCATTAAAGTACACTCTGCACCCCATCTTGACTACAAATTTATTGAAAAAGCACTTTACATTACAGAGGGGACTTGTACAGACAATAAAGACATTACAGAATAAACATAACTCAGATACCAAGAGGAGTGAGGGCCCTGCTCGCAAGCTACAATCTATGAGGAAATAGGGAGACACGAAAGGTAAATGATAAAATGTGCTTATATTGTATGATACAACCATTATACACTAAATAGGGTCTGCACATAACGCTGCATGAACCGCTCACCAGCCAGTATGTGTATGGCCACAGAGGGCTATTAAGTGCATGGAGGGTGTGCACACAGACGCTACAAGGGTCTATATATGCTACTATATGCAGTATATAGTGTACAGACGGTTAGATAGTATGGTGCTGCGTATATGGTGTGGAATCCACATTCTATTCACTGCCATATCTATACATTATATAGTATATACACTGCTCCGCTCTATATTCCTGAACACAGTGTATATGTATATACTGTATAATGTGTGTGTCTGTATATATAATATATACATATATATTGCAGAGTACCACTTCTGTCCTCTATACTGGGTGTAATTCTCAGTATCTGTATATACACACTGCACTGGTAAAATAAGATGTAAAATAATAATAATTTGAGTGGTTTACCCTCTGATATGTACCACTCCCAGCATGCACCGTCAGATTTAACCCTTCCGGGCCTGCTGGGAGTTGTAGGTTTGTTACTGCAGGGATGATGCGGGGACGGGTATTGCATTTGAACCCACAGCATCAAGTCATTCACACTTTAAAGAGAACCTGTCACGTCCTAACTGCCCTCTACACTGCCCCCATAGCGTTGGTAGTGACGCAATGTGCATCACTAGCAAGCTGTTTTCATGAAAATCGCTGCAGCTATAATGAATTTATAACGTTTAATATACTTATATCTAGGGCCGGCTCCAGGTTTTTCTGGGCCCCGGGCGAGTCTCAGTGGGCCCCTCTAACACATACCACGATTCATGATGCACAGATACCGCAGAGAAATCTATATATATAGTACAATGCAAAGATTTCACTTCTTACATTACATGAATGATATCTACTGTAAATTCTACAATAGCTCAGAAGCCGGAGAATCCTCGCAGCACACAGTGCAGACCGGACAATATAGTCCTCCATACAGTATTATGGGCACCACTAAGTCCTCCATACAGTTTTATGGGCCCCATTATATATTGCTCCATACAGAATAATGACCCCACATAGTCCTCGTACAGTATATTGGGCACCACATATCTCCATACAGAATACTGGCCCCCATATAAGGCCGCATACAGAATACTGGCCCCCATATAAGGCTCCATAAAGGAATACTGGCCCCCATATAAGGCCCCATACGGAATACTGGCCCCCATATAAGGCCCCATATGGAATACTGGCCCCCATATAAGGCCCCATACGGAATACTGGCCCCCATACGAAATACTGGCCCCCATATAAGGCCCCATACGGAATACTTGCCCCCATATAAGGCCCCATAAAGGAATACTGGCCCCCATATAAGACCCCATGAAGGAATACTGGCCCCCATATAAGGCCCCATACGGAATACTGGCCCCCATATAAGGCCCCATACGGAATACTGGCCCCCATGTAAGGCCCCATACGGAATACTGGCCCCCATATAAGGCTCCATACGGAATACTGGCCCCCATATAACGCTCCATACGGAATACTGGCCCCCATATAAGGCTCCATACGGAATACTGCCCCCCATATAAGGCTCCATACAGAATACTGGCCCCCATATAACGCTCCATACAGGATACTGGTCCTCTTATAAAGCTCCATACAGGATACTGGCCCCCATATAACGCTCCATACAGGATACTGGTCCCCTTATAACGCTCCATACAGGATACTGGCCTCCATATAATGCTCCATGCAGGCTGTTACCCCCCACATAATGCCCCATACAGGCTGTCTCCCCCCTTATAATGCTCCATGCAAGCTGTTACCCCCCACATAATGCCCCATACAGGCTGTCCCCCCACCGTATAATGCTCCATGCAGGCTGTTCCCCCCACATAATGCACTAAGCAGGCTGTCCCCCCCCCTTATAATGCCCCATGCAGGCTGTTCCCCCCTTATATTGCCCCATGCAGGCTGTCACCCCTCCTCTTTATAATGCCCCATGCAAGATGTCACCCCCTCTCTCTATAATGCCTCAAACAGGATGTCACCCCCCCTCTTTATAATCCCCAATCAGGATGTCACCCCCCCTCTTTATAATGCCCCATTCAGGATGTCACCCCCTCTCTTCATAATGCCCCATGCAGGATGTCACTCCCCTCTGTTTATAATGCCCCATGCAGGATGTCACCCCCTCTCTTTATAATGCCCCATGCAGGATGTCACCCCCTCTCTTTATAATGCCCCATGCAGGATGTCACCCTCTCTCTTTATAATGCCCCATGCAGGATGTCACCCCCTCTCTTTACAATGTCCTATGCAGGATGTCACCCCCCTCTCTTTATAATGCCCCATGCAGGATGTCAGCCCCCCTCTCTTTATAATGCCCCATGCAGGATGTCACCCCCTCTCTTTATAATGCCCCATGCAAGATGTCACCCCCCTCTCTTTATAATGCCCCATGCAGGATGTCACCCCCTCTCTCTATAATGCCCCATGCAGGCTGTCACCCCCTCTCTCTATAATGCCCCATGCAGGATGTCACCCCCTCTCTTTACAATGTCCTATGCAGGATGTCACCCCCCTCTCTTTATAATGCCCCATGCAGGATGTCAGCCCCCCTCTCTTTATAATGCCCCATGCAGGATGTCACCCCCTCTCTTTATAATGCCCCATGCAAGATGTCACCCCCTCTCTTTATAATGCCCCATGCAGGATGTCACCCCCTCTCTCTATAATGCCCCATGCAGGCTGTCACCCCCTCTCTCTATAATGCCCCATGCAGGATGTCACCCCCCCTCTCTTTATAATGCCCCATGCAGGATGTCACCCCCCCTCTCTTTATAATGCCCCATGCAGGATGTCAACCCCCCTCTCTTTATAATGCCCCATGCAGGATGTCACCCCCCCATATTATGCCCCATGCAGGATGTCACCCCCCCCCCATATTATGCCCCATGCCTCCATACATTAAAAAAAAAATCAAATACTCACCTCCCTCCTCACCTGCTGCAGCTGCTCGGGTCGGGACTCCAGCGTTGGCGGCGTCTTTCCGCTCTGTGCTCCCTGTGACAGCTCAGGGGGAGGGCGCGGTGGAAAGACTTCACCGCACCCTCTGACCTGAGACGTCACAGAGAGTGCAGAGCAGGAAGACGGCGGATCTGCAGAGGCACGGGGAGAGGTAAGTATCCGGCTGCCGGGGCCCTGAGCAAGCGGGGGAGAAGGGCGGGCGCTGACACCGCTCTCCTCCGCCCATAGCCCAACGGGGTGCGCGACCGCCAGTGGGCCCCCCTGCCTGCTCAGGGCCCCGGCACTTGCCCGGGTGCGCCGGGTGCTGACGCCGGCCCTACTTATATCCTACCTGCCTTTTCAATCATAGGGGCGTGCTTGTCATATTCAGTCAAGGGCGAGCGCAGCATTCACTCACTGCTGGCGCCGTCCATGTATTTGAATCCTGTTCCTGACCAGCGCTGATATTGTGGGACGCAGGCGCACTTGTAGATGTCCGGCCGCCTGCGCAGTGAGGCTCTGTCATTACCAGATTCACTGCGCATGCTCTGGGAACATAGCGCGTTAAAGCGCATGCGCAGTGAGGCTGTGTGATTATGACTTTTTCTTCACTTTGAAAATTGTTTAAGTTGGCTGAGGGACTGGGTGGTTTACCTAGGACAAGGAATGGCCATGTGTAAGAAAAACCGCTACTGATTGTAAATTACAGATTCTGTTAACTACAATAAATAAGTTGGTTAACAAGAAACACTTTGATATAGTGCACTACACAATACAGTTCTCTTTTACACACTGTATAGTTTGCTAAAAGGCACACGTTTTAGTGGGAGAGGCCGAAAAATGAACGAGTAATACAACCGTTTATGGATGCTGTAGTGTGGACCCCTAGAGTCAATTCTCCTGGTGGGCCCTAGGCACCCCAGTCCGACCCTGTATGAGGCCTTTACATGGTATCAACGCCTGCGATGAGAACGCCACATCATAGTAATAGCAGAATCACAAATATAAGATTATATGAACAGATTAAAGCAAGATTTCTATTGCTGGCTGCAGAATGAGTTAACTGGGATATCATCAGTGAGTTTGATCTGACTGGAGAAGTAACTACTCTTGTTTTTATTCTTTTGAGCTCCATTCAGCTAATTTATGATTTATCACCTTCCCTGAGCATACATGGAAATCATGGGGTCCCATAGCAGAAGTAATAATTAAGCCCCCACAAAAAAACATTAATATTCAGCGGGGTCACAGAAGAGCATACCTCACAAGTTTGCAACCCTTCCATAGTAATTTTGCCCCAATTGAAGCCCCCTAGTGTTCCCACGTACTAAGATACTCCTTTAATGGCCAAAAATGTGCCCCCAAACACAGTAAGATACCCCCACAGTGAATTTCTCCACTGTACCCTCCACACATACAGTATGATGACTCTACAGTACCCCCGCAAAGTATGATAAACCCCAGTGACCTCTACACAGTATGATGGCCCCCGCATAACCCTCCACACAGTATAATGGACCCCGCACAGCCCTCCACACTGTATAATGGTCCTCATACAGTGTAATGGCCCCCACTATCCACCCAAGCAGTATAATGACCCCCATCAGCCACTTATACAGTATAATGCCCCTCACCACACAGCCCTCCAAATAGTATAATGGCCCAAACACAACGCTCCAAATAAAATAATAGTCCTCACATAAGCCTCTAAACAATATAATAGTCCCCACCCAGCCCTCCAAATAATATAATGGACCCCACATAGGCCTCCAAATAGTATAATAGTCCCCATACAGCTCTTCAAATAATAGAACGGTCCCCACATAGCCCTCCAAATAGTATGATAGCCTGACACATAGCCATTCAAATAGTAGTATAATGGCCCCCACAGAGCACTACAAATAGTATGATGCTCCCCACATAATCCTCCAAATAGTAGAATGATGGCCCCCACATAGTTCTCCAAATAGTATGATGGTCCCCAAGACAGCCCTAAAATTAGTATTTTAGCACCCCAAATATGATGATGCCCCCCAAATAACCCTTCAAATAATATGATGGCCTCCAAGTAGCCCTACAAATAGTATCATGGCCTTCCAGTTTGCCCTCCAAATAATATGATGGCCCTCACAAACTACTTATTAATTAAAAAAAAAATACTCACCTCTCCCCATTCCCCTGCTGTTCTGGTCTTTGCAGCATGTGGTTTGAAACTATGCTCAGCTCGGCACAGTGGACGCGATTTTGGGACGTTATCACGTCCACTGAGCTGAGACATCAGAAGCACAGAGGAGAATGATGGAGGAGGGAGCAGACGGTTCCCTCCTCCATCATTCCTTTCAATTGTATCTGCATCCAGAATGTGGATACAGTTGAAAGTGTGATGCTGGATGCGGGGGGCCCGATGCCTGTGCTGACATCGCCACCTGTCTCACAGTTGCAAAGCAGCTGCGGGGTCTGCCATTATTAGCGGTATGCCAGTGCCATTGTTATGTGACATGAGCCCCGGGAGAGCCAGTGCCGAGACAGCTGGTACAACACCAACACCGAAGGTGAATATAAGTGTTATTTTACTGGGGAGAAACATAGGGATTTAGAAGGGGTTGTCTGATTAGTGGACATCCCCTTTAAGTAATCAAGTTCATTAAAGGGGTTGTCCACTACTGCACATCCCCAGCTTATTACATTTAGGACTTCAGCACCGCTTTTTCCGGACATTGCTATGACTTGTTATGTCCTCTGCAGCCAATTAGCAGATGTTGGTCAATAGTCTGTCAGGACGGACATCTGCTCTGAAGAAATAGAGTTTTTGAGACTTGTAGACATTATGGAATAACGTCCATAAAAATATCCCAAGCCGGTATTGGTCCTCCAAGAAGCATGAAGCCCTCGCTGCTACTAACTTACTCCCATACCTGGATCTACCTAGATGATGAAAACACTTGGACTGTAAGGTACAAATCAGGTGAAATTATGAAACCTGGAGGGAATGTCACTTCAGGTTGTGCGTAGATATCCGTAGATAGAAGTCGTTATTTATCCGCCATTAATGAAATGTTTTGTCCATTTTTGCTCCACAAATCTGAGGCCGATGAATGGGGGAATGGCACCAATGCTATGGAGAATGCCTTGAAAATTGAAAAGGGCGTAAATAAGGCTCTGCTGGACCTCCACAAGATTGCTATGGACCATGCGGACCCTCATGTAAGTGACTCCCCCATAGCGTATAGATACCGCGTGTTCATTTTATAAAATATCCTCCATGAAGGAACAGTTCATGTATCTTCTGTGACCTCCATATTGTGCTGTTCCTGGAAATGTAATACCACCTGACTACTAGATGTCACGTTCCCCTTTATAATGGGGGGTGTTCCAACACAAGCTGCATATTATGGCACTGTTATAAAGCTATGGGACAATTCATTAGTGTATTTGCACCTTTTTTTTCTAGTTTTTAGTGTTTTTCATTTGCGCCTTGTTCTTCTTTTAATTTGCGCCTTTTTGAAGTCTGCAGCGTTCCCTTTTTTTTCATTGATCATTATGGGGTTTCCGGCTAATTATCTAATTGTGACTTTTTAAAAAGTTGTCACATTTTTACTCAAATATATTTCAAGTGATTTTGTGTTCTGTAGTCCGGGAGGTTTTTTTGCACAAACTTTGCAACATTTTAGCATGCCACTTTTTTGCGATACAAAGACACAAAAAGGTTTAAAGACAAAAAAAATACAGTTTTGATTTTGGGCAAAATCCATGAACCAGGTGCGCCACTTTCAGGAATTTGGCACAAAAAAATCAAATGATACAAAAGAGAAAAGGGACTTGAAAAAATACAATGTTGTATTGGGCCCTATGACGGCACAGCACAGATTTTAGTAAAGGTAAAAGGTAAAAAACAAGCAAAATGATGACTCGGACCCTCTGATTTTCGAGGTATAAGACTACGTCCCCACAATGAGCTTCTAGTGAGTTTTAGATATAGCAGATTTTCTGCCCCATTAAGTAAAATAGGTTACTTGAATTTTTTTCGAAAATATACAGCATAAAAAACTCACCCAAAACTCATTGTGAGAACGTAGCCTAAGGGTATGTGCACATCATTTAGACGCCGGTGAGTTGTCCTTGGTGAAGCTCTGCCACCGGTGGTTTTCACTCTATACTTTAAAGGGAACCTGTCATGTCCCTAAACGCTATTAACCTGCAGATATGGGGTTAATCTGCAGGTTTATAAAGCTGCCGGGCGTCTTACTGAAAGGCCGGCTACCGGGAGGAAATGCACTTTATTCCCCACGGCAGCCTCCAGCTTTCAGTCATAGAGGCGCGGCCGGCGTGGCTTCAGTCATTGTTCAGTACATAGTGAGCGGCGGCTATAACCGCACCCTGGCACTGACTGACAGCCGGCTAAGCGGCCCCTGTAACCGCTCCCTGTAAAGACTGACAGCCGGATCTGTACTGATGTACTGCTGAGCTGTCAGTCAGTGCCGGGGCGTTGTTACAGCTGCCGATCACTGTATATTGAGCGGTATCTGAAGTTGCGCCGGAAGTGTGGCACCCCAGGGGTCTGGTTTCCACAGTAATAGCAATATTACGTCTGTGAGCAGGTGGGAGGTTTCCTGGTCAGACATCCTATGCATGCCACACCTCCTGCCCAGTCCTGGGAGGGGAAGAACTTCCCCTATATAAAGCTGGGGCTGAGGCAGGGTTAGAAGAGAGTGAGAGAACACAGACAGAGACACAGTCTGGTCTGTAGTGGAGCAGCTTTAGGAGCAAGAAAGATCAGGAGCTGTGTGGGAGCTGTGCTAAAAGAGATCAGGGGCTGGAAGCTGTAGAGCTCGCCCTGATTGAAGAGTTCTTACCGGACTCGGAGTCCGAGGCTGTGGGGACTAATCCTTACCCAGCAGCAGAAACCGCCCGGCAGGGGATTTCAGGTCCTCTGGCCAAGAAACCCGAAGGCACGGTCACACGCAAGGGACCAGCACCGCCGTCGTGGAGCGGAAGCTACCAGAAGGCCCCGAGTCACCGGCCATACGGGTGAGCACCACACGGTACACTCAGGGACGTGGGCTACTTTTACCCGCCTCTAGCAAGGTAGCCAGAAGAGTACGATTAGTTGGGGAGGCCTACAACTCCACCTGGCCAGGGAAGATTCCATCTGCTCACAGACTGACCAGGCCCCGATCGCTAGCCAGTACTCCGGGAGGGTCTACCTTTGCCACCAGTAAAGACCCTGAACTACACCGCACCGTCTCTGAGTGTTTCATCATCCACGTCCGCTGCCCTGAGGCCATACCCCTCCCGTTGGGGGTTATACCATCCCCGCTGCACAACCGTACCACCGGCCTCAGCGGTCTGCCCTGCAGCGGCGGTCTCATGACCGCATTCAACGGGTGGCGTAGTCGAGCAATATAACATCTACTGCTAAATACTGCCGCTCAGTTTGACTCCCTGGGCACGGACCGGGTCACCGCCACGAGACTACTACCCCCATCTGATCCGGCTCCGGGTAAGCCCCCGTGCGCGCGATGCCGCACGACACAGCAGGCCCAGGGGCGCGTCAACTTTTGGCGTAGTCGGCAGGATTCCGTGCCCGCAACCACCGGGTACTGCGCGCCTGAAAAAGAGACTTTTAAACTTACCTGTGGTGAAGATTCCCGCCATCCGACGCCATCTTCCACCTCCTTCCCGCCATCCGTGGAGTTTTCCCGCCGTTGGACGCCATCTTCTGCCTTCTTCCCGCCATCCGTGGAGTTTTCCCGCCGTTGGACGCCATCTTGAAGACGCCGCGCAGGAAGAAGAGGGGCGTGGACTCCGAAAAGCCCGCGAGAACTGAAGCCCCGCCTCACGTCCGGACGTTGCGTAAGGTCCTGGAAGGAGCCCAGCAGACGCCGACGTCATAGGAGTGCGACGGAAGGTCCTCGACCCTGACGATCCACTGCGGAGCCGCGGCCTACGGAAGAGGATCATCGCAAGGTAGGCCACGGTCCACTAGGGGGAAGGAAGATGTCGGATACGGAGGAGAGCTTCACTGCCGCAGCCACCGCCAGCGCCACCGCTGCTGCGGTCATGCCTTTCACTATGCCCTATATCCCGGGGGCAGCCTGGCTACCCCAGTACTCAGGGGAGTCACATACCCTGAATGACTTTAGAGAAAAGCTGGATAGCCTCTTCCAGGTGTACCCCCTCACAGAAGAGCAAAAAGTGAGCATCCTGGTGGCCCAACTAACCGGGGCAGCCCAAAGGGAGGTAAAGTCCTGGCCGCCTGGGAGGAGGACTGTCGCAGGGATATTAACCCGGCTGAAGGACACCTTTGATACCCGCACCTCAGCTGAGATTAAGCTTAGATTCTACGGGTGCAAACAGCGAGCACATGAGAATATAAGGGACTATGCACTAAACCTACAAGAGGCCCTGAGAGCCATTAAGCAGACCGACCCTGACGGCGTGGGAAACGAGGACAGGCTGTTGACCGAACAATTTATAGAGGGACTATATTGCAATGCCCACCGAACCCAGTTGCGGGCAATGGCCTTACAGGATCCTCATCTGGACTTTGCACAGTTCAAGGACAGAGCCATTCGGGTGCTCCGAGAACCGGCACCGGGTGGCGTTGTGACCCACAGGCGCCCTACTACCGCTTACCACCAGGAGGCGGCGCCCTTGTCGGCAGGGCCTGTGGGGGCTGATGCGCAGGCTTTGAACAATGACCCGGCTCCAGACCTGCACCATCAGGTCCAAGAGCTAGCTAAAAGCGTAGCTGCGCTAACCCGAACTGTGCAGTCTTTACAGGTTGCTGCTCCAGGGAAGATCCAGCTGGCATCCGGACCGGAGGACATCCCGTGGCGTCGACCAAGGAGGACCCCACCGGCCAGAGGAAGACCCAGCGACCGATACAACGAGGACGGACAGCCCATCTGCCGCCGCTGCAATCAACCCGGACATATGGCAAGGTACTGTCCTTTAAACTGGCACAACCTCGGGTAGAGGGCCAACCCCTAGGAATAAGATCACCAGGCCCATCGAACTGGCGTGACAAATATGTGGGAGGACGTCCAGTCTTGCCTGTGGTACTGGATGGCATTCCTATGAGTGCCCTACTTGACACCGGGTCACAGGTCACCACCATCCCGTACGTGCTCTTCAAGCAGTACTGGAATGACTCGGATATAACCCGCTACCCTGACGACGACTTGAGTATCATCGCCAGCAATGGTCAACCCGTGCCACAGATCGGATTCAAAGAGATGACCATTAAAATCGGTAGAGTCGAACTGGCAGCACAGGGACTGATCATTGTAGACATTGACAAGCGCGAGAGTCACCCAAAGATAACGCTAGGAACTAATGTGATTGAAAATTGTCTTGCAGAGGTGATTTTCATTTTACAGCAGGTTGCCAAGAACGCCAGCTCCGGCCAGCAGCGAGTGCTCCAAAAAGAGATCCGGGCACTGATGCGGCGGCAACAGGTGGAACTCTCCGGTGGTGAGATTGGAAGCGTGAGAATGTGTGACCCTTTCCCTATTGCCATGCCCCCAAAAAGTGAAATGATGATTTGGTGCCGGGCAGCTATTGGTCTAAGAGGTAGAGACTACCAAGCAATGGTAGAACCCGTCTACTCAGACAGTAGGCCCACCATTTTGACAGCACGGGGGGTGGTTGATGTACGCCATGGGAGGGTGCCCGTTCGCATAATAAACATCGGGAAGAGAGAAGTACACCTGCCCCGGTATGCCACGCTAGCTAAATTGTTCACCATAAACCAGAATTCTGTACAGGCCGTGGAACCCTTGCCTCCATCTCAACCAGAGGAAGGTAACGGCTCTAAGAAAACAATAGAGGACTGGTGTCAGCAACTACATTTGGGTACTGACTCCACTCCCTCACACCAGAAACAGGGAGTCTATCGGGTGGTTCAAGAGTACGAGAGAGTGTTTAGTAAACACCCGTTAGACTTCGGGCGAGTAAAGGGGGTAGAACACCATATCCCCACGGGAGACCATCCTCCCATAAAGGAGAGATACCGACCCGTACCCCCTGCACACTACCAATACGCCAAGGGGATGCTTAGAGACATGAAGGAGGCTGGGGTAATTAGGGATAGCTGTAGCCCCTGGGCAACTCCACTGGTTTTGGTTAAAAAGAAAGACAACACCATGAGAATGTGTGTAGATTACCGGAAAATCAACCGTATCACACACAAAGATGCGTACCCCTTACCAAGGATAGAGGAGTCTTTGGCTGCTTTAAGATCTGCTAACTTCTTCTCTACTTTGGATCTCACTAGCGGGTCCTGTCAGGTTCCTGTAGCAGAGGCGGACCGGCAGAAGACCGCATTCACCACCCCGATGGGACTTAGCGAGTTTACCTGCATGCAGTTTGGACTCTGCAACGCACCAGGAACCTTCCAACGGTTGATGGAATGCTGTCTGGGACACCGAAACTTTGAGACGGTCCTGTTATACCTGGACGATGTCATCGTCTACTCCAAGACCTACGAGGACCACCTGAAACACCTGGCAGAAGTGTTCAAAGCCCTGGCAAACTACGGCCTGAAGGTGAAACCCTCCAAGTGTCACCTCCTGAAACCAAAGGTGCAGTACCTGGGACACGTGGTGAGTGCTGACGGAGTGGCTCCCGACCCTGATAAGATCACCACAATTAAGGAATGGCCAAGCCCCTCCAGCGTAAAGGAAGTGCGGCAGTTCCTCGGGTTGGTAGGCTACTACCGAAGGTTCATTCCGGGTTTCACCAAAAAGGCAGCTCCTATGCAGGACCTCCTGATAGGCCAGTCCAGGAAGGCCAAGAACCAGAAGCCGCCCTTCAGATGGGAGAAGTTGGAAGAAGAGTCCTTCCGCCAGCTGAAGATGGCCCTCAAGGGGGATGAAATCCTGGCGTACCCTGATTACAGCCAGCCCTTTATCCTCTACACCGACGCAAGTAACATCGGGCTAGGAGCCGTACTGTCCCAGATCCAGCAGGGGAAAGAACGGGTAATTGCTTACGCCAGCCGAAAACTGCGACCCACCGAAAGAAACCCTGAGAATTACAGCTCATTCAAGCTAGAATTCCTGGCAGTGGTGTGGGCAGTCACCGAACGCTTTAAGCACTACCTCGCCTCTTCCCGGTTCACCGTGTACACGGATAACAACCCGTTGACACACCTGGATACGGCAAGACTCGGTGCCCTGGAGCAGAGATGGATGGCCCGCCTGTCCAACTTTGAGTTCACAATCAAATACCGGGCAGGACGCTCCAATACCAACGCGGATGCCTTGTCCAGAATGCCAAACCTACCGGACGTGGGGGAAGATCCAGAGGAACTGGAAGAAGTTGAACTTCCCGCGTTCCACCGGCATGGGACTATCCAGTATTCCCACCGTGTAAGGAGTAAGCAATCCGCTACGTTCAACCCCTTACCTCATTACAACTGGGCGGAAACGCAAGACAGTGACCCCGCCGTCCGACTGGTGAAGGAGATGCTGACTCAGCCAGATGCCCGCCTTGACCCAGACGCTCCGGAGGAGGCCAAGCAACTGTGGATTGAGAAGAGTCGACTGTTCCTTTACAAGGGGAAGTTGTGCCGCAGAATGGTTAACTCCCGGACGCATGAACTGATCTGGCAAGTAGTGGTGCCAAGAAGAGACGCGGCTATGGTGCTGGAGGCATACCACAACGGAGCTGGGCACTTCGGATGGAAGAAGCTGGAGTTCCTGCTGCGTGCGCGGTTCCACTGGGTAGGCATGAGAGGAATCATCGAGAGGTGGTGCAGAGACTGTGGCCCGTGCCACCTAAGAAGGAAGGACCGTGCCAGCCAGAAGACTCCCTTGCAGCCCATCATCACCCGACAGCCACTGGAACTGGTAGCCCTGGACCATGTGAAACTGGCTCCAAGCAGATCTGGGTATGTCTACGCCCTCACAATCGTAGATCATTACTCCCGGTTCCTGGTGGTGGTCCCGGTCAAGGACTTAACGGCTCAAACAGCAGCTAGAGCTTTCCAGCAGCACTTCTGCCGTCCACACGGATACCCAGAGCAGGTGCTGACAGACCAAGGACCAGCCTTTGAAGCGGAAGTCTTCCAGGAGTTCTGTACTCTGTATGGCTGCCGGAAGATAAGAACAACACCCTATCATCCGCAAACCAATGGGCTCTGCGAGAAAATGAACCAGGTGGTGATAGATCTTCTGAAAACATTGCCCCTGGAAGAACGCAGTCTGTGGCCTGAGAAACTGCCTGATCTGGTGGACCTATACAACCACATCCTGGTAGGTTCTACCAACTGTACCCCGGCTTACCTAATGAGAGCAAGACCTGGTAAGCTTCCTGTTGATCTGGAGATGGGAGTCCTGACACCCGAGGACACTTCACCAGAAGCAGACTGGGACACAGAAAGGCAGCAGCAGTACCGGAAAGTACAGGAGAGCGTGGAGCGAAGTCTCTGTCAAGCTAGAGAAAGACAGGAGAAGACTTACAACCAGTATGCTCCCGCTGTTCCCCTGGTACCTGGAGAGCAGGTCTTGAAGAGGAAGAGACGCCTCCACAAGTTGGACGACCAGTGGGAGAAGGACCCGTACACCGTACTGCCCTCAAGCCATGAGAACCCGAAAGTCTGCATAATCAGTAAGGACGGAGGAGAAACCACAGCCATTGTCTCCCGAGATCACCTGAAGAAGTGTCCCGAACAGCTACGAAGCCCTGAAGAAGAACAAGAAGACCCTCGACCCGCAGAGGAAAGGGAAGATATGGTCAGTACTGTGCTCGGAGACTTCCCTCGGTCTTGGACTCAAGTCAATGGCGCTGTTGTGGTACCCGTCCTCACCTTCCTCCAACCAGCATCTCAAGTACCTACAGAGAAACAGGTAGAGCTGGAAGAGCAGCCGGTCCAGGAGGCAGAAGACCCCACACAAGCAGACCAGGAGGATCAACCCTCTGCTTATAGTGAGCCTGCCGTGCCCCTAGTGAGCCAAAGAGCCCGTAGACAGCTGCCCAGTTTACCTTTGACAGCTCCTACACCCCGTAGCTCAGGACCAGTCAGTCAGCTCCGTAGGTCCACTAGAGCCACTAGAGGCCAGTTGCCCGTACGTTGGAGGATCTAAGTGTTTAGACTGTTTATTTGTATTTACCTGTTTTCTGTTACCTGTAAATAATTGTGTATTTTTAGTTATTTTATAGGTGTCATTTAGGGATTATCCGGAATCCTTTGTACATATGTTTGGAGCGTAACCCAGGAAAGGACAAAGACTGTTAAGGACTCGGGGCAGGACAGACCCCTACCTGGTTACGGCTCCCGGTCTCTTGGTGAAATGGACACCTTTGTTTTCTTCAAAGACTGCACCCGGTTGCGGACATGCCGTGACCATCCTAATGTGTTCTTCTTTATTGTACTGTTTCTGTTTTTACTTGTTATGTTTTACAAAATATGTTTAGTCCCGGAGTACTAAATTTTACTAGGGGGGAATGTGGCACCCCAGGGGTCTGGTTTCCACAGTAATAGCAATATTACGTCTGTGAGCAGGTGGGAGGTTTCCTGGTCAGACATCCTATGCATGCCACACCTCCTGCCCAGTCCTGGGAGGGGAAGAACTTCCCCTATATAAAGCTGGGGCTGAGGCAGGGTTAGAAGAGAGTGAGAGAACACAGACAGAGACACAGTCTGGTCTGTAGTGGAGCAGCTTTAGGAGCAAGAAAGATCAGGAGCTCTGTGGGAGCTGTGCTAAAAGAGATCAGGGGCTGGAAGCTGTAGAGCTCGCCCTGATTGAAGAGTTCTTACCGGACCCGGAGTCCGAGGCTGTGGGGACTAATCCTTACCCAGCAGCAGAAACCGCCCGGCAGGGGATTTCAGGTCCTCTGGCCAAGAAACCCGAAGGCACGGTCACACGCAAGGGACCAGCACCGCCGTCGTGGAGCAGAAGCTACCAGAAGGCCCCGGGTGGATCAGGGAAATGCTGTAGATATAGTATATCTTGACTTCAGCAAAGCATTTGACAAAGTATCTCACACCATCCTTATTGAAAAAATGACCAAGTATGCAATGGACCAGGCAACTGTTAGGTGGATTCATAACTGGCTTAGTGATCGGACTCAAAGGGTGGTTGTAAATGGCTTCACATCCAGCTGGATGAATGTCTCAAGTGGGGTACCACAGGGCTCCGTCCTGGGACCTGTATTGTTCAACATCTTTATCAATGATTTAGATGAAGGAATTGAGGGTAAACTGATTAAATTTGCTGATGACACAAAGCTAGGAGGGATAGCTAATACTAGAGAAGAGAGAGAGAGGATTCAAAAAGACCTAAATAAACTGGAGCAGTGGGCAGCAACCAATAGAATGGTTTTTAACAGGGAAAAATGCAAAGTACTACATCTGGGCAATAAAAATGAAAAAAGCATATACAGAATGGGAGGAATAGAGCTAAGCAACAGTACATGTGAAAAAGACTTAGGTATACTAATAGATCATAGACTGAACATGAGTCAACAGTGTGATGCAGCAGCAAAAAAGGCAAATACAATTCTGGGATGTATTAACAGATGCATACAGTCTAGATCACGTGAAGTCATTATCGGTCTTTACTCCTCTTTGGTCAGACCTCATCTGGAATACTGTGTACAGTTTTGGGCACCACATTTTAAAAAAGACATAGACAAACTGGAGCAAGTTCAGAGAAGAGCGACCAGAATGGTGACTGGTCTGCAAACCATGTCCTATGAGGAACGGTTGCAGGATTTGGGAATGTTTAGCTTGCAAAAAAGAAGACTGAGAGGAGACTTAATAGCTGTCTACAAATATGTCAAGGGCTGTCACATTGTAGAAGGATCATCTTTATTCTCATTTGCACAAGGAAAGACTAGAAGCAATGGGATGAAACTAAATGGGAGGAGACACAGATTAGATATTAGAAAAAACTTTTTGACAGTTAGGGTGATTAATGAGTGGAACAGGCTGCCACGAGAGGTGGTGAGTTCCCCTTCAATGGACGTCTTCAAACAGAGGCTGGACAGACATCTGTCTGAGATGATTTAGTGAATCCTGCTTTGAGCAGGGGGTTGGACCAGATGACCCAGGAGGTCCCTTCCAACTCTACCATTCTATGATTCTATGATTCTATGAGTCACCGGCCATACGGGTGAGCACCACACGGTACACTCAGGGACGTGGGCTACTTTTACCAGCCTCTAGCAAGGTAGCCAGAAGAGTACGATTAGTTGGGGAGGCCTACAACTCCGCCTGGCCAGGGAAGATTCCATCTGCTCACGGACTGACCAGGCCCCGATCGCTAGCCAGTACTCCGGGAGGGTCTACCTTTGCCACCAGTAAAGACCCTGAACTACACCGCACCGTCTCTGAGTGTTTCATCATCCACATCCGCTGCCCTGAGGCCATACCCCTCCCGTTGGGGGTTATACCATCCCCGCTGCACAACCGTACCACCGGCCTCAGCGGTCTGCCCTGCAGCGGCGGTCTCATGACTGCATTCAACGGGTGGCGTAGTCGAGCAATATAACATCTACTGCTAAATACTGCCGCTCAGTTTGACTCCCTGGGCACGGACCGGGTCACCGCCACGAGACTACTACGCCCATCTGATCCGGCTCCGGGTAAGCCCCCGTGCGCGCGATGCCGCACGACACAGCAGGCCCAGGGGCGCGTCAGAAGCTTTAACCCCTTTCTGACATTGTGCATAATAATACGTCCCTGTGCCCTGGGCCTTATGGACCAGGTACGTATTATTACGACACAGGCTGTGCGGGATCAATCGCCACCGGTTGTCAGCTGATTTTGACAGCTGACACCCGGCACTTTAACCCCCTAAATGCTGCGATCGCAGCATTTAGCAAGTGAGTGGAGGGACAGAAGCACCTCTGCTCTTGGATCGGAGACCCTGCGCTGTCCTCACGGGGTCCCGATCGTTGCCATGGTGACACGATGTCATCATGACGACACCTGTGTCACCAGGCACCAGCAAGTTAGTTTGACCATGCGCAGTGCATGATCAAACTAGCTTGTGTCTGCAGCACTGACAGTTTACAAGGTATAGCAGTGATCCTGCACTGCTATACCTTAGAACTGCGATCAGCCTGCTGAAAGTGAAAGTCCCATAGTGGGACAAAGTAAAAAAAGTGAAAAAAAAGTTGTAAAAATATTTTTTTAAAAATAAAAAAATAATAAAAAAATAAAATATTATTATGAAGAAAAACAATAAGAGTACACATATTTAGTATCGCCGCATCCGGAACGACCTGATCTATAAAACTGTCCCACTAGTTAACCCCTTTAGTGAACACAGTAAAAAAAAAAGAATCAAAAAACGGTGCTTTATCATCATACCAACGAACAAAAAGTGGAATAAAACGCGATCAAAGAGACGAATATAAATAAAAATTATACCACTGAAAACATCATCTTGTCCCGCAAAAAGCAAGCCACCATACAGCTCCATCAGCCAAAAAATAAAAAAGTTATAGCTCTTAGAATAAAGCGATTTTTTCTATGAAATAGTTTTTATTGTGTAAAAGCGCCAAAACATAAAAAAAGATATAAATGCAGTATGGCTGTAAATGTACTGACCCGAGGAATAAAGCTGCCTTATTAATTTTACCACACGCAGAGCTGCATAAAAAAAACTAAAAAAACAATTACTGAATTGTTGGTTTTTGTTTATTCTGCCTCCCAAAAATCAGAATAGAAAGCGATCAAAAAATGTCACATGCCCGAAAATGGTACCAATAAAAACATCAACTTGTCCCGCAAAATACAAGCTATCACATAACTCTGTCGACCGAAATATGGAAAAATTATAGCTCTGAAAATATGGCGATGCAAAAACTAGTCTTTGCAAAAAAAAAAGTTTAGTGTGTGACAGCTGCCAAATGTAAAAACCCGATATGAATCTGGTATCACTGTAATCGCACCGACCCGAAGAATAAAGTCATCTAATCACTTAAACCGCACGAGGAACGGTGTAAATAAATAAATAAAACCAATTCTTCACCTGCTGTTGGTTTGTTCATTCAGCCTCCCAGAGTTCGCAATATGGCTCTGCCCACATTTATCCTGTGCTCTACGCTCAGCGCTTACACCGGGGTTTCCATGTAAATCTCTGAAATACGTGATCCAGACGGAGCCTCCGGCGGAAGATTCCCTGTAATGAGGCAGATGGAGGCACCGTCTGGCCTGTGATCCCACGGTGTCCGTCTTTTTATTAGGCGTGAATAAAAGTGCCGTCGGCCACAGTTTTGCGAGCCTCTGATAAAAAGAACACCGCTGAACAGAGGCCACACAGAGTCCAGAGTAATTAACAAATAAAGTAGCACACTGCAAGGCTAAGTATGTAAACATGAAATATGGAATATGAATAGCATTACTGCTGTAGAAAATAGAAATAAATGAGAAATCTTAGCACATAAATTGGCCAATTCATGTGTATCTGGCAGCCGCGGTAAGGCGTTTCTCAGTGCCAGGACCCTACCAATGTGAATACCTCTCTAAGGGACAGGTACACATGAATTGGCCAATTTATGCGCTAAGATTTCTCATTTATTTCTATTTTCTATAGCAGTAATGCTATTTATATTCCATATTTCATGCTTACATACTTAGCATTGCAGTTTGCTACTTTATTTGTTAATTGTATATGGAGGTAGCTTCTCCTAGTAAGCACCTGTTCACACCTATTTCTCGTATTAGAAGTGCCATCAGTTTTTTCTGTTTACAGAGTCCAGAGTTAGGCCGGTTTCACATGTCCTGATATTTCCAGTATCGGAAAAACCGGTACGGGAGATATACGTGTCCATGTGCACCTGTGTGGCAACCGTGTGCCGCATCAGGAGCGCACATTCCGCCACCTGGGAATCAGCAGTACAGTTACCGCTGTTCCCAATCACCGGGTGCTGAATGCTGCCCTCATCATTGTAACCTGCTGGCGCTGTGATCAGCACAACCAAGGGACAATGATGAGAGTAGTAGTCTGCTCCCGCTGTGTCCTAGTGTAAAAATAAGAATAAAATTAAAAAATCCTTATACTCACCTGCCTATCAAAGTAAAAGTGAAGTACCCATAGCTCTTTCTTACATTCAAGCATCTGATGCTGATGCTCAGTCTATGTAGATGGCATCTTAGCTGTTGCTAGGCAACTTCCTTATAAGGTGAGATGCACCTGTAAGATTCCATCACAAGATTCCATCATGACATCACTGCTATTATGACATCATAATTCACAACCACTACTTATACAAGCGTTTACACTTCAGTGTCACTTTGATACCCCGGTGTCATTGTTGTCAGTGTTTAGCTACTTATCTAGTGATATACTGATTGCGCATTTCATTGAAATGTCTGGAATTTCTCCAGACAGACTTCAGGAGTTGGCACTACTCCAGGGGATTCTTACCACCTATACCCCTAACTGTGTGCTACCACTACCCGATGGCGTCCTCAGCTTCACTTACCGGCTGGTTATGGAGCTTGTACGGGACTGCTTGACCAAATACTACCAAGGTCGTATTACCTCAGAATATCTTCAGCATTTACAGCAGAACATCAGGACATTAGTACAACAGGTAAATAGCAGACAATCTGCACAAATTATTATTATTATGTCTAGTTGGTCTCCCTTACTGTATAGTGGTATTATTGGTAGTAATAAAATTTAGACTTTCTTCAGTGTCAGGCAGGGTCATATTTGTAATAGAGATCCCCATTTTGGGAAGAGGGTGTAAAAGTGCAGCATGAGCCTGTATGATTCAAATGTCAGGGCTAGATTTCATTCCTAGTCCAGTCCTTGTCCCTTAGTAAAGACACTTCATTTAGCACCTTAATCCGGATTTCTTATAAATATGTAATTATGATTTTTATTGTGTATAACAAATATTAATAATTTATCTCAGACCATAGAACTAGCCTCACTGATTAGAAATGTAAAGTACCCACAGTTCTTTCTTACATTCAAGCATCTGGTACTGATGCACAAACTATGGTTTTGCCACCTTAACTATTGCTAGGAAACTTCCTTTCACGGTGAGATGCCCCGTTAAGATTCCATCACAAGATTCCATCACGACATCACTGCTATTATGACATCATAATTCACCACCACTAATTATACAAGTGTTTTTATGCTGTATAAAAAATAATAATAATAATAATAATAATACAAATCAAATAATAATAATGGAATACAAGTTTATTTACAGAAAATTGTTCTTTAGATCGACACCAATATAATATATAAAATGTACCAAATGTGTCGTAATTGTAGCTGCAGATAGACAGGAGTAAAATGGTGACATAAATGGCCTCCTCCATTCTGCACTTTCTCTCATGATTTTCCTTTTGTATTTATTTCCATCTTTATAGGCTGAAGAAAAAGCCCAAAGTGGAAAATTGGCCTTTTTTAAACAACTGGCCCAAAATGTCCTGAATATACTGGAGAGTCCGGCCCGCTCACTGGAGCACCTGGTAAGGAGCCATCATCTTCTATATCACATGTCCTTGTCCCCTCCAGGCAGGCACAGGATATTTCATGACCGCCTGTCCCTGCGGCTCCATCATCTGTGATGGCAGTCTGTACTCAGCGGTGGGAGTTTGTATTTCTGCCTCTGTTTTGCTCGATCATCACAATCTTCCTTCTTGTAAATGCTGCAATTCTGATAACAGAGATCAGTTGTATATACAAGTACCTTATATATTATCGTTGATTTACTGGAGGGAGTGGCTGTGTATAGTCCGTCCAATACTGAAATTACCAGTAAATCCAATGTTTAGTCCTTCCTATCTATTGTATATGATAATTTAGTATTTGTGAAATGTTATACTAATTGTACATATTATAACCATCAGGAAACATCCGAAGGTGACTCCGAAGAGGGGCAAACCGTGAACATGCCTGACCTTAATATTAGTCAGTTAGAGCTAAAAACTGATCTGATTGAAGGTAAGCCGATCATCTAATATTTTACATTCAAATATCCAGATATTATAGAGAATGGCAGAGAATATGTAGATTTACTCTTCATTCCCTGTAATGGAGAGGGATCATGTAATTCTACTTCACGCCTGTGTGGTCTTCTCGGCTCCAAAATGAGGGTCATAGATCCCCAATCATGTAATTGTTCAAAAATACCATATTTTGAAGACTATAAGATGCACCGGACCATAAGAAGCAGGTGAAATTTTGGAGCGGAAAATAGGAAAAACATTTTTTTAATAAAATGGTGGAGCAACTTATAATCCAATTTTGTGGTAACTTTTCTAGGGGAAAGGCGGCGGAAAGATGGCAGCAGCAGGAGTGGGGCGATGCTGCACTGAAGTCCCTGCACTTCCATGGTTTTCAATCTGGTGGACCTTGGGAAAATCTCCACCGGAGGTGGCGCATGCACAGATTGAGATCTCGGGAGACAAGATCTCAATCTGCATGCGCCATCTCCAGAATCCATTTTTTCCGAAGTCCACCACACTGAAAATCATGGAAGTGCGGAGTCTCCGGCGACATTTTCTGAAAGCCCAGGGGCCGCTGCATCCTTGCACCGCCGAACACCCCCTCCTCCCAGCCTGGGGCCCACAGCATCGCCCCACTCCTGCCGCCGCCAGCTTCCTGCAGCAGTGACCCTGCGTCCTGGGGCCTCGCTTCACCGCAACCCCCCCCTCCCTCAGTAAGCTACGTTGGGATAAGACGCACCCCCATTTTACAGAAAAAAGTGTGTCTTATAACTTGAAAAATACGGTAATCAGATCCTGAACAATCGCCCAGTGTATCTATCTCTGGATGTGCCATAAATACTGTATATTTAGTATGTGCAGAATACCAGATATCTAGTTTTTATATCATTTACAGAGATCTTGTCATGTCCTTCATTATATGGATGTGTTATATATTAAGTACTGATATAGACTGATACATGACATCTTTTCATTATTTTATCATTATTTTAGAAATAACTGTGTCGACGGCCAGTACTGATGGTGGAATATGTGAGACACCAGAGATCCACGAATCTGCCAGTGTAAGTATCAGAGGAGACGTCTGTTTATCATCAGATAACGGGGTATGAATTACACATATAATATTATACCCCAGATGACAATGGGATATCTTTGCTTTTATGTAGATCAGATCTATTGTGAGTAATGATGGCATTGTTATTCTGCCTCTTCTGTGTGATGCCCCTTATCATACCCTGCAGTACAGTGATATCTATGCATGGGGAATATCCCCTTAAAATATAATACTGTCTGTGGAGGGTCCGGCTTGCATCATGTCCTCTACATCTGCTGCAATGTAATCAGCGTGGACATAATATAGAGGAGAAGTTCCTGCATCTGGAGCTTTTATTTTCCTGCAGATTCTATGTCTTAATGTCATTTCTTATTATTTCTAGGCCTTGACCGGATCATTGAACTTGGAGACAAGTCCTAGTAAGACCGACTTTAAACCAATCAAACTGATCAGCAGTGGAGCTTATGGGTGAGCTTTATGTTTGCATAATATACATTTCCTAGTGTTCCTTATGACAATGCTTCTGTCTCTGTGCCCAGCCCGTACAACAGAGAAATGCTCTGAGTCCATACTGTCCACAAGAGATGAGCGAATCAGGCAAAATTCTAATTTGCTTGTTCACGTGGACTTGTGAAAATACGATTCAAGGAGAAATTAATGTCCCTTATTATGCTCTGGGGCCTCACCAGGCCCCAGAACATAATAAGCATAAGAAACATACTTATACTCCCCTTACTGCTCAATTCTCTAGCCCCTCCACTTCTCACCGTCACCCGTCCGGTCCTCACTGCCTCTTCAGTTTGCCACCGCTCACGCTATGCAAGGACTTCAGGCTTTGAGAAGGTCTGAGAGAGTTCTATGCAAGAGCATAAAAAGTCACAACATTGTGACACCGTGACTGTTCTTGCGCTTGTGCATAATCCTCCCAGATCTCATTAATGTTGGAAGTCCCGTCCCAGTATGAGAGGCATTTGGATTTCAGCATTAGCAGCAGAGATTTGAGGATGCGGCAAGGAACGGACGGTTGAGGCGGAGGGGCCGTAGAAGTGAGTATAAAAATTTGTTTATTTTTAAACTTTTTTATGGCCTTTCAAGATTTTGAAAATGGTGGTCAACGCTTGACATTTTGCTAAATCCATGAGTAAGCAAATTACAAAAAACAAAACAAACAAAAAAACAAAACGCCATTTTGGTGAATGCAGAATTTTGCAAAATCTGAGTAGAATTTAATTCCACTCAAATGTGTTAGCTCATGTCTACTGGCCACATCTATATGTCATTATTTAGGTCAGTTAGGACGTGACATAGATGAGGACCTCGCATAGGTCATCATTTATGTTGTGTAACTTGATGGATTTCTACATGGATTTCTAGTGACATCTAGTAGTAACCAGACAATCATGTGATGAGGTTTATAGACAAAATGTTAGTAAGAATTCATTATAAATCATGGATTTTCCTTCTCTCCAGAGCCGTCCACTTAGTGCGACACAAATACACAAGCCAGCTATTCGCTATGAAGAAGCTGGACAAGGAGAACGTGAATATTCCAAGAAGACTTGAACGTGCCTTTCTAGAGAGGGACATCCTAACATTTGCTGATTGTCCCTTTGTGGCCTCCATGTTGTGCTCCTTTCCAACTCCTCATCATCTGTGTATGGTCATGGAGTATGCAGCAGGTAAGTCATATCCATTGTGCCTATATCCAGCCTCAATCTGCTTATCTCTAGCATCTTCTCCATAATCTGAATGTGACCACATGGACGGATACATGTCCATACTGCATTTACTATAAGTTATCTGTTACCAAGATGCCAGGAAAATCATTATCTCTGTGAAAGTCTCTGGTGAATGTCCTCACTGAGAATGGCAAAAATATCCACTGAGGATAAAAGGAGGATTTGACTCAATTCTAACAGTTTGTATAGATGAGCATTTCACAGAGTAATGAATAAGAGGCTTGCAGATGAGGCACGGCTCTGTCTTTTTATATTGGGTCACTCTGCTTTATACGCTCTACATTAGGCCTCTTTCACGCTTCAGTATTTCTGGTACGTGAGGTGACAGTTTACCACACGTACTGGAGACACTGACACATGTGCGCACATGTCAGTGTTTCCACGGACCGTGTGTCCATGTGATCCACACGTAGACATGTCTGTTTTTGGCCAGCAGGACGGATCACACAGACCCATTCAAGTCAATGGTTCAGTGTAAACACATACTGCACACGGATGCCATCCGTGTGACATGTGTCGGCGCCTGGGAATTAGCGATAAAGTTAGCGCCGGGTGCTAAACGCTGCCCTCATCATTGTCCCCTGCCGGCGCTGCGATCAGAACCAGCAGGGGTTAATGATGAGGGTTGTCTTCTCCCAGTGTATTTCTACCTGTAAAAATAAGAATAAAAAAAAAATCTATACCCTCACCTGTCCTAAATGTCCCCCACTGTAATCCATGAGACCGCTCAGCAGAGGAGCCGGGGAGAATGACTCCTGCAGCGAGCGGCCCCGAATCTGCGCTGAGCTCAGCGAGCGGTGTCCTGTCACTCACTGAGCTCAGCTGAGGTCTGGCGTCGCTCGCTGCAGGAGTCATTCTCCCCAGCTCCTCTGCTGAGTAGTCGCATGGATTACAGCAGGAGATACTTAGGACAGGTAGGTGAGTATAAGGGTTTTTTTTTATTTTATTCTTATTTTTACAGGTGGAGACACCGGGAGCAGACTACAACTCTCATTATTAACTCCTGCTGGTGCTGATCGCAGTGCCGGCAGGGGAAAATGATGAGCGCAGCGTTCAGTACCCGGCTTTTGGGAATAACGCTAACTGTACACTGATTCCCAAACGCCGGTACGTGTGCTCCTGATGCGGCACACGGACATCTCCGACACAGGTTTTTCCGGTACCAGAAATATCCGGACGTGTGAAACCGGCCTTATACAGTATATAAAGCAAAACCACAAATGAGACTGCTAACACCTTTAACTAATTATATATTTATTTATTGCAAGATACATAGTATATATAGCTCATACTTTTTTGGCCAGAATAGTGTCTCTTTTTTGTATGAGTTACCTTGTTATTTTTAAATATTTATTCCACGTGACTAATAAAGATTCATGCTTTTATATGGGATGTTGCTTCATTGCACTTATTTGTGCAGCTCTTGCACCTTTGTGGTTTTGCTTCATAGACATTTAGTGCAGTCCTAGTTACTATTCGGGTATGCTCCAATGGAGGGTTTTTTGCATTATTATACAGTATATCTCTGTGTATGACATCCTGCCCCAATGTCTCCGCTCATTTCTCCTTCACACTCCTCATGTGTCATTTACATTGTAACAAACCCTCTCCTGTCATATTTGCTTTCTGCTGTAGGAGGAGACTGTGGCAGTTTTATGAAGAACTATGGGTGTTTACCTGTCCCCTTGGCTCGTCTGTACATTGCAGAAACGGTTCTAGCTGTGGAATATCTGCACAGCTATGGTGTAATGCACAGAGACCTGAAGCCTGAAAAGTAAGTGACACTTGTAGTATAAGAAAGGGGAAAAAAGATATCGTTTATTATACAAACTATTTGCAACTTGGGGCTGACATCCTCTTTTTTTCACAGCCTCCTGATAACGTCAACTGGTCATATTCAAGTTACAGATTTTGGGCTTTCCAAACTCTGCCTCATGAGACCAACATCAGAGATCTACAAGGCTCCAATTGAGGACATCACCAGAGAGTTCCATGATAAGGAGGTAGGCAGGAACTTGTTCTTTACTCATCTCCTCCATTTCTCCTTCTCTTATACTTTCTCATCTAGAAAACGTTTCCACTGATGTTATTTGTCACAATTATGTTCTCTGATCATTATCTCATTCCTCTGTTTTTTCCAGATTGCTGGCTCCCCTCATTACATAGCCCCAGAAGTTATCTTAAAGGAAGGCTATGGAAGGCCAGCTGACTGGTGGTCAATTGGGATCATCCTATATACATTTCTTGTAGGACGTGTACCATTTTATGGGCCTTCCAAATATGACATTTACAGCCATATTGTCAGGGGTAAGTAAAATAATCTGATTGCTGTGTAATGTCATTGTTATTTGAATAGATTAGTTGTGTGATTTAGTTACTTTTGTTAATATAAAAGATTTTTGTTTTGATAAAATAAATTAAGATGTTTCATTTTCTGTAATATTTGCTTTTTACATAACAGATGACATATATTGGAAACTTACTAATTCGGCTTTTCCAGCCACAGCTCGGGATATCATCATTGAGCTGCTCAGAAAAGATCCAGCACAAAGACTTGGGACAGGTAATGTATATAATACTATTATTAATGACTTATTACACCTCTGTGAACAGAAAATGAATAATGAGGATCAGCACTGAGGTTTTGTTCTCTACCAGCTTGGCCATTCCCCATTCTTCATGCTAAGACTTTCAGTACATCTACTTCACTTCGGCTCTGTTACGTCAACCGTTCAGATTAACGCCCCCTTCACACGTCCGTATAAAATCAGTACTGAAACCAGTACCGGAAAAAAACAGTACTAGTGTCATCAGTGTTTTGAATCAGTGTGCCATCAGTGTGCCATCAGTGTTTTTCCGGTACGGCAAAGAAAAAGAAATGATAAAGTATCTCTTATACTTTGTAATGTTAAACAGATACAGCGTAAGGAAGGCACACAAATGGCACACGGATGCCATCTGTGTGATGTACGTGTTTTTCAGGGTCCCATAGACTTGTATTGGCACTTGTCATCTGTGCTGCCACAAAAAAACAGCAGCATAGATGATAATGGGTACGGGTGGCATACGTGAAAGAAAAATGGATGCCACATGTAGTGCAAACACGGATATGTGTAGGAGGCCTAAGAAACTTGTCTCTTTGACAATAACTATATCACTATTCATTGTTTTCCTTTTCAAGGAGGAGCAAATGAGATCAAATTTCATCCATTCCTGTGTAACTTAGATTTTGACAACCTTCTAAGTCAGAAGTCGCTGTTCATTCCTGATCTTGAGTCAGAAGAGGATACCATCTACTTTGACAGTAAGTAGAATGAGACATCATCTGCAGAAAGCTGCTGTGTGTCTTGTATTTCATTTTAAGTGAGAATCAGTCCCCACCTTGATTCATGATCAAATGGTGACTGTTCAGGACAAAGTATTATGCTAATAATCTCGATTAACTCTTGTACTTTTCAGCTCGATGTAGCAGACATCAACATATTGATTCAGATGAGGGGGACACAAGTGAAGATAATGACTGGCCGGAAAGCCAAAACTTTCTATCATCTTCGCATAGGCTTTCTAAAGTAAGTATGTGACCAATAAGATCCATACAACCTGTAATTAAAATAAAATTGTAAAATATTAAAATATTTTTTTTTCCTCTTTGTATTAGCTCTGTTCCATCCATACCAAGATGATGAACAATGAAGAACCCAAGTCACCTCCAGGGTATTCACCAGAAAGTGCAAAACAGTCAGACATGTGAGCAAATTATTTTTATGGGGTCCATTCTGATATGTGTTCACAACACCAAATTCAAGACGAGTGTAAGTCGATACTAAATCCAGTATCGATGACCACATGATTGCTGATCACCATGTTTCTGACTTGTGATAACGCTGGTGATGAAAGTTGATAACTATGACCAGCTTTAATTTCCAGTTCATTACAGGAAAATAAATATTGCTAGTGATTCTCCATTCTTGCTGGTAGAAGAGGGTCTTGAGCACAGCATCCCCTTCATGTTATTCAGATGTCCTAATGGGCTTTGCAGACAGGTGTTGTATCCGTATCTATTGTTTTCACTTGTAATTTATATGTTTTTCTTCTACCAAACAGACAGAAAGATTCTCCCCCCTCTAAGTCTGAAGACAACCAGACGCAGAAAGATTCTCCCCCTTCTAAATCTGATGACAACCAGACACAGAGAGATTCTCCCCCCTCTAAGTCTGATGACAACCAGACGCAGAAAGATTCTCCCCCTTCTAAATCTGAGGATGACAACCAGACACAGAGAGATTCTCCCCCCTCTAAGTCTGATGACAACCAGACGCAGAAAGATTCTCCCCCCTCTAAATCTGATGACAACCAGACGCAGAAAGATTCTCCCCCCTCTAAGTCTGATGACAACCAGACGCAGAAAGATTCTCCCCCCTCTAAATCTGATGACAACCAGACGCAGAAAGATTCTCCCCCCTCTAAATCTGATGACAACCAGACGCAGAAAGATTCTCCCCCCTCTAAATCTGATGACAACCAGATGCAGAAAGATTCTCCCCCCTCTAAATCTGATGATGATAAGCAGAGGCAGAAAGATTCTTCCCCCTCTAAATCTGATGACAACCAGATGCAGAAAGATTCTCCCCCCTCTAAATCTGATGATGACAAGCAGTGTTTCACTGCTGAAGGCAGACAGTCATCCATATTGTCAGGTATGTATAGCTCTATAGGTCATTCTATTGCAGCCTGTGTCAAAAAGTGTAATGTGAAAACAGCCCAACATTTCATTTTATAAAAATCCTCACTCTTAGGCTGTGTGCCCACGATGCGTTTTTCAAGCGTTTACGCTGCGGAATTTCTACAGCGTAAACACTTGGGAAACGCTTGGTAAACCTTCCCCCATGGTCTCCAATGCAATTCCGCACTTTCAATGCCCATGCTGCGTATTTTTCCGCAGCGTTTATGCTGCGCTCAAAAATACGCAGCATGTCCATTAATTTTGCGGACGTGCAGCGTAATCGCCGCCATTGACTTGCATTAGAATGCGCTAATTCCGCAAGACTGCATCTGTACTTGCGTAATTGGCGCTTTCTAATGTGCGGATGGTACCCAAGTCTGGAGGAGAGGAGACTCTCATCCAGACCTGGGTACCATAGAATCTGTAAAGAAAAGAATTTAAAATAAAAAATAAAGCTTATAATCACCTTCCGATGTCCTCCCAGTGTTTTGTCCACGCCGTCCGGTCTCTTGCAATGCTCGCGCTGTTGTGAAGGACCTGTCATGACGTCACTGAGTCATGTGACCCATCACATGACTCAATGACGTCACCGCAGGTCCTTCACAGCACCGCGAGCATTGCAAGAGACCGGACGCAGCAGAGATGACACCGGGAAGACACCGGAAGGTGAGTATAATCTTTTTTTTTTCATTTTTTACCATTCTTATTCTTTTTTTTAACTATTACTCGGTCACACTATATAAATCCATGCCGGTTGCATGGATTTAAATAGTGTGACCAACTTGTCAAGCACTTTTCCAAGTGATGCTCAAAATCGTTTGGAAAACTTCTTGAAAAAACGCATGCGAAAGCGCATGTAAAAATGCTGAAAAAACGCTTCTCTCTGGCAGAAAAAACGCATGTAAATCTGCATGTAAATCTGCATACGTTTTTTTCTGCCAGAGAGAGGCAAAAACGCTCTGCATCAAATCTGCTACGTGGGCACATAGCCTCATAGGTTATAATTTTTAATGCATAAGAAGCCATTCAGTCTTCTGCCAAACTGATTCTGAATACTGCACCCATGGCTCCATCTAGGCCTATACTGATCCTTATCACCTTAAGAATGCACTGAGGTTTTAGCTAACTTATTTTAAGATATTACTTGCAGGATGCCGCAGTGTTATCATGTTAATAAGGGGACATAGTTCCCTGGCTAGACACCACATATCGGAAAACCTACAGGTTTCATATTAATCAGTTCACAAGGCAATCTAATTCTCAGACCCTCAGGTGGTTTTATGTATATATGACATATTCTCTCTATTATGGTGCAATAATCAATTACCGGGACTACAGGGTACAAGAATAACAGAATTCTATATAAAGATACAAAGCTAATCTTTTAGGAGTTTATAATATACATCTTTTTCTTGTTTTTTTTATCAGAATCACCAGTTCAGGGGAAAAGAAAATCTGCATCGAAAGATCGACAAAAAACAGAGAAGGTAGAAGAGAGAAGAAGTAGAAGAGGTAAGTGTAACAATAAGCTCCATGTTGCATGATGTCAGTCAGTGAGAAGGAGTCATGTGGAGCAGATATTATCTGTAGGATTACTGACAATGACCCCGTACATCTGTATGGATACGACTCCTCTATCATCCTGTCACAGTGACACTACAGTAGTATCCTCTAATACATACATGTCAAACTCTGGCCCGTGGACCAAACCTGGCCCGCAGGGTGGTTATATTTGACCCACGACAACAGAACCACCACCACTATTTGGGGCCATTATTCTGTATGGAGGACAATGTGGGGCCCATTATACTGTACGGAGGACTATGTGGGGCCATTATTCTGTATGTAGGATTATGTGGGGTCCAAGTTTTTCATTTTGGCCCTCTGTGTGTTTGAGTGTGACATCCCTGCTCTAATATGTAGTCCCATTACTTACATTAGTTATGTCTCTTTGTCTCCTCTCACAGGTTCCACCTTCCGCCGGCTGATATCATCTTGCCGGCGTGGATTATCCAGGGTTGCTCGCTCCATCAGACAAAGCTGCATATTTGCTCCCTGTCATCGGAGCAACACAAACATCTCAATGTGAAAAACCCTTCATGTCTAGTGCCTAGTACAGCATGTCCACCATTAAAGATGCACCTGTGTGGAAGGACTTGTACCATCTACCTGTGGCCTTCTGACCAGCAAGTAACATCTGCAGAAGAAGGCCCTCCAAGAACATCTCTTCATTCTTCCATGTAATTCTTAATAAAAAAAAAACTAAAAAGAATCATTTCAAATTGATTAATGTCCCTTTGCATTTAATGTAATACTACTGACATTTATGGCATGTCAGTACTAAACATCATATATGTCTGATGAGAGAATATCGTTTCCATGTTTCATGTTAATCCTCTAATCCTCAGCCAAAAGTGGAAGAGAAGACCAGTGATTCTGTTACATCTACGAATGACAGTCAATCCAGGGAAAAACACCTTCTGATCCATACATTTTTCAGGCACTCTGATCCTTTTACCTTCATGTGGCTCTACTTAAGGTTTATGTATAAGAACCAGTTGGATTCAGTACTGGGCATCCTGGGGGTCCCAGCAGCCACATCCCAATTGTTCAACTAAAAAAGACATACTGTATTATAGTGTGATATATATATATATATATATATATATATATATATATATATATACACACTGTGTGCAGAATTATTAGGCAAATGAGTATTTTGATCACATGATACTTTTTATACATGTTGTCCTACTCCAAGCTGCATAGGCTTGAGAGCCAACTACCAATTAAGTAAATCTGGTGATGTGCATCTCTGTAATGAGGAGGGGTGTTGGCTAATGACATCAACACCCTATATAAGGTGTGCTTAATTATTAGGCAACTTCCTTTCCTTTGGCAAAATGGGTCAGAAGAGAGATTTGACGGGCTCTGAAAAGTCCAAAATTGTGAGATGTCTTGCAGAGGGATGCAGCAGTCTTGAAATTTCCAAACTTTTGAAGCGTGATCACCGAACAATCAAGCGTTTCATGGCAAATAGTCAACAGGGTCGCAAGAAGCGTGTTGGCCAAAAAAGGCGCAAAATAACTGCCCATGAATTGAGGAAAATCAAGCGTGAAGCTGCCAAGATGCCATTCACCACCAGTTTTGCCATATTTCAGAGCTGCAATGCTACTGGAGTATCAAAAAGCACAAGGTGTGCGATACTCAGGGACATGGCCAAGGTAAGGAAGGCTGAAAAACGACCACCTTTGAACAAGAAGCATAAGATAAAACGTCAAGAATGGGCCAAGAAATATCTTAAGACTGATTTTTCAAAGGTTTTATGGACTGATGAAATGAGAGTGACTCTTGATGGGCCAGATGGATGGGCCAGAGGCTGGATCAGTAAACGGCAGAGAGCTCCACTCCGACTCAGATGCCAGCAAGGTGGAAGTGGGGTACTGGTAGGGGCTGGTATCATCAAAGATGAACTTGTGGGACCTTTTCGGGTTGAGGATGAAGTGAAGCTCAACTCCCAGACCTACTGCCAGTTTCTGGAAGACAACTTCTTCAAGAAGTGGTACAGGAAGAAGTTGGTATCGTTCAAGAAAAACATGATTTTCATGCAGGACAACTCTCCATCACATGCATCCAACTACTCCACAGCGTGGCTGGCCAGTAAAGGTCTAAAAGAAGAAAAAATAATGACATGGGCCCCTTGATCACCTGATCTGAACCCCATAGAGAACCTGTGGTCCATCATAAAATGTGAGATCTACAGGGAGGGAAAACAGTACACCTCTCGGAACAGGGTCTGGGAGGCTGTGGTGGCTGCTGCACGCAATGTTGATCGAAAACAGATCAAGCAACTGACAGAATCTATGGATGGAAGGCTGTTGAGTGTCATCATAAAGAAAGGTGGCTATACTGATCACTAATTTTTTGGGTTTTTGTCTTTGCATGTCAGAAATGTTTATTTCTATATTTTGTGCACTGATATTGGTTTACCTGGTGAAAATAAACAAGTGAGATGGGATTATATTTGGTTTTTATTAAATTGTCTAATAATTCTGCACAGTAATAGTTACCTGCACAAACAAATATCCTCCTAAGATAGCCAAATTTTAAAAAAACCACTCCAACTTCCAAAAATATTAAGCTTGGATATTTATGAGTCTTGTGGGTTGATTGAGAACATAGTTGTTGATCAACAATAAAAATAATCCTCTAAAATACAATTTGCCTAATAATTCTGCACACCGCGTATATCTATATATATAATCGTCTTATCCCGTCTGTCTGTCTGTCTGTCTGTCAGGGAAATCCCGCGTCACTGATTGGTCCAGCAGCGGCCAATCAGCGACGCGGGATTTCAGAAAAAAGATGGCGGCCGTTAGAGGCTCATCTGCGGGACGGAGCTCAGCGGCGATGCAGCCGGGAGATGACTGGCGCGAGGCTCTCATCTCCCGGCCGCTAGCAGCAGAAGAACCCCGACCGGCGAGCAGCCGCTCATCTCCCGGCTTCTCGCAGCGGAAGTAGCCGCACAGGCAGTGGCGTTGACCTCCATGCGGCTAGGGTGTCAAGGGAGGACCGGGGAGCGGCGCTGCGGGTCGGGATACTTCTGCTGCGAGAAGCCGCTCATCTCCCGGCTTCTCGCAGCGGAAGTAGCCACACAGGCAGCGGCGCTCCCCGGTCCTCACCAATACGATTCTGCTCCCCGGTCCTCACCTATACGATTCGCTGATTGGTCGCGGTCTCTGGCCGCGACCAATCAGTGATCTTGGCGCAAAAGTTAAACACCGCTGTGCTGATTGGTCGCGGCCGCTGCCCGCGACCAATCACCGATTTGGACGCCACATTTAAATAGCGGCCACGACCAATCACCGATCTTGGCGCAACATTTAAACACTGCTGTGCTGATTGGTCACAGACGCTGCCCGCGACCAATCAGCGATTTTGGCGCCAAATTTAAACACTGCTGTGCTGATTGGTCGCGGACGCTGCCCGCGACCAATCAGCGATTTTGGCGCCAAATTTAAACAATGCTCTGCTGACTGGTCGCGGATGCCAGCCACGACCAATCAGCGAGATTGGCGCCAAATTTATACAACGCTCTGCTAATTGGTCGCGGACACCAGCCACGACCAATCAGCGAGATTGGCGCCAAATTTAAACAATGCTCTGGCGCCAAATTTAAACAACGCTCTGCTGATTGGTCGCGGCCGCCAGCCGACCGCGACCAATCAGCGAGATTGGCGCCAAATTTAAACACCACTCTGCTGATTGCGCCCAGTCGGCCGCATACATATTCTAGAATACCCGATGCGTTAGAATTGGGACACCATCTAGTATATATATAAATATATTCACTTGTGGAAAACCCTTTTAACTAGGGCTGTGGTGTCAGTAAGTCAAATTTCCAACTATAATAATTACTAATACCAAATATACTGCAACAAATAATAGTAAATATTCAGCAATTTATGCATGAAAATAATTTATAATATACAATATTAACACTATATAAGTATTTACATTTTTTTCTACCTGCAGTTGGAGTTGGTACGTTCTTCTGATACTAACTCCACAGCTCGGCTTTTCCTTCTTTCCTGCTCCTCTAACATAAAAGTACAGCAATTAATTACGACAAGTTAATCATTTAAATGCTGCTGTCAATCTCTGACAGCAGCACGTAAATGTAACCAGTGCCACTGCTTCCATTTACCAGCTCCCATCTGTGCCCTGTGACATGATCTCGGGGGCTGATGGGTCACTAGGACAGTGAGGGCCCTGTGCCCGCTGTCTTGGTGCTCCTCTGGAGCTCATCTATATGCTGAGCTTCAAAGGAGACCGAGATTTAGGCTACCGTCCCACTATCAGTATTTCGTCCAATTTCACCACAAATGGATTTTTTTCCCCATTTTTAGTACATTGAATAGTAAAATGAATCATTCAAAACTACAAGTAACCCCAAAGTCATGCCAGTTTCCATGGCCCAGAAGATTCTCTGAAGGAAGAGTGTCATTGGGTGACTGCTTCTTTGGTAAATACCATAAACATTAGCACTTAAAAAGGTCCATATGTCTGGAACCGTATAGATGATTTCGAAAGAAGCAAAAAAAAGCTCAGTGATAAGAAACAGATGATGGTTATTAATGAAACACACTAACTGGGTCACATTTAAAAGTGGTGTACCCCAGGAGTCAGTATTGGGACTTCTATTTAATACAATTATTAATGACCTTTTGGGGGGTATACAGAGTAAAATTTCAATATTTTCAGATGATCGTAAACTCTGCAAGGTTATCAGTACATAGGAGGATAATGTAATATTACAGAGGGATTTATGTAAGCTTGAGGTTTGGGCTGAAAAATGGCAATTGAAGTTTAATGTAGATAAATGTTCTTGCTTGGGACAAATTACAATGTACAATTATGTACTAAACACTGGGAAAACCATCACTGGAAAAGACTTGGGTGTATGGGTGGACAGCAAACTCAACTTTAATAACCAGTGCTAGGCCGCTGCTGCCAAGGCAAATAGAACCATGGAAGCATTAAAAGAGGCATAGATGCTTATGATAAGAACATAGTTTTGTCTGTATACAAGTCACTAATTCAGCCACATTTAGAATACTGTGTATAATTTTGGTCTTTGGTGTATAAGACGGATATAGTTGAACTAGGACGTATGCAGACAAATGCAACCAAGGTTATTAAGGGAATTGGTGCACTGCAATTCCAAGACAGGTTATCAAAGTTAGGGTTATTCAGTTTGGAATAATGAAGGTTTAAGGGCGATCTTATTACAATGTACAAATATAAGAAGAAACAGTATAGAGATCTTATTAAGGAACTTTTTACATATAGACCTTCAACGATGACAAGGAGGCACCCTCTCCTACTAGAAGAAAGATGGTTTCTCAGTCATCATAGATGGCGATTCTTTACTCTAAGAATAGTGAAATTACGGGACTTTCGGGAACATAAACATCACAGTAAAAGATAATGCCTTACCAACACCAGGTCAGATTACCAGTGCACCGCAGGATGCAGCAAGCCTCCATGATAAAGGCGGGGGCAGCACATGTGCAAAATACTAATGCCGACAGCCACTCACTAACCTACCAATTCTTGGAGGGGGTGGCTGTGTAGTATTATACATGCACACCGATGGAGTTGTGAGCTTGCGTATTTTGGCCAAAATATCGTCCAATACCTCATGTGGTGTACTTATCTTATATACTATTTTTCATCTTTTTTGCACATCTTTTTGCAGGATGCAGCCAGGCCTCTTTAGTGTTGGCTGGGTGAATTGGGGCGTCTGTCCTGTGGGGGTGCATGTATATAGTTCTGGGCAACCCGCCTGATCTAATACTATGGGCGTCATCAATACGCTGCAAGCAAGACATCAATAGGCTGCAAGCCAGACACTGTGTATCACACATATCTGTGTGACTGGCGCCCTATGCAGACTCCATCGGTGTGCATGTATAATACTACACAGCCACCCCCTCCATGAATTGGTAGGTTAGTGAGTGGCTGTCTGCATCAGTATTTTGCACATGTGCTGCCCCCGCCTTTATCATGGAGGCTTGCTGCATCCTGCAGTGCATTGGTAATCTGACCTGGTGTTGGTAAGGCATTATCTTTTACTGTGATGTTTTTTGAAATTATGTCCAATGTTCACCATTTTTAATATTCAGACTTTCGAGAACATCATATTGTAATTGTTGATTTACTAGACAAGTTCAAGTATGGCCCGGATGCTTTTGTTGAAAAATATATTACAGGTTATGGGAACTAGATTCTGTGATAGGACGTTCATCCAGGGAACTAGTCTAATTGCCATTAGTGGAGTTGGGAAGGATTTTTTCGTTAATAGGGGGCAATTAGCATCTGCCTCATGGGTCTTTTGCCTTCCTTTGTATCAACATGTTAGGTTATAGGTAGAACACAATGGATGTCTTCTTTCAATGTACTGTGTGGGGAAATGTATTGTCAGGGGGAATCATACTGTACATCATGCTGTGTGTAATAGGACCGTGGGGGCATCATATTGAGTGTGATAGCCACTGTGGGGCCATGAAAGTGGTATCATACTGTGTGTAGGCATATATGAGGAATTGGACTAGATTAGAATACTGGCATTCGAGAAAGAATGTCACACCGATTGTACTCCCGGGATTATGGTGTGCTGTGTAATAATATATGGTAGCAGGACCCCTCTAGTCTTCATTCCAGGTATACTAACTGCTCAGTGTTACATTGATTTGGTCGTGGAACCAGTGATATGGACATTTCTTAAACGTGCCTCAGTAACTATTTTTCAACATGGAAATGTTAAGCTACATGTTGCAGGTGCTACTGTGAGCAGCATGCTTGACTTAAACATGATACCATGGCCAGAAGCATCTCCGGATTTGACTCCCATCAAGCACTTCATTGGTCGAGCATTGCAAAAGGAGTTGCCGTCAGCAGATCTTGATGATTTGTGTGCCCAAGTGCATTCATTATTCCTCTCTGCTCTGCCTTGCTCACCGCTCCGGCGGTTCCTCTCTGCTCTGCCTTGTCCACCGCTCCGGCGGTTTCGCCCTGCTCTGCCTTGCTCACCGCTCTGGCGGTTCCTCCTGCTCTGCCTTGCCCACCGCTCCGGCGGTTTCGCCCTGCTCTGCCTTGCTCACCGCTCCGGCGGTATCTCTCTGCTCTGCCTTGCCTACCGCTCCAGCGGTTCCTCTCTGCTCTGCTTGTCTACCGCATCTGCGGTTCTGTTCCTGAATCCCAGTTTGTACTGGACCCTATCCAGCCTGCGCTCCAACCTGCTAGTGCCTCCCTGTCTGCACTCCAGCCGTGTTTGCCAGTACCCCCCTGTCTGCATACCAGCCGTGCCTTGCCAGTGCCCTCCTGTCTGCATACCAGCCGTGCTTGCCAGTATCCTCTTGTCTGCACTCCAGCCATGCCTGCCAATACCCACCTGTCTGTGTGCCAGCCTAACCTGCCCGTTCCTGCATTCCCCGGTGTGGGTCAGCAGCTGTGACCGGGGTCTAACCTGGAGTAGCACCTGGTCCCTCTGCTCGGTTCCTCCTTGGTTCACGAAGTCGTTAGCCTCCGTGCGACCTTGGTCGGATCGGGTAGATACTTAGTTATGCCCCTCCAGGCACTCCTCGGTTCATGGTACAGTGGGATCACTAATCACGCTCACGCCAGTCAGTCCAGGCACGAGTGTAACAGTTTTATTTATGTTGTATCGTGTTTGAAGGTTGCCTTTTCCTGATGGCAGGTTTCAGCTCTTTCCAAAGATGCTCAATAGGATTTAGGTCAGGGCTCATAGAAGGCCACTTCAGAATAGTTGAAAGTTTTCCTCTTAGCCGTTCTTGGGTGTTATAAGCTGTGTGTTTTGGGTCATTATCCTGTTGCAAGACCCATGACTGAGACCAAGCTTTCTGACAATGGGTAGCACATTTCTCTCTAGAATCCCTTGATAGTCTTGAGATTACATTTTACCCTGCACAGATTCAAGACACCCTGTGCCAGATGCAGCAAAGCAGCCCGAGAACATAACAGAGCTCCTCCATGTTTCACAGTAGGGACAGTGTTCTTTTCTTGATATGCTTCACTTTTCCATCTGTGAACATAGTGCTGATGTGCCTTGCCAAAAACTTCAATGTTTGTCTCATCTGTCCATAGGACATTCTCCCAGAAGCTTTGTGGCTTGTCAACATGTAGTTTGGCAAATTCCAGTTTGGCTTTTTTATGAAATTTTTTTCAACAATGGTGTTCTCCTTGGTCGTCTCCCATGAAGTCCACTTTGGATCAAACAACAACGGATGGTGCGATCTGACACTGATGTTCCTTGAGCATGAAGCTCACCTTTAATCTCTTTAGAAGTTATCCTGGGCTCTTTTGTTACCATTCGAATTATCCGTCTCTTTGATTTGTCATCAATTTTCCTCCTGCTGCCACGTCCAGGGAGGTTGGCTACAGTCCCATGGATCTTAAATTTCTAAATAATATGTGCAACTGTAGTCACAGGAACATCAAGCTACTTGGAGATGGTCTTATAACCTTTACCCTTAACTTGCTTGTCTATAATTTTCTTTCTAATCTCCTGAGACAACTCTTTCCTTTGCTTCCTCTGGTCCATGTTGAGTGTGGTACACACCATGTCACCAAACAGCACAGTGAGTATCTGTAGCCCTATATACAGGCCCACTGACTGATTACAAGATTGTAGACACTTGTGATGCTAATTAGTGGACACAACTTGATTTAACATGTATCTGTTGTCACATTATTTTCAGGGGTACCATCATTTTTGTCCAGGCCTATATCATGAGTTACATTTTTTAAAAACTTCTGTGGAAGCAGGGTTGAAAAGCAATGTCTGACTTCCATTTGTTCATTTTCATAGATTTTTAATTTATTATTACTTTTGTCAGATTCAAATTATTTCTGTGACCATTGTGGGTTTTTCCTTTCATTAAACGAGGAGTACCAACAATTTTGACCACGTATGTATGTATGTACAAACACACACACACACACATATGTATATATATTTATATATATATATATATATACACATACACACATACATACATATATATATATATACACACACACATATATATACACACATACATATACATACATACACATATATATACACACACATACATATATATATAGTGATGTAGCAGACATCCCTTTAATGGTTTGGTGTGTTTTTGAATGACCATGTACCTTCCTCTTTAACGGACTGGTCACATGACTGTGACATCACACAGGTCCTTATGCACACAGAGGGTGTGGACACATGACTCTGACATCAGTTAAGGTCCTATCTGTGTGTGTGCTGCAGTATATATAAACCCTGTGTGATTTGTGACAGGTGTGTTCCGGTGTGTAGGAGTTCCTGGGTGTTGGGAGCTCCTGTGTGGGCACCGTGTGAGCGGCACGAGGCTGTTCCCTGTGTGTGGGGAACACCGCTCGTGGGAAGTCTGGTGAGGCCTGGTGGACTCCGGTGGAGGTGAAGCCTGGATCCCTGTGAGAGTGTGGGGGATGCCAGTAAGCCTCGGAGTGCCACACAAGCACCGCTCGTGTGAGGCCTGGTGAGGCCTGGTGGACTCCGGTGGAGGTGAAGCCTGGATCCCTGTGTGTGTGTGTGGGATGCCAGTAAGCCTCGGAGTGCCACACAAGCGTCCTGGAGGACAGAGCCTGGATCTGTGTGTGAGAGATGCCAGTGGTCTTGGACGGGTGGAGGTCTGGAGACCACGTGTGGTCAAGCCTTAGAGTCACAGTGGTGAAATGGACTAAAAGCAGCTGAAAGCCGATAAAGGTAATACTCTTTATGTTATGGACATTTTCATGGACATTGTTTTATTACCTTGCGGAAGGCTGTAATTAGAGCCAAGTGGGCCGGTGTGCCACTTGGGCTCGTGGACATTATGTATGTGAAATACGGTTTATGAAGTGTAATAAACTGTGGATTGTGAAACACGGCAAAGTAGTTGCTGGTGTGCAGTGATTGACGCAGCAAAGCGAGTATCCCCCAGGATAATAAGTAGTGCTGCCTTACAATATATATACACACACATATACATACATGTGTATATATATATATATATATATATATATGTGACACCCCAGGGGTCTGGTTGCCACAGTAATAGAGATATTATGTCTGAGAGCAAGTGGGAGGTTTCTCTGGTCAGGATCCCTAAACATGCAACACGGTCCGCCCAGACCTGGGAGGGGAGGAATCTGCCCTTTTAAACTGGGTCTGGGGCGGGATTAGAGTAGTCAGAGTGAAGCTGCAGACAGAGTCAGAGTCTGGAGAGGGAAAGTGAGATCAGGAGCTCTGGAGGAGCAGTAGCTGAAGTCCAGGGGCTGGAGCTGAGCAGAGCTCGCCCTGGACGAAGACACTAAAACCGGACACAGGAGTCCGAGGCTGTGGGGACTGATATACACCCAGCAGCAGAAACCAGCCGGCAGGGGATTCCAGGTCCTCTGGCCATAGAAGCCCGGAGGCTCAGTCACAAAGAAGGGACCAGCGCCGCCATCCAGGAGCGGAGGCTAACAGAAGGCCCCAAGTCACCAGCCATACGGGTGAGCACCACACGGTATACTCAGGGACGTGGGCTACTTGTAACCGCTGACAGCAAGGTAGCCAGGAAGAGTGCAGATAAACGGGGAGGCCTACAACTCCACCTGGCCAGGGGAACTCCTGCTTGCTCGCAGACTGACCAGGCCCCTTATACTAGCCAGTACTCCCGGGAGGGTCTGCCTTGTACCATCAGTAAAGACCCTAAACTGCACCTCCCGTCTCTGTGATTCCTTGCCGCTCCTGCACCATTAGCACTGGGACCCTCAGACCATCACTCCCATCATCTTCCACATTAGCTGCCCTGAGGCAATACTTCTCCCGTGGGGAGTCATCCCATACTCGGCTGCGCAAACAACATCAGCCTCAGCGGTCTGCAGCGCAGCGGCGGTCCCCACTGACCGCAATCCACGGGTGGCGTAGTCGGACACTTATTACAATACAAAAAGACTGCCACTGGTTTGACCACCCTGGGCACGGACCGGGTCACCGCCACACGGAGACTACAACCCCCAGCATTCTACAACAGGCCCGGTTCCGGGTTCCCCTGCACAACACAGGCCCAGGGGGTGCGTCAACTTTGGCGTAGTCGGCAGGATTTCGTGCCCGCAACCACCGGGTACTGCGTGCCTGAAAAAGAGACTTTTATACTTACCTGTGGTGAAGTTTCCCGCCGTCCGGAGTCGTTTCCCGCCATCCGGAGCCGATTCCCGCCATCGGACGCCATCTTGGACTGTTTCCCGCCGTCTTCTGCCTTCTTCCCGCCATCCGCAGCTGCTTCCCGCCTTCGGACGCCATCTTCGGGACGCCGCACGGGAAGAAGAGGGGCGTGGACGCCGAAAGCGCGCGAGATCCGAAGCTCCGCCCCACGCTCTGACGCTGCGCAAGGTCCTGGAAGGGAGGAAGAGCGACGCTGACGTCATCGGAGCGCGACGCCAGGTCCTCAACCCCGACGATCGACTGCGGAGCCGCGGCCTACGGAAGAAGAGCATTGCAAGGTAGGCCACGGTCCACTAGGGGGGAGGAGGATGCCGGACACCGAGGGGAGCTCCACTGCCACAGCCACCGCCAGCGCAACCGCTGCAGCAGTCATGCCATTCACCATGCCCTATATCCCGGGGGCAACCTGGCTACCCCAGTACTCAGGGGAGTCACATACTCTAAATGACTTTAGAGAAAGACTGGATAGCCTCTTCCAGGTGTACCCCCTCACAGAAGAGCAAAAAGTGAGCATCATGGTGGCCCAATTAATCGGGGCAGCCCAAAGGGAGGTAAAGTTCTGGCCACCTGGGAGGAAGAGGACTGTCAGAGAAATACTAGCCCGGCTGAAAGACACATTTGACACCCGCACCTCAGCCGAAATAAAACTAAGATTTTATGGGTGCAAGCAACGGGCACATGAGAGTATAAGAGACTATGCTCTAAACCTACAAGAGGCCCTGAGAGCCATTAAGCAGGCAGACCCTGACAGCGTGGGAAATGAAGATAAGCTGTTGACTGAACAATTTATTGAGGGTCTACTGTGCAATGCCCACCGAACCCAGTTGCGGGCAATGGCCTTACAGAACCCTGACCTGGACTTTGCACAGTTCAAGGACAGAGCCATCCGGGTGCTCCGAGAACCGGCACCAGGTGGCGCTGTGACCCACAGGCGCCCTGCTATCACTTACCACCAGGAGACGGCACCCTTGTCTGCAGGGCCTGTGGGAGCTGATGCGCAGGCTTTAAACAGTGACCCGGCTACTGACCTGCACCATCAGGTCCAAGAGCTGACTAAAAGCGTTGCCGCGCTAACCAGAACTGTGCAGTCTTTACAGGTCTCTTCTCCAGGAAAGATCCAGCTGGCATCCGGACCGGAGGACGTAACGTGGCGCCGACTGAGGAGGACCCCACCGGCCAGAGGAAGACCCAGCGACAGATACAACGAGGAAGGACGACCCATCTGCCGCCGCTGCAATCAACCCGGACATGTGGCAAGGTACTGTCATTTAAACGGGCACAACCTGGGGTAGAGGGCCAACCCCCAGGCATAAGACCATCAGGCCCATCAAACTGGCGTGATAAATACGTAGGGGGACGTCCAATCTTGCCTGTTGTACTGGATGGCATTCCTATGAGTGCCCTACTAGACACTGGGTCACAGGTGACCACCATCCCGTACGTGCTCTTTAAACAGTACTGGAATGACTCGGACATAACCCGCTACCCAGATGACGACCTGAGTATCATCGCCAGCAATGGTCAGCCCGTGCCGCAGGTGGGATTCAAAGAGGTGACCATTAAGATCGGTAAAGTCGAACTGGCGGCACAAGGACTGATTATAGTGGACATAGACCGTCATGAGAGTCACCCTAGAATAACCTTGGGAACTAATGTGATTGAAAATTGTCTTGCAGAGGTGATTCTCATTTTACAGCAGGTTGCCAAGAACGCCAGTTCCGGCCAGCAGCGTGTGCTCCAAAAAGAGATCCGGGCACTGATGAAGCGGCAACAGGTGGAACTATCTGGTGGTGAGATAGGTAGCGTGAGAATGTGTGACCCGTTCCCTATTGCCATGCCCCCAAAAAGTGAGATGATGATTTGGTGCCGGGCAGCTATTGGTCTAAGAGGTAGAGACTACCAAGCAATGGTAGAACCCGTCTACTCAGACAGTAGGCCCACCATTTTGACAGCACGGGGGGTGGTCGATGTACGCCATGGGAGGGTGCCCGTTCGCATCATAAATATCGGGGAGAGAGAAGTACACCTGCCCCGGTATGCCACGCTAGCCAAATTGTTCACCATAAACCAGAATTCTGTACAGGCCGTGGAACCCTTGCCTCCATCTCAACCAGAGGAAGGTAACGGCTCTAAGAAACCAATGGAGGACTGGTGTCAGCAACTGCATTTGGGTACTGACTCCACTCCCTCACACCAGAAACAGGGAGTCTATCGGGTGGTTCGAGAGTACGAGAGAGTGTTTAGTAAACACCCGCTAGACTTCGGGCGAGTAAAGGGGGTAGAACACCACATCCCCACGGGAGACCATCCTCCCATAAAGGAGAGATACCGACCCGTACCCCCGGCACACTACCAACACGCCAAGGGGATGCTTAGAGACATGAAGGAGGCTGGGGTAATCAGGGACAGCTGTAGCCCCTGGGCAGCTCCACTAGTCTTAGTGAAAAAGAAAGACAACACCTTGAGAATGTGTGTAGACTACAGGAAGGTCAACCGTATCACACACAAAGATGCGTACCCGTTACCAAGGATAGAAGAGTCCTTAGCTGCATTAAAATCTGCTAACTTCTTCTCTACTTTGGATCTCACTAGCGGGTACTGGCAGGTTCCTGTAGCAGAGGCGGACCGGGAGAAGACCGCATTCACCACCCCGATGGGTCTCAGTGAATTTAACTGTATGCCGTTCGGGCTCTGCAACGCACCAGGAACCTTCCAACGGTTGATGGAATGCTGTCTAGGACACCGGAACTTCGAGACGGTCCTGTTATACCTGGACGATGTCATCGTCTATTCCAAGACCTACGAGGACCACCTGAAACACCTGGCAGAAGTGTTTGAAGCTCTGGCAAACTACGGCCTAAAGGTGAAACCCTCCAAGTGTCACCTCCTGAAACCAAAGGTGCAGTACCTGGGGCACGTGGTGAGTGCTGACGGAGTGGCTCCCGACCCTGATAAGATCACCGTAATTAAGGACTGGCCAAGACCCTCCAGCATAAAGGAAGTGCGGCAGTTCCTCGGGTTGGTAGGCTACTACCGAAGATTCATTCCCGGTTTCACCAAAATGGCAGCCCCTATGCAGGACCTCCTGATAGGTCAATCTCGGAAAGCCAAAAACCAGAAGCCGCCCTTCAGGTGGGAAAAGCTGGAAGAGGAGTCCTTTTGCCAGCTGAAGATGGCCCTCACGGGGGATGAAATCCTGGCATATCCAGACTACAGCCAGCCCTTTATCCTCCACACGGACGCAAGCAACATCGGGCTAGGAGCCGTACTGTCCCAGATCCAGCAAGGGAAAGAACGGGTAACGCTTATGCCAGCCGAAAGCTACGGCCCACGGAGCGGAACCCTGAGAATTATAGCTCATTCAAGCTGGAGTTCCTGGCAGTAGTGTGGGCAGTGACCGAACGCTTCAAGCATTACCTTGCCTCCTCCAAATTCACCGTGTACACGGATAACAACCCGTTGACACACCTGGACACTGCAAGGCTCGGTGCCCTGGAACAGAGATGGATGGCCCGCCTGTCCAACTTTGAATTCACCATCAAATACCGGGCAGGACGATCAAATGCCAACGCGGATGCCCTGTCTAGAATGCCGAACTTACCGGACGTAGGGGAAGATCCAGAAAATCTGGAAGAAGTTGAGCTCCCTGCGTTCCACCGTCATGGGATTACCCTGTATTCCCACCGTGTGAAGGACAGGCGCTCCGTGACGTTCAATCCCTTGCCCCACTACAACTGGGCGGAGACGCAAGACAGTGATCCCGCAGTCCATTTGGTGAAGGAAATGCTGACCCAGGCCGATGCCCGTCTTGACCCAGATGCTCCGGAGGAGACCAAGCAACTGTGGAAGGAGAAAAGTAAGCTGTTCCTCTACAGGGAGAAGCTGTGCCGGAGAATGGTTAACTCTCGAACGCATGAGTTGACCTGGCAGGTAGTGGTCCCAAGACGAGACGCGGCTATGGTTCTGGAGGCATACCACAACGGAGCAGGGCATTTCGGATGGAAGAAGCTGGAGTTCTTGTTGCGTGAACGGTTCGACTGGGTAGGCATGAGAGGAGCCATCGAGAGGTGGTGCAGAGACTGTGGCCCGTGCCACCTGAGAAGAAAGGACCGTGCTAGCCAGAAGACTCCCTTGCAGCCCATCATCACCAGACAGCCACTGGAACTGGTAGCCCTGGACCATGTGAAACTGGCTCCAAGCAGATCTGGGTATGTCTACGCCCTCACAATCGTAGATCATTACTCCCGGTTCCTGATGGTAGTCCCGGTCAAGGACTTAACGGCTCAAACAGCAGCTAGAGCCTTCCAGCAGCACTTCTGCCGTCCACACGGGTACCCGGACCAAGTGTTGACAGACCAAGGACCAGCCTTCGAAGCGGAGGTCTTCCAGGAGTTCTGCAACCTGTATGGCTGCAAGAAGATAAGAACAACGCCCTATCACCCTCAAACCAATGGACTCTGCGAGAAGATGAACCAGGTGGTGATAGATCTGCTAAAAACATTGCCCCTGGAAGAACGCAGTCTGTGGCCTGAGAAACTGCCCGATCTGGTGGACCTGTATAACCACATCCCTGTAGGTTCCACCAACTGTACCCCGGCTTACTTAATGAGAGCAAGACCTGGTAAGCTGCCTATCGACCTGGATATGGGAGTCCTGACGCCTGAGGACACCTCGCCAGAGGCAGACTGGGATACAGAACGGCAGCAGCAGTATCGGAAAGTACAGGAGAGCGTCGAGCGAAGTCTGTCTCAAGCTAGAGAAAGGCAAGAGAAGGCTTATAACCAGTATGCTCCCGCTGTTCCCCTGGTACCTGGAGAGCAGGTCTTGAAGAGGAAGAGGCGGCTCCACAAGTTGGACGACCAGTGTGAGAAGGACCCGTACACCGTACTGCCATCAAGCCATGAGAACCCAAAAATCTGCGTAATCAGTAAGGATGGAGGAGAAACCACAGCCATTGTCTCCAGAGACCACCTGAAGAAGTGTCCCGAGCAGCTGCAAAGCCCTGAAGAAGATCAAGAAAACCCTCAACCCGCAGAGGAAAGGGAAGAAATGATCAGTACAGTACTCGGAGACTTCCCCCGGTCTTGGACACAAGTAAACGGCGCTGTCGTAGTACCCGTCCTCACCTTTCTCCAGCCAGCCCCGCAAGTGCCTACAGAGGAACCGGTGGAGCTGGAAGAGCAGCCGGCCCAAGGGGCAGAAGAGTCCACACCAGCAGTACAGGAGGATCAACCCTCTGCTAGTAGTGAGCCTGCTGTGTCCCTAGTGAGCCAAAGAGTGCGCAGAAAGCTGCCCAGCTTGCCCATAACACCTCCTACACCCTGTAGTGCAGAACCAGTTAGTGAGCTCCGTAGGTCCACTAGAGTCACTAGAGGTCAGATGCCCGCTCGCTGGAGAATCTAAACCAATGCACTGTAAAGTTGACTGTTTATTGAAAAATGTTTATGGTTTATGTTTGTTGCCTGTTACTAATTATGTTTCTCAGTTACCCTGCAGATTTATTTGGACTAACAGGTTATGGACACTGGATAACCGGAACAGTTTTGTAGATAGTTGCACGTTGGTGCCTCTTGCGAAAACGGTCGCAGAAGAGAAAACCTGTCTGGCGTGGCCTCCTTGCGGCCCAAAGTAGTTAGTATACCCTTGCAGCCACGCCCAAGGACAACGCAAGGGGTTTGCTTTGGACAGGTCCCCTATTCTGTGCCAAGACTTCGCCTTGTTGGGTGAAATGGACAGCCCCTTTGTTTCATAAATTTCACCTTGGGTGATATGGACACCCGGTCACGGAAACGCCGTGACCTCTACAGACTAAAGCTTCTTGTAAATATGTTGTCTTATTATTGTTATACCTTGTATTTATGTTTCTTTAAAAATGTGTTTAGTCCCGGAGTACTAAAATTTACTAGGGGGGAATGTGACACCCCAGGGGTCTGGTTGCCACAGTAATAGAGATATTATGTCTGAGAGCAAGTGGGAGGTTTCTCTGGTCAGGATCCCTAAACATGCAACACGGTCCGCCTAGACCTGGGAGGGGAGGAATCTGCCCTTTTAAACTGGGTCTGGGGCGGGATTAGAGTAGTCAGAGTGAAGCTGCAGACAGAGTCAGAGTCTGGAGAGGGAAAGTGAGATCAGGAGCTCTGGAGGAGCAGTAGCTGAAGTCCAGGGGCTGGAGCTGAGCAGAGCTCGCCCTGGACGAAGACACTAAAACCGGACACAGGAGTCCGAGGCTGTGGGGACTGATATACACCCAGCAGCAGAAACCAGCCGGCAGGGGATTCCAGGTCCTCTGGCCATAGAAGCCCGGAGGCTCAGTCACAAAGAAGGGACCAGCGCCGCCATCCAGGAGCGGAGGCTAACAGAAGGCCCCAAGTCACCAGCCATACGGGTGAGCACCACACGGTATACTCAGGGACGTGGGCTACTTGTAACCGCTGACAGCAAGGTAGCCAGGAAGAGTGCAGATAAACGGGGAGGCCTACAACTCCACCTGGCCAGGGGAACTCCTGCTTGCTCGCAGACTGACCAGGCCCCTTATACTAGCCAGTACTCCCGGGAGGGTCTGCCTTGTACCATCAGTAAAGACCCTAAACTGCACCTCCCGTCTCTGTGATTCCTTGCCGCTCCTGCACCATTAGCACTGGGACCCTCAGACCATCACTCCCATCATCTTCCACATTAGCTGCCCTGAGGCAATACTTCTCCCGTGGGGAGTCATCCCATACTCGGCTGCGCAAACAACATCAGTCTCAGCGGTCTGCAGCGCAGCGGCGGTCCCCACTGACCGCAATCCACGGGTGGCGTAGTCGGACACTTATTACAATGCAAATAGACTGCCACTGGTTTGACCACCCTGGGCACGGACCGGGTCACCGCCACACGGAGACTACAACCCCCAGCATTCTACAACAGGCCCGGTTCCGGGTTCCCCTGCACAACACAGGCCCAGGGGGTGCGTCATATATATATATATATTACACTACCGTTCAAAAGTTTGGGGGTCACCCCCAAAATTTTGTGTTTTCTATAATAACTCATACGTTTATTTATCAAATGAGTTGCAAAATGAATAGAAAATATTGTCCAGACATTGACAAGGTTAGAAATAATAATTTTTATTTGAAAGAATAATTTTCTCCTTCAAACTTTGCTTTTGTCAAAGAATGCTCCCTTTGCAGCAATTACAGCATTGCAGACCTGGCATTCTAGCTGTTAATTTGCTGAGGTAATCTTGAGAAATTTCCCCCCATGCTTCCTGAAGCCCCTCCCACAAGTTGGATTGGCTTGATGGGCACTTTTTGCGCACCATACGGTTAAGCTGCTCCCACAACACCTCAATGGGGTTGAGATCTGGTGACTGCGCTGGCCACTCCATTACAGATAGAAGACCAGCTGCCTGCTTCTTCCCTAAATAGGTCATGCATAATTTGGAGGTGTGCTGTTATAGGAAGAAATTGGCTCCAATCAAGCGCTGTCCACAGGGTATGGCATGGCGTTGCAAAATGGAGTGATAGCCTTCCTTATTCAAAATCCCATTTACCTTGTACAAATCTCCCACTTTACCAGCACCAAAGCAGCCCCAGACAAACACATTACCTCCACCAGGCTTGACAGATGGCGTCAGGCACTCTTCCAGAATCTTTTCAGTTGTTCTGCATCTCACAAATGTTCTTTTGTGTGATCCAAACACCTCAAACTTTGATGCGTCTGTCCATAAAACTTTTTTCCAATCTTCCTCTGTCCAATGTCTGTGTTCTTTTGCCCATATTAATCTTTTCCTTTTATTAGTCAGTCTCAGATATGGCTTTTTCTTTGCCACTTTGCCCTGAAGGCCAGTATCCTCTTACATGCCAAGAGTGTGCAAAGCAGTCATCAAAGCAAAAGGTGGCTACTTTGAAGAACCTAGAATATAAGACATATTTTCAGTTGTTTCACACTTTTTTGTTAAGTATATAATTCCACATGTGTTAATTCATCGTTTTGATGCCTTCAGTGTGAATGTACAATTTTCAAAGTCATGAAAATACAGAAAAATCTTTAAATGAGAAGGTGTGTCCAAACTTTTGGTCTGTACTGTATATGTCCAGGAAGACATGCACATTTTCTCTTAATTTTTTCTTTTTCCTTTAAAAATGTATTCTTTTGATCTAAAGTAATGGACGGTATAGAGCCTGATGTTTTTTCATATACTGCTGAGGAAGAAGAACGGATCCTAGGTGCGCTGAAGGATGATGGGACTTTTTTAAGTACACCTTCCCTAGTGGATCTTAAACGTAAATATGAAAGTGATTCTAAAAGGATGATTATTCTACAACTGCATTTGGTTACTTTGGGACAGTATTATAAAGCTCGGAAAATACCACGGGGTTTACGTTCAAATATAAGACCCAATCTTTTTGGAAATAATGTGACTTTTTGCTCCCGTTTTTGTCAAATCTCCAATAGATATGCCTTGGATATAATTTTGTTGAATATTGACTTTTTACAACAGGAAATATTGAAAATGACAACTTACATTGTGAATACTGAGGAAAAATTGAAATCATTGCTCAAAATTGAGGAATGGGATTCCTTCAAGGATTTAATAATGACTAAGGTGCAGGGTTTGCGCATGGAATTTGAGGATGTAAAACGTCGTAAATGGAATCGAGATATGGAGGATTATCAAACTGGTCACATTTATAACTGGCAGAAGGGTGGATCTAATTCATCATGGAGTAAAAGAGGTTATTTAAGGACTGATAAAAGGCCTAACAAGCATGATATAAAAGGACATTTACAATTGTGTGATAATTTCTCCTTTAGACCTAGATCAGGAGCAACAGAGAGGATCCAACGGAAAAGAAGAGGGGGCAAACGGCACCGAAGACAACAGAAAAAAACAGGACAAAATCAAACCACAGCAGCAGAGACAAGTGATGACACGGAAAAAAGAAATGAACTCGTGGTAAATATCTCTAAAAAAAATTTGACCATATCACAGATGACTGTCTTGAATAAGGGTTTGTCATTTAGTATGAGCAAACATGTGGACTGGTTTCAGCTGGAGCTAGATCTCCAGAGATTTTTTTAGAAATGTCAAATTGAGAAATTGGTTTTCTGGTAGTGTGATTGTCCCTAAATGTATAACTAGTGAACTTAGTCTACAACAGGTTCAGGTGGCCAAAAGGGGTACCTTTACGCCACCTGTGAATCCTCCGGTAATTAATGCATTTATGGAAGCGGTACAGAGGGATGTGAAAGCATTGAGAGGGAACTCAAATAAAAGACTGAAATCTCCAAATTTGAGTACAGAGGAGATACGGGCTTTGCAGGACCATGTCCATGACAGCGACATCATTATAAAACCTGCCGATAAAGGTGGGGCTGTCGTCGTCATGGACAGGGTCATGTATATTGAAGAAATTAGAAGACAGTTGAGTGACAGTGAAGTTTATGTCAAGTTGGAAAAGGATCCAAAATTTCTATTTTTAAATTATTTGAAAGTTATTTTGGATGGGGATTTGGAAAATAATATAATTGATAAAGATCTTTATGATTATTTATACAGTATGTGGAGAATCCTACCACCCCTGTGATATATGTACTTCCTAAAATACATAAAAATCTTAATCATCCCCCGGGACGACCCATAGTCTCCGGGGTAAATTCATTAACGAGTAAAATTGGAATTTATCTTGATAGAATATTAAATCCATTGGCGAAAAATACTAAATCCTTTGTGAGAGATACCATGGATTTTTTATTAAAAATACAGGAAGTTGAATTAAAAAGTGAGGTCATTTTGGCCTCATTTGATGTGGTATCTCTATACACCTCCATTGATAATGGTAGGGGGGTGGAGGCGATTGAACGGAGACTGTCTTATACGGATCTTAGTGAAAATAATAGGAAATTTATTATTGAATTATTAGAGTCCATATTATATCATAATTATTTCCTATTTGGTGATGAATATTTCCTCCAGAAATGTGGAACCGCGATGGGGGTCAATATGGCCCCTGCTTCTGCAAATATTGTTATGGCTACATTGGAGGAGAACTTTGTCTATGTGTCCCACCACTTTAGACATGTCATGGCGTGGTGGCGATACATAGATGACGTCTTCCTCCTCTGGACAGGTACACAAGGGGAACTGGAGGATTTTTATGGATATTTGAATCAGGTCGATAGGACTGTCAAATTTACATTGGTGAGTTCATGTAAATCTATTCAGTTTTTGGATGTTTTTATCACACAGGAAAATGGAAAATTATTGACCTCCCTCTTCATTAAACCGACGGATCGAAATGATTTCCTGAGGTATAACAGTCACCACCCAAAACGCATGATAGAATCATTACCTTTTAGCCAATATTTAAGAATTAAAAGAATAAAGAGTAGTGAGGAGGGCCTGTATAAGAGTGCACAGAAACTTACGAAAAAACTTAGGTCAAGAGGTTACCCTCAGAGACTGTTAAATAAACAGGAAAAAAAAGTCAGTGGATTAAATAGGGATATTATTCTGAATAAAATGACCAAAAATAATAAGGATGATAGAATACCTATGGTATCGACATATGGTGAAGAGAGTGAACAGGTGGCAAATATAGACAGGAGTCATTGGAAAATGTTAAATAGATGTTTCCCGGATGTGCCAGAATTTAAAAATCCCCCTCTTTTTTCTTATAGAAGAAATAAAAATATTAAAGATGTACTAGTACATTCAGATATTGGCCCCTCTAAAACTGTGACTCAGACATTCATTAAGGGTAGAGGTAGAAAGGGTTGTTATCCATGTCTTTCATGTGTCAACTGCCCGTTTATGTTAAAAGGTGATCGGTTTCTTCATCCAAAAACTCAAAAAGTATACAACATAAAAAATTTTTTTACATGTGATTCTGACTATATAATATATCTGTTAGAGTGCCCCTGCTCACTTTGGTATATAGGAGAAACTATGTGCGATTTTAAAACTCGCATGAATAATCATAGACATTCCATTAGAAAAAAGAGGATGGACTTACCTGTATCAAAGCATTTCGTGGAGGCGGGACATACTGTGATACAATTAAGATTTAGAATTATAGATGCGGTCCCTTTACAAAGACGGGGTGGAGATAGAATACGATTATTAAAAAGAAAGGAACTTGAGTGGATCCATAACTTGAATACGTTGAAGCCAAATGGACTGAATGCTGAATTTATTACAGCAGGTATCACCTGAGGAGTATGTTCAGACATCAGCAGTGTATGAAATTTGGGGTATTTTAAATATAATTGGATTTTTATATTTTAATATATTTATATATGGATATTTTTGGTTTCTTGCAGATCAATCACTCTCACTATGATATTTTGTGGAGTCGACGCGACCTGCTGCAACATGCGTATAAAGAAAGGGAGACTTCCTCTGGGAATGGATTTTTTCTTAAAAAAATGTTTTCTTTATATATATAGTAGTTGAAAATATTCAAGTTTCCACCTAATGAAGTTATAAAAATATATTTCTACATTATGAAATGGTATTCCTGTTTATGGAGAGAATTGAACTATAATGTATTCCCAATTATCGCCTGAGATTGGGAAAGGGGTGGGGACCTGAGGAAGGTTCCTCCTCTGACCTCTTAATTTCACTCCATGGATGAACCTAGGGATAGGGAATTCCATGGAAGGGTGTTTGGGTTATGTATTAATATATTATCTCTCCGTTCATTTATGGACATAGGAATTACCGTATGGATACTGTTATTATAATATAAATAAATTGAGAAATTATGAATAGGATGGTGTCCCTGATAATGAAAAGTGGGCGCGTTCTTGCAGTTAATAGAGGATAGGATTAATTATTTGAGTGCACATTTTGTTCATATTTGAAAATAATCTTCTGGTGGAGTTTGCCAATTAAAAAGATAGCGACTGTAGTGTTAGAAGTGTAAAGCGCTTGCCCGGTGATGTCACGATATGGGCGGACTAGGTTTGCCCCGGTCATGTGACAAAACAATGTGGGTCCCATGGGAGACATGCGCAGATTGGATTCTGAGACGCCGAGAACAGCGTGGAGGAAGTAGGATGTGTGGTTATGCATGATTGCTGCGGGGTGAGTCGCACCCTCATATGTATTATTTACAATGTACACCTGGCACTAATAATTATCAATCAAAGCACTTGTCACTTTATGAGAGTTATGGATCATGATATTGATGATAATAATGTATCTGTTTAAAATGTATCACTATGTATGTAATTTTAATATTATTTTGAGATATGCACTTTTGCACTTTCTTTGTGAAATCATGGTTTTGTATAAATTAATTGTAATTATGGAATCACTGTTTGTAACTATATATATTGCACCATATGCATTTGAACTCTGCTTGAAAAAGGTTCTATGAACCGAAACGTTGCTTCTTGGGCTCATTAAAGTCCATTTTTTCTAACGAATTTTTGGAGTGCTGCCTTTTGATATACTTTCCATTGATATGCAACAGTTTGGACAGACTGCTTGGAGGCCTGGCACCTGCTAGTGAGTAATGATTAAATAGTGCTGTCTTATATATATATATATATACAGTACAGACCAAAAGTTTGGACGCACCTTCTCATTTAAAGATTTTTCTGTATTTTCATGACTTTGAAAACTGTACATTCACACTGAAGGCATCAAAACTATGAAATAACACATGTGGAATTATATACTTAACAAAAAAGTGTCAAACAACTGAAAATATGTCTTATATTCTAGGTTCTTCAAAGTAGCCACCTTTTGCTTTGATGACAGCTTTGCACACTCTTGGCATTCTCTTGATGAGCTTCAAGAGGTTGTCTAGATTTAAAAATCTTTAAATGAGAAGGTGTGTCCAAACTTTTGGTCTGCACTATATATATATATATATATATATATATATATATATGTATATTATATACACACACATACACACTTGCATATTTTATTTATATAAGTAAATATAAAAATCTATATATATGTAACTATTTATATATTGTGACAGGATTAGAGAATAAGTTCAAGCGATCACCGTCCCCTGGACCAGACATGTGCTTCAGGTATTCCAAGGCACAATTCATACGAGGCAGGTTTGGTACTACTGGTTACAACCAATTTTACAAAGTCCTGACTCACCAGAGCTCGGCCTCGTTCACAGCTCTTAACCCAAATAATTGCTTTACTCACAGCAGTTTTCCCAGGAGCAGAGAGAGCCTCTTCTTGTGGGCTCTCAGCCCTATTATACCAGACCTGAACATTGCAGGTGATTAGCCAGAAAATACACTGTTCTCATGAGCGGATCGAAGGTGACATGCACACACCACACGTTTCCTCCGCTCATGTTACATATCCTCCCATCTGTTTCTGTGGCACCCCAGGGGTCTGGTTTCCACAGTAACAGCAATGTTATGTCTGAGAGCAGGTGGGAGGTCTCTTGGTCAGGAATCCTATGCATGCCGCACCTCCTGCCCAGTCCTGGGAGGGGAAGAACTTCCCCTATATAAACCTGGGGCTGAGGCAGGGTTAGTGAGTAGAGAAGAAGTAGAGACAGAGAAGCAGATATAGGAAAAGAACATCAGGAGCTCTGTGGGAGCAGTGCTACAAGGAGTCAGGGGCTGGCAGCTGCAGAGCTCGCCCTGACTGAGAAGTTATCACCGGACCCGGAGTCCGAGGCTGTGGGGACTAACTCCTATCCAGCAGCAGAAACCGACCGGCAGGGGATTGCAGGTCCTCTGGCCCAGAAACCCGAAGGCACGGTCACACGCGTGGGACCAGCACCGCCGTCGTGGAGCGGAAGCTACTAGAAGGCCCCGAGTCACCGGCCATACGGGTGAGCACCACACGGTACACTCAGGGACGTGGGCTACTTATACCCGCCTCTAGCAAGGTAGCCAGAAGAGTATCGTTAGTTTGGGAGGCCTACAACTCCGCCTGGCCAGGGGAGATCCCATCTGCTCAAGGACTGACCAGGCCCCAATCGCTAGCCAGTACTCCGGGAGGGTCTATCTTTGTCACCAGTAAAGACCCTGAACTACACCGTACCGTCTCCGAGTGGTTCCTGCTACCCCCATCATCCACGTCGGCTGCCCTGAGGCCATACCCCTCCCGTTGGGGGTTATACTATCACACTGCACAATCCTACCACCGGCCTCAGCGGTCTGCCCTGCAGCAGCAGCTCCTTAGCTGTACTCAACGGGTGGCGTAGTCGTCCAACATCTACCGCTAATACAGCGCCACTTAGTCTGACTCCCTGGGCACGGACCGGTTCACCGCCACGAGACTACAACCCTCAACAGATCCGGCTCCGGGTAAGCTCCCGCGTGCGCAACGCTGCGCGACACAGGCCCAGGGGCGCGTCAACTTTTGGCGTAGTCGGCAGGATTTCGTGCCCGCAACCACCGGGTACTGCGTGCCTGAAAAAGACTGTTCAAACTTACCTGTGGTGAAGATTCCCGCCATCCGGCGCCATCTTCCGCTTCCTTCCCGCCATCGGTGGAGTTTTCCCGCCATCCGGCGCCATCTTCAGCCTTCTTCCCGCCATACATGGAGTTTTCCCGCCATTGGACGCCATCTTGAGGACGCCGCGCGGGAAGAGGGGCGTGGACTCCGAAAGCGCGAGAGAACTGAGGCCCCGCCTCACGTCCGGACGTTGCGTAAGGTCCTGGAAGGAGCCCAGCAGATGCCGACGTCACAGGAGCGCGACGGAAGGTCCTCAACCCTGACGATCCACTGCGGAGCCGCGGCCTACGGAAGAGGATCATCGCAAGGTAGGCCACGGTCCACTAGGGGGGAGAAGGATGTCGGATACGGAGGAGAGCTTCACCGCTTCAACCCCCGCCAGCGCCACCGCTGTTGCGATCATGCCTTTCACCATGCCCTATATCCCGGGGGCAGCCTGGCTACCCCGGTACTCAGGGGAGTCACATACCCTGCATGACTTTAGAGAAAAGCTGGATAGCCTCTTCCAGGTGTACCCCCTCACAGAGGAGCAAAAAGTGAGCATCCTGGTGGCCCAATTAACCGGGGCAGCCCAAAGGGAGGTAAAGTCCTGGCCACCTGGGGGGAGGACTGTCGCAGGGATACTAACCCGGCTGAGGGACACCTTTGATACCCGCACCTCAGCCGAGATCAAGCTTAGATTCTACGGGTGCAAACAGCGGGCACATGAGAGTATAAGGGACTATGCCCTGAACCTACAAGAGGCCCTGAGAGCCATTAAGCAGACCGACCCTGACGGCGTGGGAGACGAGGACAGGCTGTTGACTGAACAATTTATAGAGGGTTTATATTGCAATGCCCACCGAACCCAGTTGCGGGCAATGGCCTTACAGGACCCTCATCTGGGATTTGCACAGTTCAAGGACAGAGCCATCCGGGTGCTTCGAGAACCGGCACCAGGTGGCGTTGTGACCCCCAGACGCCCCACTACCACTTACCACCAGGAGGCGGCGCCCTTGTCGGCAGGGCCTGTGGGAGCTGATGCGCAGGCTTTGAACAATGACCCGGCTCCAGACCTGCACCATCAGGTCCAAGAGCTAGCTAAAAGCGTTGCTGCGCTAACCCGAACTGTGCAGTCTTTACAGGTTTCCACTCCAGGGAAGATCCAGCTGGCATCCGGACCGGAGGACATCCCGTGGCGTCGACCAAGGAGGACCCCACCGGCCAGAGGAAGACCCAGCGACCGATACAACGAGGACGGACGACCCATCTGCCGCCGCTGCAATCAACCCGGACATATGGCAAGGTACTGTCCTTTAAACTGGCACAACCTGGGGTAGAGGGCCAACCCCCAGGAAAAAGATCACCAGGCCCATCGAACTGGCGCGACAAATATGTGGGAGGACGTCCAGTCTTACCCGTGGTACTGGATGGCATTCCTATGAGTGCCCTACTGGACACCGGGTCACAGGTCACCACCATCCCGTACGTGCTCTTCAAGCAGTACTGGAATGACTCGGATATCACCCGCTACCTTGACGACGACTTGAGTATCATCGCCAGCAATGGTCAGCCCGTGCCACAGATTGGATTTAAAGAGGTGACCATTAAAATCGGTAGAGTCGAACTGGCAGCACAGGGACTGATCATTGTAGACATTGACAAACACGAGAGTCACCCAAAGATAACTCTAGGAACTAATGTAATTGAAAATTGTCTTGCAGAGGTGATTTTCCTTTTACAGCAGGTTGCCAAGAACGCCAGCTCCGGCCAGCAGCGAGTGCTCCAGAAAGAGATCCGGGCACTGATGCGACGGCAACAGCTAGAACTCTCCGGTGGTGAGATTGGTAGCGTGCGAATGTGTGACCCTTTCCCTATTGCCATGCCCCCGAAAAGTGAAATGATGATTTGGTGCCGGGCAGCTATTGGTCTGAGAGGTAGAGATTACCAGGCAATGGTAGAACCAGTTTACTCAGACAGTAGGCCCACCATTTTGACAGCACGGGGGGTGGTCAATGTACGCCATGGGAGGGTGCCCGTTCGCATAATAAATATCGGGAAGAGGGAAGTGTACCTGCCCCGGTATGCCATGCTAGCCAAATTGTATACCATCAATCAAGATTCCATACAGTCCGTAGAACCCTTGCCTCCATCTTCCCCGGAGGAAGGTAACGGCTCTAAGAAAACAATGGAGGACTGGTGTCAGCAACTACATTTGGGTACTGACTCCACTCCCTCACACCAGAAACAGGGAGTCTATCGGGTGGTTCAAGAGTACGAGAGAGTGTTTAGTAAACACCCGTTAGACTTCGGGCGAGTCAAGGGGGTAGAACACCACATCCCCACGGGAGACCATCCTCCCATAAAAGAGAGGTATCGACCCGTACCCCCTGCACACTACCAACACGCCAAGGGGATGCTTAGAGACATGAAGGAGGCTGGGGTGATCAGGGATAGCTGTAGCCCCTGGGCAGCTCCACTAGTCTTAGTCAAAAAGAAAGACAACACCATGAGGATGTGTGTAGATTACCGGAAAATCAACCGTATCACACACAAGGATGCGTACCCCTTACCAAGGATAGAGGAGTCTTTGGCTGCTTTAAGATCTGCTAACTTCTTCTCTACCTTGGATCTCACTAGTGGGTACTGGCAGGTTCCTGTAGCAGAGGCGGACCGGGAGAAGACCGCATTCACCACCCCGATGGGACTTAGCGAGTTTACCTGCATGCCGTTCGGACTCTGCAACGCACCAGGAACCTTCCAACGATTAATGGAGTGCTGTCTGGGCCACAGAAACTTCGAGACGGTCCTGTTGTACCTGGACGATGTCATCGTATATTCCAAGACGTATGAGGACCACCTGAAACACCTGGCGGAAGTGTTCGAAGCTCTGGCAAGCTACGGCCTAAAGGTGAAACCCTCCAAGTGTCACCTCCTGAAACCAAAGGTGCAGTACCTGGGACACGTGGTGAGCGCTGATGGAGTGGCTCCCGACCCTGATAAGATCACCGCAATTAAGGAATGGCCAAGTCCCTCCAGTGTAAAGGAAGTGCGGCAGTTCCTCGGGTTGGTAGGCTATTACCGCAGATTCATCCCCGGTTTCACCAAAAAGGCAGCTCCTATGCAGGACCTCCTGATAGGCCAGTCCCGGAAGGCCAAGAACCAGAAGCCACCCTTCAGATGGGAGAAGTTAGAAGAAGAGTCCTTCCGCCAGCTGAAGATGGCCCTCACGGGGGATGAAATCCTGGCGTACCCTGATTACAGCCAGCCCTTTATCCTCTACACCGACGCAAGTAACATCGGGCTAGGAGCCGTGCTGTCCCAGATCCAGCAGGGGAAAGAACGAGTAATCGCTTACGCCAGCCGAAAACTGCGACCCACCGAGAGAAACCCTGAGAATTACAGCTCATTTAAGCTAGAGTTCCTGGCAGTGGTGTGGGCAGTCACCGAACGCTTTAAGCACTACCTCGCTTCCCCCCGGTTCACCGTGTACACGGATAACAACCCGTTGACACACCTGGACACAGCAAGACTCGGTGCCCTAGAGCAGAGATGGATGGCCCGTCTGTCCAACTACGAGTTCACAATCAAATACCGGGCAGGACGCTCCAATACCAACGCGGACGCCCTGTCCAGGATGCCAAACCTACCGGACGTAGGAGAAGATCCAGAGGGACTGGAAGAAGTCGAACTCCCTGCGTTCCACCGTCATGGGACTATCCAGTATTCCCACCGGGTAAGGAGTAAGCAAGCTGCTACGTTTAATCCCTTGCCTCACTACAACTGGGCGGAAACGCAAGACAGTGACCCTGCCATCCGACTGGTGAAGGAGATGCTGACTCGGCCAGAGGCTCGCCTTGACCCAGACGCTCCGGAGGAAGCCAAGCAACTGTGGGCTGAGAAGAGTCGACTGTTCCTTTATAAGGGGAAGTTGTGCCGCCGAATGGTTAACTCCCGGACGCATGAACTAATTTGGCAAGTAGTGGTGCCACGAAGAGACGCAGCCATGGTGATGGAGGCATACCACGACGGGGCTGGACACTTCGGATGGAAGAAGCTGGAGTTCCTGCTGCGCGGGCAGTTCCACTGGGTAGGCATGAGGGGAACCATCGAGAGGTGGTGCAGAGACTGTGGCCCGTGCAACCTAAGAAGGAAGGACCGTGCCAGCCAGAAGACTCCCCTGCAGTCCATCGTCACCCGGCAGCCGTTGGAACTGGTAGCCTTGGATCATGTAAAACTGACCCCAAGCAGAAGTGGCTACGTCTACGCACTAACCATCGTGGATCACTACTCCCGGTTCTTGGTTGTCGTCCCCGTCAAGGACTTAACAGCTCGAACAGCAGCTAGAGCCTTCCAGCAGCATTTCTGCCGTCCACACGGGTACCCGGACCAAGTTTTGACAGACCAGGGACCTGCCTTTGAAGCGGAGGTCTTCCAAGAATTCTGCACTCTGTATGGCTGCCGGAAGATAAGGACGACACCCTATCATCCGCAAACTAATGGACTTTGTGAGAAAATGAACCAGGTGGTGATAGATCTTCTGAAAACATTGCCCCTGGAAGAACGCAGTCTGTGGCCCGAGAGGCTGCCCGACCTAGTGGACCTATACAACCACATCCCGGTAGGTTCCACCAACTGTACCCCGGCTTACCTGATGAGGGCAAGACCTGGTAAGCTACCTGTTGACCTGGAGATGGGAGTCCTGACACCCGAGGACACTTCACCAGAAGCAGACTGGGACACAGAGAGGCAGCAGCAGTACCGGAAAGTACAGGAGAGCGTGGAGCGAAGTCTCTGTCAAGCTAGGGAAAGACAAGAGAAAACTTACAACCAGTATGCTCCCGCTGTTCCCCTGGTACCCGGAGAGCAGGTCTTGAAGAGGAAAAGGCGGCTCCACAAGTTGGACGACCAGTGGGAGAAGGACCCGTACATCGTACTGCCCTCAAGCCACGACAACCCAAAGGTCTGTACCATCAGTAAAGACGGAGGGGAAACCACAACCATTGTATCCCGGGATCACCTGAAGAAGTGTCCCGAACAGCTACGGAACCCTGAAGAGGAACAAGAAGACCCTCGACCCGTAGAGGAAAGGGAAGACATGGTTAGTACTGTGTTCGGAGACTTCCCTCGGTCTTGGACTCAAGTCAATGGCGCAGTTGTGGTACCTGTACTCACCTTCCTCCAACCAGCATCCCAAGCACCTACGGAGCAACAGGTAGAGCTGGAAGAACAGCCGGTCCAGGAGGCAGAAGACCCCACACAGGCAGACCAGGAGGATCAACCCTCTGCTTATAGTGAACCTGCCATACCTCTAGTGAGCCAAAGGGCCCGTGGACAGCTGCCCAGTTTACCCTTGACAGCTCCTACACCCTGTAGTTCAGGGCTAGACAGTCAGCTCCGTAGGTCCACTAGGGCCACTAGAGGCCAGTTACCTGCACGTTGGAGGATTTGAAGTGTTTAAATTGTTTTATTTGTGGTCACCTGTCTGTTACTTGTGTATAATTATGTGTTTCTAGTTATTTATAGGAGTCCTTGGTGGATTTACCGGGAATCCTTTATACATGGTTGGAGCGTAACCTAGGGATGGACTAAAGACTGTTAAGGACTCGGGGCAGGACAGACCCCTACCTGGTTACGTCTCCCTGTTTTGGTGAAATGGACACCTTGCTTTTCTTCAAAAACTGCACCCGGTTGCGGACACGCCGTGACCATTCTAATATGTTTTTTTTTATTGTACCGTTTCTGTTTGTATTGGTTATGTTTTTCTAAAATATGTTTAGTCCCGGAGTACTAAATTTCACTAGGGGGGAATGTGGCACCCCAGGGGTCTGGTTTCCACAGTAACAGCAATGTTATGTCTGAGAGCAGGTGGGAGGTCTCTTGGTCAGGAATCCTATGCATGCCGCACCTCCTGCCCAGTCCTGGGAGGGGAACAACTTCCCCTATATAAACCTGGGGCTGAGGCAGGGTTAGTGAGTAGAGAAGAAGTAGAGACAGAGAAGCAGATATAGGAAAAGAACATCAGGAGCTCTGTGGGAGCAGTGCTACAAGGAGTCAGGGGCTGGCAGCTGCAGAGCTCGCCCTGACTGAGAAGTTATCACCGGACCCGGAGTCCGAGGCTGTGGGGACTAACTCCTATCCAGCAGCAGAAACCGACCGGCAGGGGATTGCAGGTCCTCTGGCCCAGAAACCCGAAGGCACGGTCACACGTGTGGGACCAGCACCGCCGTCGTGGAGCGGAAGCTACTAGAAGGCCCCGAGTCACCGGCCATACGGGTGAGCACCACACGGTACACTCAGGGACGTGGGCTACTTATACCCGCCTCTAGCAAGGTAGCCAGAAGAGTATCGTTAGTTTGGGAGGCCTACAACTCCGCCTGGCCAGGGGAGATCCCATCTGCTCAAGGACTGACCAGGCCCCAATCGCTAGCCAGTACTCCGGGAGGGTCTATCTTTGTCACCAGTAAAGACCCTGAACTACACCGTACCGTCTCCGAGTGGTTCCTGCTACCCCCATCATCCACGTCGGCTGCCCTGAGGCCATACCCCTCCCGTTGGGGGTTATACTATCACGCTGCACAATCCTACCACCGGCCTCAGCGGTCTGCCCTGCAGCAGCAGCTCCTTAGCTGTACTCAACGGGTGGCGTAGTCGTTCAACATCTACCGCTAATACAGCGCCACTTAGTCTGACTCCCTGGGCACGGACCGGATCACCGCCACGAGACTACAACCCTCAACAGATCCGGCTCCGGGTAAGCTCCCGCGTGCGCAACGCTGCGCGACACAGGCCCAGGGGCGCGTCATTTCTACCTCAGCACCGGAATATTCTTAGCTCTTAAATCATTAAACCAAAACTAGGACCCTGGACAGGGCACCTGTATTGGCCAGCTGACGTCCGGGTCTATGCTCTACAGAAAAACTAAAATATTTTATTACGTTTCTATGATCTGGGATCTCAGAAAACATATCCCTATTGTCATGGCCAGCTCCAGGTTTTTCTGGGCCCTGGGCAAAAGAGTCTCAGTGGGCCCCCTTAACACATACCACGATTCATATATATATATATATATATATATATATATATATATATAATACAATGCAAAGATTTCACTTCTTACAGTACATGAGATATATCTATTGTAAATTCTACAAAAGCTCAAAAAACGGCGAATTGCTCCACACAGGATACTGGCCCCCATAAAATGCTCCATACAGAATACTGGCCCCCATATAAAGCTGCATACGGAATACTGGCCCCCATATAACGCTCCATACGGAATACTGGCCCTCACATAACGATCCATACAGAATACTAGCCCCCATATAACGCTCCATACAGGATATTGGCCCCCATATAACGGTCCGTACAGGATACTGGTCCCCTTATAACGCTCTATACAGGATACTGGCCCCCTTATAACGCTCTATACAGGATACTGGCCCCCATATAATGCCCCATGCAGGATGTCCCTTTCCCACCCATATAATGCTCCATGCAGGATGTCCCTTTCCCCCCATATAATGCCCCATGCAGGATATCCCTCTTCCCCACCATATAATGCCCCATGCAGGATGTTATCCCCCCTCTTTATAATGCCCCATGCAGGATGTCTCCCCCCCCTATATAATGCCCCATGCAGGATGTCTCCCCCCCTCTTTATAATACCCCACGCAGGATGTCTCCCCCCTTATATAATGCCCCATGCAGGATGTCTCCCCCCCCTCTTTATAATGCCCCATGCAGGAAGTCTCCCCCCTATATAATGCCACATGCAGGATGTCACCCCCCCTCTTTATAATGCCCCATGCAGGATGTCACCCCCATATAATGCCCCATGCAGGATGTCACCCCCCCATATAATGCCCCATGCAGGATGTCACCCCCCCATATAATGCCCCATGCAGGATGTCACCCCCCCCCATATAATGCCCCATGCTTCTGTTATAGCAGAAGCTGGAGTCCCTCAAGTTTAAAGGCCCCATCTATGCTATATAAGTCTGACAGTTATTTTAGGTGAAAACAACAGCTATGAATGTTCCTTCTTGTATCAATAGCGTGTCCTTGGGAGAAGATAAAGTGATTCTCCCTGGCCAGATGTTTCTTCTAGTGTAGCAATAATGTGTTCTTGCAGAAAGATGAAATGACCTTGCTAACTAGATAAGTCTAATTAAATATTTTAAAGCATACAGAAACTAGCTTTTTTCGCTTGTTCAGCTAAACTGTATAATCGAACCATATGTGGCAAATCCGTTTCCTGCCTTTAGGGTGTATATTAGCCCTGTGTTTTGTAATAAAGTTTTTAGAGTATGTTTAGACACAAACATCCTGTCCTGTTTCTTCATTCTCTCCGAGCTCGTAATCCAAAGGATAGAAGACCCAAAATTCAGTGACGACAGCTGGCGCCTCGAACAGGGACCTTGAGTTAATCTACCCAAGGGTGCTCGACCGGTCCGAGACGTGGGACGAGTGAAGCTCTCTGTTGGTGATATATACAGTGCTGAGGTAAGAATAACTGTTATATTCTACCTAATTATATCACTGCATAGAAGAGACTCCCTCACCCCCGAGCGGTCGGCTCCCCAGGTAATTCAACAGATTGTTGTCTGGCTCAGGTCCCTTTGAACCAGTAGAATCCCTCAGATAAATTGACAGTCCTGCCTTCTATCCTTTGGAGAATTTAAGAATGAAAGTATGGATCCGATGATTGTGTTGTGGATGTGTCCCGGGATTGATGTTTTTGGTCTGTTTTTCTGGTTGGCGTATAAGTCCTAGAGAGGCTAGTAGTGGAATGGTTCAGAAACCTTTGTGGCCCATTGTCTAAGTGACCATTGTCTAAGTGACTGAGGAGTCTCTTCTAGGTGAGGAGAACCGAAAAAATGGGGAACCAAAATGCCAAGGAAGGCATTATAGCCAAAGACTTAGTGGTACGCAGAGAAGGGAAACAGGCACTGATTGGAATTGACAAAATATTGTGTAAAGCGGGAATGAATGAGAATGGAGAGATGAATGGAGAGAAATGGAAATCCTTCTTTAACTCCTATCATGGATGGCTGAAAGATAAGGGTCTGTTAGGGACAGTAGATGTATGGATGAATGCATGCGCTTATTTTGAAGGAGAGATTGAAGAATTAGGAGACGGACGTTACAGACTGACAAAAACTGGAATGACAGATTTTCCTCCCTGTCCGCTCCCGACGTCACCCCCACCCCAGTACCAGAATTCCCAGGAACCTAAATGTTGGGTTTGCCCCAGATGTGGACAGCAGAATCCCTTGACAGTAGACATCTGTGTGGCATGTGGAGGACCGAGACCCCACCCAGCTAGTCTATTCCCAATGAGGACGGTAGTTGTGCCAGGAGCACCAGCAGCAGCAGCAGCAGCAGGGGGGGGATGCAGTGGTTCCAGGTCAGGAAGCTCGTACAATGTTAATGTATAGACCATGGAGCCCTTCAGAGCAGTTGGCACTGATCTCCCAGCTGCCAGATCCGTCCCAGTCCCCTATGGGTTTTGCTAGAATGATCACCACCATACAGGATACGTATCATGCCACTAGAATAGATCTGCAGGGGGTAATTAAGGGAAAATTGGCAGATGAAGCCCGCTATGATAGGTTGATAGATGAGACAAAAAAAACAGTATGCCAATAGGACCGGACCCGTAGATGCAGAATCTAATGATGCAGCAGCTGGAGTCCTATTCGCAGCAGCGTTGGTAAAAGCATGTCAAGACAGGCAAGCAGAAAAGCAAGTTACACTAGAAGATAGAGTGCAGGGAAAGGAGGAAGATCCTAAGGATTATTTCTATGCACTAAAGAAAACCTGGTCAGAAATGGGGTTCAACCCCGGGAATAAGACTAGTGAGAGGGTATTAGCAAGTGCTTTCATGAATGGACTAAAGAAAGAGATTGCAGAGAAGGTAAAAGCAAGTAGACCGGACTGGAGATCAGTGAAGGCAGAAGATTTAGCTAGAATAGCTCAGGGGGCACAGCATGACATAGCGCAGGCAAAAAGAGCTGCCAGAATACATATAGTAGAGACGACCCCCAGAAACAACAGAGGCAGAGGACGGACTGAAGGAGGAGGACAGAAACTGTGTTACGGATGTAAAAAGCCAGGACATTTTAGAAAGAGCTGTAGGACCAACCCGTATCCAAATGCTCAGAGTACGGGTCCTCCAGCCGACCAAACAACGCCCCCATAGGATGAGGGTAGCTTGCACATGAACCCCCTCATCTCCTTACCCCCAACTCCCAGTTGTATAGTGCAGGTGAACCTACCAGGGGGACATGAAATCGATTTCCAAATAGATACGGGGGCCGACAATTCAGTAATTACGCAAGGTGATTGGCCATATGTAGCGCCCCAAGGACTTGGTCACTACAGAGGTATTGCACCTCATCCAGAGGTGTGATATCCCACTCCCGGGTAAGGATGGAGTATGGATCAAGGCTCAGTAGGCTGCATACAGCACACACACCCCATTTCCGAGGGACAGCTCAACGGTGCTCCCACTAGACAGAAGTGCAGGCACGACAGCATCTGTCCCTGGCTGGAGTGGGGAGGGGGGTGGAATACCCAGTGCTATAGGGGCAGATAGGGGTTGGGTCCGGAGCATAGGAAGGAGCCCATTGGTTGCTAGTCACCTGGGCTCATGGTCAGAGGGAGGTATATAAGGTGGGCACTATCTTAGAACAGTGTTCAGTCTGAGAGAGGAAGTGACAGAGCAGGGCCTCTGTGGAGCTCTGCTCCGGAGGCGGGCCTAGCCTGTGAGGCCCAGCCAGCACTGAAAGAGAAAGAAGAAGAAGTTCAGTCTGTGAGGAGAAGTGGAGAAGGCAGGGAGCAGGGCTGCTGCATGGGCTCTGCTCCCTGGGCAAGCCTAGCACAGAGGCCGTGGCCAGAGAGAGAGAGAGGAGAAGGAACAGTGGAAAGGAAAAGGAAACAAGACCAGAACAGAAGTAACAAGTGAAACAGAAAGGCTCAGGAACGAGAAGGAAGAGAGAACCCTAAGGACCCAGGATATTGCGGGTGACGGGTTGGCAGAACAGGGTACCGGATCCCAAATTGGTGGAAGCGAATCATCTTCAGCCAAGAACCGGAGGTCGTGACCAGCCCTTGGTGCGACCCCTCGTTACACCTTCCTAGGAAGGCATACCATATAGGGTCAGGGACATGGGCACGTAGCCCTCCCAAGAGAAGGCCCGCGGGAGCTGGACATAAGCTTGGTCACTGGTGGGGCACGAGCCAGAGAAAGGACGGAAGGGAGCTTTGAGACATACTCCAGAAAGACCTGGGAGTTGACCGAGTCCCTTGCCTGGTGGACGCAGCACGGCTTGGGTGGTCACTGCTTCGCGAGAGTGACCTGGAGAATACAAACTGTGAGTAAAGGACATTGGATTGCAACACGTTGTCTGTGACTTCTTGCTCCTCCGGCACTATTGGTACTGGTACTATCTCCACCATCACTCCCATCATCCACGCTAACTGCCCTGAGGCTGTACTCCTCCTGTGGGGAGTCATCCCATTCTTAGCTGCACATATAACACGGGCCTCAGCGGTCTGCCTTGCAGCGGCGGTCTCCATTGACCGCAATCCACGGGTGGCGTAGTCGGACACTTGTTATTACACTAAGACTGCCACTGAAATGACCACCCTGGGCACGGACCGGGTCACCGCCACGGAGACTACAACCCCCAGCGATCCGGCTCCGGGTATTCCCTGCACAACACAGGCCCAGGGGGCGCGTCAACTTTGGCGTAGTCGGCAGGATTCAAACCAACCCGCCACCAACGGGTATTGCGTGCCTGAAAAAGACTTTTGCACTTACCTGAGAGAAGTTTCCCGCCATCAGACGCCATTTTCGGGACGCCGCTCGGGAAGAAGAGGGGCGTGGACGCCGAAAGCGCGTGAGATCCGAAGCTCCGCCCCACGCACTGACGCTGCGTAAGGTCCTGGAAGGGAGAGGGAGTGACGCTGACGTCACAGGAGCGCGACGCAAGGTCCTCAACCCCGACGATCGACTGCGGAGCCGCGGCCTACGGAGGAAGATCATCGCAAGGTAGGCCACGGTCCGCCGGGGGGGGGGGGGAAGACATCGGGAACGGAGAGCAAAATGGCGGACCGGCAGCAGACTAAGCTACCCAGCATCGGCAGTGCCCCAGTCGTCACAGGCCCCGACCAGCACCAGGAGAAGACGGGTGACGCAGGAGCGGTCGCGGGAGCAGGTAAGAGGAGTCTCCCTGTCCCGGACGCTGCCAGCGTCAGCCTGCTCCCGGGCCCCCTGGTGGAGCCGCCGATCCCGGGCGCTGCAGACACCGACCTGCTCCAGACCCCGCAACAAGCCCTGCAGCCGAGCCCTCCAGCCCTGGGCACCGCCACCACCAGCCCGCGCCCAGGCCCAAAGTCGCACCCTCTGACCCCGGGCGTCATCAACAGCGGCCTTCTCCAGACCCCGCCACAAGGCCTACTGCACAAGGGTGCCAAGGGACAGTACGCCCTCCACGTTCACCGGCTCACGGAGGAGAAGCTGCAGTACCACCAGTACGAGGAAAGCCAAGAGGACCCGGACGGGTCTGAAGACTGCCCTCAGGAGGGAGCTCAAGGAGGACATAACTATTAAAAGAAAGTAGCGTGAGTAAGGAACTGTACAAAGTTACCCGTCAGGGTACAAGGACTGTTTTTCTTTTGAACTGTTAATAAGTGTGGTCCCCGTTGGGACAGCTAAAAGACTGTTACCCGTTTCCAAGATACCCCCTTTCTTACCTGGCTGAGGACTGAGAGCAGCCATCCCCTTTCCAACCGGCCGAGGACTGGGAACGGCCAACCCCTGGTAAATAGTTGCGCTTCTTAAAGCGCCCCCTACTGGTTTTTTAAAAGAACTGCAACGTCTACCTCAGGACGAATTAAATGGACTGTTGCACCTTTGAGAGAGAAAGTGAACACCTGGTCGCAAGTTGTCCAGCGGCCAGAAGTCAAGAATGCGTTTTTGAAGAATGTTTTATTTGCAAAAGTTTTATAGTGTGTTTTATGGTAAAAGAGTTCCGGAAGTAATAACCAAAAGTGTTTCATCAGAGTGTTTCCCATGAAGGGAATTGTACAAGTGTGTCTGTTTCCTGATGTAAGCAGTTAATGAAAAAGTTTTTGCATACCCTGTGAATTGTTTTTGCTCTGTTCCAGCCCGAGGACGTGCTGTGCTTTACCAGGGGGGAATGTAGCGCCCCGAGGACTTGGTCACTACAGAGGTATTGCACCTCATCCAGAGGTGTGATATCCCACTCCCGGGTAAGGATGGAGTATGGATCAAGGCTCAGTAGGCTGCATACAGCACACACACCCCATTTCCGAGGGACAGCTCAACGGTGCTCCCACTAGACAGAAGTGCAGGCACGACAGCATCTGTCCCTGGCTGGAGTGGGGAGGGGGGTGGAATACCCAGTGCTATAGGGGCAGATAGGGGTTGGGTCCTGAGCATAGGAAGGAGCCCATTGGTTGCTAGTCACCTGGGCTCATGGTCAGAGGGAGGTATATAAGGTGGGCACCATCTTAGAACAGTGTTCAGTCTGAGAGAGGAAGTGACAGAGCAGGGCCTCTGTGGAGCTCTGCTCCGGAGGCGGGCCTAGCCTGTGAGGCCCAGCCAGCACTGAAAGAGAAAGAAGAAGAAGTTCAGTCTGTGAGGAGAAGTGGAGAAGGCAGGGAGCAGGGCTGCTGCATGGGCTCTGCTCCCTGGGCAGGCCTAGCACAGAGGCCGGGGCCAGAGAGAGAGAGAGGAGAAGGAACAGTGGAAAAGAAAAGGGAACAAGACCAGAACAGAAGTAACAAGTGAAACAGAAAGGCTCAGGAACGAGAAGGAAGAGAGAACCCTAAGGACCCAGGATATTGCGGGTGACGGGTTGGCAGAACAGGGTACCGGATCCCAAATTGGTGGAAGCGAATCATCTTCAGCCAAGAACCGGAGGTCGTGACCAGCCCTTGGTGCGACCCCTCGTTACACCTTGCTAGGAAGGCATACCATATAGGGTCAGGGACGTGGGCACGTAGCCCTCCCAAGAGAAGGCCCGCGGGAGCTGGACATAAGCTTGGTCACTGGTGGGGCACGAGCCAGAGAAAGGACGGAAGGGAGCTTTGAGACATACTCCAGAAAGACCTGGGAGTTGACCGAGTCCCTTGCCTGGTGGACGCAGCACGGCTTGGGTGGTCACTGCTTCTCGAGAGTGACCTGGAGAAAACAAACTGTGAGTAAAGGACATTGGATTGCAACACGTTGTCTGTGACTTCTTGCTCCTCCGGCACTATTGGTACTGGGACTATCTCCACCATCACTCCCATCATCCACGCTAACTGCCCTGAGGCTGTACTCCTCCCGTGGGGAGTCATCCCATTCTTAGCTGCACACATAACACCGGCCTCAGCGGTCTGCCTTGCAGCGGCGGTCTCCATTGACCGCAATCCACGGGTGGCGTAGTCGGACACTTGTTATTACACTAAGACTGCCACTGAATTGACCACCCTGGGCACGGACCGGGTCACCGCCACGGAGACTACAACCCCCAGCGATCCGGCTCCGGGTATTCCCTGCACAACACAGGCCCAGGGGGCGCGTCACATACATTGACACTGATTTTTCACATCATGTCATTGCCACCCCCTTCAATTCCCCATCTGTCCTGCTTCCTGTCACTAAAAGAATTCCCCTGCAAATTCAAGGAGCCACTGTACATAGCAAGCTCATGGTATCGCCCCGAGGCCAATGTAACCTTTTGGGAAATGATGTGTTGTCCCAATTACAAGCACATATTGAGTATCATCCCGATGGCACTGTCACCATGACCCCAGGTTTAAAACCAAGTACCCTTTGCAAAATTATGTCACTAGATATTGCCAGCATAGAAGAGACAAATGAGTTTCCCCCGATATTGGAGCAGGCTGTACCACATGATTTTTGGGCCTCAGACAAAACAGATGTTGGTAGGTTAAGAGTTCAACCAGTAATGGTGAAATTAAAACCAGGAGCCATCTTGCCTCAACAGAGGCAGTATCCCCTTAGCTCGGCTCAGGAGAATGCCATAGCCCAGCAGGTCCAAAAATTACTACAGAGAGGAGTCCTAGTCAAAACCCAGTCCCCTTGCAACACTCCCCTGTTCCCAGTAAAGAAAAAGAGTGTGCCAGGACAACCAGCCGCATATAGAATGGTCCATGACCTCCGGTTGGTTAACAAAGCCACAGAACTTCTAACACCAGTTGTGCCCAACCCGCATACTCTTCTGTCACAGATACCTTCTAACTCTCTTTGTTTTTCAGTGGTCGATTTGGCAAATGCATTTTTCAGTGTACCATTACATCCTGACTGCCAGTACCTGTTTGCTTTCACATTCCAGGGCAGTCAATATACATGGACAGTGTTGCCACAGGGTGCCCAGAATTCACCCACAATGTACACTGCAAGTCTGCAGGAAATACTGGAGGGATGGTCTGAACCACATATCGTTGTTTTGCAATATGTCGATGACCTGCTCATTTGTGCCCCCTCCAGGAAACAATGTCATAGTGCAACTATATCGCTTATGTTGTTTCTCTATCACGCTGGCTGCAAGGCATCGAAAGATAAGCTTCAGTTTTGTAAATCTTCAGTCACCTTTTTGGGACATTGCATTACACCAGGAGCTCGTCATTTAACAAATGCACGTAAACTAGCAGTACAGGCATTCACCGTCCCCATTAATGTTGCAGCCCTCAGAACTTTTCTTGGACTTGTTTCCTATTGCAGACAGTGGATTCATGCCGCCTCTGTTTTAATGCAGCCCCTCTATGACTGTCTTACCCCAACACCTTTTGTACTAACATCAGAGGCAATAGACTGTTTTTATTCTCTCAAGAACCGTATTTTGGCTGCTCCAGCTTTGGGTACACCTAATTATGAGCTCCCATTTACTCTGTACCTTCATGAACAAGCTGGACATGCAGCAGGAGTTTTAACTCAAACACACGGTGATAATCAGAGACCTGTTGCCTATTTTAGTGTCAGATTGGATGCGGTAGCCAGAGGTGCACCATCCTGCGTACGTGCTCTGCATGCTGTTGGACTATTACTCCATAAATCCGCAGACATTGTTCTTGACCACCCGCTCACCGTTCTAACACCTCATGATGTCTACACTATATTGAATCAAGTGCAACCCGCTCACCTCTCAGCAGCACGTCATCTCAGGTTACAATGTGCACTGTTAATGCCTCCCAATGTTTCTTTACAGAGGTGTACTACCCTGAATCCAGCAACTTTGTTACCTCTCTCGGATCTAAAGGAGGAGTCAGGTACTGTGCTTTTTAAGGAAGATCCAAGAGAGGAAGTTCCTCATGACTGTGTACAAATGATGGCACAAGAAACGGCAGGTTTACCTACTGTATTTGAACATGAATTACAAAATGCAGATTTTGAATTTTTTGTAGATGGATCCCGTCATCAGGACGATTCAGGTACCTTCCATACTGGATATGCAGTTGTCTCCCTCAATGCAGTAATCAAGGCAGAACCAATGCTCCCACACCAGTCGGCTCAAGAAGCTGAACTTAGGGCCCTAACCGAGGCCTGTAAACTAGCGGAAGGTAGTATTGTTAACATTTACACAGATTCTAGGTACGCATTCGGTATATCGCATGATTTTGGTCCAATATGGAAGTCAAGAGGTTTCCTGACGGCAGCAGGACACCCCATTAAGAATGCTGATGCGGTCCAGCAGTTAATTAATTGATGCGCTACAACTACCTAAACAAGTAGCTGTCATAAAGGTAAGAGCACATACCAGACGCACCGACTAGGTAAGCAGAGGAAACGCGATGGCAGATGCAGCGGCAAAAACAGCAGCCTGTAAGCCGCAACAAGGGTCAACAGTACGTCAGTTAAGTGCCCCTAAAAACCCCTTTGTGTCGGAGGACATCTTATCCCAAATGCAGGCGCAGGCTCAAAAGGAGGAGGTTGATAAGTGGTTAAAGGAAGGTGCATGCCTGAATGAAGCAAATGGGGTATGGGGGAAAGGGACACGATGATGCCTTCCAAGGGCACTGTACCCAGCAGCTGCCCAGATACTACATGGGCCGACACACCAATCTAAAACGGGTGTGATGAGTGTGATGCAGAAACATTGGGTGGCACCAGGATTCTCCACCTGTATTGAAAACCTGGTACAAGGGTGCATGATATGTGCTACACATAATCAGGGTAGAGTAGTTAAAACACCACCCAAACACACCCCCCGGCCCCTTTATCCATTCCAGAGACTGCAAATTGATTATATTCAGCTGCCAAAGTTAGGATCATGGGAATATGTGTTGGTCTGTATTGATTTGTTCTCAGGATGGCCAGAGGCTTTCCCGATTGCCAAAGCCACGGCTACGGCAACCGCAAAGAAACTGCTTGCGGAGGTGGTCTGCAGGTATGGGGTACCAGAGGTAATTGAGAGTGACAGAGGTACATACTTCACAGGTGAAATAATGAATGAAGTCATGTCAGCTCTAGGAATTCAACAAGCATTCCATACCCCATATCACCCACAAAGTAGTGGTACAGTGGAAAGACTGAATGGGACATTGAAATTAAAAATTCAGAAAGCCATGGCTGAGACAGGAAAACCATGGCCGGACTGTTTACCACTTGCTCTGTTTTCAGCAAGATACACGCCTAATAGAAAGACTGGACTCTCTCCATATGAGATATTGTTTGGCAACGTACCCGGCCTAGGGTGTTTCTATCCGCAAGCATTAGAAATGAACAACCATGTGCTAAGTTCCTATGTGAGGGCTTTACACAAAAAGATTAAGCAAGTACATGATAATGTCTTCAGTTCTCTTCCAGATCCAGATCAAGACTCTAGCAGCCATACGCTGCAACCTGGAGACTGGGTAGTTATAAAAAGACACGTGAGGAAAAGCCTAGATCCACGGTTTGACGGACCCTTTCAAGTTCTGCTGACCACAAGTACAGCCGTTAAGCTAGAGGGAAAAGAGACCTGGATCCACGCGTCCCATTGCAAAAAGATACTAGGAGAACCAGCGGACAAAGAATGATGACATTGTTTATACTTACCTGCATACTTGCGACCACAGGTGCATGGACTAGGTTAGGCACCATGGATGGAGACGACAATAGATTCATTAGACACCATCTTGCTCTAATCGATGGACTAAAGGAGCAAAACCAGACCATTGCTAATTGTTGGATATGTACACATGCCCCTGTGACGTCCACTAGCATACCCTTTCTCGCTGTCCCGGTCTCATGGGAAGAGATAAACTTTTGAGTGAACTGTTCAGATACTTTGGCCAATAATTCCACACAGAGATTTTCCTTTCTAAATCCCGCAAATTGGTTTAAAGGTATTGGTGGGTGGTTGGCTGGTATAGTACAAGCTATTTTACAGGTTTTGCTAATGTGTCTTGCGGTTTATTTGGTTTTTAAGTTTTTTTTAATGTGTATTCAGCGTTGTACTAAAAGAAAACATAGAAATTCGTATTGATAAATGAAGGAACAAAAGGATGGAATGTTATAGCAGAAGATGGAGTCCCTCAAGTTTAAAGGCCCCATCTATGCTATATAAGTCTGACAGTTATTTTAGGTGAAAACAACAGCTATGAATGTTCCTTCTTGTATCAATAGCGTGTCCTTTTGAGAAGATAAAGTGATTTTCCCTGGCCAGATGTTTCTTCTAGTGTAGCAATAATGTGTTCTTGCAGAAAGATGAAATGACCTTGCTAACTAGATAAGTCTAATTAAATATTTTAAAGCATACAGAAACTAGCTTTTTTCGCTTGTTCAGCTAAACTGTATAATCGAACCATATATGGCAAATCCGTTTCCTGCCTTTAGGGTGTATATTAGCCCTGTGTTTTGTAATAAAGTTTTTAGAGTATGTTTAGACACAAACATCCTGTCCTGTGTCTTCATTCTCTCCGAGCTCGTAATCCAAAGGATAGAAGACCCAAAATTCAGTGACGACACCTCCATACATTAAAAAAAAAAAATCAAATACTCACCCTCACCTCACTCCTCCTCACCTGCTGCCGCTGCTCAGGTCCGGACTCCATTGCTGGCATCTTCCCGCTCTGCGCTGCCTGTGATGGCTCCTGGGAGGGTGCGGTGGAAAGACATCACCGCGCCCTCTAACCTGAGACATCACAGGGAGCGCAAAGCGGGAAGACAGCGGAGCTGCGGAGGCATGGGGAGAGGTAAGTATCCGGCTGCCGGGGCCCTGAGCAAGTGGGGGAGAAGGGCGGGCGCTGGCACCGCTCTCCTTCGCCCATAGCCCGGCGTGGTGCCCGACCGCAAGTGGGCCCTCTCGCCTGCTCAGGGCCCTGGCACTTGCCCGGGTGCTGACGCCGGCCCTGCCTATTGTTCTGTACAGACTCCTGTACTTCTAGTACCTGAGCACCTGACACGTCTGACATTTTTACCTCAGATCAAGCTGCGTTTTACAGTATCAGCAAAAGATATGAGATTTTAGAAATTTCACTCATATGCTTGATTTTTTTTCCTGACTGAATTTGACAAATGCAGCGTTTTTAAAATCCACAGCGTGTCAATTCTCTCAGTGTTTTTGTAGCTTTTTTTTTACAAAGAAATGAAAGGGAGAAAAAATGCTGTAAAAAATGCAAGTTTTTTACAGCGTTTTGACAGCGGTTGTGGTGAATGAAACTAACTTTATTAAAAATGTACTGTAGACAAAGCTCATATGTAATCCACACCCAAAAAAAGGCTACAAAAAAGTGACAAAAATGCAGGGAACATGAGGAAAACCAGGGGTTTTGAACACAGTGTTTTTACTGCCAAGACAAGTTTTTATTGTTGCAGTAAAAAACACAGAAAAACGCTATGTATGAGGGTCACTAACATGGGCCCTTCAAAGTTAAGCTTAAATAATATTCTAGATATGACTCTATTATACCAACTGAGCTAAACTGCAAGGGTCCCCGCAGGGCCTGACTGTCCATCTGGAAGTTCCAACAAATACCAGATGGGCCGGTGTGGACACTTGTTGACAGTATCCACTTTCTGAGGATGTGGATATCATTAACCATTAACAACTGAGGTGGAGCAGAGAGCCATGGACTCCCTGCTCTGCCACTTGCTCAGAAAAGCCGTAGACTGCTTATGTCTTATGAACTCAAAGAGGTCAGCACCACATGAGGGACATCAGGCGATGCAATGACCTCACTTCAACATCTGCTGCACCTAGACTGTAGTGAGGAGGAGAATATCACCCCTCAGCGTGGGAGAGAGGGGGTGATAAGTATTAGCATATGTTTCTGGTTTCCCAGGACACAATTATTACATAAGAAGGCCCGGGGGGCATTATAAGGATACACAGGGCACCACTGTCATGAGACATTATTATTATTATTAGTCAGTATAGGGGGCATTATTATTATAACGTAGCCCAGTGAATATAAGTATTATTATAAGGAAAAAGAGGACACCATTATTGATAGCAATAAATTTAGATTTTCTTCAAGTATTTGCAATTTGAGGAGATCTGAGTTGCTGCAAATCTATTTTTTTTAATTTGTCAAACTAGGTGAAAACATTGTCTGCTCTCTGTTACTGATAGAGGAGACTAGATTACTCCACGTGCTCTCCTCACACACTGAGCAGCACTTATGTCCATAAAATGGCCGCTGGGGGAGGAGCATGTGACCAGATCAGCCTATCGTATCAGCCTCCTCCAACAGACAAGCAGCTCTCCTATGTGAGGAGTTTTAGTATTGGAGGCTGAGGACAGGTCTGGTCACTGCTCCTCCACCAGCGGCCATTGTATGGACAGAATGCTGCTCAGTGTGTGAGGAAAGCTGCACTAATAAGTGTAAATGGCCGCCCCCTTTAATATACGTGCTTAAATATTTAAGGGGTGCAGTGAAAAATTTATATGCGAGCAAGTAAGGTTCAAATTTCGGTGTTAATTTCACTTAATATCATTGTGGCAGTGTAAAAAAAATGTTAATGCTCATTGATTAGTTGACGCCGACCCATGCACCAAAGAAGATGCCACATCTGTCGCTCACTAGATTGTTTTATGTTTAGGCTGCCCTCTACTGACAACTAGAGGAATCATTTGCAGGTCAAGTATGTAAATCTGCATGGTATAGCATTAGTACATGAAATTGGCCCACTAAGGGTCTTCTCTATGCAATTATAGCCTATTTTGAACTCCCATGCCCAATATATTTGAGTGTCGCTTGTACTATTTATTTGAGAAGCCTTATGAGTATAGTATGCCCTTATCAGAATGACAATGTTTGCAATAGGCATATAGATTGTATGATATGTCATGGAACGCACTCAGCTGTAAAGTTCCAGGATTGACTGTGCATTGAAATCTAGGTGACAGCGGCGAGGCGGCTTCACTGTGTCCATGATCACATGATCCCGGTGCTGGTCACATGCTCTGACTGGGAGAATGGCGGCCAGGTGGTTCCGGCGTGTGGAACGCATACTGACTCTCCGGTCACGTGCTTCCTGTCACGTGTTTCCGGTGACCACGGATATCCGGTTGTGCTTGGAGCACATGGGGCGTGCAAAAGAGACGGTTGCATCTAGTTTGGAGTTGATTATTTGTGGTCCTCAAACAATCAACTCCATTCTAGCTGATTCACCATTGAGCCGTCTAGTTTGGAGTTGATTTTTTGAGGGCTCATTTTATCAGCTCCACTCTAGACGGATCACTACTGAAGTGACTGGATTGGGGGGATATTTTGTGGATCTCATTCCAGCATCTCCACTCTAGCTGATTCACTGGTGAGGTGACTGGATCGGAGTGGATATTTTGAGGATCTCATTCCAGCATCTCCACTCTAGCTGATTCACTGGTGAGGTGACTGGATCAGGGGGATATTTTGTGGTCCTCATTCCAGCATCTCCACTCTAGCTGATTCACTGGTCAGGTGACTGGATCGGAGTTGATCTTTTGATGATCTCTCTGCAGCTTCTCCATTCTAGACAGTTCAGTTTCTACACTGAAGTTCCTCAAAAAATCACCTCCAATGTCCAGAATGGAGCAGATTCCCGGATCCTCATAGCCCGCAATGTAGTGGAATTGGAATGTACACACATTGTAGATATATATCAGCCTTATAATTCTAATGATTTCATGTTTTTATTTTTTAAGTACTTGCTCAAACTGTTATATTTATTACGTATTTCCAAAGGGCAAAATTTTATTTTTTTCATGATTAATCAAACTTGCATTTTATTATCGCTTTTTGTAATATAAATAATCACACACAGCGCTGATCGTTCAGTTTTACGTGGGGAAAAACGTAACAAAGCGCAGCGACAGAGTCCTCATAATTTACAACATTGTATTGGAGTGGATTTTTTGAGGACCTCATTTTAGTAACTCCATTCTAGCTGATTCACCAGTGAGCCGTCTAGATAGGAGTAGATTTTTTGAGGACCTCATTTTAGTAACTCCATTCTAGCTGATTCACTAGTGAGCCGTCTAGATCGGAGTGGATTTTTTGAGGACCTCATTTTAGGAACTCCATTCTAGCTGATTCACTACTGAGCCGTCTAGATCGGAGTAGATTTTTTGAGGACCTTCCTATAGCCTTCACTCTGTACAGTTTGGTGCTGAGGTGACTGGAATCGAGTTTTCTCAAAGAGTGAGCGGAGCCTCGTGGGGAGTAACGTAACAAAGCGCAGCAACACAGTCCTCATAATTTACAACATTGTATTGGTGTGGATTTTTTGAGGACCTCATTTGAGCAACTCCATTCTAGCTGATTCACTAGTGAGCTGTCTAGATCGGAGTGGGTATGTTGAGGATCTCCCTGTAGCCTCCAAACTGTACAGGTGCTGAGGTGACTGGAATTGAGTTTTCTCAAAGAGTGAGCGGAGCCTCGTGGGGAGTAACGTAACAAAGCGCAGCAACACAGTCCTCATAATTTACAACATTGTATTGGTGTGGATTTTTTGAGGACCTCATTTGAGCAACTCCATTCTAGCTGATTCACTAGTGAGCCGTCTAGATCGGAGTGGGTATGTTGAGGATCTCCCTGTAGCCTCCAAACTGTACAGGTGCTGAGGTGACTGGAATCGAATTTTCTCAAAGAGTGAGCGGAGCCTCGTGGGGAGTAACGTAACAAAGCGCAGCAACACAGTCCTCATAATTTACAACATTGTATTGGTGTGGATTTTTTGAGGACCTCATTTGAGCAACTCCATTCTAGCTGATTCACTAGTGAGCCGTCTAGATCGGAGTGGGTATGTTGAGGATCTCCCTGTAGCCTCCAAACTGTACAGGTGCTGAGGTGACTGGAATTGAGTTTTTCAAAGAGAAGGTGTAGCCTCGCGGGGAAAAACATAGCAGAGTGCAGCCGACAGTCCTCATAATTTACAACATTGTATTGGAGTGGATTTTTTGAGGACCTCATTTGAGCAACTCCATTCTAGCTGATTCACTAGTGAGCCGTCTAGATCGGAGTGGGTATGTTGAGGATCTCCCTGTAGCCTCCAAACTGTACAGGTGCTGAAGTGACTGTGACTCGCCCCCTGGGCCGTGGGGCACTCGGATCCGGGCAATAGGGAACGATGGGGGTAGTAGTGGCAACCCGGTTCCGTGGCTCAGGGTGGTCAGGCCAGTGGTAGTCCGTTATGTGCTATTGATTATGTCCGACTACGCCACCCGTGGATTTGCGGTCATTAGGAACCGCCGCTGCAGGGCAGACCGCTGGGGCTGATGATATATGCAGCTGGGATGGTGTGACTCCCCACGGGAAGAGTGTGGCCCCAGGGCAGTGTGGTGGATGGTGGGAGTGATGGTAGTGAGAGTCCCGGTGCCGATAGTGCTGGAGGAGCAAGGAGCACACAGACAACAAGTTGCAGTCCAGGGTCTTTACTAAAACAGGTAAACTGACCCATAAACAGTCCCGGCTAGGAGGGGACCTGGATGTCTGAGAGCAACGGGGAAATTGGCCCTGGTCAGGGTGAGGGTGTAGGCCTACCGTGCTTTCTGCGCTCCTTCTGGCTATCTCCTCGTTATAGGGTAACAGCCCACGTTTCCGAGCTTTCCGTGTATTCTCGCCTGTATAGCCTGCGACGTGGGTTCCTTTCTGCTCCCAGCCTTGTACGGCTTTACTGGTCCCTTCGGTTGTGGCAGGGCCTCCAGGCTTCTTAGGCCAAGGAATATACAGTCCCTTGCGAACTTGTTATCTGCTGGAGAATGTGGAATCCTCCCAGCCTCAGACACCAAAGTCTGGTAAAGTAAGTATTTTATCTGCCAAGACAGGCTCTCTTCGCCTCTTGTCTCTGGCTTGTGGCTCTCCTCCTGCCACACTTCCTCTTAGGTGCAGTGCAACTGTCTGTCCCTGCTCTGCTCTGGGACAAGTCTCAGTGCTGAGACAGGCCATCAAGTTCTCTCTAACCCTGCCCCCAGTACCAGCTTTTATAGGGGCAGCCTGCTCCCCCTACTGGCCTGAGACAGGAGGCATTGCATGCTAATGTTCCCCTGACCAGAGAACCTCCCGCTTGCTTTCAGACACAGCTTTAATTACACTTGTGGCATCCAGGCCAGGGTGACACATTCCCCCCTAGTAAAATTTAGTACTCCGGGACTAAACAGTAAACAAAGACAATATGCATAACTATAAAACATTATCAGGAAAGTGACGCACAGATTGAGTTCTTAAGGTCACAGTGTGGTCTTTGACCGGGTGTCCATATCACCAATACAACGGGGAGCCTTAACCAGGTGGGGGTCTGTCCTACCCCAAGTCCTTTACAGTCTTAGTTCATTCCTGGGTTAGGCTCCGAACGCAGTCCATACAAGGTCCTGGTTATAAAAAGTCCATAACCTGTGAGTCCTTACGGTAGCTGCAAGAAACTGAAACACAGAATTACCAGACATGCATGTAACTTGGCAAACAATTCAACATTTGGCAACAGGGTTATTTACAATCTTAGCGCGCTCTATATTTTCCAGCGAGCGGGTATCTGCCCCTTTGTGCTCCTGGTTGACCTCCTTAACCCACTGTCTGGTGGTGGACCAACCTGGCTTTCCCCACTAGCGTTAGGGGTACAGCTACCAGCTGGGTGTACAGGTAGGGCAGGCAGCTGTCTGCGGGTCCTTTGGCTTACCGCAGGCATGGCAGGCTCACTGTCAGCAGAGGGTTGACTCTCCTGGGCTGCTGGTACAGGCTCTTCTGCCTCTGGAACCGCTTGCTCCTCTTCACCTTCCGGCTCTGGTGTTGGTTGTTGCTGTGCTGGTTGCAGGAAATGCAGGACAGGTACCACTATGGCATCATTTATGCGAGTCCAGGACTGAGGGAACTCTCCGAGAACGGTGCTGATCATTTCTTCCTTGACCTCTGCGGGTTCAAGGTCACTCTGATCCTCTTCTGCACTACGGAGTTGCTCGGGGCACCTTTTGAGGTGGTCTCTGGAGACGACACTAGTGGTTTCTCCTCCGTCCTTGGTGATTATGCACACCTTTGGGTTGTCGTGGTCAGACTGCAGTACGGTGTAGGGTTCCCTTTCCCACTGGTCGTCCAACTTATGTAGCCTTCTCTTCCGCTTCAGGACTTGCTCACCAGGTTCTAGGGGACCAGCAGGGGCGTGTTGGTTGAAGAGTTTTTCTTGCCTCTCTCTCACCTGGGCCAGGCTCTTCTCCACACTCTCCTGTACCTTCTTGTACTGCAGTTGCCTTTCCGTATCCCAGTCCGCATCCGGGGAGGTGTCCTCAGGTATTAGGACTCCCATCTCCACGTCTACGGGCAGCTTACCTGGTCTAGCTCGCATCAGGTAAGCCGGGGTGCAGTTTGTAGCATTCACCGGGATATTGTTGTATAGGTCTATCAGGTCCGGCAGTTTTTCTGGCCACAGGCTGCGTTCCTCCAGGGGCAACGTCTTCAGGAGATCAATGACTATATTGTTCATCTTCTCACACATCCCGTTGGTTTGGGGGTGGTAAGGCGTTGTACGAATCTTCTTACAGCCATAGAGGTTGCAGAACTCCTGGAAGATTTCAGCCTCGAACGCAGGACCCTGGTCTGTCAGGACCTGTTCCGGATACCCGTGTGGACGGCAGAAATATTGCTGGAAGGCTCTGGCCGCTGTTTGGGCTGTCAAGTCTTTTACCGGGACCACCACGAGAAAACGGGAATAGTGGTCCACGATTGTCAGGGCGTAGATGTACCCTGACCGGCTTGGAGCCAACTTGACATGGTCTAGAGCTACCAGCTCAAGAGGCTGCGTGGTGACGATGGGCCTCAAGGGTGTCTTCTGGCTGGTGCGGTCCTTCCTCCTTAGGTGACAAGGGCCACAGTCTCTGCACCATTTTTCTACAGCACCTCTCATGCCGACCCAAAAGAATCTTCCTCTTAGCAGGAACTCCAGTTTCTTCCAACCGAAGAGCCCCGCTCTGTCATGGTAAGCCCCCAGGACCATAGCTGCATCTCGCCTTGGGACCACGACTTGCCAGGTCAGCTCGTGCGTCCGGTGGTTGACAATCCTTCTGCACAACTTGCCTTCGTAGAGGAACAGCTTGCTCTTCTCTTTCCATAGCTGCTTGGCTTCCTCTGTGGCATCTGGATCTAAGCGGGCGTCTTTCCGGGTCAGCAGATCTTTCACCAGGCGGATTGCAGGGTCACTATCTTGGGTCTCGGCCCAGCTGTGGTGAGGTAGGGGATTGATCATCACGGTTGTTAGATCTCCTCCTTCACGCGGTGAGAGTATTGAGCGGCTCCATACCGGTGAAACGCGGGGAGTTCTACCTCCTCCAGCTCTTCTGGGTCTTCGTCACCTTCAGGTAAGTGAGGCATCCTTGATAGGGCGTCCGCGTTGGCATTGGTTTTGCCTGCCCGGTACTTGATCACGAAGTCATAGTTGGAGAGACGGGCCATCCACCGCTGTTCCAGGGCACCCAGTCTTGCATTGTCCAGGTGTGTCAACGGGGTGTTGTCCGTGTACACGGTGAACTTTGCGGAGGCCAGGTAATGCTTGAAGCGTTCCGTCACGGCCCACACCACCACCAAGAATTCTATCTTGAAGGAGCTGTAATTCTCCGGGTTCCTCTCGGTGGGCCTCAGCTTCCGGCTGGCGTACGCGTTCACCCTTTCTCTGCCCTGTTGGTTTTGGGACAGTACGGCTCCCAGTCCCACATTACTGGCATCTGTGTGGAGAATGAAAGGCTGGCCGTAATCAGGGTAGGCCAGGATCTCATCCCCCGTGAGGGCCATCTTTAGCTGGCGGAAGGACTCCTCTTCCGGTTTATCCCTCTTGAAGGGTGGCTTTTGACTTCTGGACTTAGACTGTCCGATCAGGAGGTCCTGCATAGGAGCTGCCATCTTAGTGAACCCGGGGATGAACCTTCGGTAGTAGCCTACCAACCCGAGAAACTGTCTCACGTCTTTGATGTTCGAGGGGCTTGGCCAGCTCTTGATTGCCGTGACCTTGTCAGGGTCGGGGGCCACTCCTTCCGCGCTTACCACGTGCCCGAGGTACTGGACCTTCGGTTTCAGCAGGTGACACTTCGATGGTTTCACCTTCAGGCCATAGCCTGCCAGGGCTTCGAACACCTCGGCCAGGTGCTTTAGGTGGTCCTCGTAGGTCTTCGAATAGACGATCACGTCGTCCAGGTAAAGGAGAACCGTCTTGAAGTTTCGGTGCCCTAGACAGCATTCCATCAGCCGCTGGAAGGTCCCTGGTGCATTGCAGAGCCCGAAAGGCATGCAGTTGAATTCGCTCAGTCCCATCGGGGTGGTGAAGGCGGTCTTCTCCTTGTCAGCCTCTGCCACAGGAACCTGCCAGTACCCGCTAGTAAGGTCCAAAGTAGAAAAGAAGTTAGCTGATTTTAGTGCGGCTAAAGACTCCTCTATTCTAGGCAGCGGATATGCGTCTTTGTGGGTGATACGGTTGATTTGTCTATAGTCCACGCACATTCTCATGGTGCCGTCTTTCTTTTTCACCAGAACCAAGGGGGCTGCCCAGGGGCTACAGCTATCTCGAATGACCCCAGCTTCTTTCATTTCTCTTAGCATGCTCTTTGCGTTCTGATAATGTGCAGGGGGTACAGGTCTGTGTCTCTCTTTTATTGGTGGGTGGCTCCCTGTGGGGATGTGGTGTTCTATCCCTTTTACTCTGCCGAAGTCTAGCGGGTGCTTACTAAAGACTCTCTCGTACTCCTGTACCACCCGGTAGACTCCTTGTTCTTGGTGCAGGGGAGTGGAGTCAGCACCCACGTGGAGTTTCTGGCACCAGTCCTCCTTTTGTTTCTGGGAGCCATTACTCTCCGCCTGAGGAGATGGAGGCAAGGGTTCCACGGCCCTGATAGCTCTGTGTTCGACCACAAACAGCTTGGCGAGTGTAGCGTACCTGGGTAAGTGTACCTCCCTCTCCCCAATGTTGAGAATGAGGATGGGCACCCTCCCATGACGGACATCAACCACCCCCCGGGCTGTCAAAATGGTGGGCCTGCTGTCTGAGTACACGGGTTCTACCATGGCTTGGTAGTCTCTACCTCTCAACCCGATTGCAGTCCGACACCAGATCATCATTTCACTTTTGGGAGGCATGGAAATGGGGAATGGGTTACTCAGTCTTACGCTACCGATCTCACCACCAGACAGTTCTACCTGCTGCCGTCTCATCAGGGCTTTTATCTCCTTGTTGAGGACTCTCTGTTGGCTGGAACTAGCATTCACCGCCACCAGTTGTAAGATTACAATTACCTCTGAAAGACAATTTTCAATCACGTTAGTACCCACAGTTATTTTAGGGTGACTTTCACGACGGTCAATGTCCACAATAATCACTCCCTGTGTCGGTAGTTCAACTTTACCAATTTTAATGGTCATCTCCTTGAACCCCATCTGCGGCACGGGTAAGCCGTTACTGGCGATGATGCTCAAGTTACTGTCTGGATACCGTGTGATATCAGCATCAGTCCAATACTGCTTAAAAAGTACATAAGGGATAGTGGTTACTTGTGACCCAGTATCCAGCAAGGCGCTCATGGGGATACCGTCCAGCACCACGGGTAAAACCGGGCGCCCCCCAACGTACTTATTACGCCAATTGTAAGGGCCTGGTGATCTTATGCCTGGGGGTTGGCCCTCTGCCCCAGGTTGGACCCGTTTAAATTACAGTACCTGGAAATGTGTCCGGGCTGGTTGCATCGACGGCAAATGGGCTGTCCACCCTCTGCGTAGCGGTCTGTGGGCCTCCCTCGGAACGACGGGATCCTCCTCTGTCGACGCCACGGGACATCCTCCAGACTTGAAGCCAGCTCGATGGGTCTTGACGGGTCCACTTGCAACGCCTGGACGGTCCTGGTCAACGCCGCGACGCTCCTGGTCAGCTCCTGGACTTGGTGGTGCAGGTCTTTCGACGGGGCTTGGTTCAGGGCCTGTGCATCAGCCCCCACGGGATCCATAGAGGAGGGCGCCGCCTCCTGGTGGTTGGTGAGAGCAGGGCGCCGAGGGTTTATAGCGCCACTGGTTGCAGATTCACGGAGCACCCTTATGGCCCTGTCCTTAAATTGGGCAAAGGTCAGGTCGGGGTTCTGAAAGAACAAGAGGCGCAGTTGGGCCCTGTGGGCGCTAGACAGCTGACCTTCTATGAATTGTTCTGTTAGCAGCTTATCCGTTTCCTGCACACTGCCAGGGTCAGTTTGTTGAATAGCCCTCAGGGCTTCCTGCAGATTTAGGGCATAGTCTCTGATGCTGTCCTGTGCCCGCTGCTTACACCCATAGAACCTCATTTTAATTTCAGCAGAGGTACGTGTGTCAAAGGTACCCCGCAGCCGGGCCAGAATACCCTTCACAGTTCTTTTCTCCTCAGTGGGCCATGATTTTACCTCCCTCTGGGCTGCGCCAGTTAACTGCCCTGTTAATATGCTGACCTTCTGTTCCTCTGTCAGGGGGTAAACTTGGAACAAACTGTATAGCCTTTCCTTGAAGTCAGTTAGGGCATGGGGCTCCCCTGAGTATTTGGGCAGCCAGGCCGCTCCAGGGATGTAGGGCAGGGAAAAGGGCATCACCGCTGCTGCAGCTGCGTTGGTGGTAGTGGGCACCTCTGTATACGACATCTTTCTCCCCCCTAGTTAAGCGTGGCCTACCTTCCGACGATCCTCTTCTGTAGGCCGCGGCTCCACTGCTGCTGCTATGGACGAGGACCTGGCGTCGCGCTCCGATGACGTCAGCGTCGCTCTCTCTCCCTTCCAGGACCTTGCGCAGCGTCGGTGCGTGGGGCGGAGCTTCGGATCTCGAGCGGTTTTGACGTCCACGCCCCTCTTCTTCCCGCGCGGCGTCCTGAAGATGGCGTCTGATGGCGGGAAGCAGCTGCGGATGGCGGGAAGACGGCAGAAAACGGCGAGAAACGGTCCAAGATGGCGTCTGATGGCGGGAATCGGCTCCGGATGGCGGGAAACTTCGCCACAGGTAAGTTACAAAAGTCTTTTTCAGGCACACAGTACCCGGTGGTTGCGGGCACGAAATCCTGCCGACTACGCCAAAGCTGACTCGCCCCCTGGGCCGTGCGGCACTCGGATCCGGGCAATAGGGAGCGATGGGGGTAGTAGTGGCAACCCGGTTCCGTGGCTCAGGGTGGTCAGGCCAGTGGTAGTCCGTTATGTGCTATTGATTATGTCCGACTACGCCACCCGTGGATTTGCGGTCATTAGGAACCGCCGCTGCAGGGCAGACCGCTGGGGCTGATGATATATGCAGCTGGGATGGTGTGACTCCCCACGGGAAGAGTGCGGTCCCAGGGCAGTGTGGTGGATGGTGGGAGTGATGGTAGTGAGAGTCCCGGTGCCGATAGTGCTGGAGGAGCAAGGAGCACACAGACAACAAGTTGCAGTCCAGGGTCTTTACTAAAACAGGTAAACTGACCCATAAACAGTCCCGGCTAGGAGGGGACCTGGATGTCTGAGAGCAACGGGGAAATTGGCCCTGGTCAGGGTGAGGGTGTAGGCCTACTGTGCTTTCTGCGCTCCTTCTGGCTATCTCCTCGTTATAGGGTAACAGCCCACGTTTCCGAGCTTTCCGTGTATTCTCGCCTGTATGGCCTGCGACGTGGGTTCCTTTCTGCTCCCAGCCTTGTACGGCTTTACTGGTCCCTTCGGTTGTGGCAGGGCCTCCAGGCTTCTTAGGCCAAGGAATATACAGTCCCTTGCGAACTGGTTATCTGCTGGAGAATGTGGAATCCTCCCAGCCTCAGACACCAAAGTCTGGTAAAGTAAGTCTTTTATCTGCCAAGACAGGCTCTCTTCGCCTCTTGTCTCTGGCTTGTGGCTCTCCTCCTGCCACACTTCCTCTTAGGTGCAGTGCAACTGTCTGTCCCTGCTCTGCTCTGGGACAAGTCTCAGTGCTGAGACAGGCCATCAAGTTCTCTCAAACCCTGCCCCCAGTACCCGCTTTTATAGGGGCAGCCTGCTCCCCCTACTGGCCTGAGACAGGAGGCATTGCATGCTAATGTTCCCCTGACCAGAGAACCTCCCCCTTGCTCTCAGACACAGCTTTAATTACACTTGTGGCATCCAGGCCAGGGTGACACAACTGGAATTGAGTTTTTCAAAGAGTGAGCGGAGCTTCGCAGGGAGAAACATAACAGAGCGCAGCAACACAGTCCTCATAATTTACAACATTGTATTGGAGTGGATTTTTTGAGGACCTCATTTGAGCAACTCCATTCTAGCTGTTTCACTAGTGAGCCGTGTAGATCGGAGTGGATTTTTTGTGGACCTCATTTTAGTAACTCCATTCTAGCTGATTCACTAGTGAGCCTTCTAGATCGGAGTGGATTTTTTGAGGACCTCATTTTAGTAACTCCATTCTAGCTGATTCACTAGTGAACCATCTAGATCGGAGTGGGTATTTTGAGGATCTCCCTGTAGCCTCCAAACTGTACTGTTTGGTGCTGAGGTGACTGGAATCGAGTTTTTCAAAGAGTGAGCGGAGCTTCGCAGGGAGAAACATAACAGAGCGCAGCAACAGATTCCTCATAATTTAGAACATTGTATTGGAGTGGATTTTTTGAGGACCTCATTTTAGCAACTCCATTCTAGCTGATTCACTAGTGAGCTGACGCGCCCCCTGGGCCAGTGCTGTTTGGGGATACCCGGAGCCGGATCAGATGGGGGTTGTAGTCTCCGAGTGGCGGTGACCCGGTCCGTGCCCAGGGTGTCAAACTCAGTGTGTGGCAGTCCTTACAGATGTTGTTGGATGTTCTTTGTGTCGACTACGCCACCCGTTGATTTGCGGTCAAAAGGCCGCCGCTGCAGAAGGGTCCGCTGAGGCTGGTGGTGTGTGTGCAGCTATGGTAGTATAACCCCCAACGGGAGGGGTATGGCCTCAGGGGGTCAGATGTAGAGGATGGTGGTTGTGGAGGTGCAGTGTGGATGGTAAGAAGACTCAGAGTCGGGCTGTGCAGTTCAGGGTTTTTACTTACTGCTGTTCTTTTGGTCACTCTGGCCTTGAGTGACCACCCGAGCCGTGCTGCGTCCACCAGGTCCTGGACTCGTCCAACCCCCAAGCAATTCTGGAGCGTGATCCTGAGCTCCCTTTCTGACTTTCCTTTCTACGGCCGTTCCCACCAGGGATCCACTTATGTCCGGCTTCCTCGGGTCTCTTGTTGGTTAAACCCTTTTCTCTGGGTTCCCTGACCCTATACTCGGTGTGCCTTCTCAGTGGATTTAGTGAGGGTCGTGGCATATCCTGCCCACGACCTCCGGTTCCTGGCTAAGGTGTGCTTTGCCTCTGCCAGCTTGGGATCCGGTACCCTTGTGCCAACCCTTCACCCTTCTGGTCTGATTTTAGGTTCTTGGGGTTCCTTCTTCTTTTCCCCTCTGGGTCTTTCTTTTCTCCTCTCTCTCTCTTGGCCTTGGAGCTGGCTGAGCCTCTCTGCTCTACTCCTCTACAAAGACTGACTGTCTGACCCTGTTCTAAGATGGTTCCCACCTTATATACTCCCTCTATGTGTGAGCTCAGGTGACCAGCACCCAATGAGCTCCTATCTTTACCCAGACTGCTCCCTCTATCTGCCCCTACACTACTGGGATGTTCCACCCCCCTCCCACTCCAGCCAGGGACAGACGCTGTCGTACCTGCACATGTATCTGGTGGGAGTACAGTAGTTCTGTCCCTCGGTAATGGGATGTATGTAGTGTATGCAGCTAGCTGAGCTCAGTCCCACACTCCATCCTTACCCGGGAGTGGAATACCACACCTCTGGGTTGAGGTGCAATACCCCTGTAGCAGCCGAGTCCTCAGGGTGCTACATTCCCCCCTGGTAAATCACAGCACGTCCTCGGGCTGTAAGAGAATAAAAACATCCACAAACATACAATTTTTTCATAAAACATAAACATATAAAACATCATATATATTAGCAGCAATAAACTTTTTTTTTTTTTTTTCTTGTTCCTCCGGCCACGGTGCGACTTGTGACCGGGTAAAGTGCAACAGTCTATTCTTGAAAAACAGTTTTCCTATAAAACCAGTAGGGGGCGCCTTAGAAAGCGCAACTATATACAAGGGGAAATGGCCGCTCTCAGTCCTCGGTCAGTGGGAATAGGGACACACGGGTTGCAGTTCACACTTGTCCCAACGGGGAACATCTTTAAATCAGCAACAGTTCACTGTACCCCGACGGGTAACTATATACAGTCTCTCTTTACCGTACTTTAATGACGGCGTCCTCCTGCTCCTTCTTTGTATTCTTCAGACCCGTCCGGGTCCTCTTGCTCCTCCCCACACCGCAGCTCCTCCTCCGTCAGCCGGTGTACATGGAGGGCGTAGGGTCCTTTGGCACACTTGTGCCGGGTAAAGGTGACCTCATCCCCTACATATAGGTCACGACCTCTGTGTCCCTCCGGCAGATGGCTTTCTACGTCTCTGCGGGTGACAAAGACGTCGCCGGGGGTATGATGGTCTCTTATGAAACCCCAACCGTGCTGCATATGAAATTTAATCGCAGTCCCGGTGGTACGGGGACCATGAACTGCACGGGGGTCTCTCCTGGTCCGGCTCTTCTGCTCCGCGCTCCGCACCTGCATCTGTTTCTCACGGACCCGCCTCTCTCTTCGTTCTCGTTCGAAGACTGCCAACTGCTGGCGGCAGCACTCCACACGCTCCGCTGCGGCTGCCCGTGTTTCTTGAGTGAACCCCATGAGGTCTTCTCCGGTGAGGTCCCACTCGAACTGTGCTTCTTCCAGCGGGAGCGGGGTTCTCCTGACGGGCTTCGGAGCCGGAATCAGGGGCTCGCACAGGGGCCTTGCTTTTTGGAGTTCCAGTTGGTAGTACTCCTGTGGCCATATAAAAGGCTGCCCATCCGGGCACGTGTGCTGGGCAAATAGATCTTCACCCAGGTGCGGCACTCGAGATGTTGAGGGCGCGGTGATGGTAGCAGCGCCCGGGTTGACCAGGCCTTGCGACCAGGCTTGGGGCACCCTAAAGGTAAAGGGCACCGTAAGGACGGCGGCGCCCGGGGTTACTCGGCCCTGCGACCAGGCCGGTGGCTCCGCGGAGGTAGGGGGCGCTGTTGGAATTGCGGCGCCCGGGGGTACTAGACCTTGCGACCAGGCCGGTGGTGTTTCCTGCTTTGCCGCGCTCAGGGTTGAGGCGCGTGACGTCACAGGGGTCGCTGCCACGGCTTCTGCTTGAGGCCTAGTCTGGAGCGGTGACGGTGCAGCGACGGGCACGGCAGGGGGAATTTCGGGCTCTGCGACGGGGAGCTGGGGCAGGCTCACGGTTTCTCGGGTCGGGGTAGTGACGTCCCCTTTACCTGCCTCCGTCTGTTCAGCTCCCTCCTCGGCGCCGTCTCCGGCCTTCACTCCTCCTGCACCATCCTCAGAGGCGGTCTGTCTCCTCGTCTCGGGTGGCGTGCTCCGCTGACGGGTTCCGGTCTGCTGGGCCATCTCTCGGCTCCACTCCGCCAGCGTGTCTCGCTGCACCTGGGCCATCCTCCGTGCGAGGCCCTCCAGCGCGGTCTGTGCACACTCCCGGTCTCGGGGGAGCTGTGCCAGGATCTCCACCAGACCTAGTTGGGTGGTTGCTTGCAGCAGGCTCCTGACCACTGGGTCGGTGCTGCCTGACTCTCCCTCCATCTCCGGGTGTGCTTTCTCCATACTCCTCTCCAGACTTCTTGTCTCCGGGTGCGCTCTCTCCAGACTCCTCCAGGCTGCACCCATCTTCACTCTTTTGTTCTGTCTCCGCCCACATTGAGGGTGGTCCCGGGGCAACTTGGTGATTGTCAGTTCCAGGGGCAGTTCCCTCACGCTGATGGACATCTCTAGCATCACAGTCTCTGTTGGTGGGGGCGGTTTCCGCTTTTGGCGCCATTCTTCGACCTGGCCCACGATGGGAGGTGGCCTCCTGCCATCCTCTGGCACGCCCATAATGGCGTCCGCTCTTCCAAGGCGGGAAATCTTCTGAAATGGCGGGAATCGTCTCCCAGTGGCGGGAAACTCCGTGGATGGCGGGAAAAAGCTGCAGATGGCGGGCAACCGGCGGGAAACGATCCGTGATGGCGTCCGATGGCGGGGACCCTCCGGAACCGGCGGGAGACTTCTTTTTGAGGTAAAGGTGAACTTTTCTTCAGGCACGCAGTACCCGGTTGTTGCGGGCACGTTATCCTGCCGACTACGCCAAAGTTGACGGGCTCCCTGGGCCAGTGCTGTTTGGGGATACCCGGAGCCGGATCAGATGGGGGTTGTAGTCTCCGAGTGGCGGTGACCCGGTCCGTGCCCAGGGTGTCAAACTCAGTGTGTGGCAGTCCTTACAGATGTTGTTGGATGTTCTTTGTGTCGACTACGCCACCCGTTGATTTGCGGTTAAAAGGCCGCCGCTGCAGAAGGGTCCGCTGAGGCTGGTGGTGTGTGTGCAGCTGTGGTAGTATAACCCCCAACGGGAGGGGTATGGCCTCAGGGGGTCAGATGTAGAGGATGGTGGTTGTGGAGGTGCAGTGTGGATGGTAAGAAGACTCAGAGTCGGGCTGTGCAGTTCAGGGTTTTTACTTACTGCTGTTCTTTTGGTCACTCTGGCCTTGAGTGACCACCCGAGCCGTGCTGCGTCCACCAGGTCCTGGACTCGGCCAACCCCCAAGCAATTCTGGAGCGTGATCCTGAGCTCCCTTTCTGACTTTCCTTTCTACGGCCGTTCCCACCAGGGATCCACTTATGTCCGGCTTCCTCGGGTCTCTTGTTGGTTAAACCCTTTTCTCTGGGTTCCCTGACCCTATACTCGGTGTGCCTTCTCAGTGGATTTAGTGAGGGTCGTGGCATATCCTGCCCACGACCTCCGGTCCTGGCTAAGGTGTGCTTTGCCTCTGCCAGCTTGGGATCCGGTACCCTTGTGCCAACCCTTCACCCTTCTGGTCTGATTTTAGGTTCTTGGGGTTCCTTCTTCTTTTCCCCTCTGGGTCTTTCTTTTCTCCTCTCTCTCTCTTGGCCTTGGAGCTGGCTGAGCCTCTCTGCTCTACTCCTCTACAAAGACTGACTGTCTGACCCTGTTCTAAGATGGTTCCCACCTTATATACTCCCTCTATGTGTGAGCTCAGGTGACCAGCACCCAATGAGCTCCTATCTTTACCCAGACTGCTCCCCCTATCTGCCCCTACACTACTGGGATGTTCCACCCCCCTCCCACTCCAGCCAGGGACAGACGCTGTCGTACCTGCACATGTATCTGGTGGGAGTACAGTAGTTCTGTCCCTCGGAAATGGGATGTATGTAGTGTATGCAGCTAGCTGAGCTCAGTCCCACACTCCATCCTTACCCGGGAGTGGAATACCACACCTCTGGGTTGAGGTGCAATACCCCTGTAGCAGTCGAGTCCTCAGGGTGCTACAGAGCCGTATAGATCGGAGTGGATTTCTTGAGGATCTCCCTGTAGCCTCCAAACTGTACTGTTTGGTGCTGAGGTGACTGGAATCGAGTTTTTCAAAGAGTGAGCGGAGCTTCGCAGGGAGAAACATAACAGAGCGCAGCAACAGAGTCCTCATAATTTACAACATTGTATTGGAGTGGATTTGTTGAGGACCTCATTTGAGCAACTCCATTCTAGCTGATTCACTAGTGAGCCGTATAGATCGGAGTGGATTTTTTGAGGACCTCATTTGAGCAACTCCATTGTAGCTGATTCACTAGTGAGCCGTATAGATTGGAGTGGATTTTTGAGGACCTCATTTGAGCAACTCCATTCTATCTGATTCACTAGTGAGCCGTCTAGATCGGTGTGGATTTTTAGATGATCTCCCTGTAGCCTCTATTCTGTACAGTTCATTGGTGACCTGAGTAGAATGGAGTTGCTGGAGCGATGTCCTCATAAGATCAAATCCAATCTAGACGCCTCATGACTGAAACCTCCAGAATGGAGTTAATTCCAGGAGCTCCTCATAGATTCCAATCTCATGGCATAGGAATTATAAATGTATGTATGCATTGTCACTTTTTGTGACATACATAATTACACACAGCACTGATTGTTCAGTTTTGCTCAAATTTGACTTTTACTGTATTTCCACCAGTCCCAGCCACAGCAGCGACATTTCTGAAGAGTGGGCGGAGCTAGACAACATTTATGTGATCATTTCTGCCACATTTGTGATATAAATTATGATAATGTCCAGCCGCTCTTCATAATGCTGGTGCTGACCAGGACTGGTGGACAAACAAGAAAAGTAAAATTTTATCAAACATGAACAATCAGAGCTTTGTGTAAGTTTTTAAACTATGAAAAGTGATAATATAAAAAACAAACAAATTTTTTAATTTAACAAAAAAAAAGCTTTCTGCCTCTCACATTTTATTAAATACTGGCATGCAAAATTTGTTTCTTCATGAATTGTGGTTGTAATCTTGTATAATGTCTGCCAAGAAATAATAAAACACCCTGCAGCAACTCCAATCTATATTTTTTTTGTTTTCTTTTACATTTTAGCCCCTTTTTGTAATACAATCTTACTATTAGCGCCATATAGTAGTTTTGGCCAACATCTTGTAGTAATGTCCCCATCATGGTTCCTATCTTGTGCTTATGTCCCCCATCATGGTACTCATCTTGTTTTATTGTCTCCCATCATGGCCATCTTGTAGAAATATCCTCCTACCTGGTCCCCTTTTTGTAGCAATCTCACCATTCGGCTCCCTATCTCACAGTAACGTGTCCCTTCCTGGTCCCCTTTTTGTAGTAATGTCTCTTTGCAGTAATGTCAAGATCCTGATCCTCATCTTCTAGTACTGTTCCCATCCTGGTCCCCTGCAGACATTAGCTGCTGGCCTGTGATTGACCCACAGTTGGCATTGGTATAGCTGAGCAAAGAGCTTGTCTGTGCACGGCGCCTGCAATATGTTCCACTGAAAAAGTGCTGACGTGCCACAATCCTCAAGGTGTATGGTGCCTGCGGCCTGCATGAAGCAGCCTCTGTGGCCAAATGTTTGAGACCCCCACTCGAGTCTATAAAGCTACAGCTGCCAATCAAGATACAGGGTGCCATGTTATACTGAGGGGCTGCGATTGGCTTGATTAGTTATTCTGTGATGACAGATTCTCTTTACACCCCGAGTGATTTCAGACCAATCACCTATTCTGTGTAGAAGTGATACAGATTTACAAGACAGTGACTTGAAGGGTCAACGTGATATTTGAAATTTTTTCTCAACATTTTATTTCAGTTATATTTTCAAGCAGATCAGGGGGTGTTCATATCCTGAGCCGACCATAAGCTGCCCCCAAAAAACTCACTGTCTTCACCGAGGGGTGCGCAGTTCAGGCAAAAGAAACGTATACACAGTCCATAATATGGATATCCATGGAAAATGGAGGGCTTGTAGTGATCGATGGGTTATTGCATTGTGGGGTGGCTAGGTTCTGCTTGAAAGTATAAGGACATTCACAAATGAAAAAGATATCATACAAGGTTTACTTAAGTCTTGCAAATAAGAAAACAGGTGTACTGGTGTGATAATTCTAAAAATACAGGTGCATCTCACTAAATTAGAATATCATCAAAAAGTTAATTTATTTCAGTTCTTCAATACAAAAAGTGAAACTCATATAGAGTCATTACAGACAGAGTCATCTATTTCAAGTGTTTATTTCTGTTAATGTTGATGATTATGGCTTACAGCCAATGAAAACACAAAAGTCATTATCTCAGTAAATTAGAATAATTAACAAAAAACACCTGCAAAGGCTTCCTAAGCATTTAACAAGGTCCCTTAGTCTGTTTCAGTAGGCTCCACAATCATGGGAAAAACTGCTGGCTTGACAGATGTCCAGAAGGCAGTCACTGACACACTCCACAAGGTATCAGAGTCTGGAGGAAGAGTGGAGAGGCCACAATCCAAGCTGCTGGAGGTCTAGTGTGAAGTTTCCACAATCAGTGATGGTTTGAGGAGCCATGACATCTTCTGGTGTAGGTCCACTCTGTTTTATCAAGACCAAAGTCAGCGCAGCCGTCTACCAGGACATTTTACAGCACTTCATGCTTCCCTCTGCCGACAAGCTTTTTGGAGATGGAAATGTCATTCTCAAGCAGGACTTGGCCCCTGTCCACACGGCCAAAAGTACCAGTACCTGGTTTACACACAACAGTATCACTGTGCTTGATTGGCAGAAAACTCACCTGACCATAACCCCATAGAGAATCTATTATAGAGAATCTATGGGGTATTGTCGAGAGGAAGACTAGAGACACCAGACCCAACAATGCAGACGAGCTGAAGGCTGCTATCAAAGCCATCTGGGCTTCCATAACACCTCAGCAGTGCCACAGGCTGATCGCCTCCATGCCACATTGCCGCATTGATGCAGTAATTGATGCAAAAGGATCCCAGACCAACTATTGAGGGCATTTACTGACCATACATTTCAGTAGGATAACATTTCAGATTTTAAAATAATTTTTCAAGCTGTTATAAAGTATTCTAATTTACTGAGATAATGACTTTTGTGTTTTCATTGGCTGTAAGCCATAATCATCAACATTAACAGAAATAAACACTTGAAATAGATCACTCTGTGTGTAATGACTCTATTAGACAACCAACAGAAGATTAGACCCCTAAAATATAACTTTTATTCGAATATGCTAAAAAGGACTCAGTAGTCACCATAACAACAAACACAAAAACAAGACAAAATGCCAGGGAACAGGGATAAGTCACACATCAGTCAGGAAGGATTACGGGCTCTATCTGTCCCTATTTTGTCCCTAAATTCTCTCTCTTCCTGACAGCGGAGGTTGGCACCCTAATTTTTGCTCCGTGGCGCCCCCGCTCAACGTTGGTGTCCCTAATATCCCTGGTAAATATCTATCTTTATATTTAAAAAACCACAATCGTGAATAAAAGATAGAGAAAAGTGAACGTACAGATTAAGAAGCCGACAATTCATCATAGATATGCATTTAAGGAGACCCAAGGGAGAGAATTTAGGGACAAAATAGGGACAGATAGAGCCCGTAATCCTTCCTGACTGATGTGTGACTTATCCCTGTTCCCTGGCATTTTGTCTTGTTTTTGTGTTTGTTGTTATGGTGACTACTGAGTCCTTTTTAGCATATTCGAATAAAAGTTATATTTTAGGGGTCTAATCTTCTGTTGCTTGTCTAGTCTTGCAATTGGGCCCCGCTTATACATCCCTTGTTCAGGTGTGTAATGACTCTATATAATATGACTTTCACTTTTTGTATTGAAGAACTGAAATAAATTAACTTTTTGATGATATTCTAATTTAGTGAGATGCACCTGTAGATAAAAGGGTTTAACTTGAATTGACGTCATAGCACAGACCTGCATCAACTCAGCTTAAACAGAACAAAACCCATAGGACCCTATTCATCATAGTTTTTACTCCAGAATTCTGTTATAAAATGCTCAATCGTATAATTTGGATGCAACTGAAGACTATGTAAAAATGTTGCAACTTTTTCCTTTCTAATGGCATTTTTATCGGTAAGTAGGCAGGGTTGTGATGACTGCTGTTTGGCAACTTCATCATGAGCAGCGGTGGTCGCTACAAATCCTCCTCCAGTAAGTGGCATAGCGCATGGAGGCGCTGTCCAGCCATCAGACGCTTCTGATGAATATGTCTCTTAATGAATCAGGAGCTGCGTCCTTCACCTCCGCCCTCTCATCAAGACATTAATCAGGTGCATAGTTCTTTAAGGTGACAATGCAGCAATTTAGCTCGAGTAGTTAATATTTTGTATGCATTTATGTACATAAATGACATAGCCGAGTGCTGGGATGGCCTATTTTTATTAGTCCTATACAGAATCCATAAATGGACGGACCGACCTGTGCTAAGCATACGTGAAAATTATTTTATCAAACATGGACATAGTCTTTCCTAAGTAACATTGGGGTCCCTGGTGGTCCTAACCTCAGCAACTTATATTTTATCCAATATGACAGTAACAGTGTGTCCCTCCCCAGCCTGTGTTTATGTACTCTATGTAATGTAACCTGCTTTAGTGTAAGGGGTGTAAGGCTATGTGCCCACGATGCAGAAATGCTCAGTTTCCGCATCTCCCTGGCAGAAAAAACGCATGCGGATTGCACATGCGGATTGCACATGCGGATGTGAAGCGTTCTTCACTTGCATTTCCGCATGCGGGTTGACAAGCGCTTTCCAAGCGATTTTAACATCACTTGGAAAGTGCTTGACAACTTGGTCACACTATATAAATCCATGCAACCGGCATGGATTTTTATAGTGTGACCGAAAGAATGGTAAAAAATAAATCTATACTTACCTTCTGATGGCCCCCGCTGTCTTGCTTCGCTCCGTCCTGGCTGCCGGCAGCGCGCGGTACACTGAAGGACCTGCCGTCATATGACTGACGTCAGCGCAGGTCCTTCAGTCCACAGCACGCTGCCGGCAAGTGAAGAAAGGGGCACCGCGAGCCATCAGAAGGCAAGAATAATATTTATTTTTTATTTTATTCTTTTTTTCACAGGTTCTATGGTACCCAGGTCCGGAAGAGAGTCTCCTGTCCTCCACACCCGGGTGCCATCCGCACATAGAAACGCATATTATCCATGTGTGCAAATGTGCGGACACAGATGATATGCGTTTCAATGCAAGTCAATGGCGGCAATTACGCTGCGTGTCCGCAAAATTAATGGACATGCTGCGGATTATCATTCCGGAAAAATACGCAGCATGTGCACAGCACGGATTATCATTGGGGAACATGGCAGGCCTTCTACCATGCATTTAAGCGTTTCTGCAGCGTTTTTGCTGGTGCTTAAATGCATCGTGGGCACACAGCCTAACAGCGTGTCCCTCCCCTGTGTTCATGGACTGTAATGTTATCAGGCCTAGGTCAACATCTCTTGTTGCATCTAGAGGGTGTGAACCCTTCCCCCATCCAGGGGCTGATCCCAGTAGACAGAACAATAGACTCATGTTTGGCCCAGTCAGTTGCGTGGGGCCTCCCGATGCTGGAGGGTCTCAGGCTGCGGCCAGATCCTCCTGGCGTGTGTGGATTGATAGAAGCCGCCACGTGGGACTGTGTTGTGTCCCTCATCTGCTGGATCCATTGAACTTATCCAAGGACTATTTCTATATTTTCCCTGGCCGGGGGCGCCCCTGGACTTGTTTCTGCTGTTATATAGCAAAAAGGAACCAAATACAGAGTATATGGCAAAGAATCAAAAAACTTTATTGTAAACAATATACAGAAAAGACATACATGATTAAAAAGGACGACACACAGACAACCAAACTGGGTGACACATATACAACATAATAATAGATGTTAAATATCTATTGGGATAAAGTACAAGAAGTGCTAGTATTCAAGTCATTTATGCACTGGTACAAAATTATGGCACATTTCATCACTATGGATATGTACCACGTGCCATATGGCCTATAGTGCCCTATGAAAGAAAGCTAAAGAAATATATTGCACTCTTACCCACATTAGATCAGCACCCAGAATAAACAAGGACCTCAATGCGTGTTTCGCGTGGTATATCCTATGGATTCCTCGGGGGGGATTGTTTAATAGGACATTCCATGTCTTTTTAAATATACTTTTGGTCCGTTCCAGTCACGTGACCGCAGGCCCTAATCATCTCCTGGACCATCAGCGCATGCACGCTGAACCGCCCGAGCCAGATACGTCACGCACGGCCATCAAGGTGAACCACGCATGACAGGGAACCAGGACTCGTTGCCATGGCCACCCTCACACCGGCCACGCAGCCCCCCTGGATGCCCCTCTACCCAGCCCATGCCCCCCTCACACCAGCCACGCAGCACCCCTGGATGCCCCTCTACCTAGCCCATGCCCCCCTCACACCAGCCACGCTGCCCCCTGGAGGCCTCTACAACATTTATTCACATGGTCAGCTCTCCCCACCTCAGTCCACTCCGGATCAGCATCAGTCCTCACAGCAGAACGCTGAACACGAGCTCCTCAGCAGAGCCATAGCCAGGGCACAGGTTGTTACACAGCTCAGTACAGGAACCTCAGCCGAGTCCTGGAACTCTTTTTATTAGAAAAGTATAAAACAAACCATAAAACACACTGCACAAAGAACAAATTGCAAAACACAAACAAGTCCAAATTATAATGTCCAGTATGAATTAAAAGGCAAAAATGTCCTGCAATGTTCATGGAACATAAAACGTCATTTCCAAAAGTCCCCCCCAGCAAGGGAAGACCTTAACCCTTTTTTTCCAAAAATATCCCCTTCCAACATTCACTCCACATTCATACCTAAACCTCCAAAACAAAACAACAAACTGGCCCAGTTTTTTTTTTTTGTTCCCACTCCCAACACCCAAGGTCCCACGATAGTCTGTGGCCTCATCACACCAGGGTCCCACTAAAGTTTGTGGCCCACAAAGATACCAGGTCCTTTTGCCTTTTTTCCCATCCATTTTAGGATGTCCAAACCACCAACCCATCCACCAAAACCCCTCCCCCCCTCCCCCCTGAAACCCCCCACCCAACCTACACTAAACCCCCCCCAAACACACATCATAATACACAGACATATAAAAAATAATATACGCAACTTTATAACACTACAATAAACCTAAAAAACTTAATCACATTACCATATACAACAACCATGAACCAAAATCAGACCCAAGTTCGGTGCTTGCAAGCCCTATATACGGGTTCCAATACCATAAAACAAAAAACTACACGTGAGGGTAACAGCCCACCACCGGGAACTGGAGACTACAGAGGCTCTCACCCTAATCTATCACACAGAATCCTATCCCTCTCTAATAAAGAAAAAGAAAAATCTGTCCCTACCACCCTACCAATCTTTCCCTACCTGTCCCTACCTGTCCCTCACTACCAACCTAATACTAACTACCTGTCCCTAAAGACTGTCCCTACGTGTCCCTCCCTACACATCTATCTGACCCTACAAATAAATATAAAATATAGAAAGGGACTAAACTAACCCTATCACAGACACACATTCCCTAACTCTCCCTAGGGCACATTAAATGAGAACCCCCTCCATAGAAGGGAAGCCCTCCCTGCACCCAGCCTCTCATACTCCAGCGAGCGCACTTTTGCCAGGTCACCCAGGATGTTCCTAATCACCTCTTCCCATGGGAGGACTTTCTGCTGGGTGGACACTAAACACCGTGCGTTCCACGTGTAAAACCTAGTCACTAAGCTAACTAAGAAAACAGTGCCCCGATCTCGGCCACCAAGGGATCTGAATGCCCCATAGGCCCACTCCGCATAGGAAAGGCCTGCCAGCCTGGGCCAGCCAATGGAAGCACCCACCCTCTTGTAGACCTCTGTATTAAAAGGACACCGAAGCAGGAAGTGCTCCATGCTTTCAAGCATGCCGCCACACTCCTCGCGGGGACAATCCCGGTCATCAGAGTTCCTGTACTTCAGGTTGTCCCTCACATACAGTCTCCCATGGAAGCAGCGCCAAGCCAAGTCCCAAAACTTCAAGGGGATCCGCTTAGAGTTTAATAACCCGAGCCCCACCTCCAGATCCCGGCTTGGGCAATCCTTGAGGGCCAGGGGCTTCTGGAAGTGGGTCAACAGAACCCTATTGTCAAGTAACCTCTTTGACAAGGTCCTGATCTCCCACACTCCCAGACCCCACCGGCGGATCACCTTCACAACCAGGGTAGCATAAGCCGGAAGATGCCCATGAGGCGTGAGAAGGTCCTTCACCCGCCCTCCTGTCTCCCATTGCTGGAAGAAAGGCCGAAACCACCCCCTACAGGAGAATACCCACGGAGGAGCCCTCTCTAACCAGAGGTTGGCGATGTTTGCCTTAAGAAAGGTGTTTACTAGAAACACCACTGGGTTGACCATACCCAACCCTCCTAGTCTCCTCGTGCGGTACGTGACCTCCCTCTTTATTAGGTTCAGCCTATTCCCCCATAATAGTTGGAAGAACAGGCTGTAGACCCGTGTCCAAAGAGGTTCTGGCAAGATGCAGACGCTGCCCAGGTATATTAATAAAGGGAGCAAATACCCCTTGGCCAGGTTAACCCTTTCCCTCAGGGTCAAAGACCAACCCTTCCACTGATCCACCTTCTGGGCGGCAATCTTAAGTCTGCCCTCCCAGTTTTGCTGGGGATAGTCCCCCGGGCCGAAACTGATGCCTAAAATTTTTGCTGTGGCCTGAGGCCCTGGAAGGGTGTCCGGGAGATCAAAACTAGGATCTCCCCCTCCCAGCCAGAGACTCTCACACTTATCCCGGTTGATCATGGACCCAGATGCCACAGAGTAGCGCTCAACCTCAGACATGACCCAGTCTGCCTCCTCTCTCGAGGATACAAAAAGGGAAACGTCGTCGGCGTACGCCACTACCCTCAAGGTGGTCTCTGGCTCCGCCCGGTCCATCCCGACTCCCACCAACGGTCCGCGTTCCACTCTCCTTAAAAAGGGGTCGATCGCGAACACGTATAACAGTGGGCTCAGAGGACAGCCCTGGAGGACACCAGACTTCACCTCAAAAGGGGGTCCGAACGAACCGTTCACAAGCGGAAAAGTCTCTGCCCCATTGTATAATACTCTCAACCAATCAACAAACCTCCCAGGCAGACCGTACCTCAAAAGGACGGACCAGAGGTACTCATGGTTAACCCGGTCAAAGGCCTTCGCCTGATCTAAGGACAGCAAGTACCCCTTCCAGTGACCTGCCCTGCTCTGCTCCACTGCCTCCCGGACACCGAGCACAGCACTAAAAGTACTGCGGCCTCGAACAGAGCAGTGCTGGGCCCCTGAAAGGAGCCGGGGTGCAAACTTCACCAACCGATTGAAAAGCACCTTTGCCAGAACCTTTCGGTCCGTATTGAGAAGTGCTATGGGACGCCAATTCTCAATACGGGACGAGTCTTTACCCTTTGACAGAATAATCAGGGCAGACTTCCTCATTGAACCGGGCAGAAAGTCCGAGGAGAGACATTCATTAAAAACCTCAGTCATGAGGGGGACCAAAGAGTCCCTAAAAGTCCTGTAAAACTCGGATGTTAAGCCATCCGGACCGGGCGATTTTTTGGGCCGGAGCCCATCAATGGCCCGTCTCACTTCCTCTTCCCTGATTGCTTCTGCCAAAACATGAAGAGAGGGGTCATCCCCTGGCTCAGGGATGGTTTCAGCCAGGAAAGCCGACATCTCATCCCGATCTGGATTCCTCCTTCCCAAGAGGTGCGAGTAGAAGGATCTGACCACCTCCAGGATCCCTGATTTGGATCTGTTCAGGGAACCCGTACTGTCAATCAGTCCTGTTACCATCTTGCAACTCACTGACATCCTGCAGTTCCTGTAGGGGTCGGGCGAGCGGTACCTCCCGAAATCCCTCTCAAAAACTAAGGATGTGTGCCTATCATACTGGCACCCCTTCAGCAAGGCCTTCACCCTGGAGATTTCCTCACGGTCCCCTCTAGTCGAGACGAGCTGCTCGAGTTTCCTCCCCAGCTCCCGATACAGGCGGTACCTGTTCAGGCCTCTGAGGCTCGAGAGCTGACGGAAGAACCCCGCAACCCTTCTTTTGAAGATCTCCCACCACTCAGACTTACTGCTACAGAGACCCAAGAGAGGTAACTGGCTCTGAAGAAATTCCTCAAAGGATTGTCTTACATCCGCTTCTTCCAACAGGGACGAATTCAGCTTCCATAGGCCTCTCCCTATCCGGGGAGTCTCTGTAACATTCAAGGAAAATAAAATAAAACAGTGATCGGAGAATTCCACCTCAACAGCGGACACTGCAGAAGAGACGGCTTCCTCCTTTAAAAGAAACCTATCTATCCTAGACCTACAACTACCCCTATGAAAGGTGAAACCTCCGTGACCTGGGGTGTGCCGGATGTGGACATCCAGCAGGCGAGCTTCGCTTGCTATACTATTAAGAGTATTACTATCAAAATCCAGCCTTCGGTCTCCGGGGCCTCCCCTATCACGGGATCTAGTTATAGTATTAAAGTCCCCACCGAAGACCACCTGCCGGCTGGTAAAAAGATAGGGCTTGATCTTCAGGAAGAGACATTTACGGTCCCACCTTGACTGTGGACCATAGATGTTAATGAGCCGGAGCTCCTGTCCCCCCATGAAGACGTCAAGGACCAAGCACCTCCCCATTTCTACCTCGATCACCCGTCTGCATTCCACCGAAGCGGCCTTAAAAAGGACCGCTACCCCGCTATACGGCTCGGCCGCAAGAGATCAGTATGAGGGCCCGCATCTCCACTCCCTCCTTGCTTTGTAAATGGCCCCCATGTCCGTTAGTCTGGTCTCCTGCAAAAATAAAATGTCAGCCTCAACTCGGTTGAAAAAATCAAAGGCCATAAATCTGGCCGTATCTGACTTTATACTGGCGACATTAATCGACGCCAGAGTCAACGGGGTAGGTTCCGCCATCATGGGTGATTGAGTTAGACGGCCTTCTTTTTGACCGTACCCCCCGATTTTTTCCGCTCACCTTCAGAGGAGGAGCCAGACTCTCCCCTCCTCTTCAGTGACACCGAGGTGTCCATGGTACCCGCCACCTCCTTCCCAGTACTGGGTTCCTCACCCCTGGACCCCAGGGCAGTACCCCCCCCAGAGGAAAGTGAGCCCCCGGAGGATGGAACCCGCCGCTCCCTGAAGGCACCTCAGATGTTACCGCCGGTCCCCCGCCCCCGACCTCCGACACAGCAGAGTCATTGAGGGCATGGAACCGGTTGGAGAGGGGGATCAGAGGGGAGCCGGTGAGCCCTTCCGTAGGCACCTTAGCGGCCAGGGGGGGGGCTTTAGATGTTTTTGCCCCTTTTTTGTTCCTCCTCCTCCGACTCTTAATGGTCTTACCGTCACCTGATTTTTTAGGCTGCTCCACCACCTCCTCGTCCAGACTTTCATACTGGGAGGAATCTTCAGAAGCAGCCACCTCCTCCCTCTCCATCCTCCTGATCTCCTCGTTCACCGCCTCCTCCCCCAGGGCCTCACGGGCTCCGGCTGCCGCTTCTGGGGTGGGGACAGACATCACCCCAGTCGCCTGAGGCTTATCCTGCCCCCTACCCCCACGGCGCCTCACCTGTTGCCACTGGTGGGCAGATGAACTGGCCTCGCCTTCCCTCACTGGCCCCTCAGCTCCTCTCCCGCCCCCACCTCCAGCTCCAGCAGAGGATGCACCGCTGGGGACCCCCCCACGGCTCTCCCCCGCCTGACCAGAGATGGTGTTAGAAACGGAGCGGGGGCAGCGGCTATACGGGTGACCTAGGTCACCACACAGATGACACCTAATGTCACCACAGGCCGCGGCAAGATGACCTACCCCACCACACAAGGCACATTTCTGCACCTTGCAGCCCGCGCTGAAGTGACGGGGATCACCGCACCTGTGGCAGGCCTTCGGTTGCCCCTGGTAGAAGATCAGGATCCTGTCTCTCCCCAGAAATGCTGAGGAAGGGATGTGGGTGACAGTACCGCCTGAGACCTTCAACCTCATCATGAAGGTCCAGCCCCCTGACCAAATGCCAAACTCGTCCCTGTTCTTTTTTGGGACGTCCGTGACCTCCCCATAGCGAGAAAGCTACGTCAAGATATCGACCCCAGAGAGTGACTCGTTATTGGTTAGAACGGTCACCCTCTTTACGCCATTTTGGCGGGACACCGCCTGCACGGCAAAGTCTCGCCAGCCGGGCTCCCCCTTCACCAGTTCAAAATTCGACCAGAAAAGCTCTAGGCCCTCCGGTCGAACAAAACTGATGTCGAAGACGGGGGTACCAAAAGGATGGATCAGGGCAAAGATGTCAGTCGCCCTGAAGTCCATCTTCAGGAGGAGCTCCACGACCCTCGCTCTTGGCGGGCACGCTTCACTGCCCCTCCACCGAAGACGGACTACATTCCTCCTGGCCACCCCCTGCCCGGCTGTCGGGAGGGACCACACTGTCTCCCCCTCCCTTTTATCTTGGAAGGCGGCCAGGCCGTGTCTATCCAGCGAAAAGGCCAGGTCCACCTCTCTTCCCTCTACCTGGATCGTCCGTTCTCCCTTCTTGAGGGCCTCCAGGAAACGGCATCACAAGTCACCATCCCTGAGGTCCAGAGGTGAGGAAGCCCCCCGAGAAGACCCCGAGGCCCCGGCCACAGACACGCCAACATTCGTATCCTCAACCACAGCCACATTCATACCCACGCCATCCCCATCCATGTCAACAGTCACCCCACTTGGGCCACTCTCACTCACATGCACACTGGGGTCACAGTTTTTCATTTTTTGCAAGCATTTTTTGCCAGCAGTTTTTCCACTGCTGCCACCTGCTGGCAGCACCTTCCCTGCCGGGGGGATTTGGGAGCCAGGTGCTGAGACTTTTGCCGGTGCCCCTGCCCCAGATAAGCCCACGAGCACAGGGGACACCGACAGGCAGGCACCACCTCTGCTGTCTGTTACAGCTGTGGCACCACTGCTCCCATCAGCTGCCAACGCTAAGCCCCGCCCCTTTCCGGGCGGAGCCACGCCCACTTGGGCGGGTTTTGTCTGCGAGGCCACGCCCCCCGCACCAGGCAGCACGGTGGGGGCCCCGGAGGCCACTCCCACCGGTGCCGTGGGTGACAGGGAGGCCACGCCCCCCGCACCAGGCAGCACAGTGGGGGCCCCAGAGGCCACTCCCACCGGTGCCGTGGATGACAGGGAGGCCACGCCCCCCAAAGCCGGCCGCGCCGGGACCCCCGAAGCCGACCGAGAACCGGGTCTACTCACAGGGGCCCCTGGACCAGCGGCACCAGCTCTCAGGGGCATAGCACCCCCTACCGTCACACCCTTTGCCACAAAAAGCCTGGCCACCCCAGCTCCGGCGGCCGGCACCAGGCTAGGCCACTCCCCCTCGGCACCCAGCGGCGGTGGAGCCCCCCGCGCTGACCCATTACCGGGCCCCTGCGCAGGGGGCCCTGACCTCACCACGGATTTTGCCAGATGAGCAAGCCCCACCTTACTCTTATGAGCCGGCTCTGCCGGAGCCGCAGGCCCCGCGCCCTTTACCTTACCAGGTTTCTGGGTCCCTAAAAGTGATCCAGATTTTTTAGTGGATCCGTGTGTGAGGGACCCAGACACCCCAGCACACGCCGCCGGAGACGCGGCCCCGGCTGTCGGTGCGCCGCCGACAGCGCAGGAGGCAGCGGCAGATGTACACGCCGCCTCCTGCACGCCAGCAGGAGCACCAGGTGCCAGGCCAGACCCCCTTTTTACAGGGGCTCCAGCACGAGCACCACCACCAATGACACCCACCGTCGGGCCGCCCTCCGCGCCATGCTCCATATCAAACACCTCGGACCCACTGCCTCCATTACCACAAACAGAGGCAGCGCTCTGCGTGCCATGGCCTATGTTCTCCCCGCTCCCTCGCTGTGGACCCACAACAGAGTCCAAGCCGGGGTGGGTGCCGGGTGCCGCACAACGGGACAGGGGGGCCCCAGAGAGGGGGACATACACAAATTTATGTGCAATAGATGTTTTCTTTTTTTTTTTTGCATTTCTCTTCGTCCCCCTCCCGGGTGCCTCATCCTCGCAGATCTCATCCCCGAACGTAAGCTGACCAAAACGTACCGGGGACTCGATCTGCTGGATCTGCTGCATGATAAGGCAGCCCCCCTCACTGCTGCTACTCCCATCCTCCTCATCCTCCCCCTCGCTCCCGCTGCCCTCTGAAGGGCTAGAATCAGACGGGAGAGCCATCTGCTCCGGGGCTATCCCGCTATGCGATGCCTGGAGATCCCTTACCAGGCCACCAGGCGGTGGGTAGGGTGCGACCTCCTCCACGCATACCTCTTCCTCCTCCTCCACTGCCTGGCCGGGGCCCTGCGACCCCTCCAGAGCCACACCGGTCACGGCTCTGAACTGGTCATCATTCCGCAGCTTCTCCATGAAGGGTCCACTGCCTGCCAATATGGTGCTCCTGCGGTCCTGCAGCTCTTGGATGGCTTGCTTGATTTTCCGGACCGCGGCGGATAGCTCAGGCTTCTTGGTGCCAGAGGCCCTCTCGGACCTCTCCTGAGCTACCCTCAACTCCCCCCAGAGGGAACTTAGCTTTTTTGCGGTGTCCTCATACTCACAGAGGTGCGCATGGACATGGGAGGCATAGGTGACGGTTGCCTCCCTCGCCACCTTGGTACCCCAATCAGGGGGCACCGCTGCAGCACCTCTGCTGGCACTCGACCTACCTCCAGAGGGAGGAGCTGCCGCGGTCGTAGCCTCGGGGGTCCTCCGGGTCTTCATGCTGGAACCCCTGCTGCCTCGGCCTGATGTTGCAGCCATAGCCTGATTGGTGTTGCTCCCACCCCCCGCCGGCTTAGACCGGGAGGTGGGAGCCGGGGGCCCAGCCCCGGAGGCCAGTCCCACTCTGAGCCTTCTTTCCTGGGAAGGGGGCAGACAAAAAGTCCCAGATGGAAAAACAAACCTCCCTTCCCAGGAGCTCTCTCCGCACATAGCTCAGTACAGGAACCTCAGCCGAGTCCTGGAGTCCTCTCCACAGTACAACTCAGGAGTAACTACAGGAGCAACTACAGGAGCTCCTCATCATCAGTCCTCCCGTCCAGCACAACGTACACACTGCTGCGGCTGCATGGCTAATATCCACTGGACTGAGAAGGCCCCGCCCCCTCCGGTGACATCATGATTCCATGAAATCACTCCTCCCCCTCAAGAAATCTACTCCAATCTAGACGCTCCCCTGTTGCTGAGGCGTGGTGACGCTGTAGCTGGGTGATTGCAGTCAGAGTAGTGGTGTTTGGCGTCTGTACTACAGGTAAGAAGATGGGACTGTACCAAGGTGATTACTACATTCAGGACAATAAGTAGCTAGATGTAGGTGTGCAGAATCCCACTCCCAATATTGTCAGGGTCTCTCACCCCCTCGTGTTGCCGGCTGTCAGGCTCCCGCACCCCCTCGTGTCATCGGCTGTCAGGCTCCCGCACCCCCTCGTGTCGTCGGCTGTCAGGCTCCCGCACCCCCTCATGTCGTCGGCTGTCAGGCTCCCGCACCCCCTCGTGTCGTCGGCTGTCAGGGTCCCGCACCCCCTCGTGTCGTGGGCTGTCAGGCTCCCGCACCCCCTCGTGTCATGGGCTGTCAGGCTCCCGCACCCCCTCGTGTCATGGGCTGTCGGGCTCCCGCACCCCCTCGTGTCGTCGGCTGTTAGGGTCCCACACCCCCTCGTGTCGTGGGCTGTCGGGCTCCCGCACCCCCTCGTGCAATGGGCTGTCAGGGTCCCGCACCCCCTCGTGTCGTGGGCTGTCAGGCTTCCGCACCCCGTCGTGTCGTGGGCTGTCGGGCTCCCGCACCCCCTCGTGCCATGGGCTGTCAGGCTCCCGCACCCCCTCGTGTCGTGGGCTGTCAGGCTCCCGCACTCTCCCCTTGTCGTTGTCTGTGGAGAAGATTAATACATATTTTAATTTTTCAGATTTTCTCTTATAAAACAAGATCCCTGAGCTTCTGCCTTTGACCGAAAAAATGGCGTCTGACAAGTCGCTGCTGTCTGCAGAAATGAACACAAGCATGGAGGAAGCGCTGTATGAACAGATGCTGATGAAGGTACGAAAGATGAATTGGAGAGGCCAGCAATCACCGGGTGAATGTCTCCTCCGTCAGCCGCCGGGGGCGCTGCAGTCTCCAACATTTACCTAATGTGTATTGTTGGCTTTAGACCCCTCATAGTTGTACTATTTTGGGGCAGGAAAAATCAGTTTGCAGAACCATCCTGTTCATGTTACTCACTGATTCTCACTTGTTGCCTCATTTCAGGCCAAACAGGAGATACAGAGCAGAATACCGAACTTACCAGAAAGCAGACAGATCAGACCCCAGCCGGGTGAGATGGGCGTCCTCTGATTATTATCCAGATTACTTTGTGCATATTATGTGACAGATACCACAGTGGGGCAGTGGGGTCTTATTGACTACAACGGTCACATGATGCAACCAATGTGGGGGTCACATTGTTTTTTCTTATGCAGTTGATTACATGTAAATGCTGCTTGGCTTTTGCCGATTTTATTGTGTTTTTGTTCATTTTTTGTTTTTATTTTTGTGTTAGGTTTCTGCATTAAAACTCGCACATCCAAAAATACCGAAATCTTTATTAACATCTGCAAGTCGAACCAGATCCCAGCGCCCCCGGACCTGATGGAGCAGGAGTTAGTCAGCATCCTGGAATCTGATGATCCCTCCGGCTATCGAGTCCCCATGAGCCTTGGAGAGCCCCACGTTGAAGTTGATAATAGTACGTTTTTTTGTTTTTTTTTATTTAATACAGCGCGTCTCTTTTTAAAGGGGTAGTCCAGAGATATCCTTAAAGGGGTTAAAATAGCAAGTATTACAACTTACTAATCCTCAATGGTCGAAGGTGCCATCTCCACAGGTTCTGGTAGGTCCACTTCAGTTTGACATCTTGTTGTTGACTTTTGAACTTTTTTGGTTTAGATTTGGGACTTAAAGGGATTGTCCACTACTTGGATTCCCCTTTAAGAACTTATACCACTTATTCATAGCAGCCCTACTAAGGTCAGTGGGTGAGTCGGCACCGCAAAGTATCTAAGTCCTGGTGCACTTTGTCCTACAGGTGGAGGCGGCTGCACGGCATACGACATAGTGATTAATGGCACCTTCTTTGAGAAAATTAAGGTAACTGCAATTGCTTATTCTGACATACGAGCTGTCTGCTCTCCTTTGTGTCAGCTCCTTACTTTGTATTTTTTTTTATTAGAATAATGAGCTTTTCAGGGAATTTTTTATCACCGTGGCCATGGATGGACAAGAGAACAAGTACGAAATGGAGCTGTCAAGAGGTAACGACCACATCACTGATATTTTCCTTGATTTTTCCATCGACCATACAAGGACTTGTTCCTTCATGGAGCAAGTTTACCATATAATATATTGAAAATGTTTATGTACCAACCTGTTGTATGGCACCGTATCAAATGCCTTTGAAAAGTCCAGATAGACAACACCAACTAAGTTTCCCTGGTCCAACCTAGAACTTACCTCCCATAGAATCTTTTCAGATTAGTTTGCAGGACAGATCCCTCATAATCATATGTATAGGTTATTCTTATTGAGGTGCTCCAGGTTAGTATCTCTTAGAAAACCCACAAAGATGTTGCCCACAGTACAAGTTAAACTTACCGGCCTATAAATTCCAGGCTCACATGTTATCCCCTTCTTGAATATTGGTACCACATTTGCTATGTGGGTGTAACGCTGGTGGATATAGACCCACTGCCCCACAGGAGGGTTGTGACTAGGTGTCTACTGGGTCTCCACTAGAACCTCTGGTGGTGAGGATAGACTGGGCTGCCGGTAGACACCAGGTACCACTTCAGGGCAGTCCCCGGGACTGCAGCAGCATTTCGGAGGTACCAGGGTACCAAATACAGGAGAGCTAAGATAAAGACTAGGTCAGACAGTCTGAGATCGGGGCAGGCAGCACAGGTTCAGGATAGAGAAAAATGGCAAGGGGGACAGGGGTTTTTGATACCAGAAAACTCTTTTAACGCTTGCAACCTCTGTTTCTTGACTGCAACTCAAACAGTCGAATCAGTCAGTAAGAATTTAGGGCACTTCCATTGTGATATTTTGCATCAGCATTTGTTAGCAGACGCCAGGAATGGATCCAAAACAGAAGAGGTGAAAGTGTTTCAGTTACTATTTTTCACTGTGTTTGTTCCCCTCTGGTTTTCAGCTTACAAATACTGATGTAAATTAGTGCCAAAAATACTCACTGTGTGAATGAGGCGAGGAAGCTGCTTGTAATACTGTAATAGAAGTCCTTATTCTGAGGATGAGTGCTGTAATTCTTGTCTTCTCTGCTCCATCAAACTCCCCAGAGCAGGGGCAACCCCTGGGGCAAAACTGCTGGCGGCAGATGTCCAGACGTATGACTCAGTGATGTTTGATGGACCCCAAATCCCAAACAAAATGAATCAGACACATACAAAATAAATACACAAAGCATTGCAATTAGGTGTCAAACGTTCTCAACTTTATTTAAATTTACATGACACCGAAAATGGCACAACCCTCGACTCACGAAGAGTCACCCTCCAGCGCTCAGGAGAGGAAAACCCCCTGTGGAGGAAACCTCTAGAGAACCATGGCTGGAGGGCTGCGCTTCCCTTGCGCTTAGAGAGTTAGTGCCGATATATGACGGAGTTTTAGAATTTGTACATATTTACAGAGAACGACATAACAAATATAGACTATAATTGTGATAAACTGGATGTGGGAGAGATCTGGCTGCGATATCTGTCACCACATTTATTGCTGGAACGAATTTAGTTGATCTGATTTCCCAGGTGGATCTACCACTTCTCCCTTACAGATCCAGCTCCGTCTCTCAAGAAGTTGGGTACTTGGTTAAAGGGGTTGCTCATTATGGATAACCCCTAATAGGATGAGTATCCCCTTCCCCTCCCAATTTATCACCCATTAAAGTCAAGGATCCATCCATGAACTCCCAAAGAAGAGCAGCTCTTTGTACATAGTAACAGAAGGGGATCCTGTTTTGGGGACCCCCCCTCTGTTACCTTCCCATGCCCCCGGGGTGTCTAAGAAGACAACCCCTTTCCCTGCTAGAACCTCCAAATTACACCAACGTTGGCACATTACGTGGGGTGGTCAAGCTCAAGGTCCTCAGGCGCATCATCAGTAATGGCGCTGATCGTGGCAGCGCGGCATTCTTTTATGGAATCTTCTTTATGACACTTGTTTATGCCCTCACAATAGTTGTCATGGTTACTACAAAGGCTATTACTGATGCAGGATCCAAGTATTAACCCTTTCATCATTGGTAATTCACTTTCATTATGGAGGCAACTAACTGCACTTGTTACCAAGCAGATGTCTTATCATTACGGCTTCCCTTAGGCACCATAAGAAATACAGATTATAGAACATGCGTACAAGTGTTTCAGGAGTGTTTTGCACTTTTTAGATCCACAGATTGGGCTTATAACTAGCACTGTACAAAGCCAAAAATTAAGAGGAAATTACTTGTAAAATAATATTATAGGGAATTGCATTTCAAGCATTTTCCTAATGTGCATTCTACATACTTGCATAGTTGCATAGGTTGAAAAAGTTTGAACTTTAATGTCCTAGGTCTACCTCCAAAGTTATACATTTTCTATTACTAGATTATTTATAACCCACAATGTCATGTTTTGTTAAAAAAGTATCCAGCCCTTCTATAAATGCTGTTATACTATCTGCCATTACTATATCTTGTGGTTGGCATTCCACAGTCTGACTGCTCTATCTGTAAAGAATCCTTTCCTATTAAGTTGCCAGATTCGCCTCACCTCCGCTTGTTATGAATGTTCCTGGTGCTTTGTAAGGTCCTGGAAAGTGATAAGTCATGTGCCAGTACTATGCATTGACCACATATGTATTTATACATATAAATGTCTATTTATGAAGGAGATGATAATTACCCTTCATAGAGGTGTTATGATCATTCATAAATTGCTTTCATAGGTTTGATCTCCAGGATTAGGAGAGATTTGGGGTGTAAACTTAATAAACAATGAGTAAAACATCAAAGCAAACGAAAAAGGGTTTGTGACCCAAACTGGTAGGTGAGACCGGCTAGCCCCATATTATACGAGGTCACAACCAGGTTTCGCCTGAGGAGGGCAGCACTAATGAGTCCTCAGGAGCGCATAACCCTGAAATATGCAGCGATTCTACACTACCCATTATAAAAGGGTAATATGCTACTTACTACCATATTTTAGCTAAGATACAAGGCATACTTGTAAGGAGAGATGAAAAAGGTGATGGGGAACAACATATAAATATACTGAGGAACGCTATACACTAGTGGCCAAAATTGAGTCAACACCCCCAAGATTTACGAATTTTTAGCATTTTGCCAATACAAATACAAATTTCATGAATGTTTTTGATTTCACAGTAAAGTTTTTAAGTAGAAATAAAATCTCATATAGAAACACAATATTAGCAGGAAATTTGTTCATTTGTCAACAAATTGGACACTATTGTCACTCAGATGACTGTGGGAGAAAAGCCATTTATTTGTCCTATTTTCATATCTAACACTAAATGTTATTACTCAGTTGGACAGCCCTTGGCCTTGATGACTGCCTGGCATCTACTTGGCATGCTATCTACCAGTTTGTGTAAATCAGATGGTGTGATGATATGAAGCCATGATTTGATGATGGCTGCAATGAGTTCCTGCTTGTGTGAAGCCCGCTGTTTTGACACCTCTCTTTTGAGGCGAGCCCAGAGATTCTCAATAGGATTGAGATCTGGGCTGTTTCCTGGCCAATTCAATAGCTGGACATTTTTGTCCTTGAACCAAGAGAGACATTTTTTAGCTGTATGGCATGGGGCTCCATCTTGCTGAAAAATAAACGGTGTCCCTTCACTAAATACATCATGTGCCGAAGGAATGAGTTTAGGCTGAAGGACTTCCTTGATGTCCTTTTCAGCATTAACTGTTCCTTCAATTACCTGCAGCCTACCACCTGCATCTCTGGACACGCAGCCCCCTACCATAACACTCAGAGGATGCTTCATGGTGGGTACTGTACCCTCTGACAACCAGTCCTCTCCAGGTCGTCGTCGAACGTAGCAGACACCGTCGCTGCCAAACATGGGTAGGCGTGTCTCATCGCTCCATATAACATTTCTCCATTGTTCAGTGGTCCATTTACAATGTTCTTTGGCCCACTGCAGACGTTTCTGACGCTGTGAGGCATTCAAAAATGGCTTTTACCTGGTATTCTGGCTCTTAACTCCGCTTTTACCAATCGTCGTCGAATCGTCCGATCGGACACTGTCAAGGGAAGAACATTTCTGCACAAAAAACGTGTCGCTCGGCAGGAAAATCCCCTTGATATTGCGTTTTTTGAGATTTTTTTTTCCCGTTCTTTAGAAACGCTGCAAAAATACTGAAACAATAAACATGAAACTGCTTCAAATCTGCAAGGATTCACTATTCCTGCTTTTCCTGGTACTATCAAACATAGCATTTTTGGGAACTTGGAGCTCTATATTACAAATATGTCCGTCCCTCCAGTTGAAAGAAATTAACATTTTCCTGGAGGGAAGTTTATATTTTACATTATGTCAGTTTTTGTCTATCGATGATAAAGTGCAGTTTGCAGCAATTTTTATTGTGACATATACCCAAATCATTCACGAAATATTTCACATTCAACGCGCGTCGGACGGGCCTGCGTGCTCTCACATGCCAGGGCTGAGTTTCAGTTCCAGTCCGACCCTGTTAATCATCTATAGTTTCCCTTCAGAGTGGAAAATGCTGAAAAATCAGAAGTTCCTGGGATCCATTTTTGAACAGAATATCAGAACCAAATCAAAACCGATGATTCAGGGAATGGACACAATGTCCCAACTCTAAGGTACAAGTCTATGGCATACAGTCTGTAAAAGACGACAGAGTAGGCTGCTGTTGAGCATCGGCGGCTTCTCTGATGTTCCTCGCTCATCTATGCAGTACATGGTCGGCCATTCAATTGATTGGATGTCTTATAATACCACATTTCCCCTAGGGACACAAAGTATGAAGAGCTCCACTCCTCCTGGTGATAGGTTATACCCAACAGATGGGGCAGCGCCACTCCTCGTGGTGATGGGTTACACCCAACAGATGGGGGAGCGCCACTCCTTGTGCTGATAGGTTATACCCAACAGATGGGGGAGCGCCACTCCTCGTGGTGATGGGTTATACCCAACAGATGGGGGAGCGCCACTCCTCGTGCTGATGGGTTACACCCAACAGATGGGGGAGCGCCACTCCTCGTGCTGATGGGTTACACCCAACAGATGGGGGAGCGCCACTCCTCGTGCTGATGGGTTACACCCAACAGATGGGGGAGCGCCACTCCTTGAGGTGATAGGTTATACCCAACAGATGGGGGAGCACCACTCCTCGTGGTGATGGGTTATACCCAACAGATGGGGGAAGTTACAGAATGGCTTGTTATGGTGCAAGAACATTGTGGACATTGTTTTTTTGGGTTTTTTTTTAACTATTTTGCCTTTATGTTCTTTATTTTTTTCCTACAGACCCTCCCAGCTAACTCCAAGCAAGTCCCTCATCTCAGAAGTTGAAAGGTTTGGGTTACTTTGAGGTTTAATGCATGCATTTACTTTTTTTAGAATCCCATCTTACAAAAGATATAGGATATCCAACTTCTTGGACTCCAAGAATAAGGGGGCTGCAGCCTGGAAGTAACCCCGCTGCCCTTTTTAAAGAATATGCTGGAGTGGGGCAGCTACCCGGATATTCACTGTGCAGGAGAACTGCAGCTAAGCCCATTCACTTTTCTGGATCTATGCTGTCGTTCCGCTGCACAGTGGAGGCCATGATGCCAATGTGCAGGGAATGACTGTGAAAGGGGCTGTTCCTCATTACAAGCATCAGTGCCACTTTATTATATTAGAGATTGACCCCAACAGATCATAAATTGATGGTGTACCCTTTAATATACTGCTTCCTTCCTTTTTTTATCAGTTCACCCGTGAAACCAGATTACATGATTGTGGCGGAACCTCCTGTAGGACACCCAAGTTTTCTGGTGGCTGAAATCTCTTTACCTAAAGTGGTGAGACCCTCAGATGTGGTTTAGGATTGTGATCTTTTTGCATTTCATGTGATTTCCAATAGTCTTCCCTTATTAAAAGTCTGTGCCAACCTCGTTCTACCAGTCCTCCTCTGCCAACTTTTATCATCACAGCTTTGATGTGTCCACAGTAGCCAATTGCTGGCAGTTGTGACACATTTGCTGGATGATGATGATATAATTTTTTTTTCATACCATGGTGGGTTGTTTGCAAGCTGTTGGAATGGGAAAGAATGACTCTGTCACCAGAGAACGACTGTTCAAACCAAGCACAGACAGCGGGACCAGTCATTTATATAAACCTTCCCCCCTGCTTGTTTCCCCTCCATCTCCACCATCACCTCTTCTTTGACAGTTCTGGCTTCATAGATCCAGAGAGGAGATAGAGGGAAAACAAGCTGGTGGGAAGATGTATATATTATACTAGATGGTGGCCCGATTCTAATGCATCGGGTATTCTAGAATAGGTATGCGGCCGACCGGGCGCAATGAGCAGAGCTGTGTTTAAATTTTGCGCCAAAATCGCTGATTGGTCACGGTTGCCGGCCTCGACCAATCAGCAAAGTGGTGTTAAAATTTGGCGCCTAAATCGCAGATTGGTCACGGCCGGCGGTCACGACTAATCAGCAGAGCGGGGTTTAAATTTGGCGCCAATAATGCTGATTGGTCGCGGCCAGCGAACGTGACCAATCAGCAGAGCGGTATTTAAATTTGGCACCAATAATGGTGATTTGTCGCTGCCGTGACCAATCAGCAGAGCTGTGTTTAAATTTGGCACTAATAATGCTGATTATTCACGACCGGTAACCGCGACCAATCAGCAGAGCGGTGTTTAAATTTGGCGCCAATTTCTCTGCTTGGTCGCGGCTGGCCACTGCAACCAATCAGCGAAACGGTGTTTAAATTTGGCGCCAATATGGCTGATTGGTCACGGCCGCTGGTTGCGACTAATTAGCAGAGCGAGATTTAAATTTGGCGCCAATACTGCTGATTGGTCGCGGCCGGCGACCGCGACTAATCAGCAGAGCGGTGTTTAAATTTGGCGCCAATATTGCTGATTGGTCGCGGCCGTCGACCGCTACCAATCAGCAGAGCGGGGTTTACATTTGGCGCCAAAATTGCTGATTGGCGCGTCCACCAGGTGCGAACAATTAGCAGAGCGGGGTTTAAATGTGGAACCAAGATCGGTGATTGGTCGCGGCCAATCAGCGATTTTTAACACAAATGGACCTTTGTAACACCATGCGGATACTGTGGGGACATCAGCGGCTAGGGTGTGAAGGGAGACCGGGGAGCGGCGCTGCGGGTCAGGACACTTCTGCTCCGAGCGCCCGCTCATGTCCCGGGTTCTCCGAGCGGAAGTACCCGCACAGGCAGCGCCGCTGACATCCATGCGGCTAGGGTGTGAAGGGAGGACCGTGGAGCGGCGCTGACATCCAATTGGTCGCGGCCGCTATTTAAATCTGCTGCACAAATCGGTGATTGGTCGCTGTCTTGGCCCGCGACCAATCACTGATCTTGGCGCCAAAGTTAAACACTATTGTGCTGATTGGTCGTGGACGCTGCCCGCGACCAATCACCGATTTGGGCGCCAAATTTAAATATCGGCGCCGACCAATCACCGATCTTGGCTCCAGATTTAAACACCGCTGTGCTGATTGATCGCGGCCGATATTTAAATTTGGCGCCCAAATCGGTGATTGGTCACGGTCAGCGCCCGCGTCCAATCAGCACAGCGGTGCTTAAGTTTTGCGCTAAGATCAGTGATTGGTCGGGTCCGAAGACTGCGACCAATCATCGAATCGTCTTGGTGAGGACCGGGGAGCTGCGCTGCCTGTGCGGCTACTTACGTTGCGAGACGCCGGGACATAGCGGGCGCTCGCAGCAGAAGTATCCCGACCCCCAGCGCCGCTCCCCGGTCCTCCCTTCCGCATGGAGGTCAGCGGCGCCGGCGGTCCTTCCGCTGCTACCGGCCGGTAGATAAGCGCCTCGTGCTGCTCATCTCCTGGCTGCATCTCCGTCCCGCAGATGGGTCCAGCGGTAGGGTTCTTTCTGCTGTTGCCGGCCGGGAGATGAGCGCCTCGCGGCGCTCATCTCCCGGCTGGATCGCCGCTCCGCTCCGTCCCGCAGATGAGCCGCTAACGGCCGCCATCTTTTTTCAGAAATCCCGCGGCGCTGATTGGCCGCTGCCGGACCAATGAGCGACGCGGGATTTCCTGGACAGACAGACAGACAGACGGGATAAGACGATTATATAGTAGATTATTTAATTATATAGTGCCATTGATTCCATGGTGCTGGTGCATATAAATGATGTTATAATGATGATATAAATGATGAAAGAGGCTTGTTGCGATAGTGTAGAACACGCCGCTCTTTATTTTTTCTATATTAATGCGACATTTGGAGGAATCGCACAGAAAATGCTTTAAATGTATTTATTTTTTAATTTGATTTTTCTCATGTCCATGATTCACATTGCGTTAAATGAGGCATAATGAAGATTAAGAATGTTTCAGCTGTATCCTTCATCAGACAGGATAATGTAGCTTAAGGGGACCCACTTGGTTAAATATAGGGGTCAGTTCTGGTCTTCCCAAAAAGCAGATTAAGTAGTCACCACACGGGAATCTGGTGATTACTGGGTTTGCTTTTGGGGACCCCAGATTTCTTCATATAACCGACTGGGCCTTCTGCCTAATGAAGGCTACATTATCTGAAATTCTGGTACCATTCATTATGCCTCACTTAAAGGGGTTGTCTGGCACTTTAATATTGATGATCTATCCTAAGGATATTCCATTAGTATTAAAGTGGTGGACAACTCCTTTTAATGCCGTGTGAATCATAAAAAATATTTGAAGCATTTTCTGTGAGCAGTTACTCCAAGTGTCAGATTTAATGTATGAGACGTCTGGAGCTACACAGTAACTTCTAGTTGGCCACATATCAAGATAAAAGTTTAGATTTTTGTGCACTTGTTGGTTACAACTTTCTTTCCCGTACAGAAGCATTCAGCGACATAAGCGTTGTTACCACGCTGGTCTTCTCTTTACAGTCTTCTGCTAGATCTCGTGTTGGACTTGGGTGAAGACAGAATAGTCTTAGTCGGACGTCTCGATTTGTATCATCTAGACGTCTTCATTCCTTACAATATCATCCAAGAACAAAGTGGAGCTCAGTTCAACAAGGACAGTAAGGTGAGACAATAAAGCAAAGTTGGACATGTCTTATAGCCCATTCTGAAATCTCCTTCTTAAAGAGGTTCTCTGAGAAAATGTATAAAATAAAATTTTAAAAAATGTATACATTTATTTAGCAAAAATAAATTGTTTTAATTAGGGGATAATTCTATGTGAATACTTTTATGCGCAAGAATGGCAAAAGTATTCTCGGAGTGATACCTTTACTGGCTAACCAGAAAAAAAATATATATATGCAAGCTTTCAGAGCACAGAGGCTCCTTCTTCAGGCAATATTACAAATGAATTCATAACATTTGTAATCCTGCCTGAAGAAGGAGCCTGTGTGCTCTGTAAGGAGATTTTTGTGTACTCATCGTCAAATCTCTTTCTCTTAGCCTCTAATTGGGGGACACAGGACCTTGGGTTTTATGCTGCTGTCCACTAGGAGGCGACACTAGGCTTAATCTGAAAAAGATTAACGGTGGCTCCTCCTCTGCAGTATACACCCCCTGACGGCATCAGCCATGTTCAGTTTTGTGCAAAAGCAGTAGGAGGAACGTAACATGAATAACATAATTATGTCTATAAGAAGGCTACCGCCCAGTGGAGAATGTGTGTCACTTCTCGCATCGCCTGGGCACTGCGGGTCCCCCCTTGGTGATTTACGTATGCCACAGCCGTGGCATTGTCTGACTGTACTCTGATGTGAGTGGCTGCCAGTAAATGATGGAAGGCTCTCAACGCCAGGAGAATGGCACGAATATCCAAGATGTTGATGGGCATGGTCGCTTCTGTTGGGGACCACTTGCCCTGTGCTCTGTGGTGCAGGTGTACCGCATCCCAACCCATCAGGCTCGCATTGGTGGTCAGAACCTTCCATTGACTCGTGAGAAAGGATTTCCCCTTTGTTAGCGAGGTTGGTTTGAGCCACCAGTGCAGGGATCTCTTGGTTGATGACGTCAACTGAAACTCCCTGTCGAGGGAAAAAGGATTCCTGTCCCATGACTTGAGGATGGCTAGTTGGAGAGGCCTGAGGTGAAGCTGGGCAAATGGGACCGCTTCTATTGCCGCCACCATCCTACCAAGGACTCTCATGGCAAACCGGAGAGACTGAGGGGGTTTGCGAAGTAGGATGCGGACCCCTATTCGGAGAGGCAGTGCTTTGTCCTTGGGGAGGAGTACTAGACCCTTGAGGGTGTTGGATAACATTCCCAAAAAGGTCATAGATTGACTCGGGGTTGGTGATGACTTTTTTAAGTTGAGCCGGTGCAATTGGTATGTGGAGGCATGCGTCTTGAAAGTCTATGGAGGCGAGAAATTCTCCCGTCTCCATGGACGCAATGATGGACCGAAGGGACTCCATGCGAAAGTGACGTACCCGTACTTATTTGTTGAGCTGTTTTAGATCCAATATGGGCCGTACGCTGCCTCCTTTTTTGGGGACTACGAATAGATTTGAGCAGAACCCTTGGAAGCGCTTGGCCGTAGGGACCGTTACTAAGACACCTGCTTGGAGAAGTAATGAAACCGCGTGGTGGAAGGCACGAGCCTTGGCTGGCGGTTTTGGGGGAACAGACAGGAAGAATCTGTTTGGCGGGTTGGAAGTGAACTCTATCTTGTATCCTGAAGACACTAGTTCCCTGACCCACCTGTCTTCTGTAATAGGCAGCCAGAGCTGGTGAAAGAGCAAAAGACGGCCGCCTACAGGTGGGGTGTCTTCCAGAGTTCGTGAGTCATGATGAGGAGGAAGTGCAAGACTTTCCTCCCTTAAATTTTGACTGGCCTGCCTTTGTTTGCCAGGTTTTGTCCGACTTTTGCGTCGACCTCGAGTTGTCCCAGCGTGGAGCGCGGCTGTTATTCTTTGCTGGTCGCGAGACGGATCAGCCGGAAGAGTTCCGAAAGGATCGGTAACGTGCCTGATTGCGCTTTTTGTAAGTGTGTTTGGGCTTCAGTTGGGGGAGAGAGATACTTTTACCCCCGGTGGCGTTGGATATCATTGTGTCCAACTGTTCACCGAAAAGCCGACCACTGAGGTACGGGAGGTGAGTGAGGGACTTCTTTGAAGCTGCATCTGCTTTCCATTCCTGCAGCCAGAGGATACACCGAATTGTGATGAAGCTATCCCGGCTGCACCCATTGCAGAATCCAGAGCTGCATGGAGCTTGTAATCTACCACGACTGCTATTTGGGCCGCTTGGTCCGACAGTTCAGGGGTAGGTATTTTGTAGGCCAGTTTGTAAATTTTGGGCCCAGGCCAGGATTGCCTTGGCAGCCCAAAAAAACTGAGGCGAACGTGAGAGCCAGGGAGGCCCCTGCGGCCTCGAAAATTGAACGGGCCATGCATTCCACCTGCCGGTCTGCTGTGTCCCTGAGGGTTGAGCTATCTGGCAGAGAAAGTGCTGCTAGTCTGGAGACTGGAGGATCCACTTCAGGTGGATCTGTCCACTTTTTGGTGACCTCCTGTGGAAAGGGGTACCGCGCCTCCAGATATTTGCGATTAGTAAACTTTTTCTCAGGTTGTGAGAACTGCTTTTTAAGGATCGCATTAAACTCTGGGTGGTCAAAGAACACCTTAGGCGGCTTCAGGACTCCTTCAAAGGAAATTTTATGTCCTGGTGTCTCCAGGGGTGGATCAGAGATGTCCAGCACCCAATGGATAGATGAGATTAAATCATCAACTAGCACTGTATTGCCCGGGCGAATAGGGATCAGGGACCCTTCGGTTTCCTTGTCTGAGTCGGAATCACAGATGTCTTCCGAATCCTGTATCTCGCTAAGGCGACTCCTGCTGGGAGAACCGGAGCGGAGACCTTCTCTGGTCGGGGATGGCTGTGGGGATCTGCGTTGTCTGTCCCTGTCAGGGGACGGTCTAGATGAGCTGTGAGTACGGTGTCTCACACTGGAAGGGGATGACCGTGTGGTATGGGATGATGCAGATGGGGCCAGCGATGCAGAGTGGCTTTGCAGAGGGGGCCAGCAATGCAGAGAAAGTTATAGACTTCACAGCCGAGTCGAGACTGTAGCTGTAATTTTATCCCACCTTAGTGTGCTGTAGTACAGCGCCGGTAAAATCCAAGATCCTGTGCTCCCCAGAGACCAGCTGGCGACCGGTATGTGAAGCGTTAACTTCCTTCCGTTCTCCCTCTGCTGGTTAATGGCCGCCGGAGTGTGGAGAAGAAAGGGGGCGGAGCGCTGGAAAGGCGGCCGTATTGCTAGAAAGCGCGCCCTTTCAGTTCGTCTCCGCCCCCTGTATGACACTGTGTATTGTCATATTGGTCATCCGGGGGGCGGGGTGCGGAGAGTGGGCGGCGGCTTCAGCTAGGCGGTATAAATTTAGAATGTATGCCCAAAAGGGCTGCAGACCGGCGCGGTAGTCCGAGGGGGTACCGGATCTGAATCGGACCCCCCCCCCCGGTTTTTAATGGCAGGAAAGGCGGTGGGATACTATATTAAAAGGGAGCCCTTAAAGGGTTCCTCTGAGGCACTGTAGCGCTGGTGCCGGCAGAGAGACAGAGCTGAAGCCAGCCTGTGTCTCTGTGTGCCCTTCTGCCAGTACTGTCCCCCGGTCCATCAGGAGTCTGCAGTGGAGCTGCGATTCCTGAACGTTGGTGCAGAGCGACAGCTACTGGGAGCTATATATTGCTGTCTGCACAAATCCTACCTGCGGTGTCTAAACCTAATGCCCCCATGAGGGGGATTGGGGAGTGTCAGGCAAAATGTATTTTTGTCCAAGTTTTAAAAATGAGAGATGTCTTAAATCTCCATCCCCTGCTCATTTAGAATGGTCCTACATAGAATTCACTCTTGCTTTCCCCAAACAAGGAATTTTTATTACCGCCATAAAACCTCAGCCAGAGCAAGCATACTGGTGTAAACTGGAAATTCCCTCCAAAATCCTATTGTCTAACTGTACAAACTTTTAATGTCGAGTTTAATAATGCACATGACTGTCACAAACACAGGGACCACATTTTTGGGATGTTCACCTTTTTCCAATTATGCCGGTATATCTTACATAACTGGGAAACCACCAGAAACCCAGGAAATGGGTTCTGATATTTGATATCCATCTTCATGAATATTGGTGACGGCAAACATGATGTATCCATCTTGGATGTGAGACCCCCCCATACCAAGATATGAAATCTGAAGGCTTTTTATGTCTTAGGCAGCTGGGTGGGTTCACAAAACCGTGTGAGGTAAACAACATGGGTGTCTCCTAGTGTTTTGGCCCCTTACTAAAAACCAGAACGGACATTTTACTTCATTCTTAACCAGGGACGTCAGACGCAAGCACTCTTCGCTGCGTGGAGGAATCACACCTAGTTTCCGGGGAGCCGTGCCCCCCACACAATCTGAGACCATCACCTCGTGGCGCAGGTTTTGCTATTATTTACCCCTTGTATTTTAATAACTGTTTTATGCATATATGTAAATTGTCTCTTTTATAAAATCTTGTATATCTTTTGTAAACACTGCCCACTTTCGGGAGTATTTCATTATTATTTACCAGCTTCGTTCTTCTTGTCCTATGTCGAGCAAACACGTTCCTCACCCGCTAATTCACGTTACCTAACAGGTACCCGATCAACCTGTTAAGCGATCGGTGGTGGCAGTATACCGGTATTTGTGATATTGTGGTTTGAGGGTGGCTGGACGGAGGCATATATACGTTCCTGGAAGGAACTGGTGGTATATATACGTCCTGTCACATCACGTGCCACAATAGTCGACATAAATTAGAGCAGCTGCGCCCGTGCTTATCCTCGGTCAATACCGTGGTTGACCAGCAGGATAAGGGGGCGCCAGAGGGCTGCAAGGTCTGACCAAGTGTTTTTCGTGACAGGGAGGGTGCTGCCTTCACAGTCAGGAGGCTGCAATCCTCCCTCGACCTCAACCCAAGACCAAAAGGATTTGGGGAAGGAGGGGGGGTCTCAACTTCGAACCAACACCCGAGGGGCTGGGGAAAGAGCGACATGGTAAGGAGATGTCTCGACTTCAACTGTGCACCCCTAGAAGGGGGCAGAGGAGGAGCCATGCCGGGGGTCTCTCCAGAGACCCACTTATCTTCATTTGTAACTCCATGGAAAAAGAAAAAATCAGAAAAAAATGGAGTAAAAATCTTTAGGTGTGCCTTCTTGCGACACTAAGCAAAAAACTGAACATGGCTGACGCCGTCAGGGGGTGTTTACTGCCGAGGAGGAGCCACCGTTAATCTTTTTCAGATTAAGCCTAGTGTCGCCTCCTAGTGGACAGCAACATAACACCCAAGGTCCTGTGTCCCCCAATGAGGCGACAGAGTAATATATTTTTTTCTGGTTAGCCAATAAAGGTATCACTCCGAGAATACTTTTGCCATTTTTGGGCATAAATGTATTTACATCAAATTTTCTGGCTAGCACGGTACCACAATATAAATTTGTACTGTACATCGCAATTACAGGATAATAATTGCTTATGGACATAATGGCCAACGATGTCAGCAGCCATCCATCCTAGATGGGTGAAGGTAAACTGTTTGAGACGGACATCTCTGACCTACCTGTGGGAATCAAGAATTTGCATCTATGTCATCGATTGACTGACTGATCACATCCATGAGTCAACATGCTGTAAACCTGTCATGATGAGTGAGCAGATAGATAAGTTCCTGTCAGGGTGAGGGGCAGCATCCTATCACAACATATAGTTGCCCAGAGACATCTGAATGCATCGGCTTTCCTTTATGCCATTCATCAAACATGTCGTATATTTTGTGTATAGCGAGTCACAAGCCTCGCACTGCTCTGCGTTTTATCATTGGTTCTATGAGCTGCAGTAAAACGTGACGTATATTCCAGGTGCTGACGATCACAATGCCGGTCCAGCCAGCATAGCGGTGGGCTCAGAAGATCAGCTTTGGAAAACGTTCCTCTTATATAGATCCTGTGGATCCTACTTACATTCGCTGCTGTTTACATTGTATGCTTACAATTCTATTTAGACTTCAATATGACTCCAGAATAAATTTTTGTCTTTCTTATACTTGCCGTATATTTTTCCCAAGGAGGGGGTTTAGGTATTGTGCTTTTTTCTTTTTTTTTTTTATTTCTACTGTAATATTTCATAATATCTGTGAATAAGTCTTGAAAATAATTTGCATTGAAAAGGTTGAGATCCTCTGAATCTACATGGATTTTTAGGAATTAAAAATCTACAGCAGTAAATCTGCAGCAGAATTTAAATTTTGCACCATGTCTGGATTTAGTAGCAGCTGCCCCTTTAAATGGAATATGTCAGCAGGTTTTTGCTACCCCATTTGAGAGCAGCATAATCCGAGGCCCTGATTCCAACGATGTATCACTTACTGGGCTGCTTGGTGTTATTTTGATAAAATTACAGTTTTTTTTTCTCATGCAGATCTCTGAATGCTGAGCTCTGTATAATAACCCCACCCACACCACTGATTGGCAGTTTATATACAGTGTACACAGAAAGCTGCCAATCAGTGGTGGGGGGCGTGGTTGGACTACGTGGCAGCAGGTTTACTAGTCCTCTAGTGATAATCTTCTGCTGATAAAAGTGTGATTTTTATCAATACTACAACATGCAGCCCTGTAAGTGAGACGTCCCTAGAATCAGGGTCTTTGTCTCTACATCATGCTGCTCTCAACAACAACCAATATATAGTACATCCGACAAGGGGTCAATGTGTTAAAAAAGACCTTTATTATAACAATTTGGGTACATGGCGGCAAAAGAAAAGAGCACACACACATATATATAGTAATACCATATAATAGTGAGGAGGTATAATGTAAATATTTGAATTGCAGAGACATCAGGGCTGGATAGTAGTAGCTCCAATTGTGCTAATGCATACTGATAGTATATCCTAGGTCACATAGTAAAAGGATATAATCCTAAATAATAAAAGCCAATATAGGCATTCCCAAGATAATGACCTTTTGGTATATACATATATCAAGGGTTGTATTATATCCAAGTAGGTTAATTCCCAAGTAACAATAATGTTGCATTGGATTCATTCATACCTGGTATATTTTGTCTGCACGTCTTGCAATAGCTCTGGGCTCAATGGTCCTACTCCTAGTGTGGCGCTCACCCCATCATGCTGCTCTCAGAATAGCCAAGAAAAACCTGCTGACAGATTCCCTTTACAAATAGCTGAAATGGCTCCTAGATACCAGAGAAGGAAAACTTTATTAAAACGGTTTTGTTTCCTAAATAGAAAAGCAAATTAAACACCACTGGATAATGTGGTGTGTGAAACCGTCCATTGGATTGCTGTTTCGGGTGGGCTCAGGAGCAGAGCCCCCATCCTACACAGCCGACATCTTGCTGTAACAGCAGCAGCCAGAGCGGAGCGTGAATCACTGCTGTTTAACCATTTATATGCCGTCAATCACTGATGACAAGTTAAATAGCGCAATCGCCGGTACGCTATGCAATGTTACTAGAATTTTTTTTTTTACTTTTCCATCTCCTTGAATTACTTGTTGTGGTTTGCGGATCCATTGACTGGCCAAGTGGAAGGGCTGCAGCCGATCATTCATGTACGTAGCAGATACACATTTCCATGTGTAAATAGGCCCTTATAGAAATCAATCAATAGAACGTATACCTGGATATCTAGGTTTATTTTTTGCATACATTTAAAGAGGTATAAGTCATGGCATATTACTAGGATGTCATTCTTGGGGGTCTGACAGCCTAATTTAGAAAGAAGTGGATGCATTATTTTCCCCTCACCCATTACAACACACCTTGAGAGAGGGATCCGCCCCACCAAGGACAGGAAACCGTCTGAAATAAAAGGGCGGTACCTCTCCCTTGCTTCAGTTGGTTTCCTGTCCTTGATGGGAACCTGTCTGAAGAAGGGTGTCTTCTTACCTGGGCCCGTTCCGGTGTGGAAGTGCGGGCACCTGCCTGTGCACCGGGTTCCGGGTCCCAGAAGCGCCGTTCGCGGTTCCCTGGAGCCGTGTTCGAGCAGGCGCATGCGGTTATGAGGGCTCCGGCTCCCCGCAGACCGCTGCGCTGTCCTCTCCCTGCCGCAGGCTCCTGGGTGGTCGCACGCTGGGAGCAGTGTCTTCCGGGTATGACGCGCCTGACGTCACGGCGCGGTGCACTCTTGGAGAGGCGTGCCCGATGACGTCGGGGGCTGCACCCGGAACCAAGATGGCGGCGCCCTGTAAACGCTGGCCGGCCGTTTTTTTTCAAAGATCGGCCGGTGGGTGTCAGGAGGGGGGAGGACACATGGACCGGAGGAGGTCCGGATGTGCCCTATTTAAGGTGGGGGCCTCCTGACAAGCGCTGCTTATACTCAAGCTCGGGTGTAGCAGCTATGGCAGACCAGGACAGCTAGGTGCAGCAGCAGCTGACCCCTCCACCGCATCAACGCCAGCGGAAGAAGCAGTCGGACACCTCGCACACGGACGGCCGCTCCAGCAACCGCAGCGGCAGCAGGAGGAGTAAGGTGTCGGACGCTTCAGGGCCATCCAGAAGGGATTCATCTTATGTCCCGCCACAGCCTCAAAATCCGGTACCCTTTTGTGACTTCAGGGGTGAGTGATCTTCGTGAATGTCACTTAATAGTAATGGAAAGTTATTATGTCCTTCATTCCTTAGGAAGAAGAGTAGCGGCAAAAAGAACCCACTGGGTTTGTTCCTTATGCCAGGCCCCCCTTTCCATAGATTGGCAGAAACAGCTTTGTGCAAGCTGTATTAACCAAACGATAGCGGAGAGCACCCCGGATTTCGCTTCTAATTTGAGGTCCGTAATCCGTTCAGAGGTGCAGGATTCCCTGTAAGGCTTACTAAAGTGGAAAAAGAGATCCCATAAAGATATCTCCTCTGACTATGATTTATCCTCCCAGTCAGAGGATCTTTGCCTCGGCATCCTCCTCTTCATCAGACAGTGGTAGGCCCTGTTTCCCTATTGAGGATACTGACAAGTTGGTCAGAGCGGTCAGATCTACCATGGGGTTGAGGGAGGAGAAGGCAGCCAGGTCCCTGGAAGATATGTTCGCAGGCCTGGAGGAAAAAAAGACGCTCCTTTCCAGTGAATCCCCAAATTCAGACCCTTATAGACCTGGAATGGAGGAAGCCGGAGAAATCAGGAGTATTGTCCTCATCCTCTAAAAGGAGGTACCCCTTCGAGGATAATGTCTCTGAGTCCTGGGACAAAATTCCTAAAGTTGGCGGGTCTGTCGCCCGATTATCCTAAAGATCGTCCCTACCCCTGGAAGATTCGGGCAGTCTAAAGGATGCTCTGGATAAGAAGGCAGATTCCTTCCTGCGTCACACCTGTGAAGCAGCAGCAGGGGGCCTGAAGCCAGCGGTAGCAGGCACTTGTGTCGCTAGGTCACTTATGGTGTGGCTTCAGCAATTAGGAGACCAGCTAAAGGATAAAAAGATGTCCAGAGATAAAATCCTCTCCAATCTGCCTTTGCTACAAGCAGCATCTGCTTTTTTGGCCGACTCCTCAGTGGATTCAGTTAAACTCGCTGCCAGGTCTGCAAATTTGTCTAATGCTGCCAGACGAGCCCTGTGGCTCAAGGGTTGCCCGGGAGACCTACAATCTAAGCATAAGCTTTGTTTTCTTCCTTGTGATGGTAAACTTTAGTTTGGCCAAAAACTGGACGAGTTTTTGGAGAAGGCTGGCGACAGAAAGAGAGGTTTCCCAGGGTTCACGGGGGAAACAAAAAGGTCCTATTTTCGGAAGAAGAGATTTAACCAAGGTCGCCCTCCGGGATAAAGGAAAAGATGGGAGCCCAGATCTAAAAAGGACTCTGGTTACATGCTTGGAGGACCATCCTCCAGTTCCAAAAAATCTCCCCAATGACGCGAGGCTAGAGGTCGGGGGAAGGCTTTCCCATTTTATCCCAGCTTGGGAAGCCATCACTTCAAATCCCTGGGTGTTGGATATCATAAAGAACGGCCTAAAGATACGCTTCTGTCAGGTCCCTCACCGAACCTTCATGATCACCTCCAGGAGGAAGTCCAGGGAGGAGCAGATGGCTCTAGAATCAGAGGTATTAGACTTAGTCAACAAGCAGGTCCTTCACGAAGTTCCAGTTTCACAATGGGGAGGGGATTTTATTCCCCCCTGTTTGTGATAAAAAAAACCAAATGGGTCCTTAAGGACCATTGTCAACCTCAAAAGTCTAAATCAGCTGATAATCAACCAGACTTTCAATATGGAATCAGTGAACTCTGCAGTGAAACTCTTACACCACAATTGTTTCATGGCAGTCATCTACCTAAAAGATGCCTACTATCACGTCCCAATCCATCCAGACTACCGGAAGTACCTAAGAGTAGCCCTGTTCATCCAAGGTCAATTGAGACATTTCCAATTCACTGCCCTACCTTTTGGACTCTCGATAGCACCGAGAGTATTTACAAAGGTTATAGCGGAGGTGACAGCTTTTCTCCGAATCAAGAACGTGGTGATTGTTCCCTATCTGGACGACTTTCTGATAATAGGGAAATCGGAGGACCACTGTTCCTCTCAACTTTTAGAGGTCCAGACAGCTTTATATCACCTGGGGTGGTTAATAAATATTCAAAAATCAAAGCTATCCCCCTCAAGGACTCAGATCTTTCTGGATTTGACCCTAGATTCCCAACGCCAATCCTGTTTCCTCCCGGAAGACAAGGTTTGCAAAATAATCAGCCTGGTCTCAAGGGCAATAAGGTCTCCCGTGATGTCCTTGAGAGAAGCAATGTCCCTACTAGGCTCCATGACTTCCTGTCTCCCGGCAGTCAAATGGGCCCAGAGTCATATGAGGCTTCTTCAGTGGGAGGTCCTGTCGGCTCAGAAATCCTTCAACGGACATATAGGAAAAAAAACTCTCCGTCTTTGGAGACAGTAAACTCCCTCTCCTGGTGGACAAACAGGGAGAATCTGACCGCAGGCTTACAATGGTCCAAACCAGTCGACCACACAATTACAACAGATGCAATTGGCTCCTGCTGGGGGTGTCATCTGGCAGAGTTCTCAGTTCAGGGGCTCTTACTACGTCACGAAAAAGAAGCGTCATCAAACCTAAAAGAGCTTTTGGCCGTGGAGAAATCCTTGATAAGCTTCCTTCCCCACATACAGGGTCGCCATGTCCAGATCAGGTCCGACAATCGGACGACAGTGGCATATATAAATCACCAGGGAGGAACAAGATTTCACTCCCTTATGGTAGTGGCAAACAGGATCCTGCATCTAGCAGAACAACATCTCCCATCCCTCAGTGCTCTTTTCATCCGGGGGTATAAAATTCAAGAGCAGATTTCCTCAGTCGCCACACTTTAAGACAAGGAGAGTGGCCTCTAAACCCGATAGTCTTCCAAAAGATTATCCAGATATGGGGGTCACCGGACATATATTTGTTCGCCACCAGGGCGAACAGGAAGGTGAAGAGATTCTGTTCACTAAATCCAACAGAGAATCCCTATGCTGTAGACGCTCTCCACATTCCCTGGAAGTTCAGGAAGGCCTACGCCTTTCCACCGATAGTGATGATCCCGGCAGTTGTGAGGAAAATTCGGGAGGAGGGGGCGAGGATAATCAGATCCCTGGGTCCTGCCTGACAGGCCGGACCTTCTCATCCAGGGGCCAATATTCCATGCACAAGCCAAAGGTTTCCATCTGGCGGCTTGGAATTTGAGAGGTTGTTACTGAGCAATAGGGGGTTTTCACCAGGCCTAGTTTCTACCCTGTTGGGTAGTTGAAAGCCCATAACAACTAAAATTTATTCCAGAATCTGTTGAAAATTCCTGGATTTTATAGACTCCCCATTGTCGGATAAACCTCCAGTTAGAGAAGTCCTAGAGTTTTTACAAAAGGGACGTGACCTAGGGTTGGCTACGGGAACACTTAAAGTTCAGGTGTCCGCCCTAGGGGCGATCTATAATTGTAACCTGGCAGGGAACAGATGGGTCTCTAGATTCATTAAATCCTGTTCCAGAGCTAAGCCAGTTCGGGCTCTTCCTCCCTGGGACCTGAATTTGGTTTTAAATGCACTCTCTGGCGACCCATTTGAACCCCTGCAGGTTATCTCTCCAAAGATCCTCACCCTCAAAACCATCCTCTTTGTGGCCCTAACGTCGGCCCGTAGGGTGAGTGACCTGCAGGCCCTTTCTGTTGATCCCCCATACACCCAAATTCATGATGACCGGGTCGTCCTGCGTACAGATCCATCGTACCTTCCAAAAGTTGTATCCAGATTCCACTGTAATCAGGAGATTGTACTTCCCTCTTTCTGCAGTAACCCTAAAAACCCTGGGGAGGTTAGGTTCCAAAATCTAGATGTTAGAAGGGCATTACTACAGTACATAGACATGGCCTTTCAGGGGAGTAGGAAAGGTCACGGGGTATCAAAGGGAACTATTGCTAGGTGGCTTAGGGAGGCCATTTGTCTAGCTTATACATCTACAGGTGTTCCGGCACCGGACGGTATTAAAGCTCATTCCACCGGAGCTGTTGCAACCTCCTGGGCAGAGAGAGCAGATGTCTCGATTGACCAGATATGTAAAGCTGCTACTTGGTCTGCACCATCCACCTTCTATAAGCACTATCAGTTGGATCTATCCTCCTCTGACCTTACCTTTGGGAGAAGGGTACTTCAGGCGGTGGTCCCTCCCTAGGGTGCTCATATTTTCCAAAATTCTCTCAAGGTGTACTGGCATGGGTGAGGGGAAAACACCAAGGTTACTTACCGGTAGCCAATCTTTCCTGAACCCATGACAGCACCCGTAGTCATCCCCCCCCCCCCTGTCTTTCTCACGCCCTGGTGAAGCACTTTACATTTTGGGTGATATATATATATAGTAGGTGTTGGTTATGTGTCTAACCTTTTCTGGAGGTCCTCTCAATGCTCTGTAATCCAACTGAAGCGAGGGAGAGGTACCGCCCTTTTATTTCAGACGGTTTCCTGTCCTTGGTGGGGCGGATCCCTCTCTCAAGGTGTGTTGTCATGGGTTCAGGAAAAACCGGCTACCGGTAAGTAACCTTGGTGTTTTTTTTCACGCTCCCAATTTAACAATTTGAGTACAGTTGGATCTATTGGGTTTTTTTGCACTATGGGTGGGTGGTTGGGAGCACAGCTGTGCAGGAAAAAAAAAAGCTTATAGGTTCTCAATTCGTTCATTCTTGGGATCGGTGGCGGAACCAGAGGTCGGACCATCACCAATCAAGATATTATATCCCTTCACACTCATCATTGCTCCCAATTAACAATTTGAGTACGTGCATATTTTTTTAGGGTATTTTTGTGCAATGGGTGGGAGCACAACTGTGCAGGAAAAAAAAGCTGATAGGTTCCCCATTCCTTCATTCTCAGAATCAGTGGATGGAACATCGCCAATCACAATATTATATCCTTCTCACTAATCGTTGCTCCCAATTATCAATTTGATTACGGTTATACCTATTGTTTTTTTAGGGTTTTTTTTTTTGCACTGTGGGTGGGTGGTTGGGAGCACAGCTGTGCAGAAAAAAAAAAGCTGATAGGTTCCCCATGCCTTCATTCTCAGGATCAGTGGTGGAACCAGAGTGTGGATCATCTCCAATCAAAATATTATATCCTTCACACTCATCGTTGCTCCCAGTTAACAATTTGAGTACGGTTGAACCCATTGTGGTTTTTTAGGGTTTTTTTTTTTTTGCACTATGGGTGGGTGGTTGGAAGCACAGCTGTGCAGGAAAAAAAAAAGCTGATAGGTTCCCCATTCCTTCATTCTAAGGATCGGTGGTCAGACCATCGCCAATCACAATATTATATCCTGGCAATATGCCATAATATTATATACGGAGTTGTCCTCCTGGCAGTTGCCGTGATCCTCTATTCCTTACCTGCTACCTCTATACTGTATATGAAATGACAATATGTGAGAAATATTAATAATGTTGCTCTCATTTTCTAAAAAAAACAGGTTGGAACACAAACTCTCAATTAGTTGTTTTTTTATTTGTTTACCAATCTAAAATGTCCACTTTGAGGCACCAGAGATAAATGCTGGCATATAATGTACAATGCTCCCGTCCCTAGCAGTTGGCGTGTATCAGGCGACATCGCAGGATCTTCAAGTAGCTGTCAATCTTGTGGGAATCTCTGCGGAAACACTGAAGCAAGTGGTAGACGGGGAACACGTAGGAATCGCCCTGTGGTGCCGTTACATCGATTGGTCCAAACCACTGGGGGTAAACGTGTTCTAGATCAGTCAGCATCTGCAATAAACAATGGGTGAATGTGGGTGTAGAATTTGGTTGGAGTAAAGGTACAATCTAACACTACAATTATCCAAACGTTGTGCCTATTACAGCATTACCACCAGTCACAAGCAAACTCAATATCTTCCTAAAAGGAAAAATATTGTGGATGGACATGCTTTCTAAAAGGGAATCTGTCAGCAATATGATGTAGGTGCTGAGACCCTGATTCCAGCGATGTGTCACTTACTAGTCTGTTTTTAGCTGTTTCGATACAATAAGTGTTTTATCAGAAGGAGATTATCACTACAGGACTAGGGGTCTTGTGCTTCCTAGTCAACCTGCTCTAATACAATCAACAGTGATCGTATCAAAATGACAGCATGCAGACCAACAAGTGACATATCGCTGGAATCAGAATTTCTGCCCCTACGTCATGCTGCTCTCGGATTACATAAAAACCTGTTGACAGATTCCATTTAAAGAGAATTTATTGTTACACTTATTGCCGCTTCTCAGCAACTCTACTTTTTACTCAGTCAGTTCCGCTTTGGTTTATACTCGTACCATATAGCCTAAATTCATGACCTACGTGAAGGAAGAGAGGATGTGTGTGATAATAATGCTGCTTACTCTCCAGAGATCCTGTCTATTCCTCCTTGAAGAATCCTGGTGTGCTCCTCAGCTTCTGTCACTTTTTTCTCCATGTTATTTGGCGCCCCCATGGACAAGTACTGCAGGGGTTGGGTCCAAGAGCGCAATCATTTCTTTCTAAGGCTCAGCAAGTCTTCGTGCTGTGGAAGCAGTAGACATCAGTTAGGAGGGATATCAGGCTGAGAACATATAGAAAATCATATGCCGAAAAGGGAATGTACCAGAAGTTGTGGATGCAAGAAAGTGCCCATGATTCCACTCCTCCGGGTCACACGAAGTGATGCAATACCCAGTGGTTGGTTAAGAATCCATTTATTTAGAAGCTAAAATAAGAGGCGTTTCCTGGACGTCCTGTCCACTTCATCAGTGCATAGCTTGTGTCCGGTATAGCAAGGAGTGGACATATATATACAAAAAATGTGAAAACAACTGGCGCCAAAACAATGTGGCCGTGAAGGCAGAAAAATACAATCAATAAAAAGGCAGAAATTTGAGTATCCATCAATGTATATATGCATCGGGAATAAAATATTGCTAGCATGATTAAAAATTAATTAAAAACCGATATAGTTCAATGCAAAAAAAATATAATAAATAATTAAAATATATATACAATTCCTGAAGCAGGAATTGAACCTGGTGTATTCGCAATCAAATGGATCATGTTTAGATCTTAATCATGGTACAACCCTCTAAGCCACGGGTGCTCATGTATATTGTGATTGATCTTGTTCTGATAGGAGGTAATAAACGGATATTAGACGATATATCTAACTTATACCTACATACTAAACAAAATAATTTTAATTCTTCTTATAATAGAATATGTGATCGTATCGGCAACATGAATAATTTCTTTAGGAGTGTGTCCGTATTATCGGTGTAGTACTAGAGAATAGTCGTGCGCATTAATGTCCACTAGGTGGTATGATGAGCACTGAGAGTGTCCTAGGGAATGGTGCAGACTACTGAGAACAGAACGCAATGATCATAAGAAGAAAGGAAACTGAACTCAGTGAAACCCTGGATCGGGACAGTGGATCAAGAACAAGCCAAGACACATGTTCCTGACCATGTAGAGGTCAATTATATTTGTCAGTGCTTTCAAATAAAAACCTCTGATGTTTCATTGAGACCCCAAGGTTTCCAAGTATTTAGTTGATCTATCCAGTATATCTCTTTCCTATTGAGACCCTGAATTCTATTGGGAGTGGTGCATGGAATATGCTCTATGGGCAGGATTTTAAGACACCCAAAGTCTTTATTGTGATGGATTGCCATATGTCGTGATAAACCATGTTTTAAAAAACCTGTAGCGACATTATGCCTATGAGAATTTAGTCTTTTATGAAAGGGTTGCATAGTTCTACCGCCATATTGCTTGGGACATGTGCATTCAATCAGATATATGACAGAATCAGTGTCACAGGACATATTACTATTTATTGTGAAGCGTTCATTGCTTGATGTGGATGCAGAAGTGTCGGCTCCATGAGTAATATTCATGCCGCACATGCCGTTCTTTTTGCCACATCTGGTGATGGTTTTATTCTTATTATTGATCTTGCTACAATCTAGAGTAGAAAGGGTGTGTATCCGACGGGGGGCTCAAATGTTCCTTAGAGTGGGGGCTCTCCTATACACAATGGAGGGTTTTTCTGGGATAATCTTCTTGAGTATCGGATCATTTAACAGAATATGCCAATTCTTCTGCAGAATATCTCTAAATGATTTATGCTGAAAATTCTATGTAGTGATGAATTTTACACAGCGCTCATAGGACATTTTATCTGAATTAGATTTTAATAGAAGTGAATTCTGGCTACAGGTGTCCCTTACCCTTTCACATGATTCGCCAACAAGATTTTTGGGATAGCCCTGTTGTAGAACTTTCTGTTTCAGCATACCTGATTGCTCTGAAAAATCATTTTCAGAAGTGCAATTCCTTCTGATCCTCTGAAATTGATTAAAAGGAATATTACGCAGCCATTTCTGGTAGTGGCCACTGCTGTAGTGGATGGAACTATTCGCATCCACTTGTTTAAAATAAGTCTTGGAGCAAATCCTATTGTTCTCTATAAATAAGGTCAGATCCAGAAAATGAATACTGGTGTTATTTGTATCGGAATTGAAGGAAATACCCCAGCAGTTGTTATTTAGAAAACTGGCAAGGGCTGAGGGTTCTGCGATGTCCTTATTAAGAATGAAAATTAAGTCGTCAATGTATCTTTTGTAAAATATAATGCCTTCCCAAAATGGACCCCCATAGATGAACACCAGTTCAAATATGCCCATGAAAATATTAGCGAACGTAGCTGCGACCTTTGACCCCATCGCGGTCCCTTTGATCTGATGGTAAGTGTGTTGGAGGAAAGTGAAATAATTGTTATTAAGGATGAAAGATAACCCAGATAGAATAAATGATTTGTGGGAGGACGACAGGCCGGTGTCTTTGGAGATCATATGTTCAACACATAATAAACCAATTTCCCAATCAATATTGGTGTAAAGGGATGTAACATCAAGGCTTAAAAATACAAATGATTCTTCCCATTGGATGTCCTTAGTAAGGTTGATGAGGTGGCTGGAGTCACGAAGGTAACTCCTCAACCTTTTAACATGGGGCTGAAGGAGAACATCAATGTACTCTGCATGTGTTGTAGATTGGCCATGCAATACACCAATAATATCACATGATCACGTTCTGTACGTGGACCGGAAATACATGTCCCACTGAGCACAATTCCCAGTATGTTGTATAGGGGGCGCTGTGCCAGGCCAGGATTTCCCCTCCTCGATGCAGTGTCCTACAGTGTCCTACATCTTCTCCAGTACAGCTGCTCACAGATTAACCTTGGAATAAACCCGCAGCGTCCCTAATCCCTCCCCACTCACAATGTCGCTGATTACTGGACACACGGCCCCGGGATGGACGTCGTGACTTACCAGGGTCAAGAATCAATGGAGAAAAGACGACTTCATGGGAATGGGACCTGTTGTTAATTAAGTGCCAGGTTTTTATGTTTTGTTTGTTTGTTTTTTTTACGTATTATTATCTATATTAAAGTCTTGCAAATTTTCACACTGGCAATCATTGTACAGGAGGAGGAGGAGAAGGTGAGCTGTGACATCACCTATTGTGAATGGTGGATCCTGTGTTATCTACTGTATATAGAGGTGTTATCAGTCATTGTACAGGAGGAGGTGAGCTGTGACATCCTCTACTGTGAATGGTGGATCCTGTGTTACCTATGTGTGAGTGTGACGCTGACCGGCCGTGACGCTACTTCTGGTTTGCCGGCGGGAATGCCGCCGCATTCAAACCGCTGCCACGACTGAACTTGCACAACTATAAAAAGACCACATCTCCCCCTGCCACTATATTTAACCCCCTGGAATAAGCTAAATTGCAAAACGCGCGTCAGGGCCTGTACCACATCTTCAGGTAGTATCTCTTACTCTCTGCACTATGCAGCTATGTATTAATCTGTTTTAATTTCTACCCTGCCCAGTACCTTTCTGCACTATATTCAGCACGTTTTTCTTAAAGCTATTGGTCTCGCGACCTATTCTTATGAATTTACAGTATATATTGCTCAGACCTTATTTGTGTCTAGCAGGATTGTTTTCCGCTTAAGTACATTGCTATGTCCTCAATATATGTGCAGTCTGGGTACTCCACTGTGTAATTATCACACGATGTTAAGCACTTTTCTATCCTTCTACTTGTAGTTCTAAAAATGTAATTATTGTAATTTATGCTCATTATTGAATCATTGGTTGCATACCATTTCTTTGCAGGAATTTTTCCCCACTCTTACTGGACTTGTTCTCCGTGAAATACGTCTTAGGGCAGCTTATACATGCAAACTTTAATAGGAGTTGTTAATAGAAAATGAATTAATCTGTGCTGCTATAACTATACACAAATAGTGCTTTGGCTCCTCCATGTGGATCAGTTTGGTACTGCCAGTGGATGTGATTAATCCTGCTTGGTTTCCCCTTGTTTTAAGTATGTTTTATACATCTTGGTTTTGATTAATAAAATACTGTGTATGTTGATTCTGGGTGGCATTTGTTTCCATTCCTTTATAGGTTTTTGCAATTATTTGGAGGTGCCATGACAATATGGGCCGTTTCTAGGTTAAATCTATTTGGAAGAGAAGCCATTGAGGTGACCATATCAGTTGTCACCCAGCTTTCCCAGGACCTGATAAATCCAATGTCCACTGAAAGATTACATGTGCTGAAGATTATAGATGTATAATGGCAGCATCTAGTGGTCAAAGGCGGTATTGCCATTATCATATACTTAAGCCTCATTTACACTTTGCAGTTCAGGACGATCAGGTTACGTGTAGATTTGATTACATTATTCCGAAAGTGACCACTCACCCGTTGCTGGATTCTTAGTAGCGTACGTCTGCCTTCCATTCGGTTTTATCCATTTGCCACCGATAAAATGACCAAAGCTTCGTTCGTGACTGTCAAGCCAGGCCTAGAGAGGGAAAAAAACAAATAAAACCATAAGTATAAAAAGATAAAAATAAAATCATAAAATCAGGGAAAAAAAAAAAAAAGACTGATAATGAGAAATCAGGCCTCGCTCGAGAGGCGGCGCGCACTCACCATTCGAGAGGCGGCGCGCACTCACCGCTCGAGAGGCACTTACGGCCAGTGGTGTTGTCACGCCACTGATTCCAGCTGTGCTCTTCCCCATACTGGAGGAAAGAGCTTGTAAGCGCTGCTCTCTTTGCCTTGGAGATCAGTCACCAACGATAGACTGCAGCGGTATCCGGTATCTTAGACAATGAGCCATTAACTATAGAATTAAAAATCCAAGGGTATTTAGCAAAGTTACCCGTTATCAAGAGGACTTTGACATTTTTTGGCCATTGATCATGATGAGAAAAAGCGTTTATTGCCCGCCTTTTGATGGAAACCACGCTTAGAAATGACCAGAGAGGGATTGTTTGGTTTAAAATCTTCTATTGTAAAAGTCGTCTCAAAAATCAGTAATCCACAAGTGAACCCCATGGCAAGTGCTCACTTTTCCTGCAGCGCCACCACAAGCAAAGTGAAGAATTGCAAGTGCTATGTGCAAATGCATATAAATCAATCACATTAGACAAGGTATAGTGCACAGGATTACACATCCAATATAGTCACAAAGAATATAAAGTGCTTATAGTGAAATAGGGAGCAGCAGGTATGACCTGAGTTTGAAAATAATGGCCCCAACGCGCGTTTCACACGATGCCTCTTCCAGGGGGATGGTTATCCTCCCATTTATTTTGAATGATGCTATTGTGGACTTGCTAGCTTTATATGTATAGACGCTAATACCATTTGGAATTACTTAGAACTACTGGCCTATGCATACGCTGCTAACATATGGAGCTTACTCTTGATTTTCACTATAAACTATAACTACTAGTGAACATCAGCTCCCTCCAGTGGTATAGTTTGATATGATCTTTTTTTTTTTTTTTTTAAATTTTGCTAGTTATTTTCCCTTTTAAAAAATATGTTAGCTTTTTTTGGTAATAAAGATTATTATTTCTATGCTACTGGCTGTTTGCTTCCATTAAATTTGTAGGTTGTTGTTGTTTATAGGGAGGTGCCGTATATACTAATTGTGCCTGTAAGTAGGCTTAATGCTCTTAAAATGAACAGGCTGAGCAAGTGACGCACCATGTACTTGACAGTATTACAGCTCCTAGATACGTGGAGCCATCATGTGGGACAGATAGATTGTGGATTACAGCCTCCAGTGATATAGGGGACACGCGCGGCTCGGTCTTATCTTTAGGTCTCTTACACTCTGCAATCACCGAAAATCCACCAGACTGTGAAGGTCAGTGATGAAATACCATGAAGTGCAAACAGATTTTCAACTCCTTCATTCTGATGTTCTTGGGGGTGATGACCCACCGGACTGCGGGGGAGTGACCCCATATAATGAGAGGACAAGGCCAAGGAGGAAGACACAGTGTGTACAGATCATGGGGACTTATCAATGATACCGGGGAGAAAAAACATGGACCAGGGAGCAAGATTGTGACCACTGTAAAAGTCAGCATATATGCAGAGTTAGAAAAAGTTTATTTTTTCAGTAGGAAAAGTTATAAAACTTTTTAAATCACTTTATCAGGGAATTTGTCCTCATTCCTGTAAAAAAAAAAACCATGCTGGACAAAATAAATGAAAAAAAAAATTGTATTTAAATTACTATTTAAAGGGAATCAGAGCAGCATGATGTAGGGGCAGAGAGTCTGGTTCCAGCGATGTGTCACTTATTAGGCTGTTTGCTGTAGTTTCAATTCAATCTGTTTTATCACTTGCACAGCAGTCCAGTTAATTTGTAACTCCACCACTGATTGGCAGTTTGCTGACAGTGTACACAGGAAGCAGCCAATCAGGGGTGTGGGCGGGGTTATATACGGCTCAGCATTCCGAGATCTACAGCAGAGAAAACAGGGATTCTATCATAACTGCACCAAGCAGCTCAGTAAGTGACATCACCGGAATCAGGGTCTCTGCTCCTATATGATGCAGTCCTCAGATTACATAGTAAAACCTGCTGACAGATTCCCTTTAAGGGTAATCTAACAAAAAAAATCTTCATTGTGGCTGCACTGGGACAAGCATATTCATAAAATATTTGCCTTAAAGAACTGAAGATTTTTTTTTTTTTTTAGCTTTGAAGCTGCAGATCAACTTCAGACAAAGGGTTACAAGATGACGCTGGGCTCCTGGAGGCACGAGGATCCTGTTAAAATGTAGCCTGCACTGACTAACAAGAAAGGAACCTTTGTCCATTCCCGGTCATTGTGATGTATAGGGAGCCATGTACACAGGGGAGGCCGCGGCTCCCAGCCAATCCCTGCAGACCTGGGGGGCGAACGCTCTCAAGTCGCCTCCGTCACGCACTGCTATACAATACAGGAGCAACAGCATTAACTATTTGTGGACGGATTTCAAAATTTTGAAAAACTTGATCAATTCAGGGCCCCATAGAAGGTAAAATCATTATACACTCGCCTCCCGCAGCCGCACCGCTTCAGCATTGTCAGCGCTGCTGCTACCAGTAGTGTCAAGTGACCACTGCAGCCAATGAGCCGTTGCTGATCAGCTGCAGCGCATCAATATTCCGTAAAATCGAACAAAATAGCAAAGGCTGCAGCCAGTCAATGGCCACTGATTGACAGTGTGGTGCCATGTAACTGCTGCTGCCAATCAAAGAGAACAGCAGCGCCGACAATCAGTGATGGAGGCATGGTTGGACCAGGAGGCACGAGACACCTCGTCATGTAGTGATAATCTCCTGCTGATAAATCACTGATTTTAATGAAAAGGCAAAACACAGCCTAGTAAGTGACACATCGGTGGAATCAGGGTCTCTCCACCCTCATAGTGCTCTCAGATTACATAGCAAAACCTACTGACAAATTACCCTTTAAGAAAAGAGTGGCGATACAAAGTACCTATAAGACAAAACTAGAACTCTTCCAAAATGAAGAGAAACCCGTCAGCTGTTTTGGCATTCTCGTCAGTACAGGGCAAGGCTTTAAATTGGATCTTAGGGGGTACTGCAGACACCACTAGATTGTGAAGAGAAACATGCCAGCAATACTGAAGCAGCCGCCTATAAATGGTGCTTCAATCTTTTTTGAGGAGGCTTTAGCTGTACTTTATACTACATTCACTCACAGTGCACCCGTCTCCAACCAGTGGCAGTATTTTTGCCTTTTGGTGTATACCTTTTTTATCCCCAGGGAGCATTGCCTCGCTTTAAGACTCGGTGCATCAGCTGCTGTTGTCCACACCTTCACCACAAAAGACCCCTGTCCTGGAAAAATAAAGGGGCTCAGTTCCCTCCCCTTCTTTTTTTGACTTCCAAAATGCAATGATCTTGATTGGCCATTTTTTGTTTTTGGAATTAAGGAAGGAAAAGAGCTCACTGATACCAGAGCGGTCCTGTAATAAGAGTCCAGACCTCCTCTGGTATTAATATGAGCACAAACACTGCGCCCCTGCCGGAAGCTTCATGCAGCCGTATATCACCAAGCACAATGCAGAGTGTCGGATGGAGTGGTGTAAAGCCATCACCACTGGACTCTGGAGGAGACGTGTTCTGTGCAGTGACGGATCACACTTCTCTATCTACGTCTGATGGAGGAGTCTGGGTTTGGTGATTCCAGGAGAACACGACGGCTCCTTTCTGATCTTTCTCAAGGAAAGAAGACGCCTCCAGGAAGTCGTGTACAAGTCATGTGCAACAACGAAGAGGAACTGGAGGATTACACAGAGCAAAACCTTACCAAGCCATCACGTGAATCTGATGAGGGAAACAGTCAGCAATCTGTCCTCAACAACCTCCAATCTGACCTCAATCAACATCTGGATCGGAGGTCTACAACTCCAAGAAATGGCCACATCATGGCATGATGGGTGTTATAGTTCCCCAACAGCCTTGAGTTACATATATAGAGAAGGATTCATCTACTGTTGAAAAAAAAATCCCTTGGATCCTGAAGTTATTTTGTTATTGACTAATGAAAACTTTCACAAACATTAAAAAAAAAAGTTTCTAAAAGTTAATTAACTTCTGATGCTTAAATGTTTGATCAAAATTTAAAAAAAAAGTGTTTTTTTCTTTTCTTTCTAGAAACAGCGCCACTCTTGTCTGTTGGCGGTGTATGGTATTGCAACCCAGCAAGATGGTTGTACGGTCTGATACAGAGTGCAATGTAATATTACCTGGTGGTAATATCCAGGTAATGGAAACGGGCTTTGTATATAGACAGAAGGTGACGATTTGCCGGAGACTCTCTCACACCATTAAGCCGCATTCACACATTGGTGTTTGTCACCTTGTTGTGCATTATCCCGACTGACGCACATTTTATGGGGCTATTCTCTTTTTTCGTGGACCGAGGGTCTGCATGGACCAAATATGGGAAAAGAACGGAACAACAGATAAATTAAAAATACTTTTTTTGTCACATTATGATTTATAAAAATAAATTTAAAAAAAATCACAAAAAAAATAAAAAAAAACTAAAGTCCCAGATTCATCATTTGTATATTTTTAAGTCACTTATTTATTTTTTTGTCTTATGGTCACCTATTTTCTTTTGAGCACGTGTTCAGAACTTTTGCCCAGAATAAAAAATGCTCTAATTTTTTTTTTCGCTATTTTTTAGTGCAAAAAGCCACAGGTTGCAACATTTCAGCGAAAAAATGCAGATGGACATTAAAAAAAAATCCCTCTGGGGTGGGAGATGGATACATTTAAGCAAAAACATCTGAGACCTCCAACCTGTGCCGACAATGGGAAATAAATAAATCAATTAATAAATAAATAAAGTAAATAAATAAAAAAAAATGGACATATAAAATAGACTTTAAAAAAGGCGCAAATGGAAAGAAAAATACGATTTCAGGAAACTCATTCACTTTGCTGGTCCTATAAAATGCAGCGATTTTTTTTTTTTCCTATGGAAAAATTGCAACATGTGAATACGCCTTTAATAAAACTTAATTGACAAACTCAGAAGATTGCAAACGCATATAAATCCGGATGCATTTTTTTTTTTTTATTAGCGGGTTTTCCCAAAACTTGTGTTGTGGAGTTCAATATCCGCGATGTTGTTCGTTTATTTTAGGCGACCTTGCTGCAAAAAAAAATGCAAAGTTGCAGAAATCTTTCCGTGTTCACATGCTGCAGTTTTTTTATGCCAAAATACATTTTTTTCTGATTATTGCTGCATTTTACCCTTTATTTAATGCAGATTTAAAGCTAAATTTTAATGCAATCTTTTATCACTAAATTTATTTATTTTTTACCAAAAAAAACGCGCTGTGTGAACAGGCCCTTACAGCAGACAAACAATCAGGCAAGTTTAGATTATTTTTTTTAAAAATGTCGCAATATTAGAAGAGCACAATCACTGCACTGAAAAAAAAGCGTCATCGCACGACACTTTTCCCATCAGTCTTGTGCACACCTGCAATTTGTAGCCTGCGGCTCTTACAGGTGATGCCGGAGCCCCAGAACACAGAGCAGCCCGCACTGACGCCTCACCTGCGCGACACTGGCGGCCTCAGGAGCCGGGCCGTACTGCATGGAGGTGAAGATCTCCCGCACTGACGGTCAGTCTGTCCCCGTAGAGGCGGCCATGACATTCAGCAATGAGTAACAGCCCGTCAGCCCAGCCAACCACAAGGGGGAGCTCTAACACCGCGGCGCTGCAGAGTACGCACGTCACTTCCGCTGGAAGAAAGTCATATTATTACACACTAACAGGATTGTAATCCTCCATTCACCGCGTCTGGTCCCTATAGGTGTTAGTGTATTTTTTTTATATCTGTAAATTGCTGCGTTGTGCTGTAAAGTACTGTGTGTCAGAAATAGTGAGGGGAGGGAAGGAAAAGGGTCAAACGGAAGTGAGTGTCCGACCCGGAAGTGTGCGCATGCGCGGACACAGCCTGTTGCTGAGGCGTGGTGACGCTGTAGCTGGGTGATTGCAGTCAGAGTAGGGTTGCATCTAGTTTGGAGTTGATTATTTGTGGTCCTCAAACAATCAACTCCATTCTAGCTGATTCACCATTGAGCCGTCTAGTTTGGAGTTGCTTTTTTGTGGTCCTCATTTTATCAGCTCCACTCTAGACGGATCACTACTGAAGTGACTGGATCGGGGGGATATTTTGTGGTCCTCATTCCAGCATCTCCACTCTAGCTGATTCACTGGTGAAGTGACTGGATCGGGGGGATATTTTGTGGTCCTCATTTTAGCAGCTCCACTCTAGCTGATTCACTGGTGAGGTGACTGGATCGGAGGGATATTTTGAGGATCTCATTCCAGCATCTCCACTCTAGCTGATTCACTGGTCAGGTGACTGGATCGGAGGGATATTTTGAGGATCTCATTCCAGCATCTCCACTCTAGCTGATTCACTGGTGAGGTGACTGGATCGGGGGGATATTTTGTGGTCCTCATTTTAGCAGCTCCACTCTAGCTGATTCACTGGTGAGGTGACTGGATCGGAGGGATATTTTGAGGATCTCATTCCAGCATCTCCACTCTAGCTGATTCACTGGTCAGGTGACTGGATCGGGGGGATATTTTGAGGATCTCATTCCAGCATCTCCACTCTAGCTGATTCACTGGTCAGGTGACTGGATCGGAGGGATATTTTGATGATCTCTCTGCAGCTTCTCCATTCTAGACAGTTCAGTTTCTACACTGAAGTTCCTCAAAAAATCACCTCCAATGTCCAGAATGGAGCAGATTCCCGGATACTCATAGCCTGCAATGTAGTGGAATTGGAATGTACACACATTGTAGATATATATCAGCCTTATAATTCTAATGATTTCATGTTTTTATTTTTTAAGTACTTGCTCAAACTGTTATATTTATTACGTATTTCCAAAGGGCAAAATTTTATTTTTTTCATAATTAATCGAACTTGCATTTTATTATCGCTTTTTGTAATATAAATAATCACACACAGCGCTGATCGTTCAGTTTTACGTGGGGAAAAACGTAACAGAGCGCAGCAACAGAGTCCTCATAATTTACAACATTGTATTGGAGTGGATTTTTTGAGGACCTTATTTGAGCAACTCCATTCTAGCTGATTCACTAGTGAGCCGTCTAGATTGGAGTGGGTATTTTGAGGATGTTCCTTGTAGCCTCCAATCTGTACTGTTTGGTGCTGAGGTGACTGGAATCAAGTTTTTCAAAGAGTGAGTGGAGCTTCGCAGGGAGAAACATAACAGAGCGCAGCAACAGAGTCCTCATAATTTACAACATTGTATTGGAGTGGATTTTTTGAGGACCTCATTTTAGTAACTCTATTCTAGCTGATTCACCATTGAGCCATCTAGATCGGAGTGGATTTTTTGTGGACATCTTTTAGCAACCCCATTCTGTACCGTCATGGCCAAAAGTATTGAGATTGAGACAAATAGTAATTTTTCCAAAGTTTACTGCTTCATTTTTTGTAATGGCAATTTGCATATACTCCTGAATGTCAAAGAGTGATCAGCTTAACAGCAATTACTGTACTTGCAAAGTCAATATTTGCCCAGAAAATGAACTTTAACCCCCAAAACACATTTCTACATCATTGCAGTCCTGCCTTAAAAGGAGCAGCTAACATCGTTTTAGTGATTGATCCATTAACACAGGTGTGGGTGTTGATGAGGACAGGGCTGGCGATCAATCAGTCATGATTAAGTAAGAATGACATCACTGGACACTTTAAAAGGAGGCTGGTTCTTGGTATCATTGTTTCTCTTCAGTTAACCATGGTTATCCCTAAAGAAACACGTGCAGCCATCATTGCACTGCACAAAAATGGCCTAACAGGGAAGAGTATCGCAGCTACAAAGATTGCACCTCAGTCAACAATCTATCGCATCATCAAGAACTTCAAGGAGAGAGCTTCCATTGTTGTCAAAAAGGCTCCAGGGCGCCCAAGAAAGACCAGCAAGCGCCAGGACCGTATCTTAAAACTGTTTCAGCTGCGGGATCGGACTACCAGCAGTGCCGAGCTTGCTCAGGAATGGCAGCAGGCTGGTGTGAGTGCTTCTGCACGCACTGTGAGGCGGAGACTCTTTGAGCAAGGGCTGGTTTCAAGGAGGGCAGCAAAGAAGCCACTTCTCTCCAGAAAAAACATTAGGGACCGACTGATATTCTGCAAAAGGTACAGGGAGTGGACTGCTGAGGACTGGGGCAAAGTCATTTTCTCTGATGAATCCCCTTTTCGACTGTTTGGGACATCTGGAAAACAGCTTATTCGGAGAAGAAGAGGTGAGCGCTACCACCAGTCTTGTCTCATGCCAACTGTAAAGCATCCTGAAACCATTCATGTGTGGGGTTGCTTCTCAGCCAAGGGAATTGGCTCACTCACAGTCTTGCCTAAAAACACAGCCATGAATAAAGAATGGTACCAGAATGTCCTCCAAGAGCAACTTCTCCCAACCGTCCAAGAGCAGTTTGGCGTCCAACAATGCCTTTTCCAGCATGATGGAGCACCTTGCCATAAAGCAAAGGTGATAACTAAATGGCTCATGGAACAAAACATAGAGATTTTGGGTCCATGGCCTGGAAACTCCCTAGATCTTAATCCCATTGAGAACTTGTGGTCAATCATCAAGAGACGGGTGGACAAACAAAAACCAACAAATTCTGGCAAAATGCAAGCATTGATTATGCAAGAATGGACTGCTATCAGTCAGGATTTGGTCCAAAAGTTGATTGAGAGCATGCCAGGGAGAATTACAGAGGTCTTGAAGAAGAAGGGGCAACACTGCAAATATTGACTTGCTGCATTAACTCATTCTGACTGTCAATATAACCTATTGGTACTCATAATATGATTGCAATTATATTTCTGTATGTGATATAAACATCAGACAAACACTAATAAAAGCCAGAGGCCAGCAGATCATGTGAAAATATAATTTTGGTGTCATTCTCAATACTTTTGGCCATGACTGTACAGTTTCGTGCTGAAGAGACTGGAATTGAGTTTTTCGGAGAGTGAGCGGAGCCTCACGGGGAGAAACGTAACAGAGCGCAGAGACAGAGTCCTCATAATTTACCACACTGGATCGGAGTGGCTTTTTTGAGGACCTCATTTGAGCAACTCCATTCTAGCTGATTCACCATTGAGCCATCTAGATCGGAGTGGATTTTTAGATGATCTCCCTGTAGCCTCTATTCTGTACAGTTCATTGCTGACCTGACTAGAATAGAGTTGCTGGAGCGTTTTCCTCATATGATCAAATCCAATCTAGACGGCTTATGACTGAAACCTCCAGAATGGAGTTAATTCCAGGGTCGGTCTGGCCTGGCGGGAAATCGGGAAATTTCCCGGTGGGCCCCAATATGAGAGTGAGAAAATTGGTGGCGGGGGCCCTTTAAAAATGTGGGCCCTTTAAAAGCGCGGCTGAAGGAAATGTAGCGTCGCGCGCACTGAACATTCATTGGTGACAGCGGGCCTGCAGTGACGTGCATGCAGCATACTTACCACGTGAGTAGTCCCTGAGGATGGACTCTTTCTGGGTGGTGACACGCACTGCGCTCTGCTTTCCCGCTGGCTGGCAGACTGTGGTGTGGTAACAGGTGACACTGACGCTGACGCCGCTCTCTTCTGGCCACGCTCTGCAGTGCTCTCTCTCAGCTCCGGGGCCGTCCTCCTATGATACGCTGGCGCCAACGAACCCGACGTCTCGCTCTGCTCTCCCTGCTCCCGGGCTTCTGATGTGGTCCCATCCCGGCTCCTTACCTGTTCTGGCCTACTCCCCTGTAGTAATACCTGTTCCGGACCGGGTGGTGGCACCAGCACCGGCGCACCGCCCCCTTCTCTCCTGCTCTGATTCTGGGCTTTTTTATACCGGTTCCGGGGCTGGATATGTGGACAGTGACCGTCCTCTACAGTTCAACTCTCCAACCTGGCCTGGAATTGGAAACAATAACTCCACCTGATGAAGGCAGCAGACCGCTGCAGAAACGCGTTGTGGGCATTAATACTTAAATAAAGAGGTTTGTTTTATCCTTTTCCAGCGCCTTATCCAGTTTCTAGCACCCCACTGACCACTTCAATTTGCACACTGGAATTGGAAACAAGGCTGTAGGCCTACAGCTCTCACTGCTTTAATTTCATGTCAAAAGTACCGTGCCAAATATTCAATAAGGTTTTTATGAGTGAGTGTTCCCAGCACTGGCCAACAATAATATAATTTATTTTATACATTATGCAATGCACTCTAGGCCTCCTATATGACATGTAGATCATACTCTTGGCCTCCTATATGACATATACAGACAGTGTATATGCCATATAGGAGGCTGAGAGTGCGGTATGCATTTTATATGAGGCCTAGAGTGCGGGCCTACATGATGTACAATGCACTCGGCCTCCTATATAAAGTATAGACTATAGGAGGCTGAGAGTGCGGTATACGTTTTATATGAGGCCTAGAGTGCGGGCCTACATGATGTACAACGCACTCGGCCTCCTATATAAAGTATAGACTATAGGAGGCTGAGAGTGCGGTATACGTTTTATATGAGGCCTAGAGTGCGGACCTACAAGATGTACAACGCACTCGGCCTCCTATATAAAGTATAGACTATAGGAGTCTGAGAGTGCGGTATACGTTTTATATGAGGCCTAGAGTGCGGACCTACATGATGTACAACGCACTCGGCCTCCTACATAAAGTATATACTGTTTCCACGGACCGTGTGTCCGTGGGCAAAACACGCTGACATGTCAGTTTTTTTTATACACTGCACGGGCCGAAAAACGTCCCGCACACGAGCACACAGATGACGTGCGTGTGTCGTTGGTGTGACACATACCGGCGCCTGGGAATTAGCGGTACAGTTCATGCTGTTCCCAGGTGCTTAAGGAATCAGCGATCAGCGCTAGCAAGGGACAATGTTGAGAGCAGTAGGTTCACCTCCCGATGTTGCCAAAACCTGTAAATATAAGAAAATTAAAAAAAACATATTCACCTGGCTTGAGGCGACCACACACGCTGAGGAGCTTGACTCCCTGCAGCGAGCAGGCCCCTATGCTCACTGAGCTCAGCATAGGTCGGGGGACCGCTCACTGCAGCAAGTCATTCTCCTACGCTCCTCATCGTGTGTGGTCACTTTAAGCCAGGTGAATATATTGTTGTTTTTTTTAATTTTAGTATTATTTTTACAGGTTTTGGAGACATTTGGAGGTGAATACTACTTTCAACATTGTCTCTTCATTGTCCCTTGCTAACACTGATTGCAGCGCCGGCAGGGGACAGTGATGAGCGATTCCTTCAGCACCCGGTGCTTGGGAACAGCACAAACTGTACCGCTGATTCCCAAGTGGTGGTACGGTATGTGTGATCCTGATGGAGCACACGTATGCCACACTGACACGGATATCTCCGGTACTGTTTTTTCCAGTACCGGAAATATCCAGATGTATGAAAGAGCCCTATGCCATATAGGAGGCCAAGAGTTTGTATGTCACATTGGAGACCAAGAGTGCGGTATACGTTATATATGGGGCCTATATGACATAATAGATCACACTCTCTACCTCCTATATGAAGTATAGATCACACTCTTGGACTCATGAATTATACAGTGTATATGTCATATAGGAGGCTGAGAGTGCGGGCCTATATGACGTATACAACACACTCAGCCTGATATATAAAGTATATATTATAGGAGACCGAATGTGCAGTCTGTACGTCATATAGGAGGCCGAGAGTGCGATATATGTCATGTGTGGGGTCAATATGATGTATACCACATAGAAGTGAAGTATGCCGCCACCAGTTCCCAAATCTTCCCAAACGGGTTTTTTAGCCGTTGGCTATCCACATCAGGAGGTGCAATGTCTAAATAAGCAGTGTTAATCAAATGTCCAAGGAAGTATGAAAAAGACAGCACTCACCAATGGATCCCAAAAAAAGATCCTTTTATTTCAGATTCAGCGTACAGACGTTGTGGCTGGTTCAGGGGTGAAAAGAGGACGACGGCCGTTTCGCACACAAGCAGCGCCACTACGGGTCCAGTATAGTTCACTCCCGCACCCCTGAACCAGCCGCAACGTCTGTATGCTGGATCTGAAATAAAAGGATCTTTTTTTGGCATCCATTGGTGAGTGCTGTCTATTTCATACCTCCTATATGATGTATAGATCGCACTTTCTACCTCATATATGACAAACAGACCGCACTCTCTGCCTCCTATATGACATATACAATGCATTTGGCCTCCTATATTTCATTGCAGCCATTTGGTAAATTCTAAAAAGTTCATTATTCTTCTCATTAAAGTACACTCTGCACCCCATCTTGACTACAAATTTATTGAAAAAGCACTTTACATTACAGAGGGGACTTGTACAGACAATAAAGACATTACAGAATAAACATAACTCAGATACCAAGAGGAGTGAGGGCCCTGCTCGCAAGCTACAATCTATGAGGAAATAGGGAGACACGAAAGGTAAATGATAAAATGTGCTTATATTGTATGATACAACCATTATACACTAAATAGGGTCTGCACATAACGCTGCATGAACCGCTCACCAGCCAGTATGTGTATGGCCACAGAGGGCTATTAAGTGCATGGAGGGTGTGCACACAGACGCTACAAGGGTCTATATATGCTACTATATGCAGTATATAGTGTACAGACGGTTAGATAGTATGGTGCTGCGTATATGGTGTGGAATCCACATTCTATTCACTGCCATATCTATACATTATATAGTATATACACTGCTCCGCTCTATATTCCTGAACACAGTGTATATGTATATACTGTATAATGTGTGTGTCTGTATATATAATATATACATATATATTGCAGAGTACCACTTCTGTCCTCTATACTGGGTGTAATTCTGTGTATGTATTATTCTGTATATACAGTATATACACTGGATAGAAGCAATTCTCCTGTCCTGTATACTGGGTGTAATTCTCAGTATCTGTATATACACACTGCACTGGTAAAATAAGATGTAAAATAATAATAATTTGAGTGGTTTACCCTCTGATATGTACCACTCCCAGCATGCACCGTCAGATTTAACCCTTCCGGGCCTGCTGGGAGTTGTAGGTTTGTTACTGCAGGGATGATGCGGGGACGGGTATTGCATTTGAACCCACAGCATCAAGTCATTCACACTTTAAAGAGAACCTGTCACGTCCTAGCTGCCCTCTACACTGCCCCCATAGCGTTGGTAGTGACGCAATGTGCATCACTAGCAAGCTGTTTTCATGAAAATCGCTGCAGCTATAATGAATTTATAACGTTTAATATACTTATATCTAGGGCCGGCTCCAGGTTTTTCTGGGCCCCGGGCGAGTCTCAGTGGGCCCCTCTAACACATACCACGATTCATGATGCACAGATACCGCAGAGAAATCTATATATATAGTACAATGCAAAGATTTCACTTCTTACATTACATGAGTGATATCTACTGTAAATTCTACAATAGCTCAGAAGCCGGCGAATCCTCGCAGCACACAGTGCAGACCGGACAATATAGTCCTCCATACAGTATTATGGGCACCACTAAGTCCTCCATACAGTTTTATGGGCCCCATTATATATTGCTCCATACAGAATAATGACCCCACATAGTCCTCGTACAGTATATTGGGCACCACATATCTCCATACAGAATACTGGCCCCCATATAAGGCCGCATACAGAATACTGGCCCCCATATAAGGCTCCATAAAGGAATACTGGCCCCCATATAAGGCCCCATACGGAATACTGGCCCCCATATAAGGCCCCATATGGAATACTGGCCCCCATATAAGGCCCCATACGGAATACTGGCCCCCATACGAAATACTGGCCCCCATATAAGGCCCCATACGGAATACTTGCCCCCATATAAGGCCCCATAAAGGAATACTGGCCCCCATATAAGACCCCATGAAGGAATACTGGCCCCCATATAAGGCCCCATACGGAATACTGGCCCCCATATAAGGCCCCATACGGAATACTGGCCCCCATGTAAGGCCCCATACGGAATACTGGCCCCCATATAAGGCTCCATACGGAATACTGGCCCCCATATAACGCTCCATACGGAATACTGGCCCCCATATCAGGCTCCATACGGAATACTGCCCCCCATATAAGGCTCCATACAGAATACTGGCCCCCATATAACGCTCCATACAGGATACTGGTCCTCTTATAAAGCTCCATACAGGATACTGGCCCCCATATAACGCTCCATACAGGATACTGGTCCCCTTATAACGCTCCATACAGGATACTGGCCTCCATATAATGCTCCATGCAGGCTGTTACCCCCCACATAATGCCCCATACAGGCTGTCTCCCCCCTTATAATGCTCCATGCAAGCTGTTACCCCCCACATAATGCCCCATACAGGCTGTCCCCCCACCGTATAATGCTCCATGCAGGCTGTTCCCCCCACATAATGCACTAAGCAGGCTGTCCCCCCCCCCCTTATAATGCCCCATGCAGGCTGTTCCCCCCTTATATTGCCCCATGCAGGCTGTCACCCCTCCTCTTTATAATGCCCCATGCAAGATGTCACCCCCTCTCTCTATAATGCCCCAAACAGGATGTCACCCCCTCTCTTTATAATGCCCCATGCAGGATGTCACCCCCTCTCTTTATAATGCCCCATGCAGGATGTCACCCCCTCTCTTTATAATGCCCCATGCAGGATGTCACCCCCTCTCTTTATAATGCCCCATGCAGGATGTCACCCCCTCTCTTTACAATGTCCTATGCAGGATGTCACCCCCCTCTCTTTATAATGCCCCATGCAGGATGTCAGCCCCCCTCTCTTTATAATGCCCCATGCAGGATGTCACCCCCTCTCTTTATAATGCCCCATGCAAGATGTCACCCCCTCTCTTTATAATGCCCCATGCAGGATGTCACCCCCTCTCTCTATAATGCCCCATGCAGGCTGTCACCCCCTCTCTCTATAATGCCCCATGCAGGATGTCACCCCCCCTCTCTTTATAATGCCCCATGCAGGATGTCACCCCCCCTCTCTTTATAATGCCCCATGCAGGATGTCAACCCCCCTCTCTTTATAATGCCCCATGCAGGATGTCACCCCCCCATATTATGCCCCATGCAGGATGTCACCCCCCCCCCATATTATGCCCCATGCCTCCATACATTAAAAAAAAAATCAAATACTCACCTCCCTCCTCACCTGCTGCAGCTGCTCGGGTCGGGACTCCAGCGTTGGCGGCGTCTTTCCGCTCTGTGCTCCCTGTGACAGCTCAGGGGGAGGGCGCGGTGGAAAGACTTCACCGCACCCTCTGACCTGAGACGTCACAGAGAGTGCAGAGCAGGAAGATGGCGGATCTGCAGAGGCACGGGGAGAGGTAAGTATCCGGCTGCCGGGGCCCTGAGCAAGCGGGGGAGAAGGGCGGGCGCTGACACCGCTCTCCTCCGCCCATAGCCCAACGGGGTGCGTGACCGCCAGTGGGCCCCCCTGCCTGCTCAGGGCCCCGGCACTTGCCCGGGTGCGCCGGGTGCTGACGCCGGCCCTACTTATATCCTACCTGCCTTTTCAATCATAGGGGCGTGCTTGTCATATTCAGTCAAGGGCGAGCGCAGCATTCACTCACTGCTGGCGCCGTCCATGTATTTGAATCCTGTTCCTGACCAGCGCTGATATTGTGGGACGCAGGCGCACTTGTAGATGTCCGGCCGCCTGCGCAGTGAGGCTCTGTCATTACCAGATTCACTGCGCATGCTCTGGGAACATAGCGCGTTAAAGCGCATGCGCAGTGAGGCTGTGTGATTATGACTTTTTCTTCACTTTGAAAATTGTTTAAGTTGGCTGAGGGACTGGGTGGTTTACCTAGGACAAGGAATGGCCATGTGTAAGAAAAACCGCTACTGATTGTAAATTACAGATTCTGTTAACTACAATAAATAAGTTGGTTAACAAGAAACACTTTGATATAGTGCACTACACAATACAGTTCTCTTTTACACACTGTATAGTTTGCTAAAAGGCACACGTTTTAGTGGGAGAGGCCGAAAAATGAACGAGTAATACAACCGTTTATGGATGCTGTAGTGTGGACCCCTAGAGTCAATTCTCCTGGTGGGCCCTAGGCACCCCAGTCCGACCCTGTATGAGGCCTTTACATGGTATCAACGCCTGCGATGAGAACGCCACATCATAGTAATAGCAGAATCACAAATATAAGATTATATGAACAGATTAAAGCAAGATTTCTATTGCTGGCTGCAGAATGAGTTAACTGGGATATCATCAGTGAGTTTGATCTGACTGGAGAAGTAACTACTCTTGTTTTTATTCTTTTGAGCTCCATTCAGCTAATTTATGATTTATCACCTTCCCTGAGCATACATGGAAATCATGGGGTCCCATAGCAGAAGTAATAATTAAGCCCCCACAAAAAAACATTAATATTCAGCGGGGTCACAGAAGAGCATACCTCACAAGTTTGCAACCCTTCCATAGTAATTTTGCCCCAATTGAAGCCCCCTAGTGTTCCCACGTACTAAGATACTCCTTTAATGGCCAAAAATGTGCCCCCAAACACAGTAAGATACCCCCACAGTGAATTTCTCCACTGTACCCTCCACACATACAGTATGATGACTCTACAGTACCCCCGCAAAGTATGATAAACCCCAGTGACCTCTACACAGTATGATGGCCCCCGCATAACCCTCCACACAGTATAATGGACCCCGCACAGCCCTCCACACTGTATAATGGTCCTCATACAGTGTAATGGCCCCCACTATCCACCCAAGCAGTATAATGACCCCCATCAGCCACTTATACAGTATAATGCCCCTCACCACACAGCCCTCCAAATAGTATAATGGCCCAAACACAACGCTCCAAATAAAATAATAGTCCTCACATAAGCCTCTAAACAATATAATAGTCCCCACCCAGCCCTCCAAATAATATAATGGACCCCACATAGGCCTCCAAATAGTATAATAGTCCCCATACAGCTCTTCAAATAATAGAACGGTCCCCACATAGCCCTCCAAATAGTATGATAGCCTGACACATAGCCATTCAAATAGTAGTATAATGGCCCCCACAGAGCACTACAAATAGTATGATGCTCCCCACATAATCCTCCAAATAGTAGAATGATGGCCCCCACATAGTTCTCCAAATAGTATGATGGTCCCCAAGACAGCCCTAAAATTAGTATTTTAGCACCCCAAATATGATGATGCCCCCCAAATAACCCTTCAAATAATATGATGGCCTCCAAGTAGCCCTACAAATAGTATCATGGCCTTCCAGTTTGCCCTCCAAATAATATGATGGCCCTCACAAACTACTTATTAATTAAAAAAAAAATACTCACCTCTCCCCATTCCCCTGCTGTTCTGGTCTTTGCAGCATGTGGTTTGAAACTATGCTCAGCTCGGCACAGTGGACGCGATTTTGGGACATTATCACGTCCACTGAGCTGAGACATCAGAAGCACAGAGGAGAATGATGGAGGAGGGAGCAGACGGTTCCCTCCTCCATCATTCCTTTCAATTGTATCTGCATCCAGAATGTGGATACAGTTGAAAGTGTGATGCTGGATGCGGGGGGCCCGATGCCTGTGCTGACATCGCCACCTGTCTCACAGTTGCAAAGCAGCTGCGGGGTCTGCCGTTATTAGCGGTATGCCAGTGCCATTGTTATGTGACATGAGCCCCGGGAGAGCCAGTGCCGAGACAGCTGGTACAACACCAACACCGAAGGTGAATATAAGTGTTATTTTACTGGGGAGAAACATAGGGATTTAGAAGGGGTTGTCTGATTAGTGGACATCCCCTTTAAGTAATCAAGTTCATTAAAGGGGTTGTCCACTACTGCACATCCCCAGCTTATTACATTTAGGACTTCAGCACCGCTTTTTCCGGACATTGCTATGACTTGTTATGTCCTCTGCAGCCAATTAGCAGATGTTGGTCAATAGTCTGTCAGGACGGACATCTGCTCTGAAGAAATAGAGTTTTTGAGACTTGTAGACATTATGGAATAACGTCCATAAAAATATCCCAAGCCGGTATTGGTCCTCCAAGAAGCATGAAGCCCTCGCTGCTACTAACTTACTCCCATACCTGGATCTACCTAGATGATGAAAACACTTGGACTGTAAGGTACAAATCAGGTGAAATTATGAAACCTGGAGGGAATGTCACTTCAGGTTGTGCGTAGATATCCGTAGATAGAAGTCGTTATTTATCCGCCATTAATGAAATGTTTTGTCCATTTTTGCTCCACAAATCTGAGGCCGATGAATGGGGGAATGGCACCAATGCTATGGAGAATGCCTTGAAAATTGAAAAGGGCGTAAATAAGGCTCTGCTGGACCTCCACAAGATTGCTATGGACCATGCGGACCCTCATGTAAGTGACTCCCCCATAGCGTATAGATACCGCGTGTTCATTTTATAAAATATCCTCCATGAAGGAACAGTTCATGTATCTTCTGTGACCTCCATATTGTGCTGTTCCTGGAAATGTAATACCACCTGACTACTAGATGTCACGTTCCCCTTTATAATGGGGGGTGTTCCAACACAAGCTGCATATTATGGCACTGTTATAAAGCTATGGGACAATTCATTAGTGTATTTGCACCTTTTTTTTCTAGTTTTTAGTGTTTTTCATTTGCGCCTTGTTCTTCTTTTAATTTGCGCCTTTTTGAAGTCTGCAGCGTTCCCTTTTTTTTCATTGATCATTATGGGGTTTCCGGCTAATTATCTAATTGTGACTTTTTAAAAAGTTGTCACATTTTTACTCAAATATATTTCAAGTGATTTTGTGTTCTGTAGTCCGGGAGGTTTTTTTGCACAAACTTTGCAACATTTTAGCATGCCACTTTTTTGCGATACAAAGACACAAAAAGGTTTAAAGACAAAAAAAATACAGTTTTGATTTTGGGCAAAATCCATGAACCAGGTGCGCCACTTTCAGGAATTTGGCACAAAAAAATCAAATGATACAAAAGAGAAAAGGGACTTGAAAAAATACAATGTTGTATTGGGCCCTATGACGGCACAGCACAGATTTTAGTAAAGGTTTTGCAGGATTACTAAGAGGGGTTCACATGCTATCAATTGTTAAAAAAACAAGCAAAATGATGACTCGGACCCTCTGATTTTCGAGGTATAAGACTACGTCCCCACAATGAGCTTCTAGTGAGTTTTAGATATAGCAGATTTTCTGCCCCATTAAGTAAAATAGGTTACTTGAATTTTTTTCGAAAATATACAGCATAAAAAACTCACCCAAAACTCATTGTGAGAACGTAGCCTAAGGGTATGTGCACATCATTTAGACGCCGGTGAGTTGTCCTTGGTGAAGCTCTGCCACCGGTGGTTTTCACTCTATACTTTAAAGGGAACCTGTCATGTCCCTAAACGCTATTAACCTGCAGATATGGGGTTAATCTGCAGGTTTATAAAGCTGCCGGGCGTCTTACTGAAAGGCCGGCTACCGGGAGGAAATGCACTTTATTCCCCACGGCAGCCTCCAGCTTTCAGTCATAGAGGCGCGGCCGGCGTGGCTTCAGTCATTGTTCAGTACATAGTGAGCGGCGGCTATAACCGCACCCTGGCACTGACTGACAGCCGGCTAAGCGGCCCCTGTAACCGCTCCCTGTAAAGACTGACAGCCGGATCTGTACTGATGTACTGCTGAGCTGTCAGTCAGTGCCGGGGCGTTGTTACAGCTGCCGATCACTGTATATTGAGCGGTATCTGAAGTTGCGCCGGAAGTGTGGCACCCCAGGGGTCTGGTTTCCACAGTAATAGCAATATTACGTCTGTGAGCAGGTGGGAGGTTTCCTGGTCAGACATCCTATGCATGCCACACCTCCTGCCCAGTCCTGGGAGGGGAAGAACTTCCCCTATATAAAGCTGGGGCTGAGGCAAGGTTAGAAGAGAGTGAGAGAACACAGACAGAGACACAGTCTGGTCTGTAGTGGAGCAGCTTTAGGAGCAAGAAAGATCAGGAGCTGTGTGGGAGCTGTGCTAAAAGAGATCAGGGGCTGGAAGCTGTAGAGCTCGCCCTGATTGAAGAGTTCTTACCGGACCCGGAGTCCGAGGCTGTGGGGACTAATCCTTACTCAGCAGCAGAAACCGCCCGGCAGGGGATTTCAGGTCCTCTGGCCAAGAAACCCGAAGGCACGGTCACACGCAAGGGACCAGCACCGCCGTCGTGGAGCGGAAGCTACCAGAAGGCCCCGAGTCACCGGCCATACGGGTGAGCACCACACGGTACACTCAGGGACGTGGGCTACTTTTACCCGCCTCTAGCAAGGTAGCCAGAAGAGTACGATTAGTTGGGGAGGCCTACAACTCCGCCTGGCCAGGGAAGATTCCATCTGCTCACGGACTGACCAGGCCCCGATCGCTAGCCAGTACTCCGGGAGGGTCTACCTTTGCCACCAGTAAAGACCCTGAACTACACCGCACCGTCTCTGAGTGTTTCATCATCCACGTCCGCTGCCCTGAGGCCATACCCCTCCCGTTGGGGGTTATACCATCCCCGCTGCACAACCGTACCACCGGCCTCAGCGGTCTGCCCTGCAGCGGCGGTCTCATGACCGCATTCAACGGGTGGCGTAGTCGAGCAATATAACATCTACTGCTAAATACTGCCGCTCAGTTTGACTCCCTGGGCACGGACCGGGTCACCGCCACGAGACTACTACCCCCATCTGATCCGGCTCCGGGTAAGCCCCCGTGCGCGCGATGCCGCACGACACAGCAGGCCCAGGGGCGCGTCAACTTTTGGCGTAGTCGGCAGGATTCCGTGCCCGCAACCACCGGGTACTGCGCGCCTGAAAAAGAGACTTTTAAACTTACCTGTGGTGAAGATTCCCGCCATCCGACGCCATCTTCCACCTCCTTCCCGCCATCCGTGGAGTTTTCCCGCCGTTGGACGCCATCTTCTGCCTTCTTCCCGCCATCCGTGGAGTTTTCCCGCCGTTGGACGCCATCTTGAAGACGCCGCGCAGGAAGAAGAGGGGCGTGGACTCCGAAAAGCCCGCGAGAACTGAAGCCCCGCCTCACGTCCGGACGTTGCGTAAGGTCCTGGAAGGAGCCCAGCAGACGCCGACGTCATAGGAGTGCGACGGAAGGTCCTCGACCCTGACGATCCACTGCGGAGCCGCGGCCTACGGAAGAGGATCATCGCAAGGTAGGCCACGGTCCACTAGGGGGGAGGAAGATGTCGGATACGGAGGAGAGCTTCACTGCCGCAGCCACCGCCAGCGCCACCGCTGCTGCGGTCATGCCTTTCACTATGCCCTATATCCCGGGGGCAGCCTGGCTACCCCAGTACTCAGGGGAGTCACATACCCTGAATGACTTTAGAGAAAAGCTGGATAGCCTCTTCCAGGTGTACCCCCTCACAGAAGAGCAAAAAGTGAGCATCCTGGTGGCCCAACTAACCGGGGCAGCCCAAAGGGAGGTAAAGTCCTGGCCGCCTGGGAGAAGGACTGTCGCAGGGATATTAACCCGGCTGAAGGACACCTTTGATACCCGCACCTCAGCTGAGATTAAGCTTAGATTCTACGGGTGCAAACAGCGAGCACATGAGAATATAAGGGACTATGCACTAAACCTACAAGAGGCCCTGAGAGCCATTAAGCAGACCGACCCTGACGGCGTGGGAAACGAGGACAGGCTGTTGACCGAACAATTTATAGAGGGACTATATTGCAATGCCCACCGAACCCAGTTGCGGGCAATGGCCTTACAGGATCCTCATCTGGACTTTGCACAGTTCAAGGACAGAGCCATTCGGGTGCTCCGAGAACCGGCACCGGGTGGCGTTGTGACCCACAGGCGCCCTACTACCGCTTACCACCAGGAGGCGGCGCCCTTGTCGGCAGGGCCTGTGGGGGCTGATGCGCAGGCTTTGAACAATGACCCGGCTCCAGACCTGCACCATCAGGTCCAAGAGCTAGCTAAAAGCGTAGCTGCGCTAACCCGAACTGTGCAGTCTTTACAGGTTGCTGCTCCAGGGAAGATCCAGCTGGCATCCGGACCGGAGGACATCCCGTGGTGTCGACCAAGGAGGACCCCACCGGCCAGAGGAAGACCCAGCGACCGATACAACGAGGACGGACAGCCCATCTGCCGCCGCTGCAATCAACCCGGACATATGGCAAGGTACTGTCCTTTAAACTGGCGCAACCTCGGGTAGAGGGCCAACCCCTAGGAATAAGATCACCAGGCCCATCGAACTGGCGTGACAAATATGTGGGAGGACGTCCAGTCTTGCCTGTGGTACTGGATGGCATTCCTATGAGTGCCCTACTTGACACCGGGTCACAGGTCACCACCATCCCGTACGTGCTCTTCAAGCAGTACTGGAATGACTCGGATATAACCCGCTACCCTGACGACGACTTGAGTATCATCGCCAGCAATGGTCAACCCGTGCCACAGATCGGATTCAAAGAGATGACCATTAAAATCGGTAGAGTCGAACTGGCAGCACAGGGACTGATCATTGTAGACATTGACAAGCGCGAGAGTCACCCAAAGATAACGCTAGGAACTAATGTGATTGAAAATTGTCTTGCAGAGGTGATTTTCATTTTACAGCAGGTTGCCAAGAACGCCAGCTCTGGCCAGCAGCGAGTGCTCCAAAAAGAGATCCGGGCACTGATGCGGCGGCAACAGGTGGAACTCTCCGGTGGTGAGATTGGAAGCGTGAGAATGTGTGACCCTTTCCCTATTGCCATGCCCCCAAAAAGTGAAATGATGATTTGGTGCCGGGCAGCTATTGGTCTAAGAGGTAGAGACTACCAAGCAATGGTAGAACCCGTCTACTCAGACAGTAGGCCCACCATTTTGACAGCACGGGGGGTGGTTGATGTACGCCATGGGAGGGTGCCCGTTCGCATAATAAACATCGGGAAGAGAGAAGTACACCTGCCCCGGTATGCCACGCTAGCTAAATTGTTCACCATAAACCAGAATTCTGTACAGGCCGTGGAACCCTTGCCTCCATCTCAACCAGAGGAAGGTAACGACTCTAAGAAAACAATAGAGGACTGGTGTCAGCAACTACATTTGGGTACTGACTCCACTCCCTCACACCAGAAACAGGGAGTCTATCGGGTGGTTCAAGAGTACGAGAGAGTGTTTAGTAAACACCCGTTAGACTTCGGGCGAGTAAAGGGGGTAGAACACCATATCCCCACGGGAGACCATCCTCCCATAAAGGAGAGATACCGACCCGTACCCCCTGCACACTACCAACACGCCAAGGGGATGCTTAGAGACATGAAGGAGGCTGGGGTAATTAGGGATAGCTGTAGCCCCTGGGCAGCTCCACTGGTTTTGGTTAAAAAGAAAGACAACACCATGAGAATGTGTGTAGATTACCGGAAAATCAACCGTATCACACACAAAGATGCGTACCCCTTACCAAGGATAGAGGAGTCTTTGGCTGCTTTAAGATCTGCTAACTTCTTCTCTACTTTGGATCTCACTAGCGGGTCCTGTCAGGTTCCTGTAGCAGAGGCGGACCGGCAGAAGACCGCATTCACCACCCCGATGGGACTTAGCGAGTTTACCTGCATGCAGTTTGGACTCTGCAACGCACCAGGAAACTTCCAACGGTTGATGGAATGCTGTCTGGGACACCGAAACTTTGAGACGGTCCTGTTATACCTGGACGATGTCATCGTCTACTCCAAGACCTACGAGGACCACCTGAAACACCTGGCAGAAGTGTTCGAAGCCCTGGCAAACTACGGCCTGAAGGTGAAACCCTCCAAGTGTCACCTCCTGAAACCAAAGGTGCAGTACCTGGGACACGTGGTGAGTGCTGACGGAGTGGCTCCCGACCCTGATAAGATCACCACAATTAAGGAATGGCCAAGCCCCTCCAGCATAAAGGAAGTGCGGCAGTTCCTCGGGTTGGTAGGCTACTACCGAAGGTTCATTCCGGGTTTCACCAAAAAGGCAGCTCCTATGCAGGACCTCCTGATAGGCCAGTCCAGTAAGGCCAAGAACCAGAAGCCGCCCTCAGATGGGAGAAGTTGGAAGAAGAGTCCTTCCGCCAGCTGAAGATGGCCCTCAAGGGGGATGAAATCCTGGCGTACCCTGATTACAGCCAGCCCTTTATCCTCTACACCGACGCAAGTAACATCGGGCTAGGAGTCGTACTGTCCCACATCCAGCAGGGGAAAGAACGGGTAATTGCTTACGCCAGCCGAAAACTGCGACCCACCGAAAGAAACCCTGAGAATTACAGCTCATTCAAGCTAGAATTCCTGGCAGTGGTGTGGGCAGTCACCGAACGCTTTAAGCACTACCTCGCTTCTTCCCGGTTCACCGTGTACACGGATAACAACCCGTTGACACACCTGGATACGGCAAGACTCGGTGCCCTGGAGCAGAGATGGATGGCCCGCCTGTCCAACTTTGAGTTCACAATCAAATACCGGGCAGGACGCTCCAATACCAACGCGGATGCCTTGTCCAGAATGCCAAACCTACCGGACGTGGGGGAAGATCCAGAGGAACTGGAAGAAGTTGAACTTCCCGCGTTCCGCCGGCATGGGACTATCCAGTATTCCCACCGTGTAAGGAGTAAGCAATCCGCTACGTTCAACCCCTTACCTCATTACAACTGGGCGGAAACGCAAGACAGTGACCCCGCCGTCCGACTGGTGAAGGAGATGCTGACTCAGCCAGATGCCCGCCTTGACCCAGACGCTCCGGAGGAGGCCAAGCAACTGTGGATTGAGAAGAGTCGACTGTTCCTTTACAAGGGGAAGTTGTGCCGCAGAATGGTTAACTCCCGGACGCATGAACTGATCTGGCAAGTAGTGGTGCCAAGAAGAGACGCGGCTATGGTGCTGGAGGCATACCACAACGGAGCTGGGCACTTCGGATGGAAGAAGCTGGAGTTCCTGCTGCGTGCGCGGTTCCACTGGGTAGGCATGAGAGGAATCATCGAGAGGTGGTGCAGAGACTGTGGCCCGTGCCACCTAAGAAGGAAGGACCGTGCCAGCCAGAAGACTCCCTTGCAGCCCATCATCACCCGACAGCCACTGGAACTGGTAGCCCTGGACCATGTGAAACTGGCTCCAAGCAGATCTGGGTATGTCTACGCCCTCACAATCGTAGATCATTACTCCCGGTTCCTGGTGGTGGTCCCGGTCAAGGACTTAACGGCTCAAACAGCAGCTAGAGCTTTCCAGCAGCACTTCTGCTGTCCACACGGATACCCAGAGCAGGTGCTGACGGACCAAGGACCAGCCTTTGAAGCGGAAGTCTTCCAGGAGTTCTGTACTCTGTATGGCTGCCGGAAGATAAGAACAACACCCTATCATCCGCAAACCAATGGGCTCTGCGAGAAAATGAACCAGGTGGTGATAGATCTTCTGAAAACATTGCCCCTGGAAGAACGCAGTCTGTGGCCTGAGAAACTGCCTGATCTGGTGGACCTATACAACCACATCCTGGTAGGTTCTACCAACTGTACCCCGGCTTACCTAATGAGAGCAAGACCTGGTAAGCTTCCTGTTGATCTGGAGATGGGAGTCCTGACACCCGAGGACACTTCACCAGAAGCAGACTGGGACACAGAAAGGCAGCAGCAGTACCGGAAAGTACAGGAGAGCGTGGAGCGAAGTCTCTGTCAAGCTAGAGAAAGACAGGAGAAGACTTACAACCAGTATGCTCCCGCTGTTCCCCTGGTACCTGGAGAGCAGGTCTTGAAGAGGAAGAGACGCCTCCACAAGTTGGACGACCAGTGGGAGAAGGACCCGTACACCGTACTGCCCTCAAGCCATGAGAACCCGAAAGTCTGCATAATCAGTAAGGACGGAGGAGAAACCACAGCCATTGTCTCCCGAGATCACCTGAAGAAGTGTCCCGAACAGCTACGAAGCCCTGAAGAAGAACAAGAAGACCCTCGACCCGCAGAGGAAAGGGAAGATATGGTCAGTACTGTGCTCGGAGACTTCCCTCGGTCTTGGACTCAAGTCAATGGCGCTGTTGTGGTACCCGTCCTCACCTTCCTCCAACCAGCATCTCAAGTACCTACAGAGAAACAGGTAGAGCTGGAAGAGCAGCCGGTCCAGGAGGCAGAAGACCCCACACAAGCAGACCAGGAGGATCAACCCTCTGCTTATAGTGAGCCTGCCGTGCCCCTAGTGAGCCAAAGAGCCCGTAGACAGCTGCCCAGTTTACCTTTGACAGCTCCTACACCCCGTAGCTCAGGACCAGTCAGTCAGCTCCGTAGGTCCACTAGAGCCACTAGAGGCCAGTTGCCCGTACGTTGGAGGATCTAAGTGTTTAGACTGTTTATTTGTATTTACCTGTTTTCTGTTACCTGTAAATAATTGTGTATTTTTAGTTATTTTATAGGTGTCATTTAGGGATTATCCGGAATCCTTTGTACATATGTTTGGAGCGTAACCCAGGAAAGGACAAAGACTGTTAAGGACTCGGGGCAGGACAGACCCCTACCTGGTTACGGCTCCCGGTCTCTTGGTGAAATGGACACCTTTGTTTTCTTCAAAGACTGCACCCGGTTGCGGACATGCCGTGACCATCCTAATGTGTTCTTCTTTATTGTACTGTTTCTGTTTTTACTTGTTATGTTTTACAAAAATATGTTTAGTCCCGGAGTACTAAATTTTACTAGGGGGGAATGTGGCACCCCAGGGGTCTGGTTTCCACAGTAATAGCAATAATACGTCTGTGAGCAGGTGGGAGGTTTCCTGGTCAGACATCCTATGCATGCCACACCTCCTGCCCAGTCCTGGGAGGGGAAGAACTTCCCCTATATAAAGCTGGGGCTGAGGCAGGGTTAGAAGAGAGTGAGAGAACACAGACAGAGACACAGTCTGGTCTGTAGTGGAGCAGCTTTAGGAGCAAGAAAGATCAGGAGCTCTGTGGGAGCTGTGCTAAAAGAGATCAGGGGCTGGAAGCTGTAGAGCTCGCCCTGATTGAAGAGTTCTTACCGGACCCGGAGTCCGAGGCTGTGGGGACTAATCCTTACCCAGCAGCAGAAACCGCCCGGCAGGGGATTTCAGGTCCTCTGGCCAAGAAACCCGAAGGCACGGTCACACGCAAGGGACTAGCACCGCCGTCGTGGAGCAGAAGCTACCAGAAGGCCCCGGGTGGATCAGGGAAATGCTGTAGATATAGTATATCTTGACTTCAGCAAAGCATTTGACAAAGTATCTCACACCATCCTTATTGAAAAAATGACCAAGTATACAATGGACCAGGCAACTGTTAGGTGGATTCATAACTGGCTTAGTGATCGGACTCAAAGGGTGGTTGTAAATGGCTTCACATCCAGCTGGATGAATGTCTCAAGTGGGGTACCACAGGGCTCCGTCCTGGGACCTGTATTGTTCAACATCTTTATCAATGATTTAGATGAAGGAATTGAGGGTAAACTGATTAAATTTGCTGATGACACAAAGCTAGGAGGGATAGCTAATACTAGAGAAGAGAGAGAGAGGATTCAAAAAGACCTAAATAAACTGGAGCAGTGGGCAGCAACCAATAGAATGGTTTTTAACAGGGAAAAATGCAAAGTACTACATCTGGGCAATAAAAATGAAAAAAGCATATACAGAATGGGAGGAATAGAGCTAAGCAACAGTACATGTGAAAAAGACTTAGGTATACTAATAGATCATAGACTGAACATGAGTCAACAGTGTGATGCAGCAGCAAAAAAGGCAAATACAATTCTGGGATGTATTAACAGATGCATACAGTCTAGATCACGTGAAGTCATTATCGGTCTTTACTCCTCTTTGGTCAGACCTCATCTGGAATACTGTGTACAGTTTTGGGCACCACATTTTAAAAAAGACATAGACAAACTGGAGCAAGTTCAGAGAAGAGCGACCAGAATGGTGACTGGTCTGCAAACCATGTCCTATGAGGAACGGTTGCAGGATTTGGGAATGTTTAGCTTGCAAAAAAGAAGACTGAGAGGAGACTTAATAGCTGTCTACAAATATGTCAAGGGCTGTCACATTGTAGAAGGATCATCTTTATTCTCATTTGCACAAGGAAAGACTAGAAGCAATGGGATGAAACTAAATGGGAGGAGACACAGATTAGATATTAGAAAAAACTTTTTGACAGTTAGGGTGATTAATGAGTGGAACAGGCTGCCACGAGAGGTGGTGAGTTCCCCTTCAATGGACGTCTTCAAACAGAGGCTGGACAGACATCTGTCTGAGATGATTTAGTGAATCCTGAGTACGATTAGTTGGGGAGGCCTACAACTCCGCCTGGCCAGGGAAGATTCCATCTGCTCACGGACTGACCAGGCCCCGATCGCTAGCCAGTACTCCGGGAGGGTCTACCTTTGCCACCAGTAAAGACCCTGAACTACACCGCACCGTCTCTGAGTGTTTCATCATCCACATCCGCTGCCCTGAGGCCATACCCCTCCCGTTGGGGGTTATACCATCCCCGCTGCACAACCGTACCACCGGCCTCAGCGGTCTGCCCTGCAGCGGCGGTCTCATGACTGCATTCAACGGGTGGCGTAGTCGAGCAATATAACATCTACTGCTAAATACTGCCGCTCAGTTTGACTCCCTGGGCACGGACCGGGTCACCGCCACGAGACTACTACCCCCATCTGATCCGGCTCCGGGTAAGCCCCCGTGCGCGCGATGCCGCACGACACAGCAGGCCCAGGGGCGCGTCAGAAGCTTTAACCCCTTTCTGACATTGTGCATAATAATACGTCCCTGTGCCCTGGGCCTTATGGACCATGTACGTATTATTACGACACAGGCTGTGCGGGATCAATCGCCACCGGTTGTCAGCTGATTTTGACAGCTGACACCCGGCACTTTAACCCCCTAAATGCTGCGATCGCAGCATTTAGCAAGTGAGTGGAGGGACAGAAGCACCTCTGCTCTTGGATCGGAGACCCTGCGCTGTCCTCACGGGGTCCCGATCGTTGCCATGGTGACACGATGTCATCATGACGACACCTGTGTCACCAGGCACCAGCAAGTTAGTTTGACCATGCGCAGTGCATGATCAAACTAGCTTGTGTCTGCAGCACTGACAGTTTACAAGGTATAGCAGTGATCCTGCACTGCTATACCTTAGAACTGCGATCAGCCTGCTGAAAGTGAAAGTCCCATAGTGGGACAAAGTAAAAAAAGTGAAAAAAAAGTTGTAAAAATATTTTTTTAAAAATAAAAAAATAATAAAAAAATAAAATATTATTATGAAGAAAAACAATAAGAGTACACATATTTAGTATCGCCGCATCCGGAACGACCTGATCTATAAAACTGTCCCACTAGTTAACCCCTTTAGTGAACACAGTAAAAAAAAAGAATCAAAAAACGGTGCTTTATCATCATACCAACGAACAAAAAGTGGAATAAAACGCGATCAAAGAGACGAATATAAATAAAAATTATACCACTGAAAACATCATCTTGTCCCGCAAAAAGCAAGCCACCATACAGCTCCATCAGCCAAAAAATAAAAAAGTTATAGCTCTTAGAATAAAGCGATTTTTTCTATGAAATAGTTTTTATTGTGTAAAAGCGCCAAAACATAAAAAAAGATATAAATGCAGTATGGCTGTAAATGTACTGACCCGAGGAATAAAGCTGCCTTATTAATTTTACCACACGCAGAGCTGCATAAAAAAAACTAAAAAAACAATTACTGAATTGTTGGTTTTTGTTTATTCTGCCTCCCAAAAATCAGAATAGAAAGCGATCAAAAAATGTCACATGCCCGAAAATGGTACCAATAAAAACATCAACTTGTCCCGCAAAATACAAGCTATCACATAACTCTGTCGACCGAAATATGGAAAAATTATAGCTCTGAAAATATGGCGATGCAAAAACTAGTCTTTGCAAAAAAAAAAGTTTAGTGTGTGACAGCTGCCAAATGTAAAAACCCGATATGAATCTGGTATCACTGTAATCGCACCGACCCGAAGAATAAAGTCATCTAATCACTTAAACCGCACGAGGAACGGTGTAAATAAATAAATAAAACCAATTCTTCACCTGCTGTTGGTTTGTTCATTCAGCCTCCCAGAGTTCGCAATATGGCTCTGCCCACATTTATCCTGTGCTCTACGCTCAGCGCTTACACCGGGGTTTCCATGTAAATCTCTGAAATACGTGATCCAGACGGAGCCTCCGGCGGAAGATTCCCTGTAATGAGGCAGATGGAGGCACCGTCTGGCCTGTGATCCCACGGTGTCCGTCTTTTTATTAGGCGTGAATAAAAGTGCCGTCGGCCACAGTTTTGCGAGCCTCTGATAAAAAGAACACCGCTGAACAGAGGCCACACAGAGTCCAGAGTAATTAACAAATAAAGTAGCACACTGCAAGGCTAAGTATGTAAACATGAAATATGGAATATGAATAGCATTACTGCTGTAGAAAATAGAAATAAATGAGAAATCTTAGCACATAAATTGGCCAATTCATGTGTATCTGGCAGCCGCGGTAAGGCGTTTCTCAGTGCCAGGACCCTACCAATGTGAATACCTCTCTAAGGGACAGGTACACATGAATTGGCCAATTTATGCGCTAAGATTTCTCATTTATTTCTATTTTCTATAGCAGTAATGCTATTTATATTCCATATTTCATGCTTACATACTTAGCATTGCAGTTTGCTACTTTATTTGTTAATTGTATATGGAGGTAGCTTCTCCTAGTAAGCACCTGTTCACACCTATTTCTCGTATTAGAAGTGCCATCAGTTTTTTCTGTTTACAGAGTCCAGAGTTAGGCCGGTTTCACATGTACTGATATTTCCAGTATCGGAAAAACCGGTACGGGAGATATACGTGTCCATGTGCACCTGTGTGGCAACCGTGTGCCGCATCAGGAGCGCACATTCCGCCACCTGGGAATCAGCAGTACAGTTACCGCTGTTCCCAATCACTGGGTGCTGAATGCTGCCCTCATCATTGTAACCTGCTGGCGCTGTGATCAGCACAACCAAGGGACAATGATGAGAGCAGTAGTCTGCTCCCGCTGTGTCCTAGTGTAAAAATAAGAATAAAATTAAAAAATCCTTATACTCACCTGCCTATCAAAGTAAAAGTGAAGTACCCATAGCTCTTTCTTACATTCAAGCATCTGATGCTGATGCTCAGTCTATGTAGATGGCATCTTAGCTGTTGCTAGGCAACTTCCTTATAAGGTGAGATGCACCTGTAAGATTCCATCACAAGATTCCATCATGACATCACTGCTATTATGACATCATAATTCACAACCACTACTTATACAAGCGTTTACACTTCAGTGTCACTTTGATACCCCGGTGTCATTGTTGTCAGTGTTTAGCTACTTATCTAGTGATATACTGATTGCGCATTTCATTGAAATGTCTGGAATTTCTCCAGACAGACTTCAGGAGTTGGCACTACTCCAGGGGATTCTTACCACCTATACCCCTAACTGTGTGCTACCACTACCCGATGGCGTCCTCAGCTTCACTTACCGGCTGGTTATGGAGCTTGTACGGGACTGCTTGACCAAATACTACCAAGGTCGTATTACCTCAGAATATCTTCAGCATTTACAGCAGAACATCAGGACATTAGTACAACAGGTAAATAGCAGACAATCTGCACAAATTATTATTATTATGTCTAGTTGGTCTCCCTTACTGTATAGTGGTATTATTGGTAGTAATAAAATTTAGACTTTCTTCAGTGTCAGGCAGGGTCATATTTGTAATAGAGATCCCCATTTTGGGAAGAGGGTGTAAAAGTGCAGCATGAGCCTGTATGATTCAAATGTCAGGGCTAGATTTCATTCCTAGTCCAGTCCTTGTCCCTTAGTAAAGACACTTCATTTAGCACCTTAATCCGGATTTCTTATAAATATGTAATTATGATTTTTATTGTGTATAACAAATATTAATAATTTATCTCAGACCATAGAACTAGCCTCACTGATTAGAAATGTAAAGTACCCACAGTTCTTTCTTACATTCAAGCATCTGGTACTGATGCACAAACTATGGTTTTGCCACCTTAACTATTGCTAGGAAACTTCCTTTCACGGTGAGATGCCCCGTTAAGATTCCATCACAAGATTCCATCACGACATCACTGCTATTATGACATCATAATTCACCACCACTAATTATACAAGTGTTTTTATGCTGTATAAAAAATAATAATAATAATAATACAAATCAAATAATAATAATGGAATACAAGTTTATTTACAGAAAATTGTTCTTTAGATCGACACCAATATAATATATAAAATGTACCAAATGTGTAGTAATTGTAGCTGCAGATAGACAGGAGTAAAATGGTGACATAAATGGCCTCCTCCATTCTGCACTTTCTCTCATGATTTTCCTTTTGTATTTATTTCCATCTTTATAGGCTGAAGAAAAAGCCCAAAGTGGAAAATTGGCCTTTTTTAAACAACTGGCCCAAAATGTCCTGAATATACTGGAGAGTCCGGCCCGCTCACTGGAGCACCTGGTAAGGAGCCATCATCTTCTATATCACATGTCCTTGTCCCCTCCAGGCAGGCACAGGATATTTCATGACCGCCTGTCCCTGCGGCTCCATCATCTGTGATGGCAGTCTGTACTCAGCGGTGGGAGTTTGTATTTCTGCCTCTGTTTTGCTCGATCATCACAATCTTCCTTCTTGTAAATGCTGCAATTCTGATAACAGAGATCAGTTGTATATACAAGTACCTTATATATTATTGTTGATTTACTGGAGGGAGTGGCTGTGTATAGTCCGTCCAATACTGAAATTACCAGTAAATCCAATGTTTAGTCCTTCCTATCTATTGTATATGATAATTTAGTATTTGTGAAATGTTATACTAATTGTACATATTATAACCATCAGGAAACATCCGAAGGTGACTCCGAAGAGGGGCAAACCGTGAACATACCTGACCCTAATATTAGTCAGTTAGAGCTAAAAACTGATCTGATTGAAGGTAAGCCGATCATCTAATATTTTACATTCAAATATCCAGATATTATAGAGAATGGCAGAGAATATGTAGATTTACTCTTCATTCCCTGTAATGGAGAGGGATCATGTAATTCTACTTCACGCCTGTGTGGTCTTCTCGGCTCCAAAATGAGGGTCATAGATCCCCAATCATGTAATTGTTCAAAAATACCATATTTTGAAGACTATAAGATGCACCGGACCATAAGAAGCAGGTGAAATTTTGGAGCGGAAAATAGGAAAAACATTTTTTTAATAAAATGGTGGAGCAACTTATAATCCAATTTTGTGGTAACTTTTCTAGGGGAAAGGCGGCGGAAAGATGGCAGCAGCAGGAGTGGGGCGATGCTGCACTGAAGTCCCTGCACTTCCATGGTTTTCAATCTGGTGGACCTTGGGAAAATCTCCACCGGAGGTGGCGCATGCACAGATTGAGATCTCGGGAGACAAGATCTCAATCTGCATGCGCCATCTCCAGAATCCATTTTTCCGAAGTCCACCACACTGAAAATCATGGAAGTGCGGAGTCTCCGGCGACATTTTCTGAAAGCCCAGGGGCCGCTGCATCCTTGCACCGCCGAACACCCCCTCCTCCCAGCCTGGGGCCCACAGCATCGCCCCACTCCTGCCGCCGCCAGCTTCCTGCAGCAGTGACCCTGCGTCCTGGGGCCTCGCTTCACCGCAACCCCCCCCCCCCCCTCAGTAAGCTACGTTGGGATAAGACGCACCCCCATTTTACAGAAAAAAGTGTGTCTTATAACTTGAAAAATACGGTAATCAGATCCTGAACAATCGCCCAGTGTATCTATCTCTGGATGTGCCATAAATACTGTATATTTAGTATGTGCAGAATACCAGATATCTAGTTTTTATATCATTTACAGAGATCTTGTCATGTCCTTCATTATATGGATGTGTTATATATTAAGTACTGATATAGACTGATACATGACATCTTTTCATTATTTTATCATTATTTTAGAAATAACTGTGTCGACGGCCAGTACTGATGGTGGAATATGTGAGACACCAGAGATCCACGAATCTGCCAGTGTAAGTATCAGAGGAGACGTCTGTTTATCATCAGATAACGGGGTATGAATTACACATATAATATTATACCCCAGATGACAATGGGATATCTTTGCTTTTATGTAGATCAGATCTATTGTGAGTAATGATGGCATTGTTATTCTGCCTCTTCTGTGTGATGCCCCTTATCATACCCTGCAGTACAGTGATATCTATGCATGGGGAATATCCCCTTAAAATATAATACTGTCTGTGGAGGGTCCGGCTTGCATCATGTCCTCTACATCTGCTGCAATGTAATCAGCGTGGACATAATATAGAGGAGAAGTTCCTGCATCTGGAGCTTTTATTTTCCTGCAGATTCTATGTCTTAATGTCATTTCTTATTATTTCTAGGCCTTGACCGGATCATTGAACTTGGAGACAAGTCCTAGTAAGACCGACTTTAAACCAATCAAACTGATCAGCAGTGGAGCTTATGGGTGAGCTTTATGTTTGCATAATATACATTTCCTAGTGTTCCTTATGACAATGCTTCTGTCTCTGTGCCCAGCCCGTACAACAGAGAAATGCTCTGAGTCCATACTGTCCACAAGAGATGAGCGAATCAGGCAAAATTCTAATTTGCTTGTTCACGTGGACTTGTGAAAATACGATTCAAGGAGAAATTAATGTCCCTTATTATGCTCTGGGGCCTCACCAGGCCCCAGAACATAATAAGCATAAGAAACATACTTATACTCCCCTTACTGCTCAATTCTCTAGCCCCTCCACTTCTCACCGTCACCCGTCCGGTCCTCACTGCCTCTTCAGTTTGCCACCGCTCACGCTATGCAAGGACTTCAGGCTTTGAGAAGGTCTGAGAGAGTTCTATGCAAGAGCATAAAAAGTCACAACATTGTGACACCGCGACTGTTCTTGCGCTTGTGCATAATCCTCCCAGATCTCATTAATGTTGGAAGTCCCGTCCCAGTATGAGAGGCATTTGGATTTCAGCATTAGCAGCAGAGATTTGAGGATGCGGCAAGGAACGGACGGTTGAGGCGGAGGGGCCGTAGAAGTGAGTATAAAAATTTGTTTATTTTTAAACTTTTTTATGGCCTTTCAAGATTTTGAAAATGGTGGCCAACGCTTGACATTTTGCTAAATCCATGAGTAAGCAAATTACAAAAAACAAAACAAACAAAAAAACAAAACGCCATTTTGGTGAATGCAGAATTTTGCAAAATCTGAGTAGAATTTAATTCCACTCAAATGTGTTAGCTCATGTCTACTGGCCACATCTATATGTCATTATTTAGGTCAGTTAGGACGTGACATAGATGAGGACCTCGCATAGGTCATCATTTATGTTGTGTAACTTGATGGATTTCTACATGGATTTCTAGTGACATCTAGTAGTAACCAGACAATCATGTGATGAGGTTTATAGACAAAATGTTAGTAAGAATTCATTATAAATCATGGATTTTCCTTCTCTCCAGAGCCGTCCACTTAGTGCGACACAAATACACAAGCCAGCTATTCGCTATGAAGAAGCTGGACAAGGAGAACGTGAATATTCCAAGAAGACTTGAACGTGCCTTTCTAGAGAGGGACATCCTAACATTTGCTGATTGTCCCTTTGTGGCCTCCATGTTGTGCTCCTTTCCAACTCCTCATCATCTGTGTATGGTCATGGAGTATGCAGCAGGTAAGTCATATCCATTGTGCCTATATCCAGCCTCAATCTGCTTATCTCTAGCATCTTCTCCATAATCTGAATGTGACCACATGGACGGTTACATGTCCATACTGCATTTACTATAAGTTATCTGTTACCAAGATGCCAGGAAAATCATTATCTCTGTGAAAGTCTCTGGTGAATGTCCTCACTGAGAATGGCAAAAATATCCACTGAGGATAAAAGGAGGATTTGACTCAATTCTAACAGTTTGTATAGATGAGCATTTCACAGAGTAATGAATAAGAGGCTTGCAGATGAGGCACGGCTCTGTCTTTTTATATTGGGTCACTCTGCTTTATACGCTCTACATTAGGCCTCTTTCACGCTTCAGTATTTCTGGTACGTGAGGTGACAGTTTACCACACGTACTGGAGACACTGACACATGTGCGCACATGTCAGTGTTTCCACGGACCGTGTGTCCATGTGATCCACACGTAGACATGTCTGTTTTTGGCCAGCAGGACGGATCACACAGACCCATTCAAGTCAATGGTTCAGTGTAAACACATACTGCACACGGATGCCATCCGTGTGACATGTGTCGGCGCCTGGGAATTAGCGATAAAGTTAGCGCCGGGTGCTAAACGCTGCCCTCATCATTGTCCCCTGCCGGCGCTGCGATCAGAACCAGCAGGGGTTAATGATGAGGGTTGTCTTCTCCCAGTGTATTTCTACCTGTAAAAATAAGAATAAAAAAAAAATCTATACCCTCACCTGTCCTAAATGTCCCCCACTGTAATCCATGAGACCGCTCAGCAGAGGAGCCGGGGAGAATGACTCCTGCAGCGAGCGGCCCCGAATCTGCGCTGAGCTCAGCGAGCGGTGTCCTGTCACTCACTGAGCTCAGCTGAGGTCTGGCGTCACTCGCTGCAGGAGTCATTCTCCCCAGCTCCTCTGCTGAGTAGTCGCATGGATTACAGCAGGAGATACTTAGGACAGGTAGGTGAGTATAAGGGTTTTTTTTTATTTTATTCTTATTTTTACAGGTGGAGACACCGGGAGCAGACTACAACTCTCATTATTAACTCCTGCTGGTGCTGATCGCAGTGCCGGCAGGGGAAAATGATGAGCGCAGCGTTCAGTACCCGGCTTTTGGGAATAACGCTAACTGTACACTGATTCCCAAACGCCGGTACGTGTGCTCCTGATGCGGCACACGGACATCTCCGACACAGGTTTTTCCGGTACCAGAAATATCCGGACGTGTGAAACCGGCCTTATACAGTATATAAAGCAAAACCACAAATGAGACTGCTGACACCTTTAACTAATTATATATTTATTTATTGCAAGATACATAGTATATATAGCTCATACTTTTTTGGCCAGAATAGTGTCTCTTTTTTGTATGAGTTACCTTGTTATTTTTAAATATTTATTCCACGTGACTAATAAAGATTCATGCTTTTATATGGGATGTTGCTTCATTGCACTTATTTGTGCAGCTCTTGCACCTTTGTGGTTTTGCTTCATAGACATTTAGTGCAGTCCTAGTTACTATTCGGGTATGCTCCAATGGAGGGTTTTTTGCATTATTATACAGTATATCTCTGTGTATGACGTCCTGCCCCAATGTCTCCGCTCATTTCTCATTCACACTCCTCATGTGTCATTTACATTGTAACAAACCCTCTCCTGTCATATTTGCTTTCTGCTGTAGGAGGAGACTGTGGCAGTTTTATGAAGAACTATGGGTGTTTACCTGTCCCCTTGGCTCGTCTGTACATTGCAGAAACGGTTCTAGCTGTGGAATATCTGCACAGCTATGGTGTAATGCACAGAGACCTGAAGCCTGAAAAGTAAGTGACACTTGTAGTATAAGAAAGGGGAAAAAAGATATCGTTTATTATACAATCTATTTGCAACTTGGGGCTGACATCCTCTTTTTTTCACAGCCTCCTGATAACGTCAACTGGTCATATTCAAGTTACAGATTTTGGGCTTTCCAAACTCTGCCTCATGAGACCAACATCAGAGATCTACAAGGCTCCAATTGAGGACATCACCAGAGAGTTCCATGATAAGGAGGTAGGCAGGAACTTGTTCTTTACTCATCTCCTCCATTTCTCCTTCTCTTATACTTTCTCATCTAGAAAACGTTTCCACTGATGTTATTTGTCACAATTATGTTCTCTGATCATTATCTCATTCCTCTGTTTTTTCCAGATTGCTGGCTCCCCTCATTACATAGCCCCAGAAGTTATCTTAAAGGAAGGCTATGGAAGGCCAGCTGACTGGTGGTCAATTGGGATCATCCTATATACATTTCTTGTAGGACGTGTACCATTTTATGGGCCTTCCAAATATGACATTTACAGCCATATTGTCAGGGGTAAGTAAAATAATCTGATTGCTGTGTAATGTCATTGTTATTTGAATAGATTAGTTGTGTGATTTAGTTACTTTTGTTAATATAAAAGATTTTTGTTTTGATAAAATAAATTAAGATGTTTCATTTTCTGTAATATTTGCTTTTTACATAACAGATGACATATATTGGAAACTTACTAATTCGGCTTTTCCAGCCACAGCTCGGGATATCATCATTGAGCTGCTCAGAAAAGATCCAGCACAAAGACTTGGGACAGGTAATGTATATAATACTATTATTAATGACTTATTACACCTCTGTGAACAGAAAATGAATAATGAGGATCAGCACTGAGGTTTTGTTCTCTACCAGCTTGGCCATTCCCCATTCTTCATGCTAAGACTTTCAGTACATCTACTTCACTTCGGCTCTGTTACGTCAACCGTTCAGATTAACGCCCCCTTCACACGTCCGTATAAAATCAGTACTGAAACCAGTACCGGAAAAAAACAGTACTAGTGTCATCAGTGTTTTGAATCAGTGTGCCATCAGTGTGCCATCAGTGTTTTTCCGGTACGGCAAAGAAAAAGAAATGATAAAGTATCTCTTATACTTTGTAATGTTAAACAGATACAGCGTAAGGAAGGCACACAAATGGCACACGGATGCCATCTGTGTGATGTACGTGTTTTTCAGGGTCCCATAGACTTGTATTGGCACTTGTCATCTGTGCTGCCACAAAAAAACAGCAGCATAGATGATAATGGGTACGGGTGGCATACGTGAAAGAAAAATGGATGCCACATGTAGTGCAAACACGGATATGTGTAGGAGGCCTAAGAAACTTGTCTCTTTGACAATAACTATATCACTATTCATTGTTTTCCTTTTCAAGGAGGAGCAAATGAGATCAAATTTCATCCATTCCTGCGTAACTTAGATTTTGACAACCTTCTAAGTCAGAAGTCGCTGTTCATTCCTGATCTTGAGTCAGAAGAGGATACCATCTACTTTGACAGTAAGTAGAATGAGACATCATCTGCAGAAAGCTGCTGTGTGTCTTGTATTTCATTTTAAGTGAGAATCAGTCCCCACCTTGATTCATGATCAAATGGTGACTGTTCAGGACAAAGTATTATGCTAATAATCTCGATTAACTCTTGTACTTTTCAGCTCGATGTAGCAGACATCAACATATTGATTCAGATGAGGGGGACACAAGTGAAGATAATGACTGGCCGGAAAGCCAAAACTTTCTATCATCTTCGCATAGGCTTTCTAAAGTAAGTATGTGACCAATAAGATCCATACAACCTGTAATTAAAATAAAATTGTAAAATATTAAAATATTTTTTTTTCCTCTTTGTATTAGCTCTGTTCCATCCATACCAAGATGATGAACAATGAAGAACCCAAGTCACCTCCAGGGTATTCACCAGAAAGTGCAAAACAGTCAGACATGTGAGCAAATTATTTTTATGGGGTCCATTCTGATATGTGTTCACAACACCAAATTCAAGACGAGTGTAAGTCGATACTAAATCCAGTATCGATGACCACATGATTGCTGATCACCATGTTTCTGACTTGTGATAACGCTGGTGATGAAAGTTGATAACTATGACCAGCTTTAATTTCCAGTTCATTACAGGAAAATAAATATTGCTAGTGATTCTCCATTCTTGCTGGTAGAAGAGGGTCTTGAGCACAGCATCCCCTTCATGTTATTCAGATGTCCTAATGGGCTTTGCAGACAGGTGTTGTATCCGTATCTATTGTTTTCACTTGTAATTTATATGTTTTTCTTCTACCAAACAGACAGAAAGATTCTCCCCCCTCTAAGTCTGAAGACAACCAGACGCAGAAAGATTCTCCCCCTTCTAAATCTGATGACAACCAGACACAGAGAGATTCTCCCCCCTCTAAGTCTGATGACAACCAGACGCAGAAAGATTCTCCCCCTTCTAAATCTGAGGATGACAACCAGACACAGAGAGATTCTCCCCCCTCTAAGTCTGATGACAACCAGACGCAGAAAGATTCTCCCCCCTCTAAATCTGAGGATGACAACCAGACACAGAGAGATTCTCCCCCCTCTAAGTCTGATGACAACCAGACGCAGAAAGATTCTCCCCCCTCTAAATCTGATGACAACCAGACGCAGAAAGATTCTCCCCCCTCTAAGTCTGATGACAACCAGACGCAGAAAGATTCTCCCCCCTCTAAATCTGATGACAACCAGACGCAGAAAGATTCTCCCCCCTCTAAATCTGATGACAACCAGACGCAGAAAGATTCTCCCCCCTCTAAATCTGATGACAACCAGATGCAGAAAGATTCTCCCCCCTCTAAATCTGATGATGATAAGCAGAGGCAGAAAGATTCTTCCCCCTCTAAATCTGATGACAACCAGACGCAGAAAGATTCTTGCCCCTCTAAGTCTGATGATGACAAGCAGTGTTTCACTGCTGAAGGCAGACAGTCATCCATATTGTCAGGTATGTATAGCTCTATAGGTCATTCTATTGCAGCCTGTGTCAAAAAGTGTAATGTGAAAACAGCCCAACATTTCATTTTATAAAAATCCTCACTCTTAGGCTGTGTGCCCACGATGCGTTTTTCAAGCGTTTACGCTGCGGAATTTCTACAGCGTAAACACTTGGGAAACGCTTGGTAAACCTTCCCCCATGGTCTCCAATGCAATTCCGCACTTTCAATGCCCATGCTGCGTATTTTTCCGCAGCGTTTATGCTGCGCTCAAAAATACGCAGCATGTCCATTAATTTTGCGGACGCGCAGCGTAATCGCCGCCATTGACTTGCATTAGAACGCGCTAATTCCGCAAGACTGCATCTGTACTTGCGTAATTGGCGCTTTCTAATGTGCGGATGGTACCCAAGTCTGGAGGAGAGGAGACTCTCATCCAGACCTGGGTACCATAGAATCTGTAAAGAAAAGAATTTAAAATAAAAAATAAAGCTTATAATCACCTTCCGATGTCCTCCCAGTGTTTTGTCCACGCCGTCCGGTCTCTTGCAATGCTCGCGCTGTTGTGAAGGACCTGTCATGACGTCACTGAGTCATGTGACCCATCACATGACTCAATGACGTCACCGCAGGTCCTTCACAGCACCGCGAGCATTGCAAGAGACCGGACGCAGCAGAGATGACACCGGGAAGACACCGGAAGGTGAGTATAATCTTTTTTTTTTCATTTTTTACCATTCTTATTCTTTTTTTTAACTATTACTCGGTCACACTATATAAATCCATGCCGGTTGCATGGATTTAAATAGTGTGACCAACTTGTCAAGCACTTTTCCAAGTGATGCTCAAAATCGTTTGGAAAACTTCTTGAAAAAACGCATGCGAAAGCGCATGTAAAAATGCTGAAAAAACGCTTCTCTCTGGCAGAAAAAACGCATGTAAATCTGCATGTAAATCTGCATACGTTTTTTTCTGCCAGAGAGAGGCAAAAACGCTCTGCATCAAATCTGCTACGTGGGCACATAGCCTCATAGGTTATAATTTTTAATGCATAAGAAGCCATTCAGTCTTCTGCCAAACTGATTCTGAATACTGCACCCATGGCTCCATCTAGGCCTATACTGATCCTTATCACCTTAAGAATGCACTGAGGTTTTAGCTAACTTATTTTAAGATATTACTTGCAGGATGCCGCAGTGTTATCATGTTAATAAGGGGACATAGTTCCCTGGCTAGACACCACATATCGGAAAACCTACAGGTTTCATATTAATCAGTTCACAAGGCAATCTAATTCTCAGACCCTCAGGTGGTTTTATGTATATATGACATATTCTCTCTATTATGGTGCAATAATCAATTACCGGGACTACAGGGTACAAGAATAACAGAATTCTATATAAAGATACAAAGCTAATCTTTTAGGAGTTTATAATATACATCTTTTTCTTGTTTTTTTTATCAGAATCACCAGTTCAGGGGAAAAGAAAATCTGCATCGAAAGATCGACAAAAAACAGAGAAGGTAGAAGAGAGAAGAAGTAGAAGAGGTAAGTGTAACAATAAGCTCCATGTTGCATGATGTCAGTCAGTGAGAAGGAGTCATGTGGAGCAGATATTATCTGTAGGATTACTGACAATGACCCCGTACATCTGTATGGATACGACTCCTCTATCATCCTGTCACAGTGACACTACAGTAGTATCCTCTAATACATACATGTCAAACTCTGGCCCGTGGACCAAACCTGGCCCGCAGGGTGGTTATATTTGACCCACGACAACAGAACCACCACCACTATTTGGGGCCATTATTCTGTATGGAGGACAATGTGGGGCCCATTATACTGTACGGAGGACTATGTGGGGCCATTATTCTGTATGTAGGATTATGTGGGGTCCAAGTTTTTCATTTTGGCCCTCTGTGTGTTTGAGTGTGACATCCCTGCTCTAATATGTAGTCCCATTACTTACATTAGTTATGTCTCTTTGTCTCCTCTCACAGGTTCCACCTTCCGCCGGCTGATATCATCTTGCCGGCGTGGATTATCCAGGGTTGCTCGCTCCATCAGACAAAGCTGCATATTTGCTCCCTGTCATCGGAGCAACACAAACATCTCAATGTGAAAAACCCTTCATGTCTAGTGCCTAGTACAGCATGTCCACCATTAAAGATGCACCTGTGTGGAAGGACTTGTACCATCTACCTGTGGCCTTCTGACCAGCAAGTAACATCTGCAGAAGAAGGCCCTCCAAGAACATCTCTTCATTCTTCCATGTAATTCTTAATAAAAAAAAAACTAAAAAGAATCATTTCAAATTGATTAATGTCCCTTTGCATTTAATGTAATACTACTGACATTTATGGCATATCAGTACTAAACATCATATATGTCTGATGAGAGAATATCGTTTCCATGTTTCATGTTAATCCTCTAATCCTCAGCCAAAAGTGGAAGAGAAGACCAGTGATTCTGTTACATCTACGAATGACAGTCAATCCAGGGAAAAACACCTTCTGATCCATACATTTTTCAGGCACTCTGATCCTTTTACCTTCATGTGGCTCTACTTAAGGTTTATGTATAAGAACCAGTTGGATTCAGTACTGGGCATCCTGGGGGTCCCAGCAGCCACATCCCAATTGTTCAACTAAAAAAGACATACTGTATTATAGTGTGATATATATATATATATATATATATATATATATATATATATACACACTGTGTGCAGAATTATTAGGCAAATGAGTATTTTGATCACATGATACTTTTTATACATGTTGTCCTACTCCAAGCTGCATAGGCTTGAGAGCCAACTACCAATTAAGTAAATCTGGTGATGTGCATCTCTGTAATGAGGAGGGGTGTTGGCTAATGACATCAACACCCTATATTATAAGGTGTGCTTAATTATTAGGCAACTTCCTTTCCTTTGGCAAAATGGGTCAGAAGAGAGATTTGACGGGCTCTGAAAAGTCCAAAATTGTGAGATGTCTTGCAGAGGGATGCAGCAGTCTTGAAATTTCCAAACTTTTGAAGCGTGATCACCGAACAATCAAGCGTTTCATGGCAAATAGTCAACAGGGTCGCAAGAAGCGTGTTGGCCAAAAAAGGCGCAAAATAACTGCCCATGAATTGAGGAAAATCAAGCGTGAAGCTGCCAAGATGCCATTCACCACCAGTTTTGCCATATTTCAGAGCTGCAATGCTACTGGAGTATCAAAAAGCACAAGGTGTGCGATACTCAGGGACATGGCCAAGGTAAGGAAGGCTGAAAAACGACCACCTTTGAACAAGAAGCATAAGATAAAACGTCAAGAATGGGCCAAGAAATATCTTAAGACTGATTTTTCAAAGGTTTTATGGACTGATGAAATGAGAGTGACTCTTGATGGGCCAGATGGATGGGCCAGAGGCTGGATCAGTAAACGGCAGAGAGCTCCACTCCGACTCAGATGCCAGCAAGGTGGAAGTGGGGTACTGATATGGGCTGGTATCATCAAAGATGAACTTGTGGGACCTTTTCGGGTTGAGGATGAAGTGAAGCTCAACTCCCAGACCTACTGCCAGTTTCTGGAAGACAACTTCTTCAAGAAGTGGTACAGGAAGAAGTTGGTATCGTTCAAGAAAAACATGATTTTCATGCAGGACAACTCTCCATCACATGCATCCAACTACTCCACAGCGTGGCTGGCCAGTAAAGGTCTAAAAGAAGAAAAAATAATGACATGGGCCCCTTGATCACCTGATCTGAACCCCATAGAGAACCTGTGGTCCATCATAAAATGTGAGATCTACAGGGAGGGAAAACAGTACACCTCTCGGAACAGGGTCTGGGAGGCTGTGGTGGCTGCTGCACGCAATGTTGATCGAAAACAGATCAAGCAACTGACAGAATCTATGGATGGAAGGCTGTTGAGTGTCATCATAAAGAAAGGTGGCTATACTGATCACTAATTTTTTGGGTTTTTGTCTTTGCATGTCAGAAATGTTTATTTCTATATTTTGTGCACTGATATTGGTTTACCTGGTGAAAATAAACAAGTGAGATGGGATTATATTTGGTTTTTATTAAATTGTCTAATAATTCTGCACAGTAATAGTTACCTGCACAAACAAATATCCTCCTAAGATAGCCAAATCTTAAAAAAACCACTCCAACTTCCAAAAATATTAAGCTTGGATATTTATGAGTCTTGTGGGTTGATTGAGAACATAGTTGTTGATCAACAATAAAAATAATCCTCTAAAATACAATTTGCCTAATAATTCTGCACACCGCGTATATCTATATATATAATCGTCTTATCCCGTCTGTCTGTCTGTCTGTCTGTCTGTCGGGGAAATCCCGCGTCACTGATTGGTCCAGCAGCGGCCAATCAGCGACGCGGGATTTCAGAAAAAAGATGGCGGCCGTTAGAGGCTCATCTGCGGGACGGAGCTCAGCGGCGATGCAGCCGGGAGATGACTGGCGCGAGGCTCTCATCTCCCGGCCGCTAGCAGCAGAAGAACCCCGACCGGCGAGCAGCCGCTCATCTCCCGGCTTCTCACAGCGGAAGTAGCCGCACAGGCAGTGGCGTTGACCTCCATGCGGCTAGGGTGTCAAGGGAGGACCGGGGAGCGGCGCTGCGGGTCGGGATACTTCTGCTGCGAGAAGCCGCTCATCTCCCGGCTTCTCGCAGCGGAAGTAGCCACACAGGCAGCGGCGCTCCCCGGTCCTCACCAATACGATTCTGCTCCCCGGTCCTCACCTATACGATTCACTGATTGGTCGCGGTCTCTGGCCGCGACCAATCAGTGATCTTGGCGCAAAAGTTAAACACCGCTGTGCTGATTGGTCGCGGCCGCTGCCCGCGACCAATCACCGATTTGGACGCCACATTTAAATAGCGGCCACGACCAATCACCGATCTTGGCGCAACATTTAAACACTGCTGTGCTGATTGGTCACAGACGCTGCCCGCGACCAATCAGCGATTTTGGCGCCAAATTTAAACACTGCTGTGCTGATTGGTCGCGGACGCTGCCCGCGACCAATCAGCGATTTTGGCGCCAAATTTAAACAATGCTCTGCTGACTGGTCGCGGATGCCAGCCACGACCAATCAGCGAGATTGGCGCCAAATTTATACAACGCTCTGCTAATTGGTCGCGGACACCAGCCACGACCAATCAGCGAGATTGGCGCCAAATTTAAACAATGCTCTGGCGCCAAATTTAAACAACGCTCTGCTGATTGGTCGCGGTCGGCTGGCGGCCGCGACCAATCAGCGAGATTGGCGCCAAATTTAAACACCACTCTGCTGATTGCGCCCAGTCGGCCGCATACATATTCTAGAATACCCGATGCGTTAGAATTGGGACACCATCTAGTATATATATAAATATATTCACTTGTGGAAAACCCTTTTAACTAGGGCTGTGGTGTCAGTAAGTCAAATTTCCAACTATAATAATTACTAATACCAAATATACTGCAACAAATAATAGTAAATATTCAGCAATTTATGCATGAAAATAATTTATAATATACAATATTAACACTATATAAGTATTTACATTTTTTTCTACCTGCAGTTGGAGTTGGTACGTTCTTCTGATACTAACTCCACAGCTCGGCTTTTCCTTCTTTCCTGCTCCTCTAACATAAAAGTACAGCAATTAATTACGACAAGTTAATCATTTAAATGCTGCTGTCAATCTCTGACAGCAGCACGTAAATGTAACCAGTGCCACTGCTTCCATTTACCAGCTCCCATCTGTGCCCTGTGACATGATCTCGGGGGCTGATGGGTCACTAGGACAGTGAGGGCCCTGTGCCCGCTGTCTTGGTGCTCCTCTGGAGCTCATCTATATGCTGAGCTTCAAAGGAGACCGAGATTTAGGCTACTGTCCCACTATCAGTATTTGGTCCAATTTCACCACAAATGGATTTTTTTCCCCATTTTTAGTACATTGAATAGTAAAATGAATCATTCAAAACTACAAGTAACCCCAAAGTCATGCCAGTTTCCATGGCCCAGAAGATTCTCTGAAGGAAGAGTGTCATTGGGTGACTGCTTCTTTGGTAAATACCATAAACATTAGCACTTGAAAAGGTCCATATGTCTGGAACCGTATAGATGATTTCGAAAGAAACAAAAAAAAGCTCAGTGATAAGAAACAGATGATGGTTATTAATGGAACACACTAACTGGGTCACATTTAAAAGTGGTGTACCCCAGGAGTCAGTATTGGGACTTCTATTTAATACAATTATTAATGACCTTTTGGGGGGTATACAGAGTAAAATTTCAATATTTTCAGATGATCGTAAACTCTGCAAGGTTATCAGTACATAGGAGGATAATGTAATATTACAGAGGGATTTATGTAAGCTTGAGGTTTGGGCTGAAAAATGGCAATTGAAGTTTAATGTAGATAAATGTTCTTGCTTGGGACAAATTACAATGTACAATTATGTACTAAACACTGGGAAAACCATCACTGGAAAAGACTTGGGTGTATGGGTGGACAGCAAACTCAACTTTAATAACCAGTGCTAGGCCGCTGCTGCCAAGGCAAATAGAACCATGGAAGCATTAAAAGAGGCATAGATGCTTATGATAAGAACATAGTTTTGTCTGTATACAAGTCACTAATTCAGCCACATTTAGAATACTGTGTATAATTTTGGTCTTTGGTGTATAAGACGGACATAGTTGAACTAGGACGTATGCAGACAAATGCAACCAAGGTTATTAAGGGAATTGGTGCACTGCAATTCCAAGACAGGTTATCAAAGTTAGGGTTATTCAGTTTGGAATAATGAAGGTTTAAGGGCGATCTTATTACAATGTACAAATATAAGAAGAAACAGTATAGAGATCATATTAAGGAACTTTTTACATATAGACCTTCAACGATGACAAGGAGGCACCCTCTCCTACTAGAAGAAAGATGGTTTCTCAGTCATCATAGATGGCGATTCTTTACTCTAAGAATAGTGAAATTACGGGACTTTCGGGAACATAAACATCACAGTAAAAGATAATGCCTTACCAACACCAGGTCAGATTACCAGTGCACCGCAGGATGCAGCAAGCCTCCATGATAAAGGCGGGGGCAGCACATGTGCAAAATACTAATGCCGACAGCCACTCACTAACCTACCAATTCTTGGAGGGGGTGGCTGTGTAGTATTATGCATGCACACCGATGGAGTTGTGAGCTTGCGTATTTTGGTCAAAATATCGTCCAATACCTCATGTGGTGTACTTATCTTATATACTATTTTTCATCTTTTTTGCACATCTTTTTGCAGGATGCAGCCAGGCCTCTTTAGTATTGGCTGGGTGAATTGGGGCGTCTGTCCTGTGGGGGTGCATGTATATAGTTCTGGGCAACCCGCCTGATCTAATACTATGGGCGTCATCAATACGCTGCAAGCAAGACATCAATAGGCTGCAAGCCAGACACTGTGTATCACACATATCTGTGTGACTGGCGCCCTATGCAGACTCCATCGGTGTGCATGTATAATACTACACAGCCACCCCCTCCATGAATTGGTAGGTTAGTGAGTGGCTGTCTGCATCAGTATTTTGCACATGTGCTGCCCCCGCCTTTATCATGGAGGCTTGCTGCATCCTGCAGTGCATTGGTAATCTGACCTGGTGTTGGTAAGGCATTATCTTTTACTGTGATGTTTTTTGAAATTATGTCCAATGTTCACCATTTTTAATATTCAGACTTTCGGGAACATCATATTGTAATTGTTGATTTACTAAACAAGTTCAAGTATGGCCCGGATGCTTTTGTTGAAAAATATATTACAGGTTATGGGAACTAGATTCTGTGATAGGACGTTCATCCAGGGAACTAGTCTAATTGCCATTAGTGGAGTTGGGAAGGATTTTTTCGTTAATAGGGGGCAATTAGCATCTGCCTCATGGGTCTTTTGCCTTCCTTTGTATCAACATGTTAGGTTATAGGTAGAACACAATGGATGTCTTCTTTCAATGTACTGTGTGGGGAAATGTATTGTCAGGGGGAATCATACTGTACATCATGCTGTGTGAAATAGGACCGTGGGGGCATCATATTGAGTGTGATAGCCACTGTGGGGCCATGAAAGTGGTATCATACTGTGTGTAGGCATATATGAGGAATTGGACTAGATTAGAATACTGGCATTCGAGAAAGAATGTCACACCGATTGTACTCCCGGGATTATGGTGTGCTGTGTAATAATATATGGTAGCAGGACCCCTCTAGTCTTCATTCCAGGTATACTAACTGCTCAGTGTTACATTGATTTGGTCATGGAACCAGTGATATGGACATTTCTTAAACGTGCCTCAGTAACTATTTTTCAACATGGAAATGTTAAGCTACATGTTGCAGGTGCTACTGTGAGCAGCATGCTTGACTTAAACATGATACCATGGCCAGAAGCATCTCCGGATTTGACTCCCATCAAGCACTTCATTGGTCGAGCATTGCAAAAGGAGTTGCCGTCAGCAGATCTTGATGATTTGTGTGCCCAAGTGCATTCATTATTCCTCTCTGCTCTGCCTTGCTCACCGCTCCGGCGGTTCCTCTCTGCTCTGCCTTGTCCACCGCTCCGGCGGTTTCGCCCTGCTCTGCCTTGCTCACCGCTCTGGCGGTATCTCTCTGCTCTGCCTTGCCTACCGTTCCAGCGGTTCCTCTCTGCTCTGCTTGTCTACCGCATCTGCGGTTCTGTTCCTGAATCCCAGTTTGTACTGGACCCTATCCAGCCTGCGCTCCAACCTGCTAGTGCCTCCCTGTCTGCACTCCAGCCGTGTTTGCCAGTACCCCCCTGTCTGCATACCAGCCGTGCCTTGCCAGTGCCCTCCTGTCTGCATACCAGCCGTGCTTGCCAGTATCCTCTTGTCTGCACTCCAGCCGTGCCTGCCAATGCCCAACTGTCTGTGTGCCAGCCTAACCTGCCCGTTCCTGCATTCCCCGGTGTGGGTCAACAGCTGTGACCGGGGTCTAACCTGGAGTAGCACCTGGTCCCTCTGCTCGGTTCCTCCTTGGTTCACGGAGTCGTTAGCCTCCGTGCGACCTTGGTCGGATCGGGTAGATACTTAGTTATGCCCCTCCAGGCACTCCTCGGTTCATGGTACAGTGGGATCACTAATCACGCTCACGCCAGTCAGTCCAGGCACGAGTGTAACAGTTTTATTTATGTTGTATCGTGTTTGAAGGTTGCCTTTTCCTGATGGCAGGTTTCAGCTCTTTCCAAAGATGCTCAATAGGATTTAGGTCAGGGCTCATAGAAGGCCACTTCAGAATAGTTGAAAGTTTTCCTCTTAGCCGTTCTTGGGTGTTATAAGCTGTGTGTTTTGGGTCATTATCCTGTTGCAAGACCCATGACTGAGACCAAGCTTTCTGACAATGGGTAGCACATTTCTCTCTAGAATCCCTTGATAGTCTTGAGATTACATTTTACCCTGCACAGATTCAAGACACCCTGTGCCAGATGCAGCAAAGCAGCCCGAGAACATAACAGAGCTCCTCCATGTTTCACAGTAGGGACAGTGTTCTTTTCTTGATATGCTTCACTTTTCCGTCTGTGAACATAGTGCTGATGTGCCTTGCCAAAAACTTCAATGTTTGTCTCATCTGTCCATAGGACATTCTCCCAGAAGCTTTGTGGCTTGTCAACATGTAGTTTGGCAAATTCCAGTTTGGCTTTTTTATGAAATTTTTTTCAACAATGGTGTTCTCCTTGGTCGTCTCCCATGAAGTCCACTTTGGATCAAACAACAACGGATGGTGCGATCTGACACTGATGTTCCTTGAGCATGAAGCTCACCTTTAATCTCTTTAGAAGTTATCCTGGGCTCTTTTGTTACCATTCGAATTATCCGTCTCTTTGATTTGTCATCAATTTTCCTCCTGCTGCCACGTCCAGGGAGGTTGGCTACAGTCCCATGGATCTTAAATTTCTAAATAATATGTGCAACTGTAGTCACAGGAACATCAAGCTACTTGGAGATGGTCTTATAACCTTTACCCTTAACTTGCTTGTCTATAATTTTCTTTCTAATCTCCTGAGACAACTCTTTCCTTTGCTTCCTCTGGTCCATGTTGAGTGTGGTACACACCATGTCACCAAACAGCACAGTGAGTATCTGTAGCCCTATATACAGGCCCACTGACTGATTACAAGATTGTAGACACTTGTGATGCTAATTAGTGGACACAACTTGATTTAACATGTATCTGTTGTCACATTATTTTCAGGGGTACCATCATTTTTGTCCAGGCCTATATCATGAGTTACATTTTTTAAAAACTTCTGTGGAAGCAGGGTTGAAAAGCAATGTCTGACTTCCATTTGTTCATTTTCATAGATTTTTAATTTATTATTACTTTTGTCAGATTCAAATTATTTCTGTGACCATTGTGGGTTTTTCCTTTCATTAAACGAGGAGTACCAACAATTTTGACCACGTATGTATGTATGTACAAACACACACACACACATATGTATATATATATATATATATATATATATATATATATATATATACACATACACACATACATACATATATATATATATACACACACATATATATACACACACACATATATATACACACATACATATACATACATACACATATATATACACACACATACATATATATATAGTGATGTAGCAGACATCCCTTTAATGGTTTGGTGTGTTTTTGAATGACCATGTACCTTCCTCTTTAACGGACTGGTCACATGACTGTGACATCACACAGGTCCTTATGCACACAGAGGGTGTGGACACATGACTCTGACATCAGTTAAGGTCCTATCTGTGTGTGTGCTGCAGTATATATAAACCCTGTGTGATTTGTGACAGGTGTGTTCCGGTGTGTAGGAGTTCCTGGGTGTTGGGAGCTCCTGTGTGGGCACCGTGTGAGCGGCACGAGGCTGTTCCCTGTGTGTGGGGAACACCGCTCGTGGGAAGCCTGGTGAGGCCTGGTGGACTCCGGTGGAGGTGAAGCCTGGATCCCTGTGAGAGTGTGGGGGATGCCAGTAAGCCTCGGAGTGCCACACAAGCACCGCTCGTGTGAGGCCTGGTGAGGCCTGGTGGACTCCGGTGGAGGTGAAGCCTGGATCCCTGTGTGTGTGTGTGGGATGCCAGTAAGCCTCGGAGTGCCACACAAGCGTCCTGGAGGACAGAGCCTGGATCTGTGTGTGAGAGATGCCAGTGGTCTTGGACGGGTGGAGGTCTGGAGACCACGTGTGGTCAAGCCTTAGAGTCACAGTGGTGAAATGGACTAAAAGCAGCTGAAAGCCGATAAAGGTAATACTCTTTATGTTATGGACATTTTCATGGACATTGTTTTATTACCTTGCGGAAGGCTGTAATTAGAGCCAAGTGGGCCGGTGTGCCACTTGGGCTCGTGGACATTATGTATGTGAAATACGGTTTATGAAGTGTAATAAACTGTGGATTGTGAAACACGGCAAAGTAGTTGCTGGTGTGCAGTGATTGACGCAGCAAAGCGAGTATCCCCCAGGATAATAAGTAGTGCTGCCTTACAATATATATACACACACATATACATACATGTGTATATATATATATATATATATATATATATATATATATATATGTGACACCCCAGGGGTCTGGTTGCCACAGTAATAGAGATATTATGTCTGAGAGCAAGTGGGAGGTTTCTCTGGTCAGGATCCCTAAACATGCAACACGGTCCGCCCAGACCTGGGAGGGGAGGAATCTGCCCTTTTAAACTGGGTCTGGGGCGGGATTAGAGTAGTCAGAGTGAAGCTGCAGACAGAGTCAGAGTCTGGAGAGGGAAAGTGAGATCAGGAGCTCTGGAGGAGCAGTAGCTGAAGTCCAGGGGCTGGAGCTGAGCAGAGCTCGCCCTGGACGAAGACACTAAAACCGGACACAGGAGTCCGAGGCTGTGGGGACTGATATACACCCAGCAGCAGAAACCAGCCGGCAGGGGATTCCAGGTCCTCTGGCCATAGAAGCCCGGAGGCTCAGTCACAAAGAAGGGACCAGCGCCGCCATCCAGGAGCGGAGGCTAACAGAAGGCCCCAAGTCACCAGCCATACGGGTGAGCACCACACGGTATACTCAGGGACGTGGGCTACTTGTAACCGCTGACAGCAAGGTAGCCAGGAAGAGTGCAGATAAACGGGGAGGCCTACAACTCCACCTGGCCAGGGGAACTCCTGCTTGCTCGCAGACTGACCAGGCCCCTTATACTAGCCAGTACTCCCGGGAGGGTCTGCCTTGTACCATCAGTAAAGACCCTAAACTGCACCTCCCGTCTCTGTGATTCCTTGCCGCTCCTGCACCATTAGCACTGGGACCCTCAGACCATCACTCCCATCATCTTCCACATTAGCTGCCCTGAGGCAATACTTCTCCCGTGGGGAGTCATCCCATACTCGGCTGCGCAAACAACATCAGCCTCAGCGGTCTGCAGCGCAGCGGCGGTCCCCAATGACCGCAATCCACGGGTGGCGTAGTCGGACACTTATTACAATACAAAAAGACTGCCACTGGTTTGACCACCCTGGGCACGGACCGGGTCACCGCCACACGGAGACTACAACCCCCAGCATTCTACAACAGGCCCGGTTCCGGGTTCCCCTGCACAACACAGGCCCAGGGGGTGCGTCAACTTTGGCGTAGTCGGCAGGATTTCGTGCCCGCAACCACCGGGTACTGCGTGCCTGAAAAAGAGACTTTTATACTTACCTGTGGTGAAGTTTCCCGCCGTCCGGAGTCGTTTCCCGCCGTCCGGAGCCGATTCCCGCCATCGGACGCCATCTTGGACTGTTTCCCGCCGTCTTCTGCCTTCTTCCCGCCATCCACAGCTGCTTCCCGCCTTCGGACGCCATCTTCGGGACGCCGCACGGGAAGAAGAGGGGCGTGGACGCCGAAAGCGCGCGAGATCCGAAGCTCCGCCCCACGCTCTGACGCTGCGCAAGGTCCTGGAAGGGAGGAAGAGCGACGCTGACGTCATCGGAGCGCGACGCCAGGTCCTCAACCCCGACGATCGACTGCGGAGCCGCGGCCTACGGAAGAAGAGCATTGCAAGGTAGGCCACGGTCCACTAGGGGGGAGGAGGATGCCGGACACCGAGGGGAGCTCCACTGCCACAGCCACCGCCAGCGCAACCGCTGCAGCAGTCATGCCATTCACCATGCCCTATATCCCGGGGGCAACCTGGCTACCCCAGTACTCAGGGGAGTCACATACTCTAAATGACTTTAGAGAAAGACTGGATAGCCTCTTCCAGGTGTACCCCCTCACAGAAGAGCAAAAAGTGAGCATCCTGGTGGCCCAATTAATCGGGGCAGCCCAAAGGGAGGTAAAGTCCTGGCCACCTGGGAGGAAGAGGACTGTCAGAGAAATACTAGCCCGGCTGAAAGACACATTTGACACCCGCACCTCAGCCGAAATAAAACTAAGATTTTATGGGTGCAAACAACGGGCACATGAGAGTATAAGAGACTATGCTCTAAACCTACAAGAGGCCCTGAGAGCCATTAAGCAGGCAGACCCTGACAGCGTGGGAAATGAAGATAAGCTGTTGACTGAACAATTTATTGAGGGTCTACTGTGCAATGCCCACCGAACCCAGTTGCGGGCAATGGCCTTACAGGACCCTGACCTGGACTTTGCACAGTTCAAGGACAGAGCCATCCGGGTGCTCCGAGAACCGGCACCAGGTGGCGCTGTGACCCACAGGCGCCCTGCTATCACTTACCACCAGGAGACGGCGCCCTTGTCTGCAGGGCCTGTGGGAGCTGATGCGCAGGCTTTAAACAGTGACCCGGCTACTGACCTGCACCATCAGGTCCAAGAGCTGACTAAAAGCGTTGCCGCGCTAACCAGAACTGTGCAGTCTTTACAGGTCTCTTCTCCAGGAAAGATCCAGCTGGCATCCGGACCGGAGGACGTAACGTGGCGCCGACTGAGGAGGACCCCACCGGCCAGAGGAAGACCCAGCGACAGATACAACGAGGAAGGACGACCCATCTGCCGCCGCTGCAATCAACCCGGACATGTGGCAAGGTACTGTCATTTAAACGGGCACAACCTGGGGTAGAGGGCCAACCCCCAGGCATAAGACCATCAGGCCCATCAAACTGGCGTGATAAATACGTAGGGGGACGTCCAATCTTGCCTGTTGTACTGGATGGCATTCCTATGAGTGCCCTACTAGACACTGGGTCACAGGTGACCACCATCCCGTACGTGCTCTTTAAACAGTACTGGAATGACTCGGACATAACCCGCTACCCAGATGACGACCTGAGTATCATCGCCAGCAATGGTCAGCCCGTGCCGCAGGTGGGATTCAAAGAGGTGACCATTAAGATCGGTAAAGTCGAACTGGCGGCACAAGGACTGATTATAGTGGACATAGACCGTCATGAGAGTCACCCTAGAATAACCTTGGGAACTAATGTGATTGAAAATTGTCTTGCAGAGGTGATTCTCATTTTACAGCAGGTTGCCAAGAACGCCAGTTCCGGCCAGCAGCGTGTGCTCCAAAAAGAGATCCGGGCACTGATGAAGCGGCAACAGGTGGAACTATCTGGTGGTGAGATAGGTAGCGTGAGAATGTGTGACCCGTTCCCTATTGCCATGCCCCCAAAAAGTGAGATGATGATTTGGTGCCGGGCAGCTATTGGTCTAAGAGGTAGAGACTACCAAGCAATGGTAGAACCCGTCTACTCAGACAGTAGGCCCACCATTTTGACAGCACGGGGGGTGGTCGATGTACGCCATGGGAGGGTGCCCGTTCGCATCATAAATATCGGGGAGAGAGAAGTACACCTGCCCCGGTATGCCACGCTAGCCAAATTGTTCACCATAAACCAGAATTCTGTACAGGCCGTGGAACCCTTGCCTCCATCTCAACCAGAGGAAGGTAACGGCTCTAAGAAACCAATGGAGGACTGGTGTCAGCAACTGCATTTGGGTACTGACTCCACTCCCTCACACCAGAAACAGGGAGTCTATCGGGTGGTTCGAGAGTACGAGAGAGTGTTTAGTAAACACCCGCTAGACTTCGGGCGAGTAAAGGGGGTAGAACACCACATCCCCACGGGAGACCATCCTCCCATAAAGGAGAGATACCGACCCGTACCCCCGGCACACTACCAACACGCCAAGGGGATGCTTAGAGACATGAAGGAGGCTGGGGTAATCAGGGACAGCTGTAGCCCCTGGGCAGCTCCACTAGTGTTAGTGAAAAAGAAAGACAACACCTTGAGAATGTGTGTAGACTACAGGAAGGTCAACCGTATCACACACAAAGATGCGTACCCGTTACCAAGGATAGAAGAGTCCTTAGCTGCATTAAAATCTGCTAACTTCTTCTCTACTTTGGATCTCACTAGCGGGTACTGGCAGGTTCCTGTAGCAGAGGCGGACCGGGAGAAGACCGCATTCACCACCCCGATGGGTCTCAGTGAATTTAACTGTATGCCGTTCGGGCTCTGCAACGCACCAGGAACCTTCCAACGGTTGATGGAATGCTGTCTAGGACACCGGAACTTCGAGGCGGTCCTGTTATACCTGGACGATGTCATCGTCTATTCCAAGACCTACGAGGACCACCTGAAACACCTGGCAGAAGTGTTTGAAGCTCTGGCAAACTACGGCCTAAAGGTGAAACCCTCCAAGTGTCACCTCCTGAAACCAAAGGTGCAGTACCTGGGGCACGTAGTGAGTGCTGACGGAGTGGCTCCCGACCCTGATAAGATCACCGTAATTAAGGACTGGCCAAGACCCTCCAGCATAAAGGAAGTGCGGCAGTTCCTCGGGTTGGTAGGCTACTACCGAAGATTCATTCCCGGTTTCACCAAAATGGCAGCCCCTATGCAGGACCTCCTGATAGGTCAATCTCGGAAAGCCAAAAACCAGAAGCCGCCCTTCAGGTGGGAAAAGCTGGAAGAGGAGTCCTTTTGCCAGCTGAAGATGGCCCTCACGGGGGATGAAATCCTGGCATATCCAGACTACAGCCAGCCCTTTATCCTCCACACGGACGCAAGCAACATCGGGCTAGGAGCCGTACTGTCCCAGATCCAGCAAGGGAAAGAACGGGTAATCGCTTATGCCAGCCGAAAGCTACGGCCCACGGAGCGGAACCCTGAGAATTATAGCTCATTCAAGCTGGAGTTCCTGGCAGTAGTGTGGGCAGTGACCGAACGCTTCAAGCATTACCTTGCCTCCTCCAAATTCACCGTGTACACGGATAACAACCCGTTGACACACCTGGACACTGCAAGGCTCGGTGCCCTGGAACAGAGATGGATGGCCCGCCTGTCCAACTTTGAATTCACCATCAAATACCGGGCAGGACGATCAAATGCCAACGCGGATGCCCTGTCTAGAATGCCGAACTTACCGGACGTAGGGGAAGATCCAGAAGATCTGGAAGAAGTTGAGCTCCCTGCGTTCCACCGTCATGGGATTACCCTGTATTCCCACCGTGTGAAGGACAGGCGCTCCGTGACGTTCAATCCCTTGCCCCACTACAACTGGGCGGAGACGCAAGACAGTGATCCCGCAGTCCATTTGGTGAAGGAAATGCTGACCCAGGCCGATGCCCGTCTTGACCCAGATGCTCCGGAGGAGACCAAGCAACTGTGGAAGGAGAAAAGTAAGCTGTTCCTCTACAGGGAGAAGCTGTGCCGGAGAATGGTTAACTCTCGAACGCATGAGTTGACCTGGCAGGTAGTGGTCCCAAGACGAGACGCGGCTATGGTTCTGGAGGCATACCACAACGGAGCAGGGCATTTCGGATGGAAGAAGCTGGAGTTCTTGTTGCGTGAACGGTTCGACTGGGTAGGAATGAGAGGAGCCATCGAGAGGTGGTGCAGAGACTGTGGCCCGTGCCACCTGAGAAGAAAGGACCGTGCTAGCCAGAAGACTCCCTTGCAGCCCATCATCACCAGACAGCCACTGGAACTGGTAGCCCTGGACCATGTGAAACTGGCTCCAAGCAGATCTGGGTATGTCTACGCCCTCACAATCGTAGATCATTACTCCCGGTTCCTGATGGTAGTCCCGGTCAAGGACTTAACGGCTCAAACAGCAGCTAGAGCCTTCCAGCAGCACTTCTGCCGTCCACACGGGTACCCGGACCAAGTGTTGACAGACCAAGGACCAGCCTTCGAAGCGGAGGTCTTCCAGGAGTTCTGCAACCTGTATGGCTGCAAGAAGATAAGAACAACGCCCTATCACCCTCAAACCAATGGACTCTGCGAGAAGATGAACCAGGTGGTGATAGATCTGCTAAAAACATTGCCCCTGGAAGAACGCAGTCTGTGGCCTGAGAAACTGCCCGATCTGGTGGACCTGTATAACCACATCCCTGTAGGTTCCACCAACTGTACCCCGGCTTACTTAATGAGAGCAAGACCTGGTAAGCTGCCTATCGACCTGGATATGGGAGTCCTGACGCCTGAGGACACCTCGCCAGAGGCAGACTGGGATACAGAACGGCAGCAGCAGTATCGGAAAGTACAGGAGAGCGTCGAGCGAAGTCTGTCTCAAGCTAGAGAAAGGCAAGAGAAGGCTTATAACCAGTATGCTCCCGCTGTTCCCCTGGTACCTGGAGAGCAGGTCTTGAAGAGGAAGAGGCGGCTCCACAAGTTGGACGACCAGTGGGAGAAGGACCCGTACACCGTACTGCCATCAAGCCATGAGAACCCAAAAATCTGCGTAATCAGTAAGGATGGAGGAGAAACCACAGCCATTGTCTCCAGAGACCACCTGAAGAAGTGTCCCGAGCAGCTGCAAAGCCCTGAAGAAGATCAAGAAAACCCTCAACCCGCAGAGGAAAGGGAAGAAATGATCAGTACAGTACTCGGAGACTTCCCCCGGTCTTGGACACAAGTAAACGGCGCTGTCGTAGTACCCGTCCTCACCTTTCTCCAGCCAGCCCCGCAAGTGCCTACAGAGGAACCGGTGGAGCTGGAAGAGCAGCCGGCCCAAGGGGCAGAAGAGTCCACACCAGCAGTACAGGAGGATCAACCCTCTGCTAGTAGTGAGCCTGCTGTGTCCCTAGTGAGCCAAAGAGTGCGCAGAAAGCTGCCCAGCTTGCCCATAACACCTCCTACACCCTGTAGTGCAGAACCAGTTAGTGAGCTCCGTAGGTCCACTAGAGTCACTAGAGGTCAGATGCCCGCTCGCTGGAGAATCTAAACCAATGCACTGTAAAGTTGACTGTTTATTGAAAAATGTTTATGGTTTATGTTTGTTGCCTGTTACTAATTATGTTTCTCAGTTACCCTGCAGATTTATTTGGACTAACAGGTTATGGACACTGGATAACCGGAACAGTTTTGTAGATAGTTGCACGTTGGTGCCTCTTGCGAAAACGGTCGCAGAAGAGAAAACCTGTCTGGCGTGGCCTCCTTGCGGCCCAAAGTAGTTAGTATACCCTTGCAGCCACGCCCAAGGACAACGCAAGGGGTTTGCTTTGGACAGGTCCCCTATTCTGTGCCAAGACTTCGCCTTGTTGGGTGAAATGGACAGCCCCTTTGTTTCATAAATTTCACCTTGGGTGATATGGACACCCGGTCACGGAAACGCCGTGACCTCTACAGACTAAAGCTTCTTGTAAATATGTTGTCTTATTATTGTTATACCTTGTATTTATGTTTCTTTAAAAATGTGTTTAGTCCCGGAGTACTAAAATTTACTAGGGGGGAATGTGACACCCCAGGGGTCTGGTTGCCACAGTAATAGAGATATTATGTCTGAGAGCAAGTGGGAGGTTTCTCTGGTCAGGATCCCTAAACATGCAACACGGTTCGCCTAGACCTGGGAGGGGAGGAATCTGCCCTTTTAAACTGGGTCTGGGGCGGGATTAGAGTAGTCAGAGTGAAGCTGCAGACAGAGTCAGAGTCTGGAGAGGGAAAGTGAGATCAGGAGCTCTGGAGGAGCAGTAGCTGAAGTCCAGGGGCTGGAGCTGAGCAGAGCTCGCCCTGGACGAAGACACTAAAACCGGACACAGGAGTCCGAGGCTGTGGGGACTGATATACACCCAGCAGCAGAAACCAGCCGGCAGGGGATTCCAGGTCCTCTGGCCATAGAAGCCCGGAGGCTCAGTCACAAAGAAGGGACCAGCGCCGCCATCCAGGAGCGGAGGCTAACAGAAGGCCCCAAGTCACCAGCCATACGGGTGAGCACCACACGGTATACTCAGGGACGTGGGCTACTTGTAACCGCTGACAGCAAGGTAGCCAGGAAGAGTGCAGATAAACGGGGAGGCCTACAACTCCACCTGGCCAGGGGAACTCCTGCTTGCTCGCAGACTGACCAGGCCCCTTATACTAGCCAGTACTCCCGGGAGGGTCTGCCTTGTACCATCAGTAAAGACCCTAAACTGCACCTCCCGTCTCTGTGATTCCTTGCCGCTCCTGCACCATTAGCACTGGGACCCTCAGACCATCACTCCCATCATCTTCCACATTAGCTGCCCTGAGGCAATACTTCTCCCGTGGGGAGTCATCCCATACTCGGCTGCGCAAACAACATCAGCCTCAGCGGTCTGCAGCGCAGCGGCGGTCCCCACTGACCGCAATCCACGGGTGGCGTAGTCGGACACTTATTACAATGCAAATAGACTGCCACTGGTTTGACCACCCTGGGCACGGACCGGGTCACCGCCACACGGAGACTACAACCCCCAGCATTCTACAACAGGCCCGGTTCCGGGTTCCCCTGCACAACACAGGCCCAGAGGGTGCGTCATATATATATATATATTACACTACCGTTCAAAAGTTTGGGGGTCACCCCCAAAATTTTGTGTTTTCTATAATAACTCATACGTTTATTTATCAAATGAGTTGCAAAATGAATAGAAAATATTGTCCAGACATTGACAAGGTTAGAAATAATAATTTTTATTTGAAAGAATAATTTTCTCCTTCAAACTTTGCTTTTGTCAAAGAATGCTCCCTTTGCAGCAATTACAGCATTGCAGACCTGGCATTCTAGCTGTTAATTTGCTGAGGTAATCTTGAGAAATTTCCCCCCATGCTTCCTGAAGCCCCTCCCACAAGTTGGATTGGCTTGATGGGCACTTTTTGCGCACCATACGGTTAAGCTGCTCCCACAACACCTCAATGGGGTTGAGATCTGGTGACTGCGCTGGCCACTCCATTACAGATAGAAGACCAGCTGCCTGCTTCTTCCCTAAATAGGTCATGCATAATTTGGAGGTGTGCTGTTATAGGAAGAAATTGGCTCCAATCAAGCGCTGTCCACAGGGTATGGCATGGCGTTGCAAAATGGAGTGATAGCCTTCCTTATTCAAAATCCCATTTACCTTGTACAAATCTCCCACTTTACCAGCACCAAAGCAGCCCCAGACAAACACATTACCTCCACCAGGCTTGACAGATGGCGTCAGGCACTCTTCCAGAATCTTTTCAGTTGTTCTGCATCTCACAAATGTTCTTTTGTGTGATCCAAACACCTCAAACTTTGATGCGTCTGTCCATAAAACTTTTTTCCAATCTTCCTCTGTCCAATGTCTGTGTTTTTTTGCCCATATTAATCTTTTCCTTTTATTAGTCAGTCTCAGATATGGCTTTTTCTTTGCCACTTTGCCCTGAAGGCCAGTATACTCTTACATGCCAAGAGTGTGCAAAGCAGTCATCAAAGCAAAAGGTGGCTACTTTGAAGAACCTAGAATATAAGACATATTTTCAGTTGTTTCACACTTTTTTGTTAAGTATATAATTCCACATGTGTTAATTCATCGTTTTGATGCCTTCAGTGTGAATGTACAATTTTCAAAGTCATGAAAATACAGAAAAATCTTTAAATGAGAAGGTGTGTCCAAACTTTTGGTCTGTACTGTATATGTCCAGGAAGACATGCACATTTTCTCTTAATTTTTTCTTTTTCCTTTAAAAATGTATTCTTTTGATCTAAAGTAATGGACGGTATAGAGCCTGATGTTTTTTCATATACTGCTGAGGAAGAAGAACGGATCCTAGGTGCGCTGAAGGATGATGGGACTTTTTTAAGTACACCTTCCCTAGTGGATCTTAAACGTAAATATGAAAGTGATTCTAAAAGGATGATTATTCTACAACTGCATTTGGTTACTTTGGGACAGTATTATAAAGCTCGGAAAATACCACGGGGTTTACGTTCAAATATAAGACCCAATCTTTTTGGAAATAATGTGACTTTTTGCTCCCGTTTTTGTCAAATCTCCAATAGATATGCCTTGGATATAATTTTGTTGAATATTGACTTTTTACAACAGGAAATATTGAAAATGACAACTTACATTGTGAATACTGAGGAAAAATTGAAATCATTGCTCAAAATTGAGGAATGGGATTCCTTCAAGGATTTAATAATGACTGAGGTGCAGGGTTTGCGCATGGAATTTGAGGATGTAAAACGTCGTAAATGGAATCGAGATATGGAGGATTATCAAACTGGTCACATTTATAACTGGCAGAAGGGTGGATCTAATTCATCATGGAGTAAAAGAGGTTATTTAAGGACTGATAAAAGGCCTAACAAGCATGATATAAAAGGACATTAACAATTGTGTGATAATTTCTCCTTTAGACCTAGATCAGGAGCAACAGAGAGGATCCAACGGAAAAGAAGAGGGGGCAAACGGCACCGAAGACAACAGAAAAAAACAGGACAAAATCAAACCACGGCAGCAGAGACAAGTGATGACACGGAAAAAAGAAATGAACTCGTGGTAAATATCTCTAAAAAAAATTTGACCATATCACAGATGACTGTCTTGAATAAGGGTTTGTCATTTAGTATGAGCAAACATGTGGACTGGTTTCAGCTGGAGCTAGATCTCCAGAGATTTTTTTAGAAATGTCAAATTGAGAAATTGGTTTTCTGGTAGTGTGATTGTCCCTAAATGTATAACTAGTGAACTTAGTCTACAACAGGTTCAGGTGGCCAAAAGGGGTACCTTTACGCCACCTGTGAATCCTCCGGTAATTAATGCATTTATGGAAGCGGTACAGAGGGATGTGAAAGCATTGAGAGGGAACTCAAATAAAAGACTGAAATCTCCAAATTTGAGTACAGAGGAGATACGGGCTTTGCAGGACCATGTCCATGACAGCGACATCATTATAAAACCTGCCGATAAAGGTGGGGCTGTCGTCGTCATGGACAGGGTCATGTATATTGAAGAAATTAGAAGACAGTTGAGTGACAGTGAAGTTTATGTCAAGTTGGAAAAGGATCCAAAATTTCTATTTTTAAATTATTTGAAAGTTATTTTGGATGGGGATTTGGAAAATAATATAATTGATAAAGATCTTTATGATTATTTATACAGTATGTGGAGAATCCTACCACCCCTGTGATATATGTACTTCCTAAAATACATAAAAATCTTAATCATCCCCCGGGACGACCCATAGTCTCCGGGGTAAATTCATTAACGAGTAAAATTGGAATTTATCTTGATAGAATATTAAATCCATTGGCGAAAAATACTAAATCCTTTGTGAGAGATACCATGGATTTTTTATTAAAAATACAGGAAGTTGAATTAAAAAGTGAGGTCATTTTGGCCTCATTTGATGTGGTATCTCTATACACCTCCATTGATAATGGTAGGGGGGTGGAGGCGATTGAACGGAGACTGTTTTATACGGATCTTAGTGAAAATAATAGGAAATTTATTATTGAATTATTAGAGTCCATATTATATCATAATTATTTCCTATTTGGTGATGAATATTTCCTCCAGAAATGTGGAACCGCGATGGGGGCCAATATGGCCCCTGCTTCTGCAAATATTGTTATGGCTACATTGGAGGAGAACTTTGTCTATGTGTCCCACCACTTTAGACATGTCATGGTGTGGTGGCGATACATAGATGACGTCTTCCTCCTCTGGACAGGTACACAAGGGGAACTGGAGGATTTTTATGGATATTTGAATCAGGTCGATAGGACTGTCAAATTTACATTGGTGAGTTCATGTAAATCTATTCAGTTTTTGGATGTTTTTATCACACAGGAAAATGGAAAATTATTGACCTCCCTCTTCATTAAACCGACGGATCGAAATGATTTCCTGAGGTATAACAGTCACCACCCAAAACGCATGATAGAATCATTACCTTTTAGCCAATATTTAAGAATTAAAAGAATAAAGAGTAGTGAGGAGGGCCTGTATAAGAGTGCACAGAAACTTACGAAAAAACTTAGGTCAAGAGGTTACCCTCAGAGACTGTTAAATAAACAGGAAAAAAAAGTCAGTGGATTAAATAGGGATATTATTCTGAATAAAATGACCAAAAATAATAAGGATGATAGAATACCTATGGTATCGACATATGGTGAAGAGAGTGAACAGGTGGCAAATATAGACAGGAGTCATTGGAAAATGTTAAATAGATGTTTCCCGGATGTGCCAGAATTTAAAAATCCCCCTCTTTTTTCTTATAGAAGAAATAAAAATATTAAAGATGTACTAGTACATTCAGATATTGGCCCCTCTAAAACTGTGACTCAGACATTCATTAAGGGTAGAGGTAGAAAGGGTTGTTATCCATGTCTTTCATGTGTCAACTGCCCGTTTATGTTAAAAGGTGATCGGTTTCTTCATCCAAAAACTCAAAAAGTATACAACATAAAAATTTTTTTTACATGTGATTCTGACTATATAATATATCTGTTAGAGTGCCCCTGCTCACTTTGGTATATAGGAGAAACTATGTGCGATTTTAAAACTCGCATGAATAATCATAGACATTCCATTAGAAAAAAGAGGATGGACTTACCTGTATCAAAGCATTTTGTGGAGGCGGGACATACTGTGATACAATTAAGATTTAGAATTATAGATGCGGTCCCTTTACAAAGACGGGGTGGAGATAGAATACGATTATTAAAAAGAAAGGAACTTGAGTGGATCCATAACTTGAATACGTTGAAGCCAAATGGACTGAATGCTGAATTTATTACAGCAGGTATCACCTGAGGAGTATGTTCAGACATCAGCAGTGTATGAAATTTGGGGTATTTTAAATATAATTGGATTTTTATATTTTAATATATTTATATATGGATATTTTTGGTTTCTTGCAGATCAATCACTCTCACTATGATATTTTGTGGAGTCGACGCGACCTGCTGCAACATGCGTATAAAGAAAGGGAGACTTCCTCTGGGAATGGATTTTTTCTTAAAAAAATGTTTTCTTTATATATATAGTAGTTGAAAATATTCAAGTTTCCACCTAATGAAGTTATAAAAATATATTTCTACATTATGAAATGGTATTCCTGTTTATGGAGAGAATTGAACTATAATGTATTCCCAATTATTGCCTGAGATTGGGAAAGGGGTGGGGACCTGAGGAAGGTTCCTCCTCTGACCTCTTAATTTCACTCCATGGATGAACCTAGGGATAGGGAATTCCATGGAAGGGTGTTTGGGTTATGTATTAATATATTATCTCTCCGTTCATTTATGGACATAGGAATTACCGTATGGATACTGTTATTATAATATAAATAAATTGAGAAATTATGAATAGGATGGTGTCCCTGATAATGAAAAGTGGGCGCGTTCTTGCAGTTAATAGAGGATAGGATTAATTATTTGAGTGCACATTTTGTTCATATTTGAAAATAATCTTCTGGTGGAGTTTGCCAATTAAAAAGATAGCGACCGTAGTGTTAGAAGTGTAAAGCGCTTGCCCGGTGATGTCACGATATGGGCGGACTAGGTTTGCCCCGGTCATGTGACAAAACAATGTGGGTCCCATGGGAGACATGCGCAGATTGGATTCTGAGACGCCGAGAACAGCGTGGAGGAAGTAGGATGTGTGGTTATGCATGATTGCTGCGGGGTGAGTCGCACCCTCATATGTATTATTTACAATGTACACCTGGCACTAATAATTATCAATCAAAGCACTTGTCACTTTATGAGGGTTATGGATCATGATATTGATGATAATAATGTATCTGTTTAAAATGTATCACTATGTATGTAATTTTAATATTATTTTGAGATATGCACTTTTGCACTTTCTTTGTGAAATCATGGTTTTGTATAAATTAATTGTAATTATGGAATCACTGTTTGTAACTATATATATTGCACCATATGCATTTGAACTCTGCTTGAAAAAGGTTCTATGAACCGAAACGTTGCTTCTTGGGCTCATTAAAGTCCATTTTTTCTAACGAATTTTTGGAGTGCTGCCTTTTGATATACTTTCCATTGATATGCAACAGTTTGGACAGACTGCTTGGAGGCCTGGCACCTGCTAGTGAGTAATGATTAAATAGTGCTGTCTTATATATATATATATATACAGTACAGACCAAAAGTTTGGATGCACCTTCTCATTTAAAGATTTTTCTGTATTTTCATGACTTTGAAAACTGTACATTCACACTGAAGGCATCAAAACTATGAAATAACACATGTGGAATTATATACTTAACAAAAAAGTGTCAAACAACTGAAAATATGTCTTATATTCTAGGTTCTTCAAAGTAGCCACCTTTTGCTTTGATGACAGCTTTGCACACTCTTGGCATTCTCTTGATGAGCTTCAAGAGGTTGTCTAGATTTAAAAATCTTTAAATGAGAAGGTGTGTCCAAACTTTTGGTCTGCACTATATATATATATATATATATGTATATTATATACACACACATACACACTTGCATATTTTATTTATATAAGTAAATATAAAAATCTATATATATGTAACTATTTATATATTGTGACAGGATTAGAGAATAAGTTCAAGCGATCACCGTCCCCTGGACCAGACATGTGCTTCAGGTATTCCAAGGCACAATTCATACGAGGCAGGTTTGGTACTACTGGTTACAACCAATTTTACAAAGTCCTGACTCACCAGAGCTCGGCCTCGTTCACAGCTCTTAACCCAAACAATTGCTTTACTCACAGCAGTTTTCCCAGGAGCAGAGAGAGCCTCTTCTTGTGGACTCTCAGCCCTATTATACCAGACCTGAACATTGCAGGTGATTAGCCAGAAAATACACTGTTCTCATGAGCGGATCGAAGGTGACATGCACACACCACACGTTTCCTCCGCTCATGTTACATATCCTCCCATCTGTTTCTGTGGCACCCCAGGGGTCTGGTTTCCACAGTAACAGCAATGTTATGTCTGAGAGCAGGTGGGAGGTCTCTTGGTCAGGAATCCTATGCATGCCGCACCTCCTGCCCAGTCCTGGGAGGGGAAGAACTTCCCCTATATAAACCTGGGGCTGAGGCAGGGTTAGTGAGTAGAGAAGAAGTAGAGACAGAGAAGCAGATATAGGAAAAGAACATCAGGAGCTCTGTGGGAGCAGTGCTACAAGGAGTCAGGGGCTGGCAGCTGCAGAGCTCGCCCTGACTGAGAAGTTATCACCGGACCCGGAGTCCGAGGCTGTGGGGACTAACTCCTATCCAGCAGCAGAAACCGACCGGCAGGGGATTGCAGGTCCTCTGGCCCAGAAACCCGAAGGCACGGTCACACGCGTGGGACCAGCACCACCGTCGTGGAGCGGAAGCTACTAGAAGGCCCCGAGTCACCGGCCATACGGGTGAGCACCACACGGTACACTCAGGGACGTGGGCTACTTATACCCGCCTCTAGCAAGGTAGCCAGAAGAGTATCGTTAGTTTGGGAGGCCTACAACTCCGCCTGGCCAGGGGAGATCCCATCTGCTCAAGGACTGACCAGGCCCCAATCGCTAGCCAGTACTCCGGGAGGGTCTATCTTTGTCACCAGTAAAGACCCTGAACTACACCGTACCGTCTCCGAGTGGTTCCTGCTACCCCCATCATCCACGTCGGCTGCCCTGAGGCCATACCCCTCCCATTGGGGGTTATACTATCACGCTGCACAATCCTACCACCGGCCTCAGCGGTCTGCCCTGCAGCAGCAGCTCCTTAGCTGTACTCAACGGGTGGCGTAGTCGTCCAACATCTACCGCTAATACAGCGCCACTTAGTCTGACTCCCTGGGCACGGACCGGATCACCGCCACGAGACTACAAACCTCAACAGATCCGGCTCCGGGTAAGCTCCCGCGTGCGCAACGCTGCGCGACACAGGCCCAGGGGCACGTCAACTTTTGGCGTAGTCGGCAGGATTTCGTGCCCGCAACCACCGGGTACTGCGTGCCTGAAAAAGACTGTTCAAACTTACCTGTGGTGAAGATTCCCGCCATCCGGCGCCATCTTCCGCTTCCTTCCCGCCATCGGTGGAGTTTTCCCGCCATCCGGCGCCATCTTCAGCCTTCTTCCCGCCATACATGGAGTTTTCCCGCCATTGGACGCCATCTTGAGGACGCCGCGCGGGAAGAAGAGGGGCGTGGACTCCGAAAGCGCGCGAGAACTGAGGCCCCGCCTCACGTCCGGACGTTGCGTAAGGTCCTGGAAGGAGCCCAGCAGACGCCGACGTCACAGGAGCGCGACGGAAGGTCCTCAACCCTGACGATCCACTGCGGAGCCGCGGCCTACGGAAGAGGATCATCGCAAGGTAGGCCACGGTCCACTAGGGGGGAGAAGGATGTCGGATACGGAGGAGAGCTTCACCGCGTCAACCCCCGCCAGCGCCACCGCTGTTGCGGTCATGCCTTTCACCATGCCCTATATCCCGGGGGCAGCCTGGCTACCCCGGTACTCAGGGGAGTCACATACCCTGCATGACTTTAGAGAAAAGCTGGATAGCCTCTTCCAGGTGTACCCCCTCACAGAGGAGCAAAAAGTGAGCATCCTGGTGGCCCAATTAACCGGGGCAGCCCAAAGGGAGGTAAATTCCTGGCCACCTGGGGGGAGGACTGTCGCAGGGATACTAACCCGGCTGAGGGACACCTTTGATACCCGCACCTCAGCCGAGATCAAGCTTAGATTCTACGGGTGCAAACAGCGGGCACATGAGAGTATAAGGGACTATGCCCTGAACCTACAAGAGGCCCTGAGAGCCATTAAGCAGACCGACCCTGACGGCGTGGGAGACGAGGACAGGCTGTTGACTGAACAATTTATAGAGGGTTTATATTGCAATGCCCACCGAACCCAGTTGCGGGCAATGGCCTTACAGGACCCTCATCTGGGATTTGCACAGTTCAAGGACAGAGCCATCCGGGTGCTTCGAGAACCGGCACCAGGTGGCGTTGTGACCCCCAGACGCCCCACTACCACTTACCACCAGGAGGCGGCGCCCTTGTCGGCAGGGCCTGTGGGAGCTGATGCGCAGGCTTTGAACAATGACCCGTCTCCAGACCTGCACCATCAGGTCCAAGAGCTAGCTAAAAGCGTTGCTGCGCTAACCCGAACTGTGCAGTCTTTACAGGTTTCCACTCCAGGGAAGATCCAGCTGGCATCCGGACCGGAGGACATCCCGTGGCGTCGACCAAGGAGGACCCCACCGGCCAGAGGAAGACCCAGCGACCGATACAACGAGGACGGACGACCCATCTGCCGCCGCTGCAATCAACCCGGACATATGGCAAGGTACTGTCCTTTAAACTGGCACAACCTGGGGTAGAGGGCCAACCCCCAGGAAAAAGATCACCAGGCCCATCGAACTGGCGCGACAAATATGTGGGAGGACGTCCAGTCTTACCCGTGGTACTGGATGGCATTCCTATGAGTGCCCTACTGGACACCAGGTCACAGGTCACCACCATCCCGTACGTGCTCTTCAAGCAGTACTGGAATGACTCGGATATCACCCGCTACCTTGACGACGACTTGAGTATCATCGCCAGCAATGGTCAGCCCGTGCCACAGATTGGATTTAAAGAGGTGACCATTAAAATCGGTAGAGTCGAACTGGCAGCACAGGGACTGATCATTGTAGACATTGACAAACACGAGAGTCACCCAAAGATAACTCTAGGAACTAATGTAATTGAAAATTGTCTTGCAGAGGTGATTTTCCTTTTACAGCAGGTTGCCAAGAACGCCAGCTCCGGCCAGCAGCGAGTGCTCCAGAAAGAGATCCGGGCACTGATGCGACGGCAACAGCTAGAACTCTCCGGTGGTGAGATTGGTAGCGTGCGAATGTGTGACCCTTTCCCTATTGCCATGCCCCCGAAAAGTGAAATGATGATTTGGTGCCGAGCAGCTATTGGTCTGAGAGGTAGAGATTACCAGGCAATGGTAGAACCAGTTTACTCAGACAGTAGGCCCACCATTTTGACAGCACGGGGGGTGGTCAATGTACGCCATGGGAGGGTGCCCGTTCGCATAATAAATATCGGGAAGAGGGAAGTGTACCTGCCCCGGTATGCCACGCTAGCCAAATTGTATACCATCAATCAAGATTCCATACAGTCCGTAGAACCCTTGCCTCCATCTTCCCCGGAGGAAGGTAACGGCTCTAAGAAAACAATGGAGGACTGGTGTCAGCAACTACATTTGGGTACTGACTCCACTCCCTCACACCAGAAACAGGGAGTCTATCGGGTGGTTCAAGAGTACGAGAGAGTGTTTAGTAAACACCCGTTAGACTTCGGGCGAGTCAAGGGGGTAGAACACCACATCCCCACGGGAGACCATCCTCCCATAAAAGAGAGGTATCGACCCGTACCCCCTGCACACTACCAACACGCCAAGGGGATGCTTAGAGACATGAAGGAGGCTGGGGTGATCAGGGATAGCTGTAGCCCCTGGGCAGCTCCACTAGTCTTAGTCAAAAAGAAAGACAACACCATGAGGATGTGTGTAGATTACCGGAAAATCAACCGTATCACACACAAGGATGCGTACCCCTTACCAAGGATAGAGGAGTCTTTGGCTGCTTTAAGATCTGCTAACTTCTTCTCTACCTTGGATCTCACTAGTGGGTACTGGCAGGTTCCTGTAGCAGAGGCGGACCGGGAGAAGACCGCATTCACCACCCCGATGGGACTTAGCGAGTTTACCTGCATGCCGTTCGGACTCTGCAACGCACCAGGAACCTTCCAACGATTAATGGAGTGCTGTCTGGGCCACAGAAACTTCGAGACGGTCCTGTTGTACCTGGACGATGTCATCGTATATTCCAAGACGTATGAGGACCACCTGAAACACCTGGCGGAAGTGTTCGAAGCTCTGGCAAGCTACGGCCTAAAGGTGAAACCCTCCAAGTGTCACCTCCTGAAACCAAAGGTGCAGTACCTGGGACACGTGGTGAGCGCTGATGGAGTGGCTCCCGACCCTGATAAGATCACCGCAATTAAGGAATGGCCAAGTCCCTCCAGTGTAAAGGAAGTGCGGCAGTTCCTCGGGTTGGTAGGCTATTACCGCAGATTCATCCCCGGTTTCACCAAAAAGGCAGCTCCTATGCAGGACCTCCTGATAGGCCAGTCCCGGAAGGCCAAGAACCAGAAGCCACCCTTCAGATGGGAGAAGTTAGAAGAAGAGTCCTTCCGCCAGCTGAAGATGGCCCTCACGGGGGATGAAATCCTGGCGTACCCTGATTACAGCCAGCCCTTTATCCTCTACACCGACGCAAGTAACATCGGGCTAGGAGCCGTGCTGTCCCAGATCCAGCAGGGGAAAGAACGAGTAATCGCTTACGCCAGCCGAAAACTGCGACCCACCGAGAGAAACCCTGAGAATTACAGCTCATTTAAGCTAGAGTTCCTGGCAGTGGTGTGGGCAGTCACCGAACGCTTTAAGCACTACCTCGCTTCCCCCCGGTTCACCGTGTACACGGATAACAACCCGTTGACACACCTGGACACAGCAAGACTCGGTGCCCTAGAGCAGAGATGGATGGCCCGTCTGTCCAACTACGAGTTCACAATCAAATACCGGGCAGGACGCTCCAATACCAACGCGGACGCCCTGTCCAGGATGCCAAACCTACCGGACGTAGGAGAAGATCCAGAGGGACTGGAAGAAGTCGAACTCCCCGCGTTCCACCGTCATGGGACTATCCAGTATTCCCACCGGGTAAGGAGTAAGCAAGCTGCTACGTTTAATCCCTTGCCTCACTACAACTGGGCGGAAACGCAAGACAGTGACCCTGCCGTCCGACTGGTGAAGGAGATGCTGACTCGGCCAGAGGCTCGCCTTGACCCAGACGCTCCGGAGGAAGCCAAGCAACTGTGGGCTGAGAAGAGTCGACTGTTCCTTTATAAGGGGAAGTTGTGCCGCCGAATGGTTAACTCCCGGACGCATGAACTAATTTGGCAAGTAGTGGTGCCACGAAGAGACGCAGCCATGGTGATGGAGGCATACCACGACGGGGCTGGATACTTTGGATGGAAGAAGCTGGAGTTCCTGCTGCGCGGGCAGTTCCACTGGGTAGGCATGAGGGGAACCATCGAGAGGTGGTGCAGAGACTGTGGCCCGTGCAACCTAAGAAGGAAGGACCGTGCCAGCCAGAAGACTCCCCTGCAGTCCATCGTCACCCGGCAGCCGTTGGAACTGGTAGCCTTGGATCATGTAAAACTGACCCCAAGCAGAAGTGGCTACGTCTACGCACTAACCATCGTGGATCACTACTCCCGGTTCTTGGTTGTCGTCCCCGTCAAGGACTTAACAGCTCGAACAGCAGCTAGAGCCTTCCAGCAGCATTTCTGCCGTCCACACGGGTACCCGGACCAAGTTTTGACAGACCAGGGACCTGCCTTTGAAGCGGAGGTCTTCCAAGAATTCTGCACTCTGTATGGCTGCCGGAAGATAAGGACGACACCCTATCATCCGCAAACTAATGGACTTTGTGAGAAAATGAACCAGGTGGTGATAGATCTTCTGAAAACATTGCCCCTGGAAGAACGCAGTCTGTGGCCCGAGAGGCTGCCCGACCTAGTGGACCTATACAACCACATCCCGGTAGGTTCCACCAACTGTACCCCGGCTTACCTGATGAGGGCAAGACCTGGTAAGCTACCTGTTGACCTGGAGATGGGAGTCCTGACACCCGAGGACACTTCACCAGAAGCAGACTGGGACACAGAGAGGCAGCAGCAGTACCGGAAAGTACAGGAGAGCGTGGAGCGAAGTCTCTGTCAAGCTAGGGAAAGACAAGAGAAAACTTACAACCAGTATGCTCCCGCTGTTCCCCTGGTACCCGGAGAGCAGGTCTTGAAGAGGAAAAGGCGGCTCCACAAGTTGGACGACCAGTGGGAGAAGGACCCGTACATCGTACTGCCCTCAAGCCACGACAACCCAAAGGTCTGTACCATCAGTAAAGACGGAGGGGAAACCACAACCATTGTATCCCGGGATCACCTGAAGAAGTGTCCCGAACAGCTACGGAACCCTGAAGAGGAACAAGAAGACCCTCGACCCGTAGAGGAAAGGGAAGACATGGTTAGTACTGTGTTCGGAGACTTCCCTCGGTCTTGGACTCAAGTCAATGGCGCAGTTGTGGTACCTGTACTCACCTTCCTCCAACCAGCATCCCAAGCACCTACGGAGCAACAGGTAGAGCTGGAAGAACAGCCGGTCCAGGAGGCAGAAGACCCCACACAGGCAGACCAGGAGGATCAACCCTCTGCTTATAGTGAACCTGCCATACCTCTAGTGAGCCAAAGGGCCCGTGGACAGCTGCCCAGTTTACCCTTGACAGCTCCTACACCCTGTAGTTCAGGGCTAGACAGTCAGCTCCGTAGGTCCACTAGGGCCACTAGAGGCCAGTTACCCGCACGTTGGAGGATTTGAAGTGTTTAAATTGTTTTATTTGTGGTCACCTGTCTGTTACTTGTGTATAATTATGTGTTTCTAGTTATTTATAGGAGTCCTTGGTGGATTTACCGGGAATCCTTTATACATGGTTGGAGCGTAACCTAGGGATGGACTAAAGACTGTTAAGGACTCGGGGCAGGACAGACCCCTACCTGGTTACGTCTCCCTGTTTTGGTGAAATGGACACCTTGCTTTTCTTCAAAAACTGCACCCGGTTGCGGACACGCCGTGACCATTCTAATATGTTTTTTTTTATTGTACCGTTTCTGTTTGTATTGGTTATGTTTTTCTAAAATATGTTTAGTCCCGGAGTACTAAATTTCACTAGGGGGGAATGTGGCACCCCAGGGGTCTGGTCTCCACAGTAACAGCAATGTTATGTCTGAGAGCAGGTGGGAGGTCTCTTGGTCAGGAATCCTATGCATGCCGCACCTCCTGCCCAGTCCTGGGAGGGGAACAACTTCCCCTATATAAACCTGGGGCTGAGGCAGGGTTAGTGAGTAGAGAAGAAGTAGAGACAGAGAAGCAGATATAGGAAAAGAACATCAGGAGCTCTGTGGGAGCAGTGCTACAAGGAGTCAGGGGCTGGCAGCTGCAGAGCTCGCCCTGACTGAGAAGTTATCACCGGACCCGGAGTCCGAGGCTGTGGGGACTAACTCCTATCCAGCAGCAGAAACCGACCGGCAGGGGATTGCAGGTCCTCTGGCCCAGAAACCCGAAGGCACGGTCACACGTGTGGGACCAGCACCGCCGTCGTGGAGCGGAAGCTACTAGAAGGCCCCGAGTCACCGGCCATACGGGTGAGCACCACACGGTACACTCAGGGACGTGGGCTACTTATACCCGCCTCTAGCAAGGTAGCCAGAAGAGTATCGTTAGTTTGGGAGGCCTACAACTCCGCCTGGCCAGGGGAGATCCCATCTGCTCAAGGACTGACCAGGCCCCAATCGCTAGCCAGTACTCCGGGAGGGTCTATCTTTGTCACCAGTAAAGACCCTGAACTACACCGTACCGTCTCCGAGTGGTTCCTGCTACCCCCATCATCCACGTCGGCTGCCCTGAGGCCATACCCCTCCCGTTGGGGGTTATACTATCACGCTGCACAATCCTACCACCGGCCTCAGCGGTCTGCCCTGCAGCAGCAGCTCCTTAGCTGTACTCAACGGGTGGCGTAGTCGTTCAACATCTACCGCTAATACAGCGCCACTTAGTCTGACTCCCTGGGCACGGACCGGATCACCGCCACGAGACTACAACCCTCAACAGATCCGGCTCCGGGTAAGCTCCCGCGTGCGCAACGCTGCGCGACACAGGCCCAGGGGCGCGTCATTTCTACCTCAGCACCGGAATATTCTTAGCTCTTAAATCATTAAACCAAAACTAGGACCCTGGACAGGGCACCTGTATTGGCCAGCTGACGTCCGGGTCTATGCTCTACAGAAAAACTAAAATATTTTATTACGTTTCTATGATCTGGGATCTCAGAAAACATATCCCTATTGTCATGGCCAGCTCCAGGTTTTTCTGGGCCCTGGGCAAAAGAGTCTCAGTGGGCCCCCTTAACACATACCACGATTCATATATATATATATATATATATATATAATACAATGCAAAGATTTCACTTCTTACAGTACATGAGATATATCTATTGTAAATTCTACAAAAGCTCAAAAAACGGCGAATTGCTCCACACAGGATACTGGCCCCCATAAAATGCTCCATACAGAATACTGGCCCCCATATAAAGCTGCATACGGAATACTGGCCCCCATATAACGCTCCATACGGAATACTGGCCCTCACATAACGATCCATACAGAATACTAGCCCCCATATAACGCTCCATACAGGATATTGGCCCCCATATAACGGTCCGTACAGGATACTGGTCCCCTTATAACGCTCTATACAGGATACTGGCCCCCTTATAACGCTCTATACAGGATACTGGCCCCCATATAATGCCCCATGCAGGATGTCCCTTTCCCACCCATATAATGCTCCATGCAGGATGTCCCTTTCCCCCCATATAATGCCCCATGCAGGATATCCCTCTTCCCCACCATATAATGCCCCATGCAGGATGTTATCCCCCCTCTTTATAATGCCCCATGCAGGATGTCTCCCCCCCCTATATAATGCCCCATGCAGGATGTCTCCCCCCCTCTTTATAATACCCCATGCAGGATGTCTCCCCCCTCTTTATAATGCCCCATGCAGGAAGTCTCCCCCCTATATAATGCCACATGCAGGATGTCACCCCCCCTCTTTATAATGCCCCATGCAGGATGTCACCCCCATATAATGCCCCATGCAGGATGTCACCCCCCCATATAATGCCCCATGCAGGATGTCACCCCCCCATATAATGCCCCATGCAGGATGTCACCCCCCCCCCATATAATGCCCCATGCTTCTGTTATAGCAGAAGCTGGAGTCCCTCAAGTTTAAAGGCCCCATCTATGCTATATAAGTCTGACAGTTATTTTAGGTGAAAACAACAGCTATGAATGTTCCTTCTTGTATCAATAGCGTGTCCTTGGGAGAAGATAAAGTGATTCTCCCTGGCCAGATGTTTCTTCTAGTGTAGCAATAATGTGTTCTTGCAGAAAGATGAAATGACCTTGCTAACTAGATAAGTCTAATTAAATATTTTAAAGCATACAGAAACTAGCTTTTTTCGCTTGTTCAGCTAAACTGTATAATCGAACCATATGTGGCAAATCCGTTTCCTGCCTTTAGGGTGTATATTAGCCCTGTGTTTTGTAATAAAGTTTTTAGAGTATGTTTAGACACAAACATCCTGTCCTGTTTCTTCATTCTCTCCGAGCTCGTAATCCAAAGGATAGAAGACCCAAATTTCAGTGACGACAGCTGGCGCCTCGAACAGGGACCTTGAGTTAATCTACCCAAGGGTGCTCGACCGGTCCGAGACGTGGGACGAGTGAAGCTCTCTGTTGGTGATATATACAGTGCTGAGGTAAGAATAACTGTTATATTCTACCTAATTATATCACTGCATAGAAGAGACTCCCTCACCCCCGAGCGGTCGGCTCCCCAGGTAATTCAACAGATTGTTGTCTGGCTCAGGTCCCTTTGAACCAGTAGAATCCCTCAAATAAATTGACAGTCCTGCCTTCTATCCTTTGGAGAATTTAAGAATGAAAGTATGGATCCGATGATTGTGTTGTGGATGTGTCCCGGGATTGATGTTTTTGGTCTGTTTTTCTGGTTGGCGTATAAGTCCTAGAGAGGCTAGTAGTGGAATGGTTCAGAAACCTTTGTGGCCCATTGTCTAAGTGACCATTGTCTAAGTGACTGAGGAGTCTCTTCTAGGTGAGGAGAACCGAAAAAATGGGGAACCAAAATGCCAAGGAAGGCATTATAGCCAAAGACTTAGTGGTACGCAGAGAAGGGAAACAGGCACTGATTGGAATTGACAAAATATTGTGTAAAGCGGGAATGAATGAGAATGGAGAGATGAATGGAGAGAAATGGAAATCCTTCTTTAACTCCTATCATGGATGGCTGAAAGATAAGGGTCTGTTAGGGACAGTAGATGTATGGATGAATGCATGCGCTTATTTTGAAGGAGAGATTGAAGAATTAGGAGACGGACGTTACAGACTGACAAAAACTGGAATGACAGATTTTCCTCCCTGTCCGCTCCCGACGTCACCCCCACCCCAGTACCAGAATTCCCAGGAACCTAAATGTTGGGTTTGCCCCAGATGTGGACAGCAGAATCCCTTGACAGTAGACATCTGTGTGGCATGTGGAGGACCGAGACCCCACCCAGCTAGTCTATTCCCAATGAGGACGGTAGTTGTGCCAGGAGCACCAGCAGCAGCAGCAGCAGCAGGGGGGGATGCAGTGGTTCCAGGTCAGGAAGCTCGTACAATGTTAATGTATAGACCATGGAGCCCTTCAGAGCAGTTGGCACTGATCTCCCAGCTGCCAGATCCGTCCCAGTCCCCTATGGGTTTTGCTAGAATGATCACCACCATACAGGATACGTATCATGCCACTAGAATAGATCTGCAGGGGGTAATTAAGGGAAAATTGGCAGATGAAGCCCGCTATGATAGGTTGATAGATGAGACAAAAAAAACAGTATGCCAATAGGACCGGACCCGTAGATGCAGAATCTAATGATGCAGCAGCTGGAGTCCTATTCGCAGCAGCGTTGGTAAAAGCATGTCAAGACAGGCAAGCAGAAAAGCAAGTTACACTAGAAGATAGAGTGCAGGGAAAGGAGGAAGATCCTAAGGATTATTTCTATGCACTAAAGAAAACCTGGTCAGAAATGGGGTTCAACCCCGGGAATAAGACTAGTGAGAGGGTATTAGCAAGTGCTTTCATGAATGGGCTAAAGAAAGAGATTGCAGAGAAGGTAAAAGCAAGTAGACCGGACTGGAGATCAGTGAAGGCAGAAGATTTAGCTAGAATAGCTCAGGGGGCACAGCATGACATAGCGCAGGCAAAAAGAGCTGCCAGAATACATATAGTAGAGACGACCCCCAGAAACAACAGAGGCAGAGGACGGACTGAAGGAGGAGGACAGAAACTGTGTTACGGATGTAAAAAGCCAGGACATTTTAGAAAGAACTGTAGGACCAACCCGTATCCAAATGCTCAGAGTACGGGTCCTCCAGCCGACCAAACAACGCCCCCATAGGATGAGGGTAGCTTGCACATGAACCCCCTCATCTCCTTACCCCCAACTCCCAGTTGTATAGTGCAGGTGAACCTACCAGGGGGACATGAAATCGATTTCCAAATAGATACGGGGGCCGACAATTCAGTAATTACGCAAGGTGATTGGCCATATGTAGCGCCCCAAGGACTTGGTCACTACAGAGGTATTGCACCTCATCCAGAGGTGTGATATCCCACTCCCGGGTAAGGATGGAGTATGGATCAAGGCTCAGTAGGCTGCATACAGCACACACACCCCATTTCCGAGGGACAGCTCAACGGTGCTCCCACTAGACAGAAGTGCAGGCACGACAGCATCTGTCCCTGGCTGGAGTGGGGAGGGGGGTGGAATACCCAGTGCTATAGGGGCAGATAGGGGTTGGGTCCGGAGCATAGGAAGGAGCCCATTGGTTGCTAGTCACCTGGGCTCATGGTCAGAGGGAGGTATATAAGGTGGGCACTATCTTAGAACAATGTTCAGTCTGAGAGAGGAAGTGACAGAGCAGGGCCTCTGTGGAGCTCTGCTCCGGAGGCGGGCCTAGCCTGTGAGGCCCAGCCAGCACTGAAAGAGAAAGAAGAAGAAGTTCAGTCTGTGAGGAGAAGTGGAGAAGGCAGGGAGCAGGGCTGCTGCATGGGCTCTGCTCCCTGGGCAGGCCTAGCACAGAGGCCGGGGCCAGAGAGAGAGAGAGGAGAAGGAACAGTGGAAAGGAAAAGGAAACAAGACCAGAACAGAAGTAACAAGTGAAACAGAAAGGCTCAGGAACGAGAAGGAAGAGAGAACCCTAAGGACCCAGGATATTGCGGGTGACGGGTTGGCAGAACAGGGTACCGGATCCCAAATTGGTGGAAGCGAATCATCTTCAGCCAAGAACCGGAGGTCGTGACCAGCCCTTGGTGCGACCCCTCGTTACACCTTGCTAGGAAGGCATACCATATAGGGTCAGGGACATGGGCACGTAGCCCTCCCAAGAGAAGGCCCGCGGGAGCTGGACATAAGCTTGGTCACTGGTGGGGCACGAGCCAGAGAAAGGACGGAAGGGAGCTTTGAGACATACTCCAGAAAGACCTGGGAGTTGACCGAGTCCCTTGCCTGGTGGACGCAGCACGGCTTGGGTGGTCACTGCTTCGCGAGAGTGACCTGGAGAATACAAACTGTGAGTAAAGGACATTGGATTGCAACACGTTGTCTGTGACTTCTTGCTCCTCCGGCACTATTGGTACTGGTACTATCTCCACCATCACTCCCATCATCCACGCTAACTGCCCTGAGGCTGTACTCCTCCTGTGGGGAGTCATCCCATTCTTAGCTGCACATATAACACGGGCCTCAGCGGTCTGCCTTGCAGCGGCGGTCTCCATTGACCGCAATCCACGGGTGGCGTAGTCGGACACTTGTTATTACACTAAGACTGCCACTGAATTGACCACCCTGGGCACGGACCGGGTCACCGCCACGGAGACTACAACCCCCAGCGATCCGGCTCCGGGTATTCCCTGCACAACACAGGCCCAGGGGGCGCGTCAACTTTGGCGTAGTCGGCAGGATTCAAACCAACCCGCCACCAACGGGTATTGCGTGCCTGAAAAAGACTTTTGCACTTACCTGAGAGAAGTTTCCCGCCATCAGACGCCATTTTCGGGACGCCGCTCGGGAAGAAGAGGGGCGTGGACGCCGAAAGCGCGTGAGATCCGAAGCTCCGCCCCACGCACTGACGCTGTGTAAGGTCCTGGAAGGGAGAGGGAGTGACGCTGACGTCACAGGAGCGCGACGCAAGGTCCTCAACCCCGACGATCGACTGCGGAGCCGCGGCCTACGGAGGAAGATCATCGCAAGGTAGGCCACGGTCCGCCGGGGGGGGGGGGAAAGACATCGGGAACGGAGAGCAAAATGGCGGACCGGCAGCAGACTAAGCTGCCCAGCATCGGCAGTGCCCCAGTCGTCACAGGCCCCGACCAGCACCAGGAGAAGACGGGTGACGCAGGAGCGGTCGCGGGAGCAGGTAAGAGGAGTCTCCCTGTCCCGGACGCTGCCAGCGTCAGCCTGCTCCCGGGCCCCCTGGTGGAGCCACCGATCCCGGGCGCTGCAGACACCGACCTGCTCCAGACCCCGCAACAAGCCCTGCAGCCGAGCCCTCCAGCCCTGGGCACCGCCACCACCAGCCCGCGCCCAGGCCCAAAGTCGCACCCTCTGACCCCGGGCGTCATCAACAGCGGCCTTCTCCAGACCCCGCCGCAAGGCCTACTGCACAAGGGTGCCAAGGGACAGTACGCCCTCCACGTTCACCGGCTCACGGAGGAGAAGCTGCAGTACCACCAGTACGAGGAAAGCCAAGAGGACCCGGACGGGTCTGAAGACTGCCCTCAGGAGGGAGCTCAAGGAGGACATAACTATTAAAAGAAAGTAGCGTGAGTAAGGAACTGTACAAAGTTACCCGTCAGGGTACAAGGACTGTTTTTCTTTTGAACTGTTAATAAGTGTGGTCCCCGTTGGGACAGCTAAAAGACTGTTACCCGTTTCCAAGATACCCCCTTTCTTACCTGGCTGAGGACTGAGAGCAGCCATCCCCTTTCCAACCGGCCGAGGACTGGGAACGGCCAACCCCTGGTAAATAGTTGCGCTTCTTAAAGCGCCCCCTACTGGTTTTTTAAAAGAACTGCAACGTCTACCTCAGGACGAATTAAATGGACTGTTGCACCTTTGAGAGAGAAAGTGAACACCTGGTCGCAAGTTGTCCAGCGGCCAGAAGTCAAGAATGCGTTTTTGAAGAATGTTTTATTTGCAAAAGTTTTATAGTGTGTTTTATGGTAAAAGAGTTCCGGAAGTAATAACCAAAAGTGTTTCATCAGAGTGTTTCCCATGAAGGGAATTGTACAAGTGTGTCTGTTTCCTGATGTAAGCAGTTAATGAAAAAGTTTTTGCATACCCTGTGAATTGTTTTTGCTCTGTTCCAGCCCGAGGACGTGCTGTGCTTTACCAGGGGGGAATGTAGCGCCCCGAGGACTTGGTCACTACAGAGGTATTGCACCTCATCCAGAGGTGTGATATCCCACTCCCGGGTAAGGATGGAGTATGGATCAAGGCTCAGTAGGCTGCATACAGCACACACACCCCATTTCCGAGGGACAGCTCAACGGTGCTCCCACTAGACAGAAGTGCAGGCACGACAGCATCTGTCCCTGGCTGGAGTGGGGAGGGGGGTGGAATACCCAGTGCTATAGGGGCAGATAGGGGTTGGGTCCTGAGCATAGGAAGGAGCCCATTGGTTGCTAGTCACCTGGGCTCATGGTCAGAGGGAGGTATATAAGGTGGGCACTATCTTAGAACAGTGTTCAGTCTGAGAGAGGAAGTGACAGAGCAGGGCCTCTGTGGAGCTCTGCTCCGGAGGCGGGCCTAGCCTGTGAGGCCCAGCCAGCACTGAAAGAGAAAGAAGAAGAAGTTCAGTCTGTGAGGAGAAGTGGAGAAGGCAGGGAGCAGGGCTGCTGCATGGGCTCTGCTCCCTGGGCAGGCCTAGCACAGAGGCCGGGGCCAGAGAGAGAGAGAGGAGAAGGAACAGTGGAAAAGAAAAGGGAACAAGACCAGAACAGAAGTAACAAGTGAAACAGAAAGGCTCAGGAACGAGAAGGAAGAGAGAACCCTAAGGACCCAGGATATTGCGGGTGACGGGTTGGCAGAACAGGGTACCGGATCCCAAATTGGTGGAAGCGAATCATCTTCAGCCAAGAACCGGAGGTCGTGACCAGCCCTTGGTGCGACCCCTCGTTACACCTTGCTAGGAAGGCATACCATATAGGGTCAGGGACGTGGGCACGTAGCCCTCCCAAGAGAAGGCCCGCGGGAGCTGGACATAAGCTTGGTCACTGGTGGGGCACGAGCCAGAGAAAGGACGGAAGGGAGCTTTGAGACATACTCCAGAAAGACCTGGGAGTTGACCGAGTCCCTTGCCTGGTGGACGCAGCACGGCTTGGGTGGTCACTGCTTCGCGAGAGTGACCTGGAGAAAACAAACTGTGAGTAAAGGACATTGGATTGCAACACGTTGTCTGTGACTTCTTGCTCCTCCGGCACTATTGGTACTGGGACTATCTCCACCATCACTCCCATCATCCACGCTAACTGCCCTGAGGCTGTACTCCTCCCGTGGGGAGTCATCCCATTCTTAGCTGCACACATAACACCGGCCTCAGCGGTCTGCCTTGCAGCGGCGGTCTCCATTGACCGCAATCCACGGGTGGCGTAGTCGGACACTTGTTATTACACTAAGACTGCCACTGAATTGACCACCCTGGGCACGGACCGGGTCACCGCCACGGAGACTACAACCCCCAGCGATCCGGCTCCGGGTATTCCCTGCACAACACAGGCCCAGGGGGCGCGTCACATACATTGACACTGATTTTTCACATCATGTCATTGCCACCCCCTTCAATTCCCCGTCTGTCCTGCTTCCTGTCACTAAAAGAATTCCCCTGCAAATTCAAGGAGCCACTGTACATAGCAAGCTCATGGTATCGCCCCGAGGCCAATGTAACCTTTTGGGAAATGATGTGTTGTCCCAATTACAAGCACATATTGAGTATCATCCCGATGGCACTGTCACCATGACCCCAGGTTTAAAACCAAGTACCCTTTGCAAAATTATGTCACTAGATATTGCCAGCATAGAAGAGACAAATGAGTTTCCCCCGATATTGGAGCAGGCTGTACCACATGATTTTTGGGCCTCAGACAAAACAGATGTTGGTAGGTTAAGAGTTCAACCAGTAATGGTGAAATTAAAACCAGGAGCCATCTTGCCTCAACAGAGGCAGTATCCCCTTAGCTCGGCTCAGGAGAATGCCATAGCCCAGCAGGTCCAAAAATTACTACAGAGAGGAGTCCTAGTCAAAACCCAGTCCCCTTGCAACACTCCCCTGTTCCCAGTAAAGAAAAAGAGTGTGCCAGGACAACCAGCCGCATATAGAATGGTCCATGACCTCCGGTTGGTTAACAAAGCCACAGAACTTCTAACACCAGTTGTGCCCAACCCGCATACTCTTCTGTCACAGATACCTTCTAACTCTCTTCGTTTTTCAGTGGTCGATTTGGCAAATGCATTTTTCAGTGTACCATTACATCCTGACTGCCAGTACCTGTTTGCTTTCACATTCCAGGGCAGTCAATATACATGGACAGTGTTGCCACAGGGTGCCCAGAATTCACCCACAATGTACACTGCAAGTCTGCAGGAAATACTGGAGGGATGGTCTGAACCACATATCGTTGTTTTGCAATATGTCGATGACCTGCTCATTTGTGCCCCCTCCAGGAAACAATGTCATAGTGCAACTATATCGCTTATGTTGTTTCTCTATCACGCTGGCTGCAAGGCATCGAAAGATAAGCTTCAGTTTTGTAAATCTTCAGTCACCTTTTTGGGACATTGCATTACACCAGGAGCTCGTCATTTAACAAATGCACGTAAACTAGCAGTACAGGCATTCACCGTCCCCATTAATGTTGCAGCCCTCAGAACTTTTCTTGGACTTGTTTCCTATTGCAGACAGTGGATTCATGCCGCCTCTGTTTTAATGCAGCCCCTCTATGACTGTCTTACCCCAACACCTTTTGTACTAACATCAGAGGCAATAGACTGTTTTTATTCTCTCAAGAACCGTATTTTGGCCGCTTCAGCTTTGGGTACACCTAATTATGAGCTCCCATTTACTCTGTACCTTCATGAACAAGCTGGACATGCAGCAGGAGTTTTAACTCAAACACACGGTGATAATCAGAGACCTGTTGCCTATTTTAGTGTCAGATTGGATGCGGTAGCCAGAGGTGCACCATCCTGCGTACGTGCTCTGCATGCTGTTGGACTATTACTCCATAAATCCGCAGACATTGTTCTTGACCACCCGCTCACCGTTCTAACACCTCATGATGTCTACACTATATTGAATCAAGTGCAACCCGCTCACCTCTCAGCAGCACGTCATCTCAGGTTACAATGTGCACTGTTAATGCCTCCCAATGTTTCTTTACAGAGGTGTACTACCCTGAATCCAGCAACTTTGTTACCTCTCTCGGATCTAAAGGAGGAGTCAGGTACTGTGCTTTTTAAGGAAGATCCAAGAGAGGAAGTTCCTCATGACTGTGTACAAATGATGGCACAAGAAACGGCAGGTTTACCTACTGTATTTGAACATGAATTACAAAATGCAGATTTTGAATTTTTTGTAGATGGATCCCGTCATCAGGACGATTCAGGTACCTTCCATACTGGATATGCAGTTGTCTCCCTCAATGCAGTAATCAAGGCAGAACCAATGCTCCCACACCAGTCGGCTCAAGAAGCTGAACTTAGGGCCCTAACCGAGGCCTGTAAACTAGCGGAAGGTAGTATTGTTAACATTTACACAGATTCTAGGTACGCATTCGGTATATCGCATGATTTTGGTCCAATATGGAAGTCAAGAGGTTTCCTGACGGCAGCAGGACACCCCATTAAGAATGCTGATGCGGTCCAGCAGTTAATTAATTGATGCGCTACAACTACCTAAACAAGTAGCTGTCATAAAGGTAAGAGCACATACCAGACGCACCGACCAGGTAAGCAGAGGAAACGCGATGGCAGATGCAGCAGCAAAAACAGCAGCCTGTAAGCCGCAACAAGGGTCAACAGTACGTCAGTTAAGTGCCCCTAAAAACCCCTTTGTGTCGGAGGACATCTTATCCCAAATGCAGGCGCAGGCTCAAAAGGAGGAGGTTGATAAGTGGTTAAAGGAAGGTGCATGCCTGAATGAAGCAAATGGGGTATGGGGGAAAGGGACACGACGATGCCTTCCAAGGGCACTGTACCCAGCAGCTGCCCAGGTACTACATGGGCCGACACACCAATCTAAAACGGGTGTGATGAGTGTGATGCAGAAACATTGGGTGGCACCAGGATTCTCCACCTGTATTGAAAACCTGGTACAAGGGTGCATGATATGTGCTACACATAATCAGGGTAGAGTAGTTAAAACACCACCCAAACACACCCCCCGGCCCCTCTATCCATTCCAGAGACTGCAAATTGATTATATTCAGCTGCCAAAGTCAGGATCATGGGAATATGTGTTGGTCTGTATTGATTTGTTCTCAGGATGGCCAGAGGCTTTCCCGATTGCCAAAGCCACGGCTACGGCAACCGCAAAGAAACTGCTTGCGGAGGTGGTCTGCAGGTATGGGGTACCAGAGGTAATTGAGAGTGACAGAGGTACACACTTCACAGGTGAAATAATGAATGAAGTCATGTCAGCTCTAGGAATTCAACAAGCATTCCATACCCCATATCACCCACAAAGTAGTGGTACAGTGGAAAGACTGAATGGGACATTGAAATTAAAAATTCAGAAAGCCATGGCTGAGACAGGAAAACCATGGCCGGACTGTTTACCACTTGCTCTGTTTTCAGTAAGATACACGCCTAATAGAAAGACTGGACTCTCTCCATATGAGATATTGTTTGGCAACGTACCCGGCCTAGGGTGTTTCTATCCGCAAGCATTAGAAATGAACAACCATGTGCTAAGTTCCTATGTGAGGGCTTTACACAAAAAGATTAAGCAAGTACATGATAATGTCTTCAGTTCTCTTCCAGATCCAGATCAAGACTCTAGCAGCCATACGCTGCAACCTGGAGACTGGGTGGTTATAAAAAGACACGTGAGGAAAAGCCTAGATCCACGGTTTGACGGACCCTTTCAAGTTCTGCTGACCACAAGTACAGCCGTTAAGCTAGAGGGAAAAGAGACCTGGATCCACGCGTCCCATTGCAAAAAGATACTAGGAGAACCAGCGGACAAAGAATGATGACATTGTTTATACTTACCTGCATACTTGCGACCACAGGTGCATGGACTAGGTTAGGCACCATGGATGGAGACGACAATAGATTCATTAGACACCATCTTGCTCTAATCGATGGACTAAAGGAGCAAAACCAGACCATTGCTAATTGTTGGATATGTACACATGCCCCTGTGACGTCCACTAGCATACCCTTTCTCGCTGTCCCGGTCTCATGGGAAGAGATAAACTTTTGAGTGAACTGTTCAGATACTTTGGCCAATAATTCCACACAGAGATTTTCATTTCTAAATCCCGCAAATTGGTTTAAAGGTATTGGTGGGTGGTTGGCTGGTATAGTACAAGCTATTTTACAGGTTTTGCTAATGTGTCTTGCGGTTTATTTGGTTTTTAAGTTTTTTTTAATGTGTATTCAGCGTTGTACTAAAAGAAAACATAGAAATTCATATTGATAAATGAAGGAACAAAAGGATGGAATGTTATAGCAGAAGATGGAGTCCCTCAAGTTTAAAGGCCCCATCTATGCTATATAAGTCTGACAGTTATTTTAGGTGAAAACAACAGCTATGAATGTTCCTTCTTGTATCAATAGCGTGTCCTTTTGAGAAGATAAAGTGATTTTCCCTGGCCAGATGTTTCTTCTAGTGTAGCAATAATGTGTTCTTGCAGAAAGATGAAATGACCTTGCTAACTAGATAAGTCTAATTAAATATTTTAAAGCATACAGAAACTAGCTTTTTTCGCTTGTTCAGCTAAACTGTATAATCGAACCATATATGGCAAATCCGTTTCCTGCCTTTAGGGTGTATATTAGCCCTGTGTTTTGTAATAAAGTTTTTAGAGTATGTTTAGACACAAACATCCTGTCCTGTGTCTTCATTCTCTCCGAGCTCGTAATCCAAAGGATAGAAGACCCAAAATTCAGTGACGACACCTCCATACATTAAAAAAAAAAAATCAAATACTCACCCTCACCTCACTCCTCCTCACCTGCTGCCGCTGCTCAGGTCCGGACTCCATTGCTGGCATCTTCCCGCTCTGCGCTGCCTGTGATGGCTCCTGGGAGGGTGCGGTGGAAAGACGTCACCGCGCCCTCTAACCTGAGACATCACAGGGAGCGCAAAGCGGGAAGACAGCGGAGCTGCGGAGGCATGGGGAGAGGTAAGTATCCGGCTGCCGGGGCCCTGAGCAAGTGGGGGAGAAGGGCGGGCGCTGGCACCGCTCTCCTTCGCCCATAGCCCGGCGTGGTGCCCGACCGCAAGTGGGCCCTCTCGCCTGCTCAGGGCCCTGGCACTTGCCCGGGTGCTGACGCCGGCCCTGCCTATTGTTCTGTACAGACTCCTGTACTTCTAGTACCTGAGCACCTGACATGTCTGACATTTTTACCTCAGATCAAGCTGCGTTTTACAGTATCAGCAAAAGATTTGAGATTTTAGAAATTTCACTCATATGCTTGATTTTTTTTCCTGACTGAATTTGACAAATGCAGCGTTTTTAAAATCCACAGCGTGTCAATTCTCTCAGTGTTTTTGTAGCTTTTTTTTTACAAAGAAATGAAAGGGGGAAAAAATGCTGTAAAAAATGCAAGTTTTTTACAGCGTTTTGACAGCGGTTGTGGTGAATGAAACTAACTTTATTAAAAATGTACTGTAGACAAAGCTCATATGTAATCCACACCCAAAAAAAGGCTACAAAAAAGTGACAAAAATGCAGGGAACATGAGGAAAACCAGGGGTTTTGAACACAGTGTTTTTACTGCCAAGACAAGTTTTTATTGTTGCAGTAAAAAACACAGAAAAACGCTATGTATGAGGGTCACTAACATGGGCCCTTCAAAGTTAAGCTTAAATAATATTCTAGATATGACTCTATTATACCAACTGAGCTAAACTGCAAGGCTCCCCGCAGGGCCTGACTGTCCATCTGGAAGTTCCAACAAATACCAGATGGGCCGGTGTGGACACTTGTTGACAGTATCCACTTTCTGAGGATGTGGATATCATTAACCATTAACAACTGAGGTGGAGCAGAGAGCCATGGACTCCCTGCTCTGCCACTTGCTCAGAAAAGCCGTAGACTGCTTATGTCTTATGAACTCAAAGAGGTCAGCACCACATGAGGGACATCAAGCGATGCAATGACCTCACTTCAACATCTGCTGCACCTAGACTGTAGTGAGGAGGAGAATATCACCCCTCAGCGTGGGAGAGAGGGGGTGATAAGTATTAGCATATGTTTCTGGTTTCCTAGGACACAATTATTACATAAGAAGGCCCGGGGGGCATTATAAGGATACACAGGGCACCACTGTCATGAGACATTATTATTATTATTAGTCAGTATAGGGGGCATTATTATTATAACGTAGCCCAGTGAATATAAGTATTATTATAAGGAAAAAGAGGACACCATTATTGATAGCAATAAATTTAGATTTTCTTCAAGTATTTGCAATTTGAGGAGATCTGAGTTGCTGCAAATCTATTTTTTTTAATTTGTCAAACTAGGTGAAAACATTGTCTGCTCTCTGTTACTGATAGAGGAGACTAGATTACTCAACGTGCTCTCCTCACACACTGAGCAGCACTTATGTCCATAAAATGGCCGCTGGGGGAGGATCATGTGACCAGATCAGCCTATCGTATCAGCCTCCTCCAACAGACAAGCAGCTCTCCTATGTGAGGAGTTTTAGTATTGGAGGCTGAGGACAGGTCTGGTCACTGCTCCTCCACCAGCGGCCATTGTATGGACAGAATGCTGCTCAGTGTGTGAGGAAAGCTGCACTAATAAGTGTAAATGGCCGCCCCCTTTAATATACGTGCTTAAATATTTAAGGGGTGCAGTGAAAAATTTATATGCGAGCAAGTAAGGTTCAAATTTCGGTGTTAATTTCACTTAATATCATTGTGGCAGTGTAAAAAAAATGTTAATGCTCATTGATTAGTTGACGCCGACCCATGCACCAAAGAAGATGCCACATCTGTCGCTCACTAGATTGTTTTATGTTTAGGCTGCCCTCTACTGACAACTAGAGGAATTATTTGCAGGTCAAGTATGTAAATCTGCATGGTATAGCATTAGTACATGAAATTGGCCCACTAAGGGTCTTCTCTATGCAATTATAGCCTATTGTGAACTCCCATGCCCAATATATTTGAGTGTCGCTTGTACTATTTATTTGAGAAGCCTTATGAGTATAGTATGCCCTTATCAGAATGACAATGTTTGCAATAGGCATATACATTGTATGATATGTCATGGAACGCACTCAGCTGTAAAGTTCCAGGATTGACTGTGCATTGAAATCTAGGTGACAGCGGCGAGGCGGCTTCACTGTGTCCATGATCACATGATCCCGGTGCTGGTCACATGCTCTGACTGGGAGAATGGCGGCCAGGTGGTTCCGGCGTGTGGAACGCATACTGACTCTCCGGTCACGTGCTTCCTGTCACGTGTTTCCGGTGACCACGGATATCCGGTTGTGCTTGGAGCGCATGGGGCGTGCAAAAGAGACGGTTGCATCTAGTTTGGAATTGATTATTTGTGGTCCTCAAACAATCAACTCCATTCTAGCTGATTCACCATTGAGCCGTCTAGTTTGGAGTTGATTTTTTGAGGGCTCATTTTATCAGCTCCACTCTAGACGGCTCACTACTGAAGTGACTGGATCGGGGGGATATTTTGTGGATCTCATTCCAGCATCTCCACTCTAGCTGATTCACTGGTGAGGTGACTGGATCGGAGTGGATATTTTGAGGATCTCATTCCAGCATCTCCACTCTAGCTGATTCACTGGTGAAGTGACTGGATCGGGGGGATATTTTGTGGATCTCATTCCAGCATCTCCACTCTAGCTGATTCACTGGTGAGGTGACTGGATCGGGGGGATATTTTGTGGTCCTCATTCCAACATCTCCACTCTAGCTGATTCACTGGTGAGGTGACTGGATCGGAGTTGATCTTTTGATGATCTCTCTGCAGCTTCTCCATTCTAGACAGTTCAGTTTCTACACTGAAGTTCCTCAAAAAATCACTTCCAATGTCCAGAATGGAGCAGATTCCCGGATCCTCATAGCCTGCAATGTAGTGGAATTGGAATGTACACACATTGTAGATATATATCAGCCTTATAATTCTAATGATTTCATGTTTTTATTTTTTAAGTACTTGCTCAAACTGTTATATTTATTACGTATTTCCAAAGGGCAAAATTTTATTTTTTTCATGATTAATCAAACTTGCATTTTATTATCGCTTTTTGTAATATAAATAATCACACACAGCGCTGATCGTTCAGTTTTACGTGGGGAAAAACGTAACAAAGCGCAGCGACAGAGTCCTCATAATTTACAACATTGTATTGGAGTGGATTATTTGAGGACCTCATTTTAGTAACTCCATTCTAGCTGATTCACCAGTGAGCCGTCTAGATAGGAGTAGATTTTTTGAGGACCTCATTTTAGTAACTCCATTCTAGCTGATTCACTAGTGAGCCGTCTAGATCGGAGTGGATTTTTTGAGGACCTCATTTTAGGAACTCCATTCTAGCTGATTCACTACTGAGCCGTCTAGATCGGAGTAGATTTTTTGAGGACCTTCCTATAGCCTCCACTCTGTACAGTTTGCTGCTGAGGTGACTGGAATCGAGTTTTCTCAAAGAGTGAGCGGAGCCTCGTGGGGAGTAACGTAACAAAGCGCAGCAACACAGTCCTCATAATTTACAACATTGTATTGGTGTGGATTTTTTGAGGACCTCATTTGAGCAACTCCATTCTAGCTGATTCACTAGTGAGCCGTCTAGATCGGAGTGGGTATGTTGAGGATTTCCCTGTAGCCTCCAAACTGTACAGGTGCTGAGGTGACTGGAATTGAGTTTTCTCAAAGAGTGAGCGGAGCCTCGTGGGGAGTAACGTAACAAAGCGCAGCAACACAGTCCTCATAATTTACAACATTGCATTGGTGTGGATTTTTGGAGGACCTCATTTGAGCAACTCCATTCTAGCTGATTCACTAGTGAGCCGTCTAGATCGGAGTGGGTATGTTGAGGATCTCCCTGTAGCCTCCAAACTGTACAGGTGCTGAGGTGACTGGAATCGAATTTTCTCAAAGAGTGAGCGGAGCCTCGTGGGGAGTAACGTAACAAAGCGCAGCAACACAGTCCTCATAATTTACAACATTGTATTGGTGTGGATTTTTTGAGGACCTCATTTGAGCAACTCCATTCTAGCTAATTCACTAGTGAGCCGTCTAGATCGGAGTGGGTATGTTGAGGATCTCCCCGTAGCCTCCAAACTGTACAGGTGCTGAGGTGACTGGAATTGAGTTTTTCAAAGAGAAGGTGTAGCCTCGCGGGGAAAAACATAGCAGAGTGCAGCCGACAGTCCTCATAATTTACAACATTGTATTGGAGTGGATTTTTTGAGGACCTCATTTGAGCAACTCCATTCTAGCTGATTCACTAGTGAGCCGTCTAGATCGGAGTGGGTATGTTGAGGATCTCCCTGTAGCCTCCAAACTGTACAGGTGCTGAAGTGACTGTGACTCGCCCCCTGGGCCGTGGGGCACTCGGATCCGGGCAATAGGGAACGATGGGGGTAGTAGTGGCAACCCGGTTCCGTGGCTCAGGGTGGTCAGGCCAGTGGTAGTCCGTTATGTGCTATTGATTATGTCCGACTACGCCACCCGTGGATTTGCGGTCATTAGGAACCGCCGCTGCAGGGCAGACCGCTGGGGCTGATGATATATGCAGCTGGGATGGTGTGACTCCCCACGGGAAGAGTGCGGCCCCAGGGCAGTGTGGTGGATGGTGGGAGTGATGGTAGTGAGAGTCCCGGTGCCGATAGTGCTGGAGGAGCAAGGAGCACACAGACAACAAGTTGCAGTCCAGGGTCTTTACTAAAACAGGTAAACTGACCCATAAACAGTCCCGGCTAGGAGGGGACCTGGATGTCTGAGAGCAACGGGGAAATTGGCCCTGGTCAGGGTGAGGGTGTAGGCCTACCGTGCTTTCTGCGCTCCTTCTGGCTATCTCCTCGTTATAGGGTAACAGCCCACGTTTCCGAGCTTTCCGTGTATTCTCGCCTGTATGGCCTGCGACGTGGGTTCCTTTCTGCTCCCAGCCTTGTACGGCTTTACTGGTCCCTTCGGTTGTGGCAGGGCCTCCAGGCTTCTTAGGCCAAGGAATATACAGTCCCTTGCGAACTGGTTATCTGCTGGAGAATGTGGAATCCTCCCAGCCTCAGACACCAAAGTCTGGTAAAGTAAGTCTTTTATCTGCCAAGACAGGCTCTCTTCGCCTCTTGTCTCTGGCTTGTGGCTCTCCTCCTGCCACACTTCCTCTTAGGTGCAGTGCAACTGTCTGTCCCTGCTCTGCTCTGGGACAAGTCTCAGTGCTGAGACAGGCCATCAAGTTCTCTCTAACCCTGCCCCCAGTACCAGCTTTTATAGGGGCAGCCTGCTCCCCCTACTGGCCTGAGACAGGAGGCATTGCATGCTAATGTTCCCCTGACCAGAGAACCTCCCCCTTGCTTTCAGACACAGCTTTAATTACACTTGTGGCATCCAGGCCAGGGTGACACATTCCCCCCTAGTAAAATTTAGTACTCCGGGACTAAACAGTAAACAAAGACAATATGCATAACTATGAAACATTATCAGGAAAGTGACGCACAGATTGAGTTCTTAAGGTCACAGTGTGGTCTTTGACCGGGTGTCCATATCACCAATACAACGGGGAGCCTTAACCAGGTGGGGGTCTGTCCTACCCCAAGTCCTTTACAGTCTTAGTTCATTCCTGGGTTAGGCTCCGAACGCAGTCCATACAAGGTCCTGGTTATAAAAAGTCCATAACCTGTGAGTCCTTACGGTAGCTGCAAGAAACTGAAACACAGAATTACCAGACATGCATGTAACTTGGCAAACAATTCAACATTTGGCAACAGGGTTATTTACAATCTTAGCGCGCTCTATATTTTCCAGCGAGCGGGTATCTGCCCCTTTGTGCTCCTGGTTGACCTCCTTAACCCACTGTCTGGTGGTGGACCAACCTGGCTTTCCCCACTAGCGTTAGGGGTACAGCTACCAGCTGGGTGTACAGGTAGGGCAGGCAGCTGTCTGCGGGTCCTTTGGCTTACCGCAGGCATGGCAGGCTCACTGTCAGCAGAGGGTTGACTCTCCTGGGCTGCTGGTACAGGCTCTTCTGCCTCTGGAACCGCTTGCTCCTCTTCACCTTCCGGCTCTGGTGTTGGTTGTTGCTGTGCTGGTTGCAGGAAATGCAGGACAGGTACCACTATGGCATCATTTATGCGAGTCCAGGACTGAGGGAACTCTCCGAGAACGGTGCTGATCATTTCTTCCTTGACCTCTGCGGGTTCAAGGTCACTCTGATCCTCTTCTGCACTACGGAGTTGCTCGGGGCACCTTTTGAGGTGGTCTCTGGAGACGACACTAGTGGTTTCTCCTCCGTCCTTGGTGATTATGCACACCTTTGGGTTGTCGTGGTCAGCCTGCAGTACGGTGTAGGGTTCCCTTTCCCACTGGTCGTCCAACTTATGTAGCCTTCTCTTCCGCTTCAGGACTTGCTCACCAGGTTCTAGGGGACCAGCAGGGGCGTGTTGGTTGAAGAGTTTTTCTTGCCTCTCTCTCACCTGGGCCAGGCTCTTCTCCACACTCTCCTGTACCTTCTTGTACTGCAGTTGCCTTTCCGTATCCCAGTCCGCATCCGGGGAGGTGTCCTCAGGTATTAGGACTCCCATCTCCACGTCTACGGGCAGCTTACCTGGTCTAGCTCGCATCAGGTAAGCCGGGGTGCAGTTTGTAGCATTCACCGGGATATTGTTGTATAGGTCTATCAGGTCCGGCAGTTTTTCTGGCCACAGGCTGCGTTCCTCCAGGGGCAACGTCTTCAGGAGATCAATGACTATATTGTTCATCTTCTCACACATCCCGTTGGTTTGGGGGTGGTAAGGCGTTGTACGAATCTTCTTACAGCCATAGAGGTTGCAGAACTCCTGGAAGATTTCAGCCTCGAACGCAGGACCCTGGTCTGTCAGGACCTGTTCCGGATACCCGTGTGGACGGCAGAAATATTGCTGGAAGGCTCTGGCCGCTGTTTGGGCTGTCAAGTCTTTTACCGGGACCACCACGAGAAAACGGGAATAGTGGTCCACGATTGTCAGGGCGTAGATGTACCCTGACCGGCTTGGAGCCAACTTGACATGGTCTAGAGCTACCAGCTCAAGAGGCTGCGTGGTGACGATGGGCCTCAAGGGTGTCTTCTGGCTGGTGCGGTCCTTCCTCCTTAGGTGACAAGGGCCACAGTCTCTGCACCATTTTTCTACAGCACCTCTCATGCCGACCCAAAAGAATCTTCCTCTTAGCAGGAACTCCAGTTTCTTCCAACCGAAGAGCCCCGCTCTGTCATGGTAAGCCCCCAGGACCATAGCTGCATCTCGCCTTGGGACCACGACTTGCCAGCTCAGCTCGTGCGTCCGGTGGTTGACAATCCTTCTGCACAACTTGCCTTCGTAGAGGAACAGCTTGCTCTTCTCTTTCCATAGCTGCTTGGCTTCCTCTGGGGCATCTGGATCTAAGCGGGCGTCTTTCCGGGTCAGCAGATCTTTCACCAGGCGGATTGCAGGGTCACTATCTTGGGTCTCGGCCCAGCTGTGGTGAGGTAGGGGATTGATCATCACGGTTGTTAGATCTCCTCCTTCACGCGGTGAGAGTATTGAGCGGCTCCATACCGGTGAAACGCGGGGAGTTCTACCTCCTCCAGCTCTTCTGGGTCTTCGTCACCTTCAGGTAAGTGAGGCATCCTTGATAGGGCGTCCGCGTTGGCATTGGTTTTGCCTGCCCGGTACTTGATCACGAAGTCATAGTTGGAGAGACGGGCCATCCACCGCTGTTCCAGGGCACCCAGTCTTGCATTGTCCAGGTGTGTCAACGGGGTGTTGTCCGTGTACACGGTGAACTTTGCGGAGGCCAGGTAATGCTTGAAGCGTTCCGTCACGGCCCACAACACCACCAAGAATTCTATCTTGAAGGAGCTGTAATTCTCCGGGTTCCTCTCGGTGGGCCTCAGCTTCCGGCTGGCGTACGCGTTCACCCTTTCTCTGCCCTGTTGGTTTTGGGACAGTACGGCTCCCAGTCCCACATTACTGGCATCTGTGTGGAGAATGAAAGGCTGGCCGTAATCAGGGTAGGCCAGGATCTCATCCCCCGTGAGGGCCATCTTTAGCTGGCGGAAGGACTCCTCTTCCGGTTTATCCCTCTTGAAGGGTGGCTTTTGACTTCTGGACTTAGACTGTCCGATCAGGAGGTCCTGCATAGGAGCTGCCATCTTAGTGAACCCGGGGATGAACCTTCGGTAGTAGCCTACCAACCCGAGAAACTGTCTCACGTCTTTGATGTTCGAGGGGCTTGGCCAGCTCTTGATTGCCGTGACCTTGTCAGGGTCGGGGGCCACTCCTTCCGCGCTTACCACGTGCCCGAGGTACTGGACCTTCGGTTTCAGCAGGTGACACTTCGATGGTTTCACCTTCAGGCCATAGCCTGCCAGGGCTTCGAACACCTCGGCCAGGTGCTTTAGGTGGTCCTCGTAGGTCTTCGAATAGACGATCACGTCGTCCAGGTAAAGGAGAACCGTCTCGAAGTTTCGGTGCCCTAGACAGCATTCCATCAGCCGCTGGAAGGTCCCTGGTGCATTGCAGAGCCCGAAAGGCATGCAGTTGAATTCGCTCAGTCCCATCGGGGTGGTGAAGGCGGTCTTCTCCTTGTCAGCCTCTGCCACAGGAACCTGCCAGTACCCGCTAGTAAGGTCCAAAGTAGAAAAGAAGTTAGCTGATTTTAGTGCGGCTAAAGACTCCTCTATTCTAGGCAGCGGATATGCGTCTTTGTGGGTGATACGGTTGATTTGTCTATAGTCCACGCACATTCTCATGGTGCCGTCTTTCTTTTTCACCAGAACCAAGGGGGCTGCCCAGGGGCTACAGCTATCTCGAATGACCCCAGCTTCTTTCATTTCTCTTAGCATGCTCTTTGCGTTCTGATAATGTGCAGGGGGTACAGGTCTGTGTCTCTCTTTTATTGGTGGGTGGCTCCCTGTGGGGATGTGGTGTTCTATCCCTTTTACTCTGCCGAAGTCTAGCGGGTGCTTACTAAAGACTCTCTCGTACTCCTGTACCACCCGGTAGACTCCTTGTTCTTGGTGCAGGGGAGTGGAGTCAGCACCCACGTGGAGTTTCTGGCACCAGTCCTCCTTTTGTTTCTGGGAGCCATTACTCTCCGCCTGAGGAGATGGAGGCAAGGGTTCCACGGCCCTGATAGCTTTGTGTTCGACCACAAACAGCTTGGCGAGTGTAGCGTACCTGGGTAAGTGTACCTCCCTCTCCCCAATGTTGAGAATGAGGATGGGCACCCTCCCATGACGGACATCAACCACCCCCCGGGCTGTCAAAATGGTGGGCCTGCTGTCTGAGTACACGGGTTCTACCATGGCTTGGTAGTCAATACCTCTCAACCCGATTGCAGTCCGACACCAGATCATCATTTCACTTTTGGGAGGCATGGAAATGGGGAATGGGTTACTCAGTCTTACGCTACCGATCTCACCACCAGACAGTTCTACCTGCTGCCGTCTCATCAGGGCTTTTATCTCCTTGTTGAGGACTCTCTGTTGGCTGGAACTAGCATTCACCGCCACCAGTTGTAAGATTACAATTACCTCTGAAAGACAATTTTCAATCACGTTAGTACCCACAGTTATTTTAGGGTGACTTTCACGACGGTCAATGTCCACAATAATCACTCCCTGTGTCGGTAGTTCAACTTTACCAATTTTAATGGTCATCTCCTTGAACCCCATCTGCGGCACGGGTAAGCCGTTACTGGCGATGATGCTCAAGTTACTGTCTGGATACCGTGTGATATCAGCATCAGTCCAATACTGCTTAAAAAGTACATAAGGGATAGTGGTTACTTGTGACCCAGTATCCAGCAAGGCGCTCATGGGGATACCGTCCAGCACCACGGGTAAAACCGGGCGCCCCCCAACGTACTTATTACGCCAATTGTAAGGGCCTGGTGATCTTATGCCTGGGGGTTGGCCCTCTGCCCCAGGTTGGACCCGTTTAAATTACAGTACCTGGAAATGTGTCCGGGCTGGTTGCATCGACGGCAAATGGGCTGTCCACCCTCTGCGTAGCGGTCTGTGGGCCTCCCTCGGAACGACGGGATCCTCCTCTGTCGACGCCACGGGACATCCTCCAGACTTGAAGCCAGCTCGATGGGTCTTGACGGGTCCACTTGCAACGCCTGGACGGTCCTGGTCAACGCCGCGACGCTCCTGGTCAGCTCCTGGACTTGGTGGTGCAGGTCTTTCGACGGGGCTTGGTTCAGGGCCTGTGCATCAGCCCCCACGGGATCCATAGAGGAGGGCGCCGCCTCCTGGTGGTTGGTGAGAGCAGGGCGCCGGGGGTTTATAGCGCCACTGGTTGCAGATTCACGGAGCACCCTTATGGCCCTGTCCTTAAATTGGGCAAAGGTCAGGTCGGGGTTCTGAAAGAACATGAGGCGCAGTTGGGCCCTGTGGGCGCTAGACAGCTGACCTTCTATGAATTGTTCTGTTAGCAGCTTATCCGTTTCCTGCACACTGCCAGGGTCAGTTTGTTGAATAGCCCTCAGGGCTTCCTGCAGATTTAGGGCATAGTCTCTGATGCTGTCCTGTGCCCGCTGCTTACACCCATAGAACCTCATTTTAATTTCAGCGGAGGTACGTGTGTCAAAGGTACCCCGCAGCCGGGCCAGAATACCCTTCACAGTTCTTTTCTCCTCAGTGGGCCATGATTTTACCTCCCTCTGGGCTGCGCCAGTTAACTGCCCTGTTAATATGCTGACCTTCTGTTCCTCTGTCAGGGGGTAAACTTGGAACAAACTGTATAGCCTTTCCTTGAAGTCAGTTAGGGCATGGGGCTCCCCTGAGTATTTGGGCAGCCAGGCCTCTCCAGGGATGTAGGGCAGGGAAAAGGGCATCACCGCTGATGCAGCTGCGTTGGTGGTAGTGGGCACCTCTGTATACGACATCTTTCTCCCCCCTAGTTAAGCGTGGCCTACCTTCCGACGATCCTCTTCTGTAGGCCGCGGCTCCACTGCTGCTGCTATGGACGAGGACCTGGCGTCGCGCTCCGATGACGTCAGCGTCGCTCTCTCTCCCTTCCAGGACCTTGCGCAGCGTCAGTGCGTGGGGCGGAGCTTCGGATCTCGCGCGGTTTTGACGTCCACGCCCCTCTTCTTCCCGCGCGGCGTCCTGAAGATGGCGTCTGATGGCGGGAAGCAGCTGCGGATGGCGGGAAGACGGCAGAAAACGGCGAGAAACGGTCCAAGATGGCGTCTGATGGCGGGAATCGGCTCCGGATGGCGGGAAACTTCGCCACAGGTAAGTTACAAAAGTCTTTTTCAGGCACACAGTACCCGGTGGTTGCGGGCACGAAATCCTGCCGACTACGCCAAAGCTGACTCGCCCCCTGGGCCGTGCGGCACTCGGATCCGGGCAATAGGGAGCGATGGGGGTAGTAGTGGCAACCCGGTTCCGTGGCTCAGGGTGGTCAGGCCAGTGGTAGTCCGTTATGTGCTATTGATTATGTCCGACTACGCCACCCGTGGATTTGCGGTCATTAGGAACCGCCGCTGCAGGGCAGACCGCTGGGGCTGATGATATATGCAGCTGGGATGGTGTGACTCCCCACGGGAAGAGTGCGGTCCCAGGGCAGTGTGGTGGATGGTGGGAGTGATGGTAGTGAGAGTCCCGGTGCCGATAGTGCTGGAGGAGCAAGGAGCACACAGACAACAAGTTGCAGTCCAGGGTCTTTACTAAAACAGGTAAACTGACCCATAAACAGTCCCGGCTAGGAGGGGACCTGGATGTCTGAGAGCAACGGGGAAATTGGCCCTGGTCAGGGTGAGGGTGTAGGCCTACTGTGCTTTCTGCGCTCCTTCTGGCTATCTCCTCGTTATAGGGTAACAGCCCACGTTTCCGAGCTTTCCGTGTATTCTCGCCTGTATGGCCTGCGACGTGGGTTCCTTTCTGCTCCCAGCCTTGTACGGCTTTACTGGTCCCTTCGGTTGTGGCAGGGCCTCCAGGCTTCTTAGGCCAAGGAATATACAGTCCCTTGCGAACTGGTTATCTGCTGGAGAATGTGGAATCCTCCCAGCCTCAGACACCAAAGTCTGGTAAAGTAAGTCTTTTATCTGCCAAGACAGGCTCTCTTCGCCTCTTGTCTCTGGCTTGTGGCTCTCCTCCTGCCACACTTCCTCTTAGGTGCAGTGCAACTGTCTGTCCCTGCTCTGCTCTGGGACAAGTCTCAGTGCTGAGACAGGCCATCAAGTTCTCTCAAACCCTGCCCCCAGTACCCGCTTTTATAGGGGCAGCCTGCTCCCCCTACTTGGCTGAGACAGGAGGCATTGCATGCTAATGTTCCCCTGACCAGAGAACCTCCCCCTTGCTCTCAGACACAGCTTTAATTACACTTGTGGCATCCAGGCCAGGGTGACACAACTGGAATTGAGTTTTTCAAAGAGTGAGCGGAGCTTCGCAGGGAGAAACATAACAGAGCGCAGCAACACAGTCCTCATAATTTACAACATTGTATTGGAGTGGATTTTTTGAGGACCTCATTTGAGCAACTCCATTCTAGCTGTTTCACTAGTGAGCTGTGTAGATCGGAGTGGATTTTTTGTGGACCTCATTTTAGTAACTCCATTCTAGCTGATTCACTAGTGAGCCTTCTAGATCGGAGTGGATTTTTTGAGGACCTCATTTTAGTAACTCCATTCTAGCTGATTCACTAGTGAACCATCTAGATCGGAGTGGGTATTTTGAGGATCTCCCTGTAGCCTCCAAACTGTACTGTTTGGTGCTGAGGTGACTGGAATCGAGTTTTTCAAAGAGTGAGCGGAGCTTCGCAGGGAGAAACATAACAGAGCGCAGCAACAGATTCCTCATAATTTAGAACATTGTATTGGAGTGGATTTTTTGAGGACCTCATTTTAGCAACTCCATTCTAGCTGATTCACTAGTGAGCTGACGCGCCCCCTGGGCCAGTGCTGTTTGGGGATACCCGGAGCCGGATCAGATGGGGGTTGTAGTCTCCGAGTGGCGGTGACCCGGTCCGTGCCCAGGGTGTCAAACTCAGTGTGTGGCAGTCCTTACAGATGTTGTTGGATGTTCTTTGTGTCGACTACGCCACCCGTTGATTTGCGGTCAAAAGGCCGCCGCTGCAGAAGGGTCCGCTGAGGCTGGTGGTGTGTGTGCAGCTGTGGTAGTATAACCCCCAACGGGAGGGGTATGGCCTCAGGGGGTCAGATGTAGAGGATGGTGGTTGTGGAGGTGCAGTGTGGATGGTAAGAAGACTCAGAGTCGGGCTGTGCAGTTCAGGGTTTTTACTTACTGCTGTTCTTTTGGTCACTCTGGCCTTGAGTGACCACCCGAGCCGTGCTGCGTCCACCAGGTCCTGGACTCGTCCAACCCCCAAGCAATTCTGGAGCGTGATCCTGAGCTCCCTTTCTGACTTTCCTTTCTACGGCCGTTCCCACCAGGGATCCACTTATGTCCGGCTTCCTCGGGTCTCTTGTTGGTTAAACCCTTTTCTCTGGGTTCCCTGACCCTATACTCGGTGTGCCTTCTCAGTAGATTTAGTGAGGGTCGTGGCATATCCTGCCCACGACCTCCGGTTCCTGGCTAAGGTGTGCTTTGCCTCTGCCAGCTTGGGATCCGGTACCCTTGTGCCAACCCTTCACCCTTCTGGTCTGATTTTAGGTTCTTGGGGTTCCTTCTTCTTTTCCCCTCTGGGTCTTTCTTTTCTCCTCTCTCTCTCTTGGCCTTGGAGCTGGCTGAGCCTCTCTGCTCTACTCCTCTACAAAGACTGACTGTCTGACCCTGTTCTAAGATGGTTCATACCTTATATACTCCCTCTATGTGTGAGCTCAGGTGACCAGCACCCAATGAGCTCCTATCTTTACCCAGACTGCTCCCTCTATCTGCCCCTACACTACTGGGATGTTCCACCCCCCTCCCACTCCAGCCAGGGACAGACGCTGTTGTACCTGCACATGTATCTGGTGGGAGTACAGTAGTTCTGTCCCTCGGTAATGGGATGTATGTAGTGTATGCAGCTAGCTGAGCTCAGTCCCACACTCCATCCTTACCCGGGAGTGGAATACCACACCTCTGGGTTGAGGTGCAATACCCCTGTAGCAGCCGAGTCCTCAGGGTGCTACATTCCCCCCTGGTAAATCACAGCACGTCCTCGGGCTGTAAGAGAATAAAAACATCCACAAACATACAATTTTTTCATAAAACATAAACATATAAAACATCATATATATTAGCAGCAATAAACTTTTTTTTTTTTTTTTCTTGTTCCTCCGGCCACGGTGCGACTTGTGACCGGGTAAAGTGCAACAGTCTATTCTTGAAAAACAGTTTTCCTATAAAACCAGTAGGGGGCGCCTTAGAAAGCGCAACTATATACAAGGGGAAATGGCCGCTCTCAGTCCTCGGTCAGTGGGAATAGGGACACACGGGTTGCAGTTCACACTTGTCCCAACGGGGAACATCTTTAAATCAGCAACAGTTCACTGTACCCCGACGGGTAACTATATACAGTCTCTCTTTACCGTACTTTAATGACGGCGTCCTCCTGCTCCTTCTTTGTATTCTTCAGACCCGTCCGGGTCCTCTTGCTCCTCCCCACACCGCAGCTCCTCCTCCGTCAGCCGGTGTACATGGAGGGCGTAGGGTCCTTTGGCACACTTGTGCCGGGTAAAGGTGACCTCATCCCCTACATATAGGTCACGACCTCTGTGTCCCTCCGGCAGATGGCTTTCTACGTCTCTGCGGGTGACAAAGACGTCGCCGGGGGTATGATGGTCTCTTATGAAACCCCAACCGTGCTGCATATGAAATTTAATCGCAGTCCCGGTGGTACGGGGACCATGAACTGCACGGGGGTCTCTCCTGGTCCGGCTCTTCTGCTCCGCGCTCCGCACCTGCATCTGTTTCTCACGGACCCGCCTCTCTCTTCGTTCTCGTTCGAAGACTGCCAACTGCTGGCGGCAGCACTCCACACGCTCCGCTGCGGCTGCCCGTGTTTCTTGAGTGAACCCCATGAGGTCTTCTCCGGTGGGGTCCCACTCGAACTGTGCTTCTTCCAGCGGGAGCGGGGTTCTCCTGACGGGCTTCGGAGCCGGAATCAGGGGCTCGCACAGGGGCCTTGCTTTTTGGAGTTCCAGTTGGTAGTACTCCTGTGGCCATATAAAAGGCTGCCCATCCGGGCACGTGTGCTGGGCAAATAGATCTTCACCCAGGTGCGGCACTCGAGATGTTGAGGGCGCGGTGATGGTAGCAGCGCCCGGGTTGACCAGGCCTTGCGACCAGGCTTGGGGCACCCTAAAGGTAAAGGGCACCGTAAGGACGGCGGCGCCCGGGGTTACTCGGCCCTGCGACCAGGCCGGTGGCTCCGCGGAGGTAGGGGGCGCTGTTGGAATTGCGGCGCCCGGGGGTACTAGACCTTGCGACCAGGCCGGTGGTGTTTCCTGCTTTGCCGCGCTCAGGGTTGAGGCGCGTGACGTCACAGGGGTCGCTGCCGCGGCTTCTGCTTGAGGCCTAGTCTGGAGCGGTGACGGTGCAGCGACGGGCACGGCAGGGGGAATTTCGGGCTCTGCGACGGGGAGCTGGGGCAGGCTCACGGTTTCTCGGGTCGGGGTAGTGACGTCCCCTTTACCTGCCTCCGTCTGTTCAGCTCCCTCCTCGGCGCCGTCTCCGGCCTTCACTCCTCCTGCACCATCCTCAGAGGCGGTCTGTCTCCTCGTCTCGGGTGGCGTGCTCCGCTGACGGGTTCCGGTCTGCTGGGCCATCTCTCGGCTCCACTCCGCCAGCGTGTCTCGCTGCACCTGGGCCATCCTCCGTGCGAGGCCCTCCAGCGCGGTCTGTGCACACTCCCGGTCTCGGGGGAGCTGTGCCAGGATCTCCACCAGACCTAGTGGGGTGGTTGCTTGCAGCAGGCTCCTGACCACTGGGTCGGTGCTGCCTGACTCTCCCTCCATCTCCGGGTGTGCTTTCTCCATACTCCTCTCCAGACTTCTTGTCTCCGGGTGCGCTCTCTCCAGACTCCTCCAGGCTGCACCCATCTTCGCTCTTTTGTTCTGTCTCCGCCCACATTGAGGGTGGTCCCGGGGCAACTTGGTGATTGTCAGTTCCAGGGGCAGTTCCCTCACGCTGATGGACATCTCTAGCATCACAGTCTCTGTTGGTGGGGGCGGTTTCCGCTTTTGGCGCCATTCTTCGACCTGGCCCACGATGGGAGGTGGCCTCCTGCCACCCTCTGGCACGCCCATAATGGCGTCCGCTCTTCCAAGGCGGGAAATCTTCTGAAATGGCGGGAATCGTCTCCCAGTGGCGGGAAACTCCGTGGATGGCGGGAAAAAGCTGCAGATGGCGGGCAACCGGCGGGAAACGATCCGTGATGGCGTCCGATGGCGGGGACCCTCCGGAACCGGCGGGAGACTTCTTTTTGAGGTAAAGGTGAACTTTTCTTCAGGCACGCAGTACCCGGTTGTTGCGGGCACATTATCCTGCCGACTACGCCAAAGTTGACGCGCCCCCTGGGCCAGTGCTGTTTGGGGATACCCGGAGCCGGATCAGATGGGGGTTGTAGTCTCCGAGTGGCGGTGACCCGGTCCGTGCCCAGGGTGTCAAACTCAGTGTGTGGCAGTCCTTACAGATGTTGTTGGATGTTCTTTGTGTCGACTACGCCACCCGTTGATTTGCGGTTAAAAGGCCGCCGCTGCAGAAGGGTCCGCTGAGGCTGGTGGTGTGTGTGCAGCTGTGGTAGTATAACCCCCAACGGGAGGGGTATGGCCTCAGGGGGTCAGATGTAGAGGATGGTGGTTGTGGAGGTGCAGTGTGGATGGTAAGAAGACTCAGAGTCGGGCTGTGCAGTTCAGGGTTTTTACTTACTGCTGTTCTTTTGGTCACTCTGGCCTTGAGTGACCACCCGAGCCGTGCTGCGTCCACCAGGTCCTGGACTCAGCCAACCCCCAAGAAATTCTGGAGCGTGATCCTGAGCTCCCTTTCTGACTTTCCTTTCTACGGCCGTTCCCACCAGGGATCCACTTATGTCCGGCTTCCTCGGGTCTCTTGTTGGTTAAACCCTTTTCTCTGGGTTCCCTGACCCTATACTCGGTGTGCCTTCTCAGTGGATTTAGTGAGGGTCGTGGCATATCCTGCCCACGACCTCCGGTCCTGGCTAAGGTGTGCTTTGCCTCTGCCAGCTTGGGATCCGGTACCCTTGTGCCAACCCTTCACCCTTCTGGTCTGATTTTAGGTTCTTGGGGTTCCTTCTTCTTTTCCCCTCTGGGTCTTTCTTTTCTCCTCTCTCTCTCTTGGCCTTGGAGCTGGCTGAGCCTCTCTGCTCTACTCCTCTACAAAGACTGACTGTCTGACCCTGTTCTAAGATGGTTCCCACCTTATATACTCCCTCTATGTGTGAGCTCAGGTGACCAGCACCCAATGAGCTCCTACCTTTACCCAGACTGCTCCCCCTATCTGCCCCTACACTACTGGGATGTTCCACCCCCCTCCCACTCCAGCCAGGGACAGACGCTGTCGTACCTGCACATGTATCTGGTGGGAGTACAGTAGTTCTGTCCCTCGGAAATGGGATGTATGTAGTGTATGCAGCTAGCTGAGCTCAGTCCCACACTCCATCCTTACCCGGGAGTGGAATACCACACCTCTGGGTTGAGGTGCAATACCCCTGTAGCAGTCGAGTCCTCAGGGTGCTACAGAACCGTATAGATCGGAGTGGATTTCTTGAGGATCTCCCTGTAGCCTCCAAACTGTACTGTTTGGTGCTGAGGTGACTGGAATCGAGTTTTTCAAAGAGTGAGCGGAGCTTCGCAGGGAGAAACATAACAGAGCGCAGCAACAGAGTCCTCATAATTTACAACATTGTATTGGAGTGGATTTGTTGAGGACCTCATTTGAGCAACTCCATTCTAGCTGATTCACTAGTGAGCCGTATAGATCGGAGTGGATTTTTTGAGGACCTCATTTGAGCAACTCCATTGTAGCTGATTCACTAGTGAGCCGTATAGATTGGAGTGGATTTTTGAGGACCTCATTTGAGCAACTCCATTCTATCTGATTCACTAGTGAGCCGTCTAGATCGGTGTGGATTTTTAGATGATCTCCCTGTAGCCTCTATTCTGTACAGTTCATTGGTGACCTGAGTAGAATGGAGTTGCTGGAGCGATGTCCTCATAAGATCAAATCCAATCTAGACGCCTCATGACTGAAACCTCCAGAATGGAGTTAATTCCAGGAGCTCCTCATAGATTCCAATCTCATGGCATAGGAATTATAAATGTATGTATGTATTGTCACTTTTTGTGACATACATAATTACACACAGCACTGATTGTTCAGTTTTGCTCAAATTTGACTTTTACTGTATTTCCACCAGTCCCAGGCACAGCAGCGACATTTCTGAAGAGTGGGCGGAGCTAGACAACATTTATGTGATCATTTCTGCCACATTTGTGATATAAATTATGATAATGTCCAGCCGCTCTTCATAATGCTGGTGCTGACCAGGACTGGTGGACAAACAAGAAAAGTAAAATTTTATCAAACATGAACAATCAGAGCTTTGTGTAAGTTTTTAAACTATGAAAAGTGATAATATAAAAAACAAACAAATTTTTTAATTTAACAAAAAAAACTTTCTACCTCTCACATTTTATTAAATACTGGCATGCAAAATTTGTTTCTTCATGAATTGTGGTTGTAATCTTGTATAATGTCTGCCAAGAAATAATAAAACACCCTGCAGCAACTCCAATCTATATTTTTTTTGTTTTCTTTTACATTTTAGCCCCTTTTTGTAATACAATCTTACTATTAGCGCCATATAGTAGTTTTGGCCAACATCTTGTAGTAATGTCCCCATCATGGTTCCTATCTTGTGCTTATGTCCCCCATCATGGTACTCATCTTGTTTTATTGTCTCCCATCATGGCCATCTTGTAGAAATATCCTCCTACCTGGTCCCCTTTTTGTAGCAATCTCACCATTCGGCTCCCTATCTCACAGTAACGTGTCCCTTCCTGGTCCCCTTTTTGTAGTAATGTCTCTTTGCAGTAATGTCAAGATCCTGATCCTCATCTTCTAGTACTGTTCCCATCCTGGTCCCCTGCAGACATTAGCTGCTGGCCTGTGATTGACCCACAGTTGGCATTGGTATAGCTGAGCAAAGAGCTTGTCTGTGCACGGCGCCTGCAATATGTTCCACTGAAAAAGTGCTGACGTGCCACAATCCTCAAGGTGTATGGTGCCTGCGGCCTGCATGAAGCAGCCTCTGTGGCCAAATGTTTGAGACCCCCACTCGAGTCTATAAAGCTACAGCTGCCAATCAAGATACAGGGTGCCATGATATACTGAGGGGCTGCGATTGGCTTGATAAGTTATTCTGTGATGACAGATTCTCTTTACACCCCGAGTGATTTCAGACCAATCACCTATTCTGTGTAGAAGTGATACAGATTTACAAGACAGTGACTTGAAGGGTCAACGTGATATTTGAAATTTTTTCTCAACATTTTATTTCAGTTATATTTTCAAGCAGATCAGGGGGTGTTCATATCCTGAGCCGACCATAAGCTGCCCCCAAAAAACTCACTGTCTTCACCGAGGGGTGCGCAGTTCAGGCAAAAGAAACGTATACACAGTCCATAATATGGATATCCATGGAAAATGGAGGGCTTGTAGTGATCGATGGGTTATTGCATTGTGGGGTGGCTAGGTTCTGCTTGAAAGTATAAGGACATTCACAAATGAAAAAGATATCATACAAGATTTACTTAAGTCTTGCAAATAAGAAAACAGGTGTACTGGTGTGATAATTCTAAAAATACAGGTGCATCTCACTAAATTAGAATATCATCAAAAAGTTAATTTATTTCAGTTCTTCAATACAAAAAGTGAAACTCATATAGAGTCATTACAGACAGAGTCATCTATTTCAAGTGTTTATTTCTGTTAATGTTGATGATTATGGCTTACAGCCAATGAAAACACAAAAGTCATTATCTCAGTAAATTAGAATAATTAACAAAAAACACCTGCAAAGGCTTCCTAAGCATTTAACAAGGTCCCTTAGTCTGTTTCAGTAGGCTCCACAATCATGGGAAAAACTTCTGGCTTGACAGATGTCCAGAAGGCAGTCACTGACACACTCCACAAGGTATCAGAGTCTGGAGGAAGAGTGGAGAGGCCACAATCCAAGCTGCTGGAGGTCTAGTGTGAAGTTTCCACAATCAGTGATGGTTTGAGGAGCCATGACATCTTCTGGTGTAGGTCCACTCTGTTTTATCAAGACCAAAGTCAGCGCAGCCGTCTACCAGGACATTTTACAGCACTTCATGCTTCCCTCTGCCGACAAGCTTTTTGGAGATGGAAATGTCATTCTCAAGCAGGACTTGGCCCCTGTCCACACGGCCAAAAGTACCAGTACCTGGTTTACACACAACAGTATCACTGTGCTTGATTGGCAGAAAACTCACCTGACCATAACCCCATAGAGAATCTATTATAGAGAATCTATGGGGTATTGTCGAGAGGAAGACTAGAGACACCAGACCCAACAATGCAGACGAGCTGAAGGCTGCTATCAAAGCCATCTGGGCTTCCATAACACCTCAGCAGTGCCACAGGCTGATCGCCTCCATGCCACATTGCCGCATTGATGCAGTAATTGATGCAAAAGGATCCCAGACCAACTATTGAGGGCATTTACTGACCATACATTTCAGTAGGATAACATTTCAGATTTTAAAATAATTTTTCAAGCTGTTATAAAGTATTCTAATTTACTGAGATAATGACTTTTGTGTTTTCATTGGCTGTAAGCCATAATCATCAACATTAACAGAAATAAACACTTGAAATAGATCACTCTGTGTGTAATGACTCTATTAGACAACCAACAGAAGATTAGACCCCTAAAATATAACTTTTATTCGAATATGCTAAAAAGGACTCAGTAGTCACCATAACAACAAACACAAAAACAAGACAAAATGCCAGGGAACAGGGATAAGTCACACATCAGTCAGGAAGGATTACGGGCTCTATCTGTCCCTATTTTGTCCCTAAATTCTCTCTCTTCCTGACAGCGGAGGTTGGCACCCTAATTTTTGCTCCGTGGCGCCCCCGCTCAACGTTGGTGTCCCTAATATCCCTGGTAAATATCTATCTTTATATTTAAAAAACCACAATCGTGAATAAAAGATAGAGAAAAGTGAACGTACAGATTAAGAAGCCGACAATTCATCATAGATATGCATTTAAGGAGACCCAAGGGAGAGAATTTAGGGACAAAATAGGGACAGATAGAGCCCGTAATCCTTCCTGACTGATGTGTGACTTATCCCTGTTCCCTGGCATTTTGTCTTGTTTTTGTGTTTGTTGTTATGGTGACTACTGAGTCCTTTTTAGCATATTCGAATAAAAGTTATATTTTAGGGGTCTAATCTTCTGTTGCTTGTCTAGTCTTGCAATTGGGCCCCGCTTATACATCCCTTGTTCAGGTGTGTAATGACTCTATATAATATGACTTTCACTTTTTGTATTGAAGAACTGAAATAAATTAACTTTTTGATGATATTCTAATTTAGTGAGATGCACCTGTAGATAAAAGGGTTTAACTTGAATTGACGTCATAGCACAGACCTGCATCAACTCAGCTTAAACAGAACAAAACCCATAGGACCCTATTCATCATAGTTTTTACTCCAGAATTCTGTTATAAAATGCTCAATCGTATAATTTGGATGCAACTGAAGACTATGTAAAAATGTTGCAACTTTTTCCTTTCTAATGGCATTTTTATCGGTAAGTAGGCAGGGTTGTGATGACTGCTGTTTGGCAACTTCATCATGAGCAGCGGTGGTCGCTACAAATCCTCCTCCAGTAAGTGGCATAGCGCATGGAGGCGCTGTCCAGCCATCAGACGCTTCTGATGAATATGTCTCTTAATGAATCAGGAGCTGCGTCCTTCACCTCCGCCCTCTCATCAAGACATTAATCAGGTGCATAGTTCTTTAAGGTGACAATGCAGCAATTTAGCTCGAGTAGTTAATATTTTGTATGCATTTATGTACATAAATGACATAGCCGAGTGCTGTGATGGCCTATTTTTATTAGTCCTATACAGAATCCATAAATGGACGGACCGACCTGTGCTAAGCATACGTGAAAATTATTTTATCAAACATGGACATAGTCTTTCCTAAGTAACATTGGGGTCCCTGGTGGTCCTAACCTCAGCAACTTATATTTTTTCCAATATGACAGTAACAGTGTGTCCCTCCCCAGCCTGTGTTTATGTACTCTATGTAATGTAACCTGCTTTAGTGTAAGGGGTGTAAGGCTATGTGCCCACGATGCAGAAATGCTCAGTTTCCGCATCTCCCTGGCAGAAAAAACGCATGCGGATTGCACATGCGGATTGCACATGCGGATGTGAAGCGTTCTTCACTTGCATTTCCGCATGCGGGTTGACAAGCGCTTTCCAAGCGATTTTAACATCACTTGGAAAGTGCTTGACAACTTGGTCACACTATATAAATCCATGCAACCGGCATGGATTTTTATAGTGTGACCGAAAGAATGGTAAAAAATAAATCTATACTTACCTTCTGATGGCCCCCGCTGTCTTGCTTCGCTCCGTCCTGGCTGCCGGCAGCGCGCGGTACACTGAAGGACCTGCCGTCATATGACTGACGTCAGCGCAGGTCCTTCAGTCCACAGCACGCTGCCGGCAAGTGAAGAAAGGGGCACCGCGAGCCATCAGAAGGCAAGAATAATATTTATTTTTTATTTTATTCTTTTTTTCACAGGTTCTATGGTACCCAGGTCCGGAAGAGAGTCTCCTGTCCTCCACACCCGGGTGCCATCCGCACATAGAAACGCATATTATCCATGTGTGCAAATGTGCGGACACAGATGATATGCGTTTCAATGCAAGTCAATGGCGGCAATTACGCTGCGTGTCCGCAAAATTAATGGACATGCTGCGGATTATCATTCCGGAAAAATACGCAGCATGTGCACAGCACGGATTATCATTGGGGAACATGGCAGGCCTTCTACCATGCATTTAAGCGTTTCTGCAGCGTTTTTGCTGGTGCTTAAATGCATCGTGGGCACACAGCCTAACAGCGTGTCCCTCCCCTGTGTTCATGGACTGTAATGTTATCAGGCCTAGGTCAACATCTCTTGTTGCATCTAGAGGGTGTGAACCCTTCCCCCATCCAGGGGCTGATCCCAGTAGACAGAACAATAGACTCATGTTTGGCCCAGTCAGTTGCGTGGGGCCTCCCGATGCTGGAGGGTCTCAGGCTGCGGCCAGATCCTCCTGGCGTGTGTGGATTGATAGAAGCCGCCACGTGGGACTGTGTTGTGTCCCTCATCTGCTGGATCCATTGAACTTATCCAAGGGCTATTTCTATATTTTCCCTGGCCGGAGGCGCCCCTGGACTTGTTTCTGCTGTTATATAGCAAAAAGGAACCAAATACAGAGTATATGGCAAAGAATCAAAAAACTTTATTGTAAACAATATACAGAAAAGACATACATGATTAAAAAGGACGACATACAGACAACCAAACTGGGTGACACATATACAACATAATAATAGATGTTAAATATCTATTGGGATAAAGTACAAGAAGTGCTAGTATTCAAGTCATTTATGCACTGGTACAAAATTATGGCACATTTCATCACTATGGATATGTACCACGTGCCATATGGCCTATAGTGCCCTATGAAAAAAAGCTAAAGAAATATATTGCACTCTTACCCATATTAGATCAGTACCCAGAATAAACAAGGACCTCAATGCGTGTTTCGCGTGGTATATCCTATGGATTCCTCGGGGGGGATTGTTTAATAGGACATTCCATGTCTTTTTAAATATACTTTTGGTCCGTTCCAGTCACGTGACCGCAGGCCCTAATCATCTCCTGGACCATCAGCGCATGCACGCTGAACCGCCCGAGCCAGATACGTCACGCACGGCCATCAAGGTGAACCACGCATGACAGGGAACCAGGACTCGTTGCCATGGCCACCCTCACACCGGCCACGCAGCCCCCCTGGATGCCCCTCTACCCAGCCCATGCCCCCCTCACACCAGCCACGCAGCACCCCTGGATGCCCCTCTACCTAGCCCATGCCCCCCTCACACCAGCCACGCTGCCCCCTGGAGGCCTCTACAACATTTATTCACATGGTCAGCTCTCCCCACCTCAGTCCACTCCGGATCAGCATCAGTCCTCACAGCAGAACGCTGAACACGAGCTCCTCAGCAGAGCCATAGCCAGGGCACAGGTTGTTACACAGCTCAGTACAGGAACCTCAGCCGAGTCCTGGAACTCTTTTTATTAGAAAAGTATAAAACAAACCATAAAACACACTGCACAAAGAACAAATTGCAAAACACAAACAAGTCCAAATTATAATGTCCAGTATGAATTAAAAGGCAAAAATGTCCTGCAATGTTCATGGAACATAAAACGTCATTTCCAAAAGTCCCCCCCAGCAAGGGAAGACCTTAACCCTTTTTTTCCAAAAATATCCCCTTCCAACATTCACTCCACATTCATACCTAAACCTCCAAAACAAAACAACAAACTGGCCCAGTTTTTTTTTTTTGTTCCCACTCCCAACACCCAAGGTCCCACGATAGTCTGTGGCCTCATCACACCAGGGTCCCACTAAAGTTTGTGGCCCACAAAGATACCAGGTCCTTTTGCCTTTTTTCCCATCCATTTTAGGATGTCCAAACCACCAACCCATCCACCAAAACCCCTCCCCCCCTCCCCCCTGAAACCCCCCACCCAACCTACACTAAACCCCCCCCAAACACACATCATAATACACAGACATATAAAAAATAATATACGCAACTTTATAACACTACAATAAACCTAAAAAACTTAATCACATTACCATATACAACAACCATGAACCAAAATCAGACCCAAGTTCGGTGCTTGCAAGCCCTATATACGGGTTCCAATACCATAAAACAAAAAACTACACGTGAGGGTAACAGCCCACCACCGGGAACTGGAGACTACAGAGGCTCTCACCCTAATCTATCACACAGAATCCTATCCCTCTCTAATAAAGAAAAAGAAAAATCTGTCCCTACCACCCTACCAATCTTTCCCTACCTGTCCCTACCTGTCCCTCACTACCAACCTAATACTAACTACCTGTCCCTAAAGACTGTCCCTACGTGTCCCTCCCTGACCCTACACATCTATCTGACCCTACAAATAAATATAAAATATAGAAAGGGACTAAACTAACCCTATCACAGACACACATTCCCTAACTCTCCCTAGGGCACATTAAATGAGAACCCCCTCCATAGAAGGGAAGCCCTCCCTGCACCCAGCCTCTCATACTCCAGCGAGCGCACTTTTGCCAGGTCACCCAGGATGTTCCTAATCACCTCTTCCCATGGGAGGACTTTCTGCTGGGTGGACACTAAACACCGTGCGTTCCACGTGTAAAACCTAGTCACTAAGCTAACTAAGAAAACAGTGCCCCGATCTCGGCCACCAAGGGATCTGAATACCCCATAGGCCCACTCCGCATAGGAAAGGCCTGCCAGCCTGGGCCAGCCAATGGAAGCACCCACCCTCTTGTAGACCTCTGTATTAAAAGGACACCGAAGCAGGAAGTGCTCCATGCTTTCAAGCATGCCGCCACACTCCTCGCGGGGACAATCCCGGTCATCAGAGTTCCTGTACTTCAGGTTGTCCCTCACATACAGTCTCCCATGGAAGCAGCGCCAAGCCAAGTCCCAAAACTTCAAGGGGATCCGCTTAGAGTTTAATAACCCGAGCCCCACCTCCAGATCCCGGCTTGGGCAATCCTTGAGGGCCAGGGGCTTCTGGAAGTGGGTCAACAGAACCCTATTGTCAAGTAACCTCTTTGACAAGGTCCTGATCTCCCACACTCCCAGACCCCACCGGCGGATCACCTTCACAACCAGGGTAGCATAAGCCGGAAGATGCCCATGAGGCGTGCGAAGGTCCTTCACCCGCCCTCCTGTCTCCCATTGCTGGAAGAAAGGCCGAAACCACCCCCTACAGGAGAATACCCACGGAGGAGCCCTCTCTAACCAGAGGTTGGCGATGTTTGCCTTAAGAAAGGTGTTTACTAGAAACACCACTGGGTTGACCATACCCAACCCTCCTAGTCTCCTCGTGCGGTACGTGACCTCCCTCTTTATTAGGTTCAGCCTATTCCCCCATAATAGTTGGAAGAACAGGCTGTAGACCCGTATCCAAAGAGGTTCTGGCAAGATGCAGACGCTGCCCAGGTATATTAATAAAGGGAGCAAATACCCCTTGGCCAGGTTAACCCTTTCCCTCAGGGTCAAAGACCAACCCTTCCACTGATCCACCTTCTGGGCGGCAATCTTAAGTCTGCCCTCCCAGTTTTGCTGGGGATAGTCCCCCGGGCCGAAACTGATGCCTAAAATTTTTGCTGTGGCCTGAGGCCCTGGAAGGGTGTCCGGGAGATCAAAACTAGGAGCTCCCCCTCCCAGCCAGAGACTCTCACACTTATCCCGGTTGATCATGGACCCAGATGCCACAGAGTAGCGCTCAACCTCAGACATGACCCAGTCTGCCTCCTCTCTCGAGGATACAAAAAGGGAAACGTCGTCGGCGTACGCCACTACCCTCAAGGTGGTCTCTGGCTCCGCCCGGTCCATCCCGACTCCCACCAACGGTCCGCGTTCCACTCTCCTTAAAAAGGGGTCGATCGCGAACACGTATAACAGTGGGCTCAGAGGACAGCCCTGGAGGACACCAGACTTCACCTCAAAAGGGGGTCCGAACGAACCGTTCACAAGCGGAAAAGTCTCTGCCCCATTGTATAATACTCTCAACCAATCAACAAACCTCCCAGGCAGACCGTACCTCAAAAGGACGGACCAGAGGTACTCATGGTTAACCCGGTCAAAGGCCTTCGCCTGGTCTAAGGACAGCAAGTACCCCTTCCAGTGACCTGCCCTGCTCTGCTCCACTGCCTCCCGGACACCGAGCACAGCACTAAAAGTACTGCGGCCTCGAACAGAGCAGTGCTGGGCCCCTGAAAGGAGCCGGGGTGCAAACTTCACCAACCGATTGAAAAGCACCTTTGCCAGAACCTTTCGGTCCGTATTGAGAAGTGCTATGGGACGCCAATTCTCAATACGGGACGAGTCTTTACCCTTTGACAGAATAATCAGGGCGGACTTCCTCATTGAACCGGGCAGAAAGTCCGAGGAGAGACATTCATTAAAAACCTCAGTCATGAGGGGGACCAAAGAGTCCCTAAAAGTCCTGTAAAACTCGGATGTTAAGCCATCCGGACCGGGCGATTTTTTGGGCCGGAGCCCATCAATGGCCCGTCTCACTTCCTCTTCCCTGATTGCTTCTGCCAAAACATGAAGAGAGGGGTCATCCCCTGGCTCAGGGATGGTTTCAGCCAGGAAAGCCGACATCTCATCCCGATCTGGATTCCTCCTTCCCAAGAGGTGCGAGTAGAAGGATCTGACCACCTCCAGGATCCCTGATTTGGATCTGTTCAGGGAACCCGTACTGTCAATCAGTCCTGTTACCATCTTGCAACTCACTGACATCCTGCAGTTCCTGTAGGGGTCGGGCGAGCGGTACCTCCCGAAATCCCTCTCAAAAACTAAGGATGTGTGCCTATCATACTGGCACCCCTTCAGCAAGGCCTTCACCCTGGAGATTTCCTCACGGTCCCCTCTAGTCGAGACGAGCTGCTCGAGTTTCCTCCCCAGCTCCCGATACAGGCGGTACCTGTTCAGGCCTCTGAGGCTCGAGAGCTGACGGAAGAACCCCGCAACCCTTCTTTTGAAGATCTCCCACCACTCAGACTTACTGCTACAGAGACCCAAGAGAGGTAACTGGCTCTGAAGAAATTCCTCAAAGGATTGTCTTACATCCGCTTCTTCCAACAGGGACGAATTCAGCTTCCATAGGCCTCTCCCTATCCGGGGAGTCTCTGTAACATTCAAGGAAAATAAAATAAAACAGTGATCGGAGAATTCCACCTCAACAGCGGACACTGCAGAAGAGACGGCTTCCTCCTTTAAAAGAAACCTATCTATCCTAGACCTACAACTACCCCTATGAAAGGTGAAACCTCCGTGACCTGGGGTGTGCCGGATGTGGACATCCAGCAGGCGAGCTTCGCTTGCTATACTATTAAGAGTATTACTATCAAAATCCAGCCTTCGGTCTCCGGGGCCTCCCCTATCACGGGATCTAGTTATAGTATTAAAGTCCCCACCGAAGACCACCTGCCGGCTGGTAAAAAGATAGGGCTTGATCTTCAGGAAGAGACATTTACGGTCCCACCTTGACTGTGGACCATAGATGTTAATGAGCCGGAGCTCCTGTCCCCCCATGAAGACGTCAAGGACCAAGCACCTCCCCATTTCTACCTCGATCACCCGTCTGCATTCCACCGAAGCGGCCTTAAAAAGGACCGCTACCCCGCTATACGGCTCGGCCGCAAGAGATCAGTATGAGGGCCCGCATCTCCACTCCCTCCTTGCTTTGTAAATGGCCCCCATGTCCGTTAGTCTGGTCTCCTGCAAAAATAAAATGTCAGCCTCAACTCGGTTGAAAAAATCAAAGGCCATAAATCTGGCCGTATCTGACTTTATACTGGCGACATTAATCGACGCCAGAGTCAACGGGGTAGGTTCCGCCATCATGGGTGATTGAGTTAGACGGCCTTCTTTTTGACCGTACCCCCCGATTTTTTCCGCTCACCTTCAGAGGAGGAGCCAGACTCTCCCCTCCTCTTCAGTGACACCGAGGTGTCCATGGTACCCGCCACCTCCTTCCCAGTACTGGGTTCCTCACCCCTGGACCCCAGGGCAGTCCCCCCCCCAGAGGAAAGTGAGCCCCCGGAGGATGGACCCCGCCGCTCCCTGAAGGCACCTCAGATGTTACCGCCGGTCCCCCGCCCCCGACCTCCGACACAGCAGAGTCATTGAGGGCATGGAACCGGTTGGAGAGGGGGATCAGAGGGGAGCCGGTGAGCCCTTCCGTAGGCACCTTAGCGGCCGGGGGGGGGCTTTAGATGTTTTTGCCCCTTTTTTGTTCCTCCTCCTCCGACTCTTAATGGTCTTACCGTCACCTGATTTTTTAGGCTGCTCCACCACCTCCTCGTCCAGACTTTCATACTGGGAGGAATCTTCAGAAGCAGCCACCTCCTCCCTCTCCATCCTCCTGATCTCCTCGTTCACCGCCTCCTCCCCCAGGGCCTCAGGGGCTCCGGCTGCCGCTTCTGGGGTGGGGACAGACATCACCCCAGTCGCCTGAGGCTTATCCTGCCCCCTACCCCCACGGCGCCTCACCTGTTGCCACTGGTGGGCAGATGAACTGGCCTCGCCTTCCCTCACTGGCCCCTCAGCTCCTCTCCCGCCCCCACCTCCAGCTCCAGCAGAGGATGCACCGCTGGGGACCCCCCCACGGCTCTCCCCCGCCTGACCAGAGATGGTGTTAGAAACGGAGCGGGGGCAGCGGCTATACGGGTGACCTAGGTCACCACACAGATGACACCTAATGTCACCACAGGCCGCGGCAAGATGACCTACCCCACCACACAAGGCACATTTCTGCACCTTGCAGCCCGCGCTGAAGTGACGGGGATCACCGCACCTGTGGCAGGCCTTCGGTTGCCCCTGGTAGAAGATCAGGATCCTGTCTCTCCCCAGAAATGCTGAGGAAGGGATGTGGGTGACAGTACCGCCTGAGACCTTCAACCTCATCATGAAGGTCCAGCCCCCTGACCAAATGCCAAACTCGTCCCTGTTCTTTTTTGGGACGTCCGTGACCTCCCCATAGCGAGAAAGCTACGTCAAGATATCGACCCCAGAGAGTGACTCGTTATTGGTTAGAACGGTCACCCTCTTTACGCCATTTTGGCGGGACACCGCCTGCACGGCAAAGTCTCGCCAGCCGGGCTCCCCCTTCACCAGTTCAAAATTCGACCAGAAAAGCTCTAGGCCCTCCGGTCGAACAAAACTGATGTCGAAGACGGGGGTACCAAAAGGATGGATCAGGGCAAAGATGTCAGTCGCCCTGAAGTCCATCTTCAGGAGGAGCTCCACGACCCTCGCTCTTGGCGGGCACGCTTCACTGCCCCTCCACCGAAGACGGACTACATTCCTCCTGGCCACCCCCTGCCCGGCTGTCGGGAGGGACCACACTGTCTCCCCCTCCCTTTTATCTTGGAAGGCGGCCAGGCCGTGTCTATCCAGCGAAAAGGCCAGGTCCACCTCTCTTCCCTCTACCTGGATCGTCCGTTCTCCCTTCTTGAGGGCCTCCAGGAAACGGCATCACAAGTCACCATCCCTGAGGTCCAGAGGTGAGGAAGCCCCCCGAGAAGACCCCGAGGCCCCGGCCACAGACACGCCAACATTCGTATCCTCAACCACAGCCACATTCATACCCACGCCATCCCCATCCATGTCAACAGTCACCCCACTTGGGCCACTCTCACTCACATGCACACTGGGGTCACAGTTTTTCATTTTTTGCAAGCATTTTTTGCCAGCAGTTTTTCCACTGCTGCCACCTGCTGGCAGCACCTTCCCTGCCGGGGGGATTTGGGAGCCAGGTGCTGAGACTTTTGCCGGTGCCCCTGCCCCAGATAAGCCCACGAGCACAGGGGACACCGACAGGCAGGCACCACCTCTGCTGTCTGTTACAGCACCACTGCTCCCATCAGCTGCCAACGCTAAGCCCCGCCCCTTTCCGGGCGGAGCCACGCCCGCTTGGGCGGGTTTTGTCTGCGAGGCCACGCCCCCCGCACCAGGCAGCACGGTGGGGGCCCCGGAAGCCACTCCCACCGGTGCCGTGGGTGACAGGGAGGCCACGCCCCCCGCACCAGGCAGCACAGTGGGGGCCCCAGAGGCCACTCCCACCGGTGCCGTGGATGACAGGGAGGCCACGCCCCCCAAAGCCGGCCGCGCCGGGACCCCCGAAGCCGACCGAGAACCGGGTCTACTCACAGGGGCCCCTGGACCAGCGGCACCAGCTCTCAGGGGCATAGCACCCCCTACCGTCACACCCTTTGCCACAAAAAGCCTGGCCACCCCAGCTCCGGCGGCCGGCACCAGGCTAGGCCACTCCCCCTCGGCACCCAGCGGCGGTGGAGCCCCCCGCGCTGACCCATTACCGGGCCCCTGCGCAGGGGGCCCTGACCTCACCACGGATTTTGCCAGAGGAGCAAGCCCCACCTTACTCTTATGAGCCGGCTCTGCCGGAGCCGCAGGCCCCGCGCCCTTTACCTTACCAGGTTTCTGGGTCCCTAAAAGTGATCCAGATTTTTTAGTGGATCCGTGTGTGAGGGACCCAGACACCCCAGCACACGCCGCCGGAGACGCGGCCCCGGCTGTCGGTGCGCCGCCGACAGCGCAGGAGGCAGCGGCAGATGTACACGCCGCCTCCTGCACGCCAGCAGGAGCACCAGGTGCCAGGCCAGACCCCCTTTTTACAGGGGCTCCAGCACGAGCACCACCACCAATGACACCCACCGTCGGGCCGCCCTCCGCGCCATGCTCCATATCAAACACCTCGGACCCACTGCCTCCATTACCACAAACAGAGGCAGCGCTCTGCGTGCCATGGCCTATGTTCTCCCCGCTCCCTCGCTGTGGACCCACAACAGAGTCCAAGCCGGGGTGGGTGGCGGGTGCCGCACAACGGGACAGGGGGGCCCCAGAGAGGGGGACATACACAAATTTATGTGCAATAGATGTTTTCTTTTTTTTTTTTGCATTTCTCTTCGTCCCCCTCCCGGGTGCCTCATCCTCGCAGATCTCATCCCCGAACGTAAGCTGACCAAAACGTACCGGGGACTCGATCTGCTGGATCTGCTGCATGATAAGGCAGCCCCCCTCACTGCTGCTACTCCCATCCTCCTCATCCTCCCCCTCGCTCCCGCTGCCCTCTGAAGGGCTAGAATCAGACGGGAGAGCCATCTGCTCAGGGGCTATCCCGCTATGCGATGCCTGGAGATCACTTACCAGGCCACCAGGCGGTGGGTAGGGTGCGACCTCCTCCACGCATACCTCTTCCTCCTCCTCCACTGCCTGGCCGGGGCCCTGCGACCCCTCCAGAGCCACACCGGTCACGGCTCTGAACTGGTCATCATTCCGCAGCTTCTCCATGAAGGGTCCACTGCCTGCCAATATGGTGCTCCTGCGGTCCTGCAGCTCTTGGATGGCTTGCTTGATTTTCCGGACCGCGGCGGATAGCTCAGGCTTCTTGGTGCCAGAGGCCCTCTCGGACCTCTCCTGAGCTACCCTCAACTCCCCCCAGAGGGAACTTAGCTTTTTTGCGGTGTCCTCATACTCACAGAGGTGCGCATGGACACGGGAGGCATAGGTGACGGTTGCCTCCCTCGCCACCTTGGTACCCCAATCAGGGGGCACCGCTGCAGCACCTCTGCTGGCACTCGACCTACCTCCAGAGGGAGGAGCTGCCGCGGTCGTAGCCTCGGGGGTCCTCCGGGTCTTCATGCTGGAACCCCTGCTGCCTCGGCCTGATGTTGCAGCCATAGCCTGATTGGTGTTCCTCCCACCCCCCGCCGGCTTAGACCGGGAGGTGGGAGCCGGGGGCCCAGCCCCGGAGGCCAGTCCCACTCTGAGCCTTCTTTCCTGGGAAGGGGGCAGACAAAAAGTCCCAGATGGAAAAACAAACCTCCCTTCCCAGGAGCTCTCTCCGCACATAGCTCAGTACAGGAACCTCAGCCGAGTCCTGGAGTCCTCTCCACAGTACAACTCAGGAGTAACTACAGGAGCAACTACAGGAGCTCCTCATCATCAGTCCTCCCGTCCAGCACAACGTACACACTGCTGCGGCTGCATGGCTAATATCCACTGGACTGAGAAGGCCCCGCCCCCTCCGGTGACATCATGATTCCATGAAATCACTCCTCCCCCTCAAGAAATCTACTCCAATCTAGACGCTCCCCTGTTGCTGAGGCGTGGTGACGCTGTAGCTGGGTGATTGCAGTCAGAGTAGTGGTGTTTGGCGTCTGTACTACAGGTAAGAAGATGGGACTGTACCAAGGTGATTACTACATTCAGGACAATAAGTAGCTAGATGTAGGTGTGCAGAATCCCACTCCCAATATTGTCAGGGTCTCTCACCCCCTCGTGTTGCCGGCTGTCAGGCTCCCGCACCCCCTCGTGTCATCGGCTGTCAGGCTCCCGCACCCCCTCGTGTCGTCGGCTGTCAGGCTCCCGCACCCCCTCGTGTCGTCGGCTGTCAGGCTCCCGCACCCCCTCGTGTCGTCGGCTGTCAGGGTCCCACACCCCCTCGTGTCGTGGGCTGTCAGGCTCCCGCACCCCCTCGTGTCATGGGCTGTCAGGCTCCCGCACCCCCTCGTGTCATGGGCTGTCGGGCTCCCGCACCCCCTCGTGTCGTCGGCTGTTAGGGTCCCACACCCCCTCGTGTCGTGGGCTGTCGGGCTCCCGCACCCCCTCGTGCAATGGGCTGTCAGGGTCCCGCACCCCTTCGTGTCGTGGGCTGTCAGGCTTCCGCACCCCGTCGTGTCGTGGGCTGTCGGGCTCCCGCACCCCCTCGTGCCATGGGCTGTCAGGCTCCCGCACCCCCTCGTGTCGTGGGCTGTCAGGCTCCCGCACTCTCCCCTTGTCGTTGTCTGTGGAGAAGATTAATACATATTTTAATTTTTCAGATTTTCTCTTATAAAACAAGATCCCTGAGCTTCTGCCTTTGACCGAAAAAATGGCGTCTGACAAGTCGCTGCTGTCTGCAGAAATGAACACAAGCATGGAGGAAGCGCTGTATGAACAGATGCTGATGAAGGTACGAAAGATGAATTGGAGAGGCCAGCAATCACCGGGTGAATGTCTCCTCCGTCAGCCGCCGGGGGCGCTGCAGTCTCCAACATTTACCTAATGTGTATTGTTGGCTTTAGACCCCTCATAGTTGTACTATTTTGGGGCAGGAAAAATCAGTTTGCAGAACCATCCTGTTCATGTTACTCACTGATTCTCACTTGTTGCCTCATTTCAGGCCAAACAGGAGATACAGAGCAGAATACCGAACTTACCAGAAAGCAGACAGATCAGACCCCAGCCGGGTGAGATGGGCGTCCTCTGATTATTATCCAGATTACTTTGTGCATATTATGTGACAGATACCACAGTGGGGCAGTGGGGTCTTATTGACTACAACGGTCACATGATGCAACCAATGTGGGGGTCACATTGTTTTTTCTTATGCAGTTGATTACATGTAAATGCTGCTTGGCTTTTGCCGATTTTATTGTGTTTTTGTTCACTTTTTGTTTTTATTTTTGTGTTAGGTTTCTGCATTAAAACTCGCACATCCAAAAATACCGAAATCTTTATTAACATCTGCAAGTCGAACCAGATCCCAGCGCCCCCGGACCTGATGGAGCAGGAGTTAGTCAGCATCCTGGAATCTGATGATCCCTCTGGCTATCGAGTCCCCATGAGCCTTGGAGAGCCCCACGTTGAAGTTGATAATAGTACGTTTTTTTGTTTTTTTTTATTTAATACAGCGCGTCTCTTTTTAAAGGGGTAGTCCAGAGATATCCTTAAAGGGGTTAAAATAGCAAGTATTACAACTTACTAATCCTCAATGGTCGAAGGTGCCATCTCCACAGGTTCTGGTAGGTCCACTTCAGTTTGACATCTTGTTGTTGACTTTTGAACTTTTTTGGTTTAGATTTGGGACTTAAAGGGATTGTCCACTACTTGGATTCCCCTTTAAGAACTTATACCACTTATTCATAGCAGCCCTACTAAGGTCAGTGGGTGAGTCGGCACCGCAAAGTATCTAAGTCCTGGTGCACTTTGTCCTACAGGTGGAGGCGGCTGCACGGCATACGACATAGTGATTAATGGCACCTTCTTTGAGAAAATTAAGGTAACTGCAATTGCTTATTCTGACATACGAGCTGTCTGCTCTCCTTTGTGTCAGCTCCTTACTTTGTATTTTTTTTTATTAGAATAATGAGCTTTTCAGGGAATTTTTTATCACCGTGGCCATGGATGGACAAGAGAACAAGTACGAAATGGAGCTGTCAAGAGGTAACGACCACATCACTGATATTTTCCTTGATTTTTCCATCGACCACACAAGGACTTGTTCCTTCATGGAGCAAGTTTACCATATAATATATTGAAAATGTTTATGTACCAACCTGTTGTATGGCACCGTATCAAATGCCTTTGAAAAGTCCAGATAGACAACACCAACTAAGTTTCCCTGGTCCAACCTAGAACTTACCTCCCATAGAATCTTTTCAGATTAGTTTGCAGGACAGATCCCTCATAATCATATGTATAGGTTATTCTTATTGAGGTGCTCCAGGTTAGTATCTCTTAGAAAACCCACAAAGATGTTGCCCACAGTACAAGTTAAACTTACCGGCCTATAAATTCCAGGCTCACATGTTATCCCCTTCTTGAATATTGGTACCACATTTGCTATGTGGGTGTAACACTGGTGGATATAGACCCACTGCCCCACAGGAGGGTTGTGACTAGGTGTCTACTGGGTCTCCACTAGAACCTCTGGTGGTGAGGATAGACTGGGCTGCCGGTAGACACCAGGTACCACTTCAGGGCAGTCCCCGGGACTGCAGCAGCATTCCGGAGGTACCAGGGTACCAAATACAGGAGAGCTAAGATAAAGACTAGGTCAGACAGTCTGAGATCGGGGCAGGCAGCACAGGTTCAGGATAGAGAAAAATGGCAAGGGGGACAGGGGTTTTTGATACCAGAAAACTCTTTTAACGCTTGCAACCTCTGTTTCTTGACTGCAACTCAAACAGTCGAATCAGTCAGTAAGAATTTAGGGCACTTCCATTGTGATATTTTGCATCAGCATTTGTTAGCAGACGCCAGGAATGGATCCAAAACAGAAGAGGTGAAAGTGTTTCAGTTACTATTTTTCACTGTGTTTGTTCCCCTCTGGTTTTCAGCTTACAAATACTGATGTAAATTAGTGCCAAAAATACTCACTGTGTGAATGAGGCGAGGAAGCTGCTTGTAATACTGTAATAGAAGTCCTTATTCTGAGGATGAGTGCTGTAATTCTTGTCTTCTCTGCTCCATCAAACTCCCCAGAGCAGGGGCAACCCCTGGGGCAAAACTGCTGGCGGCAGATGTCCAGACGTATGACTCAGTGATGTTTGATGGACCCCAAATCCCAAACAAAATGAATCAGACACATACAAAATAAATACACAAAGCATTGCAATTAGGTGTCAAACGTTCTCAACTTTATTTAAATTTACATGACACCGAAAATGGCACAACCCTCGACTCACGAAGAGTCACCCTCCAGCGCTCAGGAGAGGAAAACCCCCTGTGGAGGAAACCTCTAGAGAACCATGGCTGGAGGGTTGCGCTTCCCTTGCGCTTAGAGAGTTAGTGCCGATATATGACGGAGTTTTAGAATTTGTACATATTTACAGAGAACGACATAACAAATATAGACTATAATTGTGATAAACTGGATGTGGGAGAGATCTGGCTGCGATATCTGTCACCACATTTATTGCTGGAACGAATTTAGTTGATCTGATTTCCCAGGTGGATCTACCACTTCTCCCTTACAGATCCAGCTCCGTCTCTCAAGAAATTGGGTACTTGGTTAAAGGGGTTGCTCATTATGGATAACCCCTAATAGGATGAGTATCCCCTTCCCCTCCCAATTTATCACCCATTAAAGTCAAGGATCCATCCATGAACTCCCAAAGAAGAGCAGCTCTTTGTACATAGTAACAGAAGGGGATCCTGTTTTGGGGACCCCCCCTCTGTTACCTTCCCATGCCCCCGGGGTGTCTAAGAAGACAACCCCTTTCCCTGCTAGAACCTCCAAATTACACCAACGTTGGCACATTACGTGGGGTGGTCAAGCTCAAGGTCCTCAGGCGCATCATCAGTAATGGCGCTGATCGTGGCAGCGCTGCATTCTTTTATGGAATCTTCTTTATGACACTTGTTTATGCCCTCACAATAGTTGTCATGGTTACTACAAAGGCTATTACTGATGCAGGATCCAAGTATTAACCCTTTCATCATTGGTAATTCACTTTCATTATGGAGGCAACTAACTGCACTTGTTACCAAGCAGAAGTCTTATCATTACGGCTTCCCTTAGGCACCATAAGAAATACAGATTATAGAACATGCGTACAAGTGTTTCAGGAGTGTTTTGCACTTTTTAGATCCACAGATTGGGCTTATAACTAGCACTGTACAAAGCCAAAAATTAAGAGGAAATTACTTGTAAAATAATATTATAGGGAATTGCATTTCAAGCATTTTCCTAATGTGCATTCTACATACTTGCATAGTTGCATAGGTTGAAAAAGTTTGAACTTTAATGTCCTAGGTCTACCTCCAAAGTTATACATTTTCTATTACTAGATTATTTATAACCCACAATGTCATGTTTTGTTAAAAAAGTATCCAGCCCTTCTATAAATGCTGTTATACTATCTGCCATTACTATATCTTGTGGTTGGCATTCCACAGTCTGACTGCTCTATCTGTAAAGAATCCTTTCCTATTAAGTTGCCAGATTCGCCTCACCTCCGCTTGTTATGAATGTTCCTGGTGCTTTGTAAGGTCCTGGAAAGTGATAAGTCATGTGCCAGTACTATGCATTGACCACATATGTATTTATACATATAAATGTCTATTTATGAAGGAGATGATAATTACCCTTCATAGAGGTGTTATGATCATTCATAAATTGCTTTCATAGGTTTGATCTCCAGGATTAGGAGAGATTTGGGGTGTAAACTTAATAAACAATGAGTAAAACATCAAAGCAAACGAAAAAGGGTTTGTGACCCAAACTGGTAGGTGAGACCGGCTAGCCCCATATTATACGAGGTCACAACCAGGTTTCGCCTGAGGAGGGCAGCACTAATGAGTCCTCAGGAGCGCATAACCCTGAAATATGCAGCGATTCTACACTACCCATTATAAAAGGGTAATATGCTACTTACTACCATATTTTAGCTAAGATACAAGGCATACTTGTAAGGAGAGATGAAAAAGGTGATGGGGAACAACATATAAATATACTGAGGAACGCTATACACTAGTGGCCAAAATTGAGTCAACACCCCCAAGATTTACGAATTTTTAGCATTTTGCCAATACAAATACAAATTTCATGAATGTTTTTGATTTCACAGTAAAGTTTTTAAGTAGAAATAAAATCTCATATAGAAACACAATATTAGCAGGAAATTTGTTCATTTGTCAACAAATTGGACACTATTGTCACTCAGATGACTGTGGGAGAAAAGCCATTTATTTGTCCTATTTTCATATCTAACACTAAATGTTATTACTCAGTTGGACAGCCCTTGGCCTTGATGACTGCCTGGCATCTACTTGGCATGCTATCTACCAGTTTGTGTAAATCAGATGGTGTGATGATATGAAGCCATGATTTGATGATGGCTGCAATGAGTTCCTGCTTGTGTGAAGCCCGCTGTTTTGACACCTCTCTTTTGAGGCGAGCCCAGAGATTCTCAATAGGATTGAGATCTGGGCTGTTTCCTGGCCAATTCAATAGCTGGATATTTTTGTCCTTGAACCAAGAGAGACATTTTTTAGCTGTATGGCATGGGGCTCCATCTTGCTGAAAAATAAACGGTGTCCCTTCACTAAATACATCATGTGCCGAAGGAATGAGTTTAGGCTGAAGGACTTCCTTGATGTCCTTTTCAGCATTAACTGTTCCTTCAATTACCTGCAGCCTACCACCTGCATCTCTGGACACGCAGCCCCCTACCATAACACTCAGAGGATGCTTCATGGTGGGTACTGTACCCTCTGACAACCAGTCCTCTCCAGGTCGTCGTCGAACGTAGCAGACACCGTCGCTGCCAAACATGGGTAGGCGTGTCTCATCGCTCCATATAACATTTCTCCATTGTTCAGTGGTCCATTTACAATGTTCTTTGGCCCACTGCAGACGTTTCTGACGCTGTGAGGCATTCAAAAATGGCTTTTACCTGGTATTCTGGCTCTTAACTCCGCTTTTACCAATCGTCGTCGAATCGTCCGATCGGACACTGTCAAGGGAAGAACATTTCTGCACAAAAAACGTGTCGCTCGGCAGGAAAATCCCCTTGATATTGCGTTTTTTGAGATTTTTTTTTTCCGTTCTTTAGAAACGCTGCAAAAATACTGAAACAATAAACATGAAACTGCTTCAAATCTGCAAGGATTCACTATTCCTGCTTTTCCTGGTACTATCAAACATAGCATTTTTGGGAACTTGGAGCTCTATATTACAAATATGTCCGTCCCTCCAGTTGAAAGAAATTAACATTTTCCTGGAGGGAAGTTTATATTTTACATTATGTCAGTTTTTGTCTATCGATGATAAAGTGCAGTTTGCAGCAATTTTTATTGTGACATATACCCAAATCATTCACGAAAATATTTCACATTCAACGCGCGTCGGACGGGCCTGCGTGCTCTCACATGCCAGGGCTGAGTTTCAGTTCCAGTCCGACCCTGTTAATCATCTATAGTTTCCCTTCAGAGTGGAAAATGCTGAAAAATCGGAAGTTCCTGGGATCCATTTTTGAACAGAATATCAGAACCAAATCAAAACCGATGATTCAGGGAATGGACACAATGTCCCAACTCTAAGGTACAAGTCTATGGCATACAGTCTGTAAAAGACGACAGAGTAGGCTGCTGTTGAGCATCGGCGGCTTCTCTGATGTTCCTCGCTCATCTATGCAGTACATGGTCGGCCATTCAATTGATTGGATGTCTTATAATACCACATTTCCCCTAGGGACACAAAGTATGAAGAGCTCCACTCCTCCTGGTGATAGGTTATACCCAACAGATGGGGCAGCGCCACTCCTCGTGGTGATGGGTTACACCCAACAGATGGGGGAGCGCCACTCCTTGTGGTGATAGGTTATACCCAACAGATGGGGGAGCGCCACTCCTCATGGTGATGGGTTATACCCAACAGATGGGGGAGCGCCACTCCTCGTGCTGATGGGTTACACCCAACAGATGGGGGAGCGCCACTCCTCATGCTGATGGGTTACACCCAACAGATGGGGGAGCGCCACTCCTCGTGCTGATGGGTTACACCCAACAGATGGGGGAGCGCCACTCCTTGAGGTGATAGGTTATACCCAACAGATGGGGGAGCACCACTCCTCGTGGTGATGGGTTATACCCAACAGATGGGGGAAGTTACAGAATGGCTTGTTATGGTGCAAGAACATTTTTTTAACTATTTTGCCTTTATGTTCTTTATTTTTTTCCTACAGACCCTCCCAGCTAACTCCAAGCAAGTCCCTCATCTCAGAAGTTGAAAGGTTTGGGTTACTTTGAGGTTTAATGCATGCATTTACTTTTTTTAGAATCCCATCTTACAAAAGATATAGGATATCCAACTTCTTGGACTCCAAGAATAAGGGGGCTGCAGCCTGGAAGTAACCCCGCTGCCCTTTTTAAAGAATATGCTGGAGTGGGGCAGCTACCCGGATATTCACTGTGCAGGAGAACTGCAGCTAAGCCCATTCACTTTTCTGGATCTATGCTGTCGTTCCGCTGCACAGTGGAGGCCATGATGCCAATGTGCAGGGAATGACTGTGAAAGGGGCTGTTCCTCATTACAAGCATCAGTGCCACTTTATTATATTAGAGATTGACCCCAACAGATCATAAATTGATGGTGTACCCTTTAATATACTGCTTCCTTCCTTTTTTTATCAGTTCACCCGTGAAACCAGATTACATGATTGTGGCGGAACCTCCTGTAGGACACCCAAGTTTTCTGGTGGCTGAAATCTCTTTACCTAAAGTGGTGAGACCCTCAGATGTGGTTTAGGATTGTGATCTTTTTGCATTTCATGTGATTTCCAATAGTCTTCCCTTATTAAAAGTCTGTGCCAACCTCGTGCTACCAGTCCTCCTCTGCCAACTTTTATCATCACAGCTTTGATGTGTCCACAGTAGCCAATTGCTGGCAGTTGTGACACATTTGCTGGATGATGATGATATAATTTTTTTTTCATACCATGGTGGGTTGTTTGCAAGCTGTTGGAATGGGAAAGAATGACTCTGTCACCAGAGAACGACTGTTCAAACCAAGCACAGACGCCCGGTGCTTCACAGCGGGACCAGTCATTTATATAAACCTTCCCCCCTGCTTGTTTCCCCTCCATCTCCACCATCACCTCTTCTTTGACAGTTCTGGCTTCATAGATCCAGAGAGGAGATAGAGGGAAAACAAGCTGGTGGGAAGATGTATATATTATACTAGATGGTGGCCCGATTCTAATGCATCGGGTATTCTAGAATAGGTATGCGGCCGACCGGGCGCAATGAGCAGAGCTGTGTTTAAATTTTGCGCCAAAATCGCTGATTGGTCACGGTTGCCGGCCTCGACCAATCAGCAAAGTGGTGTTAAAATTTGGCGCCTAAATCGCAGATTGGTCACGGCCGGCGGTCACGACTAATCAGCAGAGCGGGGTTTAAATTTGGCGCCAATAATACTGATTGGTCGCGGCCAGCGAACGTGACCAATCAGCAGAGCGGTATTTAAATTTGGCACCAATAATGGTGATTGGTCGCTGCCGTGACCAATCAGCAGAGCTGTGTTTAAATTTGGCACTAATAATGCTGATTATTCACGACCGGTAACCGCGACCAATCAGCAGAGCGGTGTTTAAATTTGGCGCCAATTTCTCTGCTTGGTCGCGGCTGGCCACTGCAACCAATCAGCGAAACGGTGTTTAAATTTGGCGCCAATATGGCTGATTGGTCACGGCCGCTGGTTGCGACTAATTAGCAGAGCGAGATTTAAATTTGGCGCCAATACTGCTGATTGGTCGCGGCCGGCGACCGCGACTAATCAGCAGAGCGGTGTTTAAATTTGGCGCCAATATTGCTGATTGGTCGCGGCCGTCGACCGCTACCAATCAGCAGAGCGGGGTTTACATTTGGCGCCAAAATTGCTGATTGGCGCGTCCACCAGGTGTGAACAATTAGCAGAGCGGGGTTTAAATGTGGAACCAAGATCGGTGATTGGTCGCGGCCGATATTTAAAATTGGCGCCCAAATTGGTGATTGGTCGCGGGCAGCGCCCGCGACCAATCAGCGATTTTTAACACAAATGGACCTTTGTAACACCATGCGGATACTGTGGGGACATCAGCGGCTAGGGTGTGAAAGGAGACCGGGGAGCGGCGCTGCGGATCAGGACACTTCTGCTCCGAGCGCCCGCTCATGTCCCGGGTTCTCCGAGCGGAAGTACCCGCACAGGCAGCGCCGCTGACATCCATGCGGCTAGGGTGTGAAGGGAGGACCGTGGAGCGGCGCTGACATCCAATTGGTCGCGGCCGCTATTTAAATCTGCTGCACAAATCGGTGATTGGTCGCTGTCTTGGCCCGCGACCAATCACTGATCTTGGCGCCAAAGTTAAACACTATTGTGCTGATTGGTCGTGGACGCTGCCCGCGACCAATCACCGATTTGGGCGCCAAATTTAAATATCGGCGCCGACCAATCACCGATCTTGGCTCCAGATTTAAACACCGCTGTGCTGATTGATCGCGGCCGATATTTAAATTTGGCGCCCAAATCGGTGATTGGTCACGGTCAGCGCCCGCGTCCAATCAGCACAGCGGTGCTTAAGTTTTGCGCTAAGATCAGTGATTGGTCGGGTCCGAAGACCGCGACCAATCATCGAATCGTCTTGGTGAGGACCGGGGAGCTGCGCTGCCTGTGCGGCTACTTACGTTGCGAGACCCCGGGACATAGCGGGCGCTCGCAGCAGAAGTATCCCGACCCCCAGCGCCGCTCCCCGGTCCTCCCTTCCGCATGGAGGTCAGCGGCGCCGGCGGTCCTTCCGCTGCTACCGGCCGGTAGATAAGCGCCTCGTGCTGCTCATCTCCTGGCTGCATCTCCGTCCCGCAGATGGGTCCAGCGGTAGGGTTCTTTCTGCTGTTGCCGGCCGGGAGATGAGCGCCTCGCGGCGCTCATCTCCCGGCTGGATCGCCGCTCCGCTCCGTCCCGCAGATGAGCCGCTAACGGCCGCCATCTTTTTTCAGAAATCCCGCGGCGCTGATTGGCCGCTGCCGGACCAATGAGCGACGCGGGATTTCCTGGACAGACAGACAGACAGACGGGATAAGACGATTATATAGTAGATTATTTAATTATATAGTGCCATTGATTCCATGGTGCTGGTGCATATAAATGATGTTATAATGATGATATAAATGATGAAAGAGGCTTGTTGCGATAGTGTAGAACACGCCGCTCTTTATTTTTTCTATATTAATGCGACATTTGGAGGAATCGCACAGAAAATGCTTTAAATGTATTTATTTTTTAATTTGATTTTTCTCATGTCCATGATTCACATTGCGTTAAATGAGGCATAATGAAGATTAAGAATGTTTCAGCTGTATCCTTCATCAGACAGGATAATGTAGCTTAAGGGGACCCACTTGGTTAAATATAGGGGTCAGTTCTGGTCTTCCCAAAAAGCAGATTAAGTAGTCACCACACGGGAATCTGGTGATTACTGGGTTTGCTTTTGGGGACCCCAGATTTCTTCATATAACCGACTGGGCCTTCTGCCTAATGAAGGCTACATTATCTGAAATTCTGGTACCATTCATTATGCCTCACTTAAAGGGGTTGTCTGGCACTTTAATATTGATGATCTATCCTAAGGATATTCCATTAGTATTAAAGTGGTGGACAACCCCTTTTAATGCCGTGTGAATCATAAAAAATATTTGAAGCATTTTCTGTGAGCAGTTACTCCAAGTGTCAGATTTAATGTATGAGACGTCTGGAGCTACACAGTAACTTCTAGTTGGCCACATATCAAGATAAAAGTTTAGATTTTTGTGCACTTGTTGGTTACAACTTTCTTTCCCGTACAGAAGCATTCAGCGACATAAGCGTTGTTACCACGCTGGTCTTCTCTTTACAGTCTTCTGCTAGATCTCGTGTTGGACTTGGGTGAAGACAGAATAGTCTTAGTCGGACGTCTCGATTTGTATCATCTAGACGTCTTCATTCCTTACAATATCATCCAAGAACAAAGTGGAGCTCAGTTCAACAAGGACAGTAAGGTGAGACAATAAAGCAAAGTTGGACATGTCTTATAGCCCATTCTGAAATCTCCTTCTTAAAGAGGTTCTCTGAGAAAATGTATAAAATAAAATTTTAAAAAATGTATACATTTATTTAGCAAAAATAAATTGTTTTAATTAGGGGATAATTCTATGTGAATACTTTTATGCCCAAGAATGGCAAAAGTATTCTCGGAGTGATACCTTTACTGGCTAACCAGAAAAAAAAAATATATATGCAAGCTTTCAGAGCACAGAGGCTCCTTCTTCAGGCAATATTACAAATGAATTCATAACATTTGTAATCCTGCCTGAAGAAGGAGCCTGTGTGCTCTGTAAGGAGATTTTTGTGTACTCATCGTCAAATCTCTTTCTCTTAGCCTCTAATTGGGGGACACAGGACCTTGGGTGTTATGCTGCTGTCCACTAGGAGGCGACACTAGGCTTAATCTGAAAAAGATTAACGGTGGCTCCTCCTCTGCAGTATACACCCCCTGACGGCATCAGCCATGTTCAGTTTTGTGCAAAAGCAGTAGGAGGAACGTAACATGAATAACATAATTATGCCTATAAGAAGGCTACCGCCCAGTGGAGAATGTGTGCCACTTCTCGCATCGCCTGGGCACTGCGGGTCCCCCCTTGGTGATTTACGTATGCCACAGCCGTGGCATTGTCTGACTGTACTCTGATGTGAGTGGCTGCCAGTAAATGATGGAAGGTTCTCAACGCCAGGAGAATGGCACGAATATCCAAGATGTTGATGGGCATGGTCGCTTCTGTTGGGGACCACTTGCCCTGTGCTCTGTGGTGCAGGTGTACCGCATCCCAACCCATCAGGCTCGCATTGGTGGTCAGAACCTTCCATTGACTCGTGAGAAAGGATTTCCCCTTTGTTAGCGAGGTTGGTTTGAGCCACCAGTGCAGGGATCTCTTGGTTGATGACGTCAACTGAAACTCCCTGTCGAGGGAAAAAGGATTCCTGTCCCATGACTTGAGGATGGCTAGTTGGAGAGGCCTGAGGTGAAGCTGGGCAAATGGGACCGCTTCTATTGCCGCCACCATCCTACCAAGGACTCTCATGGCAAACCGGAGAGACTGAGGGGGTTTGCGAAGTAGGATGCGGACCCCTATTCGGAGAGGCAGTGCTTTGTCCTTGGGGAGGAGTACTAGACCCTTGAGGGTGTTGGATAACATTCCCAAAAAGGTCATAGATTGACTCGGGGTTGGTGATGACTTTTTTAAGTTGAGCCGGTGCAATTGGTATGTGGAGGCATGCGTCTTGAAAGTCTATGGAGGCGAGAAATTCTCCCGTCTCCATGGACGCAATGATGGACCGAAGGGACTCCATGCGAAAGTGACGTACCCGTACTTATTTGTTGAGCTGTTTTAGATCCAATATGGGCCGTACGCTGCCTCCTTTTTTGGGGACTACGAATAGATTTGAGCAGAACCCTTGGAAGCGCTTGGCCGTAGGGACCGTTACTAAGACACCTGCTTGGAGAAGTAATGAAACCGCGTGGTGGAAGGCACGAGCCTTGGCTGGCGGTTTTGGGGGAACAGACAGGAAGAATCTGTTTGGCGGGTTGGAAGTGAACTCTATCTTGTATCCTGAAGACACTAGTTCCCTGACCCACCTGTCTTCTGTAATAGGCAGCCAGAGCTGGTGAAAGAGCAAAAGACGGCCGCCTACAGGTGGGGTGTCTTCCAGAGTTCGTGAGTCATGATGAGGAGGAAGTGCAAGACTTTCCTCCCTTAAATTTTGACTGGCCTGCCTTTGTTTGCCAGGGTTTGTCCGACTTTTGCGTCGACCTCGAGTTGTCCCAGCGTGGAGCGCGGCTGTTATTCTTTGCTGGTCGCGAGACGGATCAGCCGGAAGAGTTCCGAAAGGATCGGTAACGTGCCTGATTGCGCTTTTTGTAAGTGTGTTTGGGCTTCAGTTGGGGGAGAGAGATACTTTTACCCCCGGTGGCGTTGGATATCATTGTGTCCAACTGTTCACCGAAAAGCCGACCACTGAGGTACGGGAGGTGAGTGAGGGACTTCTTTGAAGCTGCATCTGCTTTCCATTCCTGCAGCCAGAGGATACACCGAATTGTGATGAAGCTATCCCGGCTGCACCCATTGCAGAATCCAGAGCTGCATGGAGCTTGTAATCTACCACGACTGCTATTTGGGCCGCTTGGTCCGACAGTTCAGGGGTAGGTATTTTGTAGGCCAGTTTGTAAATTTTGGGCCCAGGCCAGGATTGCCTTGGCAGCCCAAAAAAACTGAGGCGAACGTGAGAGCCAGGGAGGCCCCTGCGGCCTCGAAAATTGAACGGGCCATGCATTCCACCTGCCGGTCTGCTGTGTCCCTGAGGGTTGAGCTATCTGGCAGAGAAAGTGCTGCTAGTCTGGAGACTGGAGGATCCACTTCAGGTGGATCTGTCCACTTTTTGGTGACCTCCTGTGGAAAGGGGTACCGCGCCTCCAGATATTTGCGATTAGTAAACTTTTTCTCAGGTTGTGAGAACTGCTTTTTAAGGATCGCATTAAACTCTGGGTGGTCAAAGAACACCTTAGGCGGTTTCAGGACTCCTTCAAAGGAAATTTTATGTCCTGGTGTCTCCAGGGGTGGATCGGAGATGTCCAGCACCCAATGGATAGATGAGATTAAATCATCAACTAGCACTGTATTGCCCGGGCGAATAGGGATCAGGGACCCTTCGGTTTCCTTGTCTGAGTCTGAATCACAGATGTCTTCCGAATCCTGTATCTCGCTAAGGCGACTCCTGCTGGGAGAACCGGAGCGGAGACCTTCTCTGGTCGGGGATGGCTGTGGGGATCTGCGTTGTCTGTCCCTGTCAGGGGACGGTCTAGATGAGCTGTGAGTACGGTGTCTCACACTGGAAGGGGATGACCGTGTGGTATGGGATGATGCAGATGGGGCCAGCGATGCAGAGTGGCTTTGCAGAGGGGGCCAGCAATGCAGAGAAAGTTATAGACTTCACAGCCGAGTCGAGACTGTAGCTGTAATTTTATCCCACCTTAGTGTGCTGTAGTACAGCGCCGGTAAAATCCAAGATCCTGTGCTCCCCAGAGACCAGCTGGCGACCGGTATGTGAAGCGTTAACTTCCTTCCGTTCTCCCTCTGCTGGTTAATGGCCGCCGGAGTGTGGAGAAGAAAGGGGGCGGAGCGCTGGAAAGGCGGCCGTATTGCTAGAAAGCGCGCCCTTTCAGTTCGTCTCCGCCCCCTGTATGACACTGTGTAGTGTCATATTGGTCATCCGGGGGGCGGGGCGCGGAGAGTGGGCGGCGGCTTCAGCTAGGCGGTATAAATTTAGAATGTATGCCCAAAAGGGCTGCAGGCCGGCGCGGTAGTCCGAGGGGGTACCGGATCTGAATCTGACCCCCCCCCCCGGTTTTTAATGGCAGGAAAGGCGGTGGGATACTATATTAAAAGGGAGCCCTTAAAGGGTTCCTCTGAGGCACTGTAGCGCTGGTGCCGGCAGAGAGACAGAGCTGAAGCCAGCCTGTGTCTCTGTGTGCCCTTCTGCCAGTACTGTCCCCCGGTCCATCAGGAGTCTGCAGTGGAGCTGCGATTCCTGAACGTTGGTGCAGAGCGACAGCTACTGGGAGCTATATATTGCTGTCTGCACAAATCCTACCTGCGGTGTCTAAACCTAATGCCCCCATGAGGGGGATTGGGGAGTGTCAGGCAAAATGTATTTTTGTCCAAGTTTTAAAAATGAGAGATGTCTTAAATCTCCATCCCCTGCTCATTTAGAATGGTCCTACATAGAATTCACTCTTGCTTTCCCCAAACAAGGAATTTTTATTACCGCCATAAAACCTCAGCCAGAGCAAGCATACTGGTGTAAACTGGAAATTCCCTCCAAAATCCTATTGTCTAACTGTACAAACTTTTAATGTCGAGTTTAATAATGCACATGACTGTCACAAACACAGGGACCACATTTTTGGGATGTTCACCTTTTTCCAATTATGCCGGTATATCTTACATAACTGGGAAACCACCAGAAACCCAGGAAATGGGTTCTGATATTTGATATCCATCTTCATGAATATTGGTGACGGCAAACATGATGTATCCATCTTGGATGTGAGACCCCCCCATACCAAGATATGAAATCTGAAGGCTTTTTATGTCTTAGGCAGCTGGGTGGGTTCACAAAACCGTGTGAGGTAAACAACATGGGTGTCTCCTAGTGTTTTGGCCCCTTACTAAAAACCAGAACGGACATTTTACTTCATTCTTAACCAGGGACGTCAGACGCAAGCACTCTTCGCTGCGTGGAGGAATCACACCTAGTTTCCGGGGAGCCGTGCCCCCCACACAATCTGAGACCATCACCTCGTGGCGCAGGTTTTGCTATTATTTACCCCTTGTATTTTAATAACTGTTTTATGCATATATGTAAATTGTCTCTTTTATAATATCTTGTATATCTTTTGTAAACACTGCCCACTTTCGGGAGTATTTCATTATTATTTACCAGCTTCGTTCTTCTTGTCCTATGTCGAGCAAACACGTTCCTCACCCGCTAATTCACGTTACCTAACAGGTACCCGATCAACCTGTTAAGCGATCGGTGGTGGCAGTATACCGGTATTTGTGATATTGTGGTTTGAGGGTGGCTGGACGGAGGTATATATACGTTCCTGGAAGGAACTGGTGGTATATATACGTCCTGTCACATCACGTGCCACAATAGTCGACATAAATTAGAGCAGCTGCGCCCGTGCTTATCCTCGGTCAATACCGTGGTTGACCAGCAGGATAAGGGGGCGCCAGAGGGCTGCAAGGTCTGACCAAGTGTTTTTCGTGACAGGGAGGGTGCTGCCTTCACAGTCAGGAGGCTGCAATCCTCCCTCGACCTCAACCCAAGACCAAAAGGATTTGGGGAAGGAGGGGGGGTCTCAACTTCGAACCAACACCCGAGGGGCTGGGGAAAGAGCGACATGGTAAGGAGATGTCTCGACTTCAACTGTGCACCCCTAGAAGGGGGCAGAGGAGGAGCCATGCCGGGGGTCTCTCCAGAGACCCACTTATCTTCATTTGTAACTCCATGGAAAAAGAAAAAATCAGAAAAAAATGGAGTAAAAATCTTTAGGTGTGCCTTCTTGCGACACTAAGCAAAAAACTGAACATGGCTGACGCCGTCAGGGGGTGTTTACTGCCGAGGAGGAGCCACCGTTAATCTTTTTCAGATTAAGCCTAGTGTTGCCTCCTAGTGGACAGCAACATAACACCCAAGGTCCTGTGTCCCCCAATGAGGCGACAGAGTAATATATTTTTTTCTGGTTAGCCAATAAAGGTATCACTCCGAGAATACTTTTGCCATTTTTGGGCATAAATGTATTTACATCAAATTTTCTGGCTAGCACGGTACCACAATATAAATTTGTACTGTACATCGCAATTACAGGATAATAATTGCTTATGGACATAATGGCCAACGATGTCAGCAGCCATCCATCCTAGATGGGTGAAGGTAAACTGTTTGAGACGGACATCTCTGACCTACCTGTGGGAATCAAGAATTTGCATCTATGTCATCGATTGACTGACTGATCACATCCATGAGTCAACATGCTGTAAACCTGTCATGATGAGTGAGCAGATAGATAAGTTCCTGTCAGGGTGAGGGGCAGCATCCTATCACAACATATAGTTGCCCAGAGACATCTGAATGCATCGGCTTTCCTTTATGCCATTCATCAAACATGTCGTATATTTTGTGTATAGCGAGTCACAAGCCTCGCACTGCTCTGCGTTTTATCATTGGTTCTATGAGCTGCAGTAAAACGTGACGTATATTCCAGGTGCTGACGATCACAATGCCGGTCCAGCCAGCATAGCGGTGGGCTCAGAAGATCAGCTTTGGAAAACGTTCCTCTTATATAGATCCTGTGGATCCTACTTACATTCGCTGCTGTTTACATTGTATGCTTACAATTCTATTTAGACTTCAATATGACTCCAGAATAAATTTTTGTCTTTCTTATACTTGCCGTATATTTTTCCCAAGGAGGGGGTTTAGGTATTGTGCTTTTTTCTTTTTTTTTTTTATTTCTACTGTAATATTTCATAATATCTGTGAATAAGTCTTGAAAATAATTTGCATTGAAAAGGTTGAGATCCTCTGAATCTACATGGATTTTTAGGAATTAAAAATCTACAGCAGTAAATCTGCAGCAGAATTTAAATTTTGCACCATGTCTGGATTTAGTAGCAGCTGCCCCTTTAAATGGAATATGTCAGCAGGTTTTTGCTACCCCATTTGAGAGCAGCATAATCCGAGGCCCTGATTCCAACGATGTATCACTTACTGGGCTGCTTGGTGTTATTTTGATAAAATTACAGTTTTTTTTTCTCATGCAGATCTCTGAATGCTGAGCTCTGTATAATAACCCCACCCACACCACTGATTGGCAGTTTATATACAGTGTACACAGAAAGCTGCCAATCAGTGGTGGGGGGCGTGGTTGGACTACGTGGCAGCAGGTTTACTAGTCCTCTAGTGATAATCTTCTGCTGATAAAAGTGTGATTTTTATCAAAACTACAACAAGCAGCCCTGTAAGTGAGACGTCCCTAGAATCAGGGTCTTTGTCTCTACATCATGCTGCTCTCAACAACAACCAATATATAGTACATCCGACAAGGGGTCAATGTGTTAAAAAAGACCTTTATTATAACAATTTGGGTACATGGCGGCAAAAGAAAAGAGCACACACACATATATATAGTAATACCATATAATAGTGAGGAGGTATAATGTAAATATTTGAATTGCAGAGACATCAGGGCTGGATAGTAGTAGCTCCAATTGTGCTAATGCATACTGATAGTATATCCTAGGTCACATAGTAAAAGGATATAATCCTAAATAATAAAAGCCAATATAGGCATTCCCAAGATAATGACCTTTTGGTATATACATATATCAAGGGTTGTATTATATCCAAGTAGGTTAATTCCCAAGTAACAATAATGTTGCATTGGATTCATTCATACCTGGTATATATTGTCTGCACGTCTTGCAATAGCTCTGGGCTCGGTGGTCCTACTCCTAGTGTGGCGCTCACCCCATCATGCTGCTCTCAGAATAGCCAAGAAAAACCTGCTGACAGATTCCCTTTACAAATAGCTGAAATGCCTCCTAGATACCAGAGAAGGAAAACTTTATTAAAACGGTTTTGTTTCCTAAATAGAAAAGCAAATTAAACACCACTGGATAATGTGGTGTGTGAAACCGTCCATTGGATTGCTGTTTCGGGTGGGCTCAGGAGCAGAGCCCCCATCCTACACAGCCGACATCTTGCTGTAACAGCAGCGGCCAGAGCGGAGCGTGAATCACTGCTGTTTAACCATTTATATGCCGTCAATCACTGATGACAAGTTAAATAGCGCAATCGCCGGTACGCTATGCAATCTTACTAGAATTTTTTTTTTTACTTTTCCATCTCCTTGAATTACTTGTTGTGGTTTGCGGATCCATTGACTGGCCAAGTGGAAGGGCTGCAGCCGATCATTCATGTACGTAGCAGATACACATTTCCATGTGTAAATAGGCCCTTATAGAAATCAATCAATAGAACGTATACCTGGATATCTAGGTTTATTTTTTGCATACATTTAAAGAGGTATAAGTCATGGCATATTACTAGGATGTCATTCTTGGGGGTCTGACAGCCTAATTTAGAAAGAAGTGGATGCATTATTTTCCCCTCACCCATTACAACACACCTTGAGAGAGGGATCCGCCCCACCAAGGACAGGAAACCGTCTGAAATAAAAGGGCGGTACCTCTCCCTTGCTTCAGTTGGTTTCCTGTCCTTGATGGGAACCTGTCTGAAGAAGGGTGTCTTCTTACCTGGGCCCGTTCCGGTGTGGAAGTGCGGGCACCTGCCTGTGCACCGGGTTCCGGGTCCCAGAAGCGCCGTTCGCGGTTCCCTGGAGCCGTGTTCGAGCAGGCGCATGCGGTTATGAGGGCTCCGGCTCCCCGCAGACCGCTGCGCTGTCCTCTCCCTGCCGCAGGCTCCTGGGTGGTCGCACGCTGGGAGCAGTGTCTTCCGGGTATGACGCGCCTGACGTCACGGCGCGGTGCACGCTTGGAGAGGCGTGCCCGATGACGTCGGGGGCTGCACCCGGAACCAAGATGGCGGCGCCCTGTAAACGCTTGCCGGCCGTTTTTTTTCAAAGATCGGCCGGTGGGTGTCAGGAGGGGGGAGGACACATGGACCGGAGGAGGTCCGGATGTGCCCTATTTAAGGTGGGGGCCTCCTGACAAGCGCTGCTTATACTCAAGCTCGGGTGTAGCAGCTATGGCAGACCAGGACAGCTAGGTGCAGCAGCAGCTGACCCCTCCACCGCATCAACGCCAGCGGAAGAAGCAGTCGGACACCTCGCACACGGACGGCCGCTCCAGCAACCGCAGCGGCAGCAGGAGGAGTAAGGTGTCGGACGCTTCAGGGCCATCCAGAAGGGATTCATCTTATGTCCCGCCACAGCCTCAAAATCCGGTACCCTTTTGTGACTTCAGGGGTGAGTGATCTTCGTGAATGTCACTTAATAGTAATGGAAAGTTATTATGTCCTTCATTCCTTAGGAAGAAGAGTAGCGGCAAAAAGAACCCACTGGGTTTGTTCCTTATGCCAGGCCCCCCTTTCCATAGATTGGCAGAAACAGCTTTGTGCAAGCTGTATTAACCAAACGATAGCGGAGAGCACCCCGGATTTCGCTTCTAATTTGAGGTCCGTAATCCGTTCAGAGGTGCAGGATTCCCTGTAAGGCTTACTAAAGTGGAAAAAGAGATCCCATAAAGATATCTCCTCTGACTATGATTTATCCTCCCAGTCAGAGGATCTTTGCCTCGGCATCCTCCTCTTCATCAGACAGTGGTAGGCCCTGTTTCCCTATTGAGGATACTGACAAGTTGGTCAGAGCGGTCAGATCTACCATGGGGTTGAGGGAGGAGAAGGCAGCCAGGTCCCTGGAAGATATGTTCGCAGGCCTGGAGGAAAAAAAGACGCTCCTTTCCAGTGAATCCCCAAATTCAGACCCTTATAGACCTGGAATGGAGGAAGCCGGAAAAATCAGGAGTATTGTCCTCATCCTCTAAAAGGAGGTACCCCTTCGAGGATAATGTCTCTGAGTCCTGGGACAAAATTCCTAAAGTTGGCGGGTCTGTCGCCCGATTATCCTAAAGATCGTCCCTACCCCTGGAAGATTCGGGCAGTCTAAAGGATGCTCTGGATAAGAAGGCAGATTCCTTCCTGCGTCACACCTGTGAAGCAGCAGCAGGGGGCCTGAAGCCAGCGGTAGCAGGCACTTGTGTCGCTAGGTCACTTATGGTGTGGCTTCAGCAATTAGGAGACCAGCTAAAGGATAAAAAGATGTCCAGAGATAAAATCCTCTCCAATCTGCCTTTGCTACAAGCAGCATCTGCTTTTTTGGCCGACTCCTCAGTGGATTCAGTTAAACTCGCTGCCAGGTCTGCAAATTTGTCTAATGCTGCCAGACGAGCCCTGTGGCTCAAGGGTTGCCCGGGAGACCTACAATCTAAGCATAAGCTTTGTTTTCTTCCTTGTGATGGTAAACTTTAGTTTGGCCAAAAACTGGACGAGTTTTTGGAGAAGGCTGGCGACAGAAAGAGAGGTTTCCCAGGGTTCACGGGGGAAACAAAAAGGTCCTATTTTCGGAAGAAGAGATTTAACCAAGGTCGCCCTCCGGGATAAAGGAAAAGATGGGAGCCCAGATCTAAAAAGGACTCTGGTTACATGCTTGGAGGACCATCCTCCAGTTCCAAAAAATCTCCCCAATGACGCGAGGTTAGAGGTCGGGGGAAGGCTTTCCCATTTTATCCCAGCTTGGGAAGCCATCACTTCAAATCCCTGGGTGTTGGATATCATAAAGAACGGCCTAAAGATACGCTTCTGTCAGGTCCCTCACCGAACCTTCATGATCACCTCCAGGAGGAAGTCCAGGGAGGAGCAGATGGCTCTAGAATCAGAGGTATTAGACTTAGTCAACAAGCAGGTCCTTCACGAAGTTCCAGTTTCACAATGGGGAGGGGATTTTATTCCCCCCTGTTTGTGATAAAAAAAACCAAATGGGTCCTTAAGGACCATTGTCAACCTCAAAAGTCTAAATCAGCTGATAATCAACCAGACTTTCAATATGGAATCAGTGAACTCTGCAGTGAAACTCTTACACCACAATTGTTTCATGGCAGTCATCTACCTAAAAGATGCCTACTATCACGTCCCAATCCATCCAGACTACCGGAAGTACCTAAGGGTAGCCCTGTTCATCCAAGGTCAATTGAGACATTTCCAATTCACTGCCCTACCTTTTGGACTCTCGATAGCACCGAGAGTATTTACAAAGGTTATAGCGGAGGTGACAGCTTTTCTCCGAATCAAGAACGTGGTGATTGTTCCCTATCTGGACGACTTTCTGATAATAGGGAAATCGGAGGACCACTGTTCCTCTCAACTTTTAGAGGTCCGGACAGCTTTATATCACCTGGGGTGGTTAATAAATATTCAAAAATCAAAGCTATCCCCCTCAAGGACTCAGATCTTTCTGGATTTGACCCTAGATTCCCAACGCCAATCCTGTTTCCTCCCGAAAGACAAGGTTTGCAAAATAATCAGCCTGGTCTCAAGGGCAATAAGGTCTCCCGTGATTTCCTTGAGAGAAGCAATGTCCCTACTAGGCTCCATGACTTCCTGTCTCCCGGCAGTCAAATGGGCCCAGAGTCATATGAGGCTTCTTCAGTGGGAGGTCCTGTCGGCTCAGAAATCCTTCAACGGACATATAGGAAAAAAAACTCTCCGTCTTTGGAGACAGTAAACTCCCTCTCCTGGTGGATAAACAGGGAGAATCTGACCGCAGGCTTACAATGGTCCAAACCAGTCGACCACACAATTACAACAGATGCAAGTGGCTCCTGCTGGGGGTGTCATCTGGCAGAGTTCTCAGTTCAGGGGCTCTTACTACGTCACGAAAAAGAAGCGTCATCAAACCTAAAAGAGCTTTTGGCCGTGGAGAAATCCTTGATAAGCTTCCTTCCCCACATACAGGGTCGCCATGTCCAGATCAGGTCCGACAATAGGACGACAGTGGCATATATAAATCACCAGGGAGGAACAAGATTTCACTCCCTTATGGTAGTGGCAAACAGGATCCTGCATCTAGCAGAACAACATCTCCCATCCCTCAGTGCTCTTTTCATCCGGGGGTATAAAATTCAAGAGCAGATTTCCTCAGTCGCCACACTTTAAGACAAGGAGAGTGGCCTCTAAACCCGATAGTCTTCCAAAAGATTATCCAGATATGGGGGTCACCGGACATATATTTGTTCGCCACCAGGGCGAACAGGAAGGTGGAGAGATTCTGTTCACTAAATCCAACAGAGAATCCCTATGCTGTAGACGCTCTCCACATTCCCTGGAAGTTCAGGAAGGCCTACGCCTTTCCACCGATAGTGATGATCCCGGCAGTTGTGAGGAAAATTCGGGAGGAGGGGGCGAGGATAATCAGATCCCTGGGTCCTGCCTGACAGGCCGGACCTTCTCATCCAGGGGCCAATATTCCATGCACAAGCCAAAGGTTTCCATCTGGCGGCTTGGAATTTGAGAGGTTGTTACTGAGCAATAGGGGGTTTTCACCAGGCCTAGTTTCTACCCTGTTGGGTAGTTAAAAGCCCATAACAACTAAAATTTATTCCAGAATCTGTTGAAAATTCCTGGATTTTATAGACTCCCCATTGTCGGATAAACCTCCAGTTAGAGAAGTCCTAGAGTTTTTACAAAAGGGACGTGACCTAGGGTTGGCTACGGGAACACTTAAAGTTCAGGTGTCCGCCCTAGGGGCGATCTATAATTGTAACCTGGCAGGGAACAGATGGGTCTCTAGATTCATTAAATCCTGTTCCAGAGCTAAGCCAGTTCGGGCTCTTCCTCCCTGGGACCTGAATTTGGTTTTAAATGCACTCTCTGGCGACCCATTTGAACCCCTGCAGGTTATCTCTCCAAAGATCCTCACCCTCAAAACCATCCTCTTTGTGGCCCTAACGTCGGCCCGTAGGGTGAGTGACCTGCAGGCCCTTTCTGTTGATCCCCCATACACCCAAATTCATGATGACCGGGTCGTCCTGCGTACAGATCCATCGTACCTTCCAAAAGTTGTATCCAGATTCCACTGTAATCAGGAGATTGTACTTCCCTCTTTCTGCAGTAACCCTAAAAACACTGGGGAGGTTAGGTTCCAAAATCTAGATGTTAGAAGGGCATTACTACAGTACATAGACATGACTAGTCAGTGGAGGAAGGACAAGTCCTTGTTTCTGGCCTTTCAGGGGAGTAGGAAAGGTCCCGGGGTATCAAAGGGAACTATTGCTAGGTGGCTTAGGGAGGCCATTTGTCTAGCTTATACATCTACAGGTGTTCCGGCACCGGACGGTATTAAAGCTCATTCCACCGGAGCTGTTGCAACCTCCTGGGCAGAGAGAGCAGATGTCTCGATTGACCAGATATGTAAAGCTGCTACTTGGTCTGCACCATCCACCTTCTATAAGCACTATCAGTTGGATCTATCCTCCTCTGACCTTACCTTTGGGAGAAGGGTACTTCAGGCGGTGGTCCCTCCCTAGGGTGCTCATATTTTCCAAAATTCTCTCAAGGTGTACTGGCATGGGTGAGGGGAAAACACCAAGGTTACTTACCGGTAGCCAATCTTTCCTGAACCCATGACAGCACCCGTAGTCATCCCCCCCCCCCCTGTCTTTCTCACGCCCTGGTGAAGCACTTTACATTTTGGGTGATATATATATATAGTAGGTGTTGGTTATGTGTCTAACCTTTTCTGGAGGTCCTCTCAATGCTCTGTAATCCAACTGAAGCGAGGGAGAGGTACCGCCCTTTTATTTCAGACGGTTTCCTGTCCTTGGTGGGGCGGATCCCTCTCTCAAGGTGTGTTGTCATGGGTTCAGGAAAAACCGGCTACCGGTAAGTAACCTTGGTGTTTTTTTTCACGCTCCCAATTTAACAATTTGAGTACAGTTGGATCTATTGGGTTTTTTTGCACTATGGGTGGGTGGTTGGGAGCACAGCTGTGCAGGAAAAAAAAAAGCTTATAGGTTCTCAATTCGTTCATTCTTGGGATCGGTGGCGGAACCAGAGGTCGGACCATCACCAATCAAGATATTATATCCCTTCACACTCATCATTGCTCCCAATTAACAATTTGAGTACGTGCATATTTTTTTAGGGTATTTTTGTGCAATGGGTGGGAGCACAACTGTGCAGGAAAAAAAAGCTGATAGGTTCCCCATTCCTTCATTCTCAGAATCAGTGGATGGAACATCGCCAATCACAATATTATATCCTTCTCACTAATCGTTGCTCCCAATTATCAATTTGATTACGGTTATACCTATTGTTTTTTTAGGGTTTTTTTTTTTGCACTGTGGGTGGGTGGTTGGGAGCACAGCTGTGCAGAAAAAAAAAAGCTGATAGGTTCCCCATGCCTTCATTCTCAGGATCAGTGGTGGAACCAGAGTGTGGATCATCTCCAATCAAAATATTATATCCTTCACACTCATCGTTGCTCCCAGTTAACAATTTGAGTACGGTTGAACCCATTGTGGTTTTTTAGGGTTTTTTTTTTTTTGCACTATGGGTGGGTGGTTGGAAGCACAGCTGTGCAGGAAAAAAAAAAGCTGATAGGTTCCCCATTCCTTCATTCTAAGGATCGGTGGTCAGACCATCGCCAATCACAATATTATATCCTGGCAATATGCCATAATATTATATACGGAGTTGTCCTCCTGGCAGTTGCCGTGATCCTCTATTCCTTACCTGCTACCTCTATACTGTATATGAAATGACAATATGTGAGAAATATTAATAATGTTGCTCTCATTTTCTAAAAAAAACAGGTTGGAACACAAACTCTCAATTAGTTGTTTTTTTATTTGTTTACCAATCTAAAATGTCCACTTTGAGGCACCAGAGATAAATGCTGGCATATAATGTACAATGCTCCCGTCCCTAGCAGTTGGCGTGTATCAGGCGACATCGCAGGATCTTCAAGTAGCTGTCAATCTTGTGGGAATCTCTGCGGAAACACTGAAGCAAGTGGTAGACGGGGAACACGTAGGAATCGCCCTGTGGTGCCGTTACATCGATTGGTCCAAACCACTGGGGGTAAACGTGTTCTAGATCAGTCAGCATCTGCAATAAACAATGGGTGAATGTGGGTGTAGAATTTGGTTGGAGTAAAGGTACAATCTAACACTACAATTATCCAAACGTTGTGCCTATTACAGCATTACCACCAGTCACAAGCAAACTCAATATCTTCCTAAAAGGAAAAATATTGTGGATGGACATGCTTTCTAAAAGGGAATCTGTCAGCAATATGATGTAGGTGCTGAGACCCTGATTCCAGCGATGTGTCACTTACTAGTCTGTTTTTAGCTGTTTCGATACAATAAGTGTTTTATCAGAAGGAGATTATCACTACAGGACTAGGGGTCTTGTGCTTCCTAGTCAACCTGCTCTAATACAATCAACAGTGATCGTATCAAAATGACAGCATGCAGACCAACAAGTGACATATCGCTGGAATCAGAATTTCTGCCCCTACGTCATGCTGCTCTTGGATTACATAAAAACCTGTTGACAGATTCCATTTAAAGAGAATTTATTGTTACACTTATTGCCGCTTCTCAGCAACTCTACTTTTTACTTAGTCAGTTCCGCTTTGGTTTATACTCGTACCATATAGCCTAAATTCATGACCTACGTGAAGGAAGAGAGGATGTGTGTGATAATAATGCTGCTTACTCTCCAGAGATCCTGTCTATTCCTCCTTGAAGAATCCTGGTGTGCTCCTCAGCTTCTGTCACTTTTTTCTCCTTGTTATTTGGCGCCCCCATGGACAAGTACTGCAGGGGTTGGGTCCAAGAGCGCAATCATTTCTTTCTAAGGCTCAGCAAGTCTTCGTGCTGTGGAAGCAGTAGACATCAGTTAGGAGGGATATCAGGCTGAGAACATATAGAAAATCATATGCCGAAAAGGGAATGTACCAGAAGTTGTGGATGCAAGAAAGTGCCCATGATTCCGCTCCTCCGGGTCACACGAAGTGATGCAATACCCAGTGGTTGGTTAAGAATCCATTTATTTAGAAGCTAAAATAAGAGGCGTTTCCTGGACGTCCTGTCCACTTCATCAGTGCATAGCTTGTGTCCGGTATAGCAAGGAGTGGACATATATATACAAAAAATGTGAAAACAACTGGCGCCAAAACAATGTGGCCGTGAAGGCAGAAAAATACAATCAATAAAAAGGCAGAAATTTGAGTATCCATCAATGTATATATGCATCGGGAATAAAATATTGCTAGCATGATTAAAAATTAATTAAAAACCGATATAGTTCAATGCAAAAAAAATATAATAAATAATTAAAATATATAGATAATTCCTGAAGCAGGAATTGAACCTGGTGTATTGCAATCAAATGGATCATGTTTAGATCTTAATCATGGTACAACCCTCTAAGCCACGGGTGCTCATGTATATTGTGATTGATCTTGTTCTGATAGGAGGTAATAAACGGATATTAGACGATATATCTAACTTATACCTACATACTAAACAAAATAATTTTAATTCTTCTTATAATAGAATATGTGATCGTATCGGCAACATGAATAATTTCTTTAGGAGTGTGTCCGTATTATCGGTGTAGTACTAGAGAATAGTCGTGCGCATTAATGTCCACTAGGTGGTATGATGAGCACTGAAAGTGTCCTAGGGAATGGTGCAGACTACTGGGAACAGAACGCAATGATCATAAGAAGAAAGGAAACTGAACTCAGTGAAACCCTGGATCGGGACAGTGGATCAAGAACAAGCCAAGACACATGTTCCTGACCATGTAGAGGTCAATTATATTTGTCAGTGCTTTCAAATAAAAACCTCTGATATTTCATTGAGACCCCAAGGTTTCCAAGTATTTAGTTGATCTATCCAGTATATCTCTTTCCTATTGAGACCCTGAATTCTATTGGGAGTGGTGCATGGAATATGCTCTATGGGCAGGATTTTAAGACACCCAAAGTCTTTATTGTGATGGATTGCCATATGTCGTGATAAACCATGTTTTAAAAAACCTGTAGCGACATTATGCCTATGAGAATTTAGTCTTTTATGAAAGGGTTGCATAGTTCTACCGCCATATTGCTTGGGACCTGTGCATTCAATCAGATATATGACAGAATCAGTGTCACAGGACATATTACTATTTATTGTGAAGCGTTCATTGCTTGATGTGGATGCAGAAGTGTCGGCTCCATGAGTAATATTCATGCCGCACATGCCGTTCTTTTTGCCACATCTGGTGATGGTTTTATTCTTATTATTGATCTTGCTACAATCTAGAGTAGAAAGGGTGTGTATCCTACGGGGGGCTCAAATGTTCCTTAGAGTGGGGGCTCTCCTATACACAATGGAGGGTTTTTCTGGGATAATCTTCTTGAGTATCGGATCATTTAACAGAATATGCCAATTCTTCTGCAGAATATCTCTAAATGATTTATGCTGAAAATTCTATGTAGTGATGAATTTTACACAGCGCTCATAGGACATTTTATCTGAATTAGATTTTAATAGAAGTGAATTCTGGCTACAGGTGTCCCTTACCCTTTCACATGATTCGCCAACAAGATTTTTGGGATAGCCCTGTTGTAGAACTTTCTGTTTCAGCATACCTGATTGCTCTGAAAAATCATTTTCAGAAGTGCAATTCCTTCTGATCCTCTGAAATTGATTAAAAGGAATATTACGCAGCCATTTCTGGTAGTGGCCACTGCTGTAGTGGATGGAACTATTCGCATCCACTTGTTTAAAATAAGTCTTGGAGCAAATCCTATTGTTCTCTATAAATAAGGTCAGATCCAGAAAATGAATACTGGTGTTATTTGTATCGGAATTGAAGGAAATACCCCAGCAGTTGTTATTTAGAAAACTGGCAAGGGCTGAGGGTTCTGCGATGTCCTTATTAAGAATGAAAATTAAGTCGTCAATGTATCTTTTGTAAAATATAATGCCTTCCCAAAATGGACCCCCATAGATGAACACCAGTTCAAATATGCCCATGAAAATATTAGCGAACGTAGCTGCGACCTTTGACCCCATCGCGGTCCCTTTGATCTGATGGTAAGTGTGTTGGAGGAAAGTGAAATAATTGTTATTAAGGATGAAAGATAACCCAGATAGAATAAATGATTTGTGGGAGGACGACAGGCCGGTGTCTTTGGAGATCATATGTTCAACACATAATAAACCAATTTCCCAATCAATATTGGTGTAAAGGGATGTAACATCAAGGCTTAAAAATACAAATGATTCTTCCCATTGGATGTCCTTAGTAAGGTTGATGAGGTGGCTGGAGTCACGAAGGTAACTCCTCAACCTTTTAACATGGGGCTGAAGGAGAACATCAATGTACTCTGCATGTGTTGTAGATTGGCCATGCAATACACCAATAATATCACATGATCACGTTCTGTACGTGGACCGGAAATACATGTCCCACTGAGCACAATTCCCAGTATGTTGTATAGGGGGCGCTGTGCCAGGCCAGGATTTCCCCTCCTCGATGCAGTGTCCTACAGTGTCCTACATCTTCTCCAGTACAGCTGCTCACAGATTAACCTTGGAATAAACCCGCAGCGTCCCTAATCCCTCCCCACTCACAATGTCGCTGATTACTGGACACACGGCCCCGGGATGGACGTCGTGACTTACCAGGGTCAAGAATCAATGGAGAAAAGACGACTTCATGGGAATGGGACCTGTTGTTAATTAAGTGCCAGGTTTTTATGTTTTGTTTGTTTGTTTTTTTTACGTATTATTATCTATATTAAAGTCTTGCAAATTTTCACACTGGCAATCATTGTACAGGAGGAGGAGGAGAAGGTGAGCTGTGACATCACCTATTGTGAATGGTGGATCCTGTGTTATCTACTGTATATAGAGGTGTTATCAGTCATTGTACAGGAGGAGGTGAGCTGTGACATCCTCTACTGTGAATGGTGGATCCTGTGTTACCTATGTGTGAGTGTGACGCTGACCGGCCGTGACGCTACTTCTGGTTTGCCGGCGGGAATGCCGCCGCATTCAAACCGCTGCCACGACTGAACTTGCACAACTATAAAAAGACCACATCTCCCCCTGCCACTATATTTAACCCCCTGGAATAAGCTAAATTGCAAAACGCGCGTCAGGGCCTGTACCACATCTTCAGGTAGTATCTCTTACTCTCTGCACTATGCAGCTATGTATTAATCTGTTTTAATTTCTACCCTGCCCAGTACCTTTCTGCACTATATTCAGCACGTTTTTCTTAAAGCTATTGGTCTCGCGACCTATTCTTATGAATTTACAGTATATATTGCTCAGACCTTATTTGTGTCTAGCAGGATTGTTTTCCGCTTAAGTACATTGCTATGTCCTCAATATATGTGCAGTCTGGGTACTCCACTGTGTAATTATCACACAATGTTAAGCACTTTTCTATCCTTCTACTTGTAGTTCTAAAAATGTAATTATTGTAATTTATGCTCATTATTGAATCATTGGTTGCATACCATTTCTTTGCAGGAATTTTTCCCCACTCTTACTGGACTTGTTCTCCGTGAAATACGTCTTAGGGCAGCTTATACATGCAAACTTTAATAGGAGTTGTTAATAGAAAATGAATTAATCTGTGCTGCTATAACTATACACAAATAGTGCTTTGGCTCCTCCATGTGGATCAGTTTGGTACTGCCAGTGGATGTGATTAATCCTGCTTGGTTTCCCCTTGTTTTAAGTATGTTTTATACATCTTGGTTTTGATTAATAAAATACTGTGTATGTTGATTCTGGGTGGCATTTGTTTCCATTCCTTTATAGGTTTTTGCAATTATTTGGAGGTGCCATGACAATATGGGCCGTTTCTAGGTTAAATCTATTTGGAAGAGAAGCCATTGAGGTGACCATATCAGTTGTCACCCAGCTTTCCCAGGACCTGATAAATCCAATGTCCACTGAAAGATTACATGTGCTGAAGATTATAGATGTATAATGGCAGCATCTAGTGGTCAAAGGCGGTATTGCCATTATCATATACTTAAGCCTCATTTACACTTTGCAGTTCAGGACGATCAGGTTACGTGTAGATTTGATTACATTATTCCGAAAGTGACCACTCACCCGTTGCTGGATTCTTAGTAGCGTACGTCTGCCTTCCATTCGGTTTTATCCATTTGCCACCGATAAAATGACCAAAGCTTCGTTCGTGACTGTCAAGCCAGGCCTAGAGAGGGAAAAAAACAAATAAAACCATAAGTATAAAAAGATAAAAATAAAATCATAAAATCAGGGAAAAAAAAAAAAAAGACTGATAATGAGAAATCAGGCCTCGCTCGAGAGGCGGCGCGCACTCACCATTCGAGAGGCGGCGCGCACTCACCGCTCGAGAGGCACTTACGGCCAGTGGTGTTGTCACGCCACTGATTCCAGCTGTGCTCTTCCCCATACTGGAGGAAAGAGCTTGTAAGCGCTGCTCTCTTTGCCTTGGAGATCAGTCACCAACGATAGACTGCAGCGGTATCCGGTATCTTAGACAATGAGCCATTAACTATAGAATTAAAAATCCAAGGGTATTTAGCAAAGTTACCCGTTATCAAGAGGACTTTGACATTTTTTGGCCATTGATCATGATGAGAAAAAGCGTTTATTGCCCGCCTTTTGATGGAAACCACGCTTAGAAATGACCAGAGAGGGATTGTTTGGTTTAAAATCTTCTATTGTAAAAGTCGTCTCAAAAATCAGTAATCCACAAGTGAACCCCATGGCAAGTGCTCACTTTTCCTGCAGCGCCACCACAAGCAAGGTGAAGAATTGCAAGTGCTATGTGCAAATGCATATAAATCAATCACATTAGACAAGGTATAGTGCACAGGATTACACATCCAATATAGTCACAAAGAATATAAAGTGCTTATAGTGAAATAGGGAGCAGCAGGTATGACCTGAGTTTGAAAATAATGGCCCCAACGCGCGTTTCACACGATGCCTCTTCCAGGGGGATGGGTATCCTCCCATTTATTTTGAATGATGCTATTGTGGACTTGCTAGCTTTATATGTATAGACGCTAATACCATTTGGAATTACTTAGAACTACTGGCCTATGCATACGCTGCTAACATATGGAGCTTACTCTTGATTTTCACTATAAACTATAACTACTAGTGAACATCAGCTCCCTCCAGTGGTATAGTTTGATATGATCTTTTTTTTTTTTTTTTTAAATTTTGCTAGTTATTTTCCCTTTTTAAAAATATGTTAGCTTTTTTTGGTAATAAAGATTATTATTTCTATGCTACTGGCTGTTTGCTTCCATTAAATTTGTAGGTTGTTGTTGTTTATAGGGAGGTGCCGTATATACTAATTGTGCCTGTAAGTAGGCTTAATGCTCTTAAAATGAACAGGCTGAGCAAGTGACGCACCATGTACTTGACAGTATTACAGCTCCTAGATACGTGGAGCCATCATGTGGGACAGATAGATTGTGGATTACAGCCTCCAGTGATATGGGGGACACGCGCGGCTCGGTCTTATCTTTAGGTCTCTTACACTCTGCAATCACCGAAAATCCACCAGACTGTGAAGGTCAGTGATGAAATACCATGAAGTGCAAACAGATTTTCAACTCCTTCATTCTGATGTTCTTGGGGGTGATGACCCACCGGACTGCGGGGGAGTGACCCCATATAATGAGAGGACAAGGCCAAGGAGGAAGACACAGTGTGTACAGATCATGGGGACTTATCAATGATACCGGGGAGAAAAAACATGGACCAGGGAGCAAGATTGTGACCACTGTAAAAGTCAGCATATATGCAGAGTTAGAAAAAGTTTATTTTTTCAGTAGGAAAAGTTATAAAACTTTTTAAATCACTTTATCAGGGAATTTGTCCTCATTCCTGTAAAAAAAAAAACCATGCTGGACAAAATAAATGAAAAAAAAAATTGTATTTAAATTACTATTTAAAGGGAATCAGAGCAGCATGATGTAGGGGCAGAGAGTCTGGTTCCAGCGATGTGTCACTTATTAGGCTGTTTGCTGTAGTTTCAATTCAATCTGTTTTATCACTTGCACAGCAGTCCAGTTAATTTGTAACTCCACCACTGATTGGCAGTTTGCTGACAGTGTACACAGGAAGCAGCCAATCAGGGGTGTGGGCGGGGTTATATACGGCTCAGCATTCCGAGATCTACAGCAGAGAAAACAGGGATTCTATCATAACTGCACCAAGCAGCTCAGTAAGTGACATCACCGGAATCAGGGTCTCTGCTCCTATATGATGCAGTCCTCAGATTACATAGTAAAACCTGCTGACAGATTCCCTTTAAGGGTAATCTAACAAAAAAAATCTTCATTGTGGCTGCACTGGGACAAGCATATTCATAAAATATTTGCCTTAAAGAACTGAAGATTTTTTTTTTTTTTTAGCTTTGAAGCTGCAGATCAACTTCAGACAAAGGGTTACAAGATGACGCTGGGCTCCTGGAGGCACGAGGATCCTGTTAAAATGTAGCCTGCACTGACTAACAAGAAAGGAACCTTTGTCCATTCCCGGTCATTGTGATGTATAGGGAGCCATGTACACAGGGGAGGCCGCGGCTCCCAGCCAATCCCTGCAGACCTGGGGGGCGAATGCTCTCAAGTCGCCTCCGTCACGCACTGCTATACAATACAGGAGCAACAGCGTTAACTATTTGTGGACGGATTTCAAAATTTTGAAAAACTTGATCAATTCAGGGCCCCATAGAAGGTAAAATCATTATACACTCGCCTCCCGCAGCCGCACCGCTTCAGCATTGTCAGCGCTGCTGCTACCAGTAGTGTCAAGTGACCACTGCAGCCAATGAGCCGTTGCTGATCAGCTGCAGCGCATCAATATTCCGTAAAATCGAACAAAATAGCAAAGGCTGCAGCCAGTCAATGGCCACTGATTGACAGTGTGGTGCCATGTAACTGCTGCTGCCAATCAAAGAGAACAGCAGCGCCGACAATCAGTGATGGAGGCATGGTTGGACCAGGAGGCACGAGACACCTCGTCCTGTAGTGATAATCTCCTGCTGATAAATCACTGATTTTAATGAAAAGGCAAAACACAGCCTAGTAAGTGACACATCGGTGGAATCAGGGTCTCTCCACCCTCATAGTGCTCTCAGATTACATAGCAAAACCTACTGACAAATTACCCTTTAAGAAAAGAGTGGCGATACAAAGTACCTATAAGACAAAACTAGAACTCTTCCAAAATGAAGAGAAACCCGTCAGCTGTTTTGGCATTCTCGTCAGTACAGGGCAAGGCTTTAAATTGGATCTTAGGGGGTACTGCAGACACCACTAGATTGTGAAGAGAAACATGCCAGCAATACTGAAGCAGCCGCCTATAAATGGTGCTTCAATCTTTTTTGAGGAGGCTTTAGCTGTACTTTATACTACATTCACTCACAGTGCACCCGTCTCCAACCAGTGGCAGTATTTTTGCCTTTTGGTGTATACCTTTTTTATCCCCAGGGAGCATTGCCTCGCTTTAAGACTCGGTGCATCAGCTGCTGTTGTCCACACCTTCACCACAAAAGACCCCTGTCCTGGAAAAATAAAGGGGCTCAGTTCCCTCCCCTTCTTTTTTTGACTTCCAAAATGCAATGATCTTGATTGGCCATTTTTTGTTTTTGGAATTAAGGAAGGAAAAGAGCTCACTGATACCAGAGCGGTCCTGTAATAAGAGTCCAGACCTCCTCTGGTATTAATATGAGCACAAACACTGCGCCCCTGCCGGAAGCTTCATGCAGCCGTATATCACCAAGCACAATGCAGAGTGTCGGATGGAGTGGTGTAAAGCCATCACCACTGGACTCTGGAGGAGACGTGTTCTGTGCAGTGACGGATCACACTTCTCTATCTACGTCTGATGGAGGAGTCTGGGTTTGGTGATTCCAGGAGAACACGACGGCTCCTTTCTGATCTTTCTCAAGGAAAGAAGACGCCTCCAGGAAGTCGTGTACAAGTCATGTGCAACAACGAAGAGGAACTGGAGGATTACACAGAGCAAAACCTTACCAAGCCATCACGTGAATCTGATGAGGGAAACAGTCAGCAATCTGTCCTCAACAGCCTCCAATCTGACCTCAATCAACATCTGGATCGGAGGTCTACAACTCCAAGAAATGGCCACATCATGGCATGATGGGTGTTATAGTTCCCCAACAGCCTTGAGTTACATATATAGAGAAGGATTCATCTACTGTTGAAAAAAAAATCCCTTGGATCCTGAAGTTATTTTGTTATTGACTAATGAAAACTTTCACAAACATTAAAAAAAAAAAGTTTCTAAAAGTTAATTAACTTCTGATGCTTAAATGTTTGATCAAAATTTAAAAAAAAAGTGTTTTTTTCTTTTCTTTCTAGAAACAGCGCCACTCTTGTCTGTTGGCGGTGTATGGTATTGCAACCCAGCAAGATGGTTGTACGGTCTGATACAGAGTGCAATGTAATATTACCTGGTGGTAATATCCAGGTAATGGAAACGGGCTTTGTATATAGACAGAAGGTGACGATTTGCCGGAGACTCTCTCACACCATTAAGCCGCATTCACACATTGGTGTTTGTCACCTTGTTGTGCATTATCCCAACTGACGCACATTTTATGGGGCTATTCTCTTTTTTCGTGGACCGAGGGTCTGCATGGACCAAATATGGGAAAAGAACGGAACAACAAATAAATTAAAAATACTTTTTTTGTCACATTATGATTTATAAAAATAAATTAAAAAAAAATCACAAAAAAAATAAAAAAAAACTAAAGTCCCAGATTCATCATTTGTATATTTTTAAGTCACTTATTTATTTTTTTGTCTTATGGTCACCTATTTTCTTTTGAGCACGTGTTCAGAACTTTTGCCCAGAATAAAAAATGCTCTAATTTTTTTTTTCGCTATTTTTTAGTGCAAAAAGCCACAGGTTGCAACATTTCAGCGAAAAAATGCAGATGGACATTAAAAAAAAATCCCTCTGGGGTGGGAGATGGATACATTTAAGCAAAAACATCTGAGACCTCCAACCTGTGCCGACAATGGGAAATAAATAAATCAATTAATAAATAAATAAAGTAAATAAATAAAAAAAAATGGACATATAAAATAGACTTTAAAAAAGGCGCAAATGGAAAGAAAAATACGATTTCAGGAAACTCATTCACTTTGCTGGTCCTATAAAATGCAGCGATTTTTTTTTTTTCCTATGGAAAAATTGCAACATGTGAATACGCCTTTAATAAAACTTAATTGACAAAGTCAGAAGATTGCAAACGCATATAAATCCGGATGCATTTTTTTTTTTTTTTTTTTATTAGCGGGTTTTCCCAAAACTTGTGTTGTGGAGTTCAATATCCGCGATGTTGTTCGTTTATTTTAGGCGACCTTGCTGCAAAAAAAAATGCAAAGTTGCAGAAATCTTTCCATGTTCACATGCTGCAGTTTTTTTATGCCAAAATACATTTTTTTCTGATTATTGCTGCATTTTACCCTTTATTTAATGCAGATTTAAAGCTAAATTTTAATGCAATCTTTTATCACTAAATTTATTTATTTTTTACCAAAAAAAACGCACTGTGTGAACAGGCCCTTACAGCAGACAAACAATCAGGCAAGTTTAGATTATTTTTTTTAAAAATGTCGCAATATTAGAAGAGCACAATCACTGCACTGAAAAAAAAGCGTCATCGCACGACACTTTTCCCATCAGTCTTGTGCACACCTGCAATTTGTAGCCTGCGGCTCTTACAGGTGATGCCGGAGCCCCAGAACACAGAGCAGCCCGCACTGACGCCTCACCTGCGCGACACTGGCGGCCTCAGGAGCCGGGCCGTACTGCATGGAGGTGAAGATCTCCCGCACTGACGGTCAGTCTGTCCCCGTAGAGGCGGCCATGACATTCAGCAATGAGTAACAGCCCGTCAGCCCAGCCAACCACAAGGGGGAGCTCTAACACTGCGGCGCTGCAGAGTACGCACGTCACTTCCGCTGGAAGAAAGTCATATTATTACACACTAACAGGATTGTAATCCTCCATTCACCGCGTCTGGTCCCTATAGGTGTTAGTGTATTTTTTTTATATCTGTAAATTGCTGCGTTGTGCTGTAAAGTACTGTGTGTCAGAAATAGTGAGGGGAGGGAAGGAAAAGGGTCAAACGGAAGTGAGTGTCCGACCCGGAAGTGTGCGCATGCGCGGACACAGCCTGTTGCTGAGGCGTGGTGACGCTGTAGCTGGGTGATTGCAGTCAGAGTAGGGTTGCATCTAGTTTGGAGTTGATTATTTGTGGTCCTCAAACAATCAACTCCATTCTAGCTGATTCACCATTGAGCCGTCTAGTTTGGAGTTGCTTTTTTGTGGTCCTCATTTTATCAGCTCCACTCTAGACGGATCACTACTGAAGTGACTGGATCGAAGCGGATATTTTGTGGTCCTCATTCCAGCATCTCCACTCTAGCTGATTCACTGGTGAAGTGACTGGATCGAAGCGGATATTTTGTGGTCCTCATTCCAGCATCTCCACTCTAGCTGATTCACTGGTGAAGTGACTGGATCGGGGGGATATTTTGTGGTCCTCATTCCAGCATCTCCACTCTAGCTGATTCACTGGTGAAGTGACTGGATCGGGGGGATATTTTGTGGTCCTCATTTTAGCAGCTCCACTCTAGCTGATTCACTGGTCAGGTGACTGGATCGGAGGGATATTTTGAGGATCTCATTCCAGCATCTCCACTCTAGCTGATTCACTGGTCAGGTGACTGGATCGGAGGGATATTTTGTGGTCCTCATTTTAGCAGCTCCACTCTAGACGGATCACTACTGAAGTGACTGGATCGGGGGGATATTTTGTGGTCCTCATTCCAGCATCTCCACTCTAGCTGATTCACTGGTGAAGTGACTGGATCGGGGGAATATTTTGTGGTCCTCATTTTAGCAGCTCCACTCTAGCTGATTCACTGGTCAGGTGACTGGATCGGAGGGATATTTTGAGGATCTCATTCCAGCATCTCCACTCTAGCTGATTCACTGGTCAGGTGACTGGATCGGAGTTGATCTTTTGATGATCTCTCTGCAGCTTCTCCATTCTAGACAGTTCAGTTTCTACACTGAAGTTCCTCAAAAAATCACCTCCAATGTCCAGAATGGAGCAGATTCCCGGATCCTCATAGCCTGCAATGTAGTGGAATTGGAATGTACACACATTGTAGATATATATCAGCCTTATAATTCTAATGATTTCATGTTTTTATTTTTTAAGTACTTGCTCAAACTGTTATATTTATTACGTATTTCCAAAGGGCAAAATTTTATTTTTTTCATAATTAATCGAACTTGCATTTTATTATCGCTTTTTGTAATATAAATAATCACACACAGCGCTGATCATTCAGTTTTACGTGGGGAAAAACGTAACAGAGCGCAGCAACAGAGTCCTCATAATTTACAACATTGTATTGGAGTGGATTTTTTGAGGACCTTATTTGAGCAACTCCATTCTAGCTGATTCACTAGTGAGCCGTCTAGATTGGAGTGGGTATTTTGAGGATGTTCCTTGTAGCCTCCAATCTGTACTGTTTGGTGCTGAGGTGACTGGAATCAAGTTTTTCAAAGAGTGAGTGGAGCTTCGCAGGGAGAAACATAACAGAGCGCAGCAACAGAGTCCTCATAATTTACAACATTGTATTGGAGTGGATTTTTTGAGGACCTCATTTTAGTAACTCTATTCTAGCTGATTCACCATTGAGCCATCTAGATCGGAGTGGATTTTTTGTGGACATCTTTTAGCAACCCCATTCTCTACCGTCATGGCCAAAAGTATTGAGATTGAGACAAATAGTAATTTTTCCAAAGTTTACTGCTTCATTTTTTGTAATGGCAATTTGCATATACTCCTGAATGTCAAAGAGTGATCAGCTTAACAGCAATTACTGTACTTGCAAAGTCAATATTTGCCCAGAAAATGAACTTTAACCCCCAAAACACATTTCTACATCATTGCAGTCCTGCCTTAAAAGGAGCAGCTAACATCGTTTTAGTGATTGATCCATTAACACAGGTGTGGGTGTTGATGAGGACAGGGCTGGCGATCAATCAATCATGATTAAGTAAGAATGACATCACTGGACACTTTAAAAGGAGGCTGGTTCTTGGTATCATTGTTTCTCTTCAGTTAACCATGGTTATCCCTAAAGAAACACGTGCAGCCATCATTGCACTGCACAAAAATGGCCTAACAGGGAAGAGTATCGCAGCTACAAAGATTGCACCTCAGTCAACAATCTATCGCATCATCAAGAACTTCAAGGAGAGAGCTTCCATTGTTGTCAAAAAGGCTCCAGGGCGCCCAAGAAAGACCAGCAAGCGCCAGGACCGTATCTTAAAACTGTTTCAGCTGCGGGATCGGACTACCAGCAGTGCCGAGCTTGCTCAGGAATGGCAGCAGGCTGGTGTGAGTGCTTCTGCACGCACTGTGAGGCGGAGACTCTTTGAGCAAGGGCTGGTTTCAAGGAGGGCAGCAAAGAAGCCACTTCTCTCTAGAAAAAAACATTAGGGACCGACTGATATTCTGCAAAAGGTACAGGGAGTGGACTGCTGAGGACTGGGGCAAAGTCATTTTCTCTGATGATCCCCTTTTCGACTGTTTGGGACATCTGGAAAACAGCTTATTCGGAGAAGAAGAGGTGAGCGCTACCACCAGTCTTGTCTCATGCCAACTGTAAAGCATCCTGAAACCATTCATGTGTGGGGTTGCTTCTCAGCCAAGGGAATTGGCTCACTCACTGTCTTGCCTAAAAACACAGCCATGAATAAAGAATGGTACCAGAATGTCCTCCAAGAGCAACTTCTCCCAACCGTCCAAGAGCAGTTTGGCGCCCAACAATGCCTTTTCCAGCATGATGGAGCACCTTGACATAAAGCAAAGGTGATAACTAAATGGCTCATGGAACAAAACATAGAGATTTTGGGTCCATGGCCTGGAAACTCCCTAGATCTTAATCCCATTGAGAACTTGTGGTCAATCATCAAGAGACGGGTGGACAAACAAAAACCAACAAATTCTGGCAAAATGCAAGCATTGATTATGCAAGAATTGATTATGCAAGAATGGACTGCTATCAGTCAGGATTTGGTCCAAAAGTTGATTGAGAGCATGCCAGGGAGGTCTTGAAGAAGAAGGGGCAACACTGCAAATATTGACTTGCTGCATTAACTCATTCTAACTGTCAATATAACCTATTGGTACTCATAATATGATTGCAATTATATTTCTGTATGTGATATAAAACATCAGACAAACACTAATAAAAACCAGAGGCCAGCAGATCATGTGAAAATATAATTTTGGTGTCATTCTCAATACTTTTGGCCATGACTGTACAGTTTCGTGCTGAAGAGACTGGAATTGAGTTTTTCGGAGAGTGAGCGGAGCCTCACGGGGAGAAACGTAACAGAGCGCAGAGACAGAGTCCTCATAATTTACCACACTGGATCGGAGTGGCTTTTTTGAGGACCTCATTTGAGCAACTCCATTCTAGCTGATTCACCATTGAGCCATCTAGATCGGAGTGGATTTTTAGATGATCTCCCTGTAGCCTCTATTCTGTACAGTTCATTGCTGACCTGACTAGAATAGAGTTGCTGGAGCGTTTTCCTCATAGGATCAAATCCAATCTAGACGGCTCATGACTGAAACCTCCAGAATGGAGTTAATTCCAGGGTCGGTCTGGCCTGGCGGGAAATCGGGAAATTTCCCGGTGGGCCCCAATATGAGAGTGAGAAAATTGGTGGCGGGGGCCCTTTAAAAATGTGGGCCCTTTAAAAGCGCGGCTGAAGGAAATGTAGCGTCGCGCGCACTGAACATTCATTGGTGACAGCGGGCCTGCAGTGACGTGCATGCAGCATACTTACCACGTGAGTAGTCCCTGAGGATGGACTCTTTCTGGGTGGTGACACGCACTGCGCTCTGCTTTCCCGCTGGCTGGCAGACTGTGGTGTGGTGTCAGGTGACACTGACGCTGACGCCGCTCTCTTCTGGCCACGCTCTGCAGTGCTCTCTCTCAGCTCCGGGGCCGTCCTCCTATGATACGCTGGCGCCAACGAACCCGACGTCTCGCTCTGCTCTCCCTGCTCCCGGGCTTCTGATGTGGTCCCATCCCGGCTCCTTACCTGTTCTGGCCTACTCCCCTGTAGTAATACCTGTTCCGGACCGGGTGGTGGCACCAGCACCGGCGCACCGCCCCCTTCTCTCCTGCTCTGATTCTGGGCTTTTTTATACCGGTTCCGGGGCTGGATATGTGGACAGTGACCGTCCTCTACAGTTCAACTCTCCAACCTGGCCTGGAATTGGAAACAATAACTCCACCTGATGAAGGCAGCAGACCGCTGCAGAAACGCGTTGTGGGCATTAATACTTAAATAAAGAGGTTTGTTTTATCCTTTTCCAGCGCCTTATCCAGTTTCTAGCGCCCCACTGACCACTTCAATTTGCACACTGGAATTGAAAACAAGGCTGCAGGCCTACAGCTCTCACTGCTTTAATTTCATGTCAAAAGTACCGTGCCAAATATTCAATAAGGTTTTTATGAGTGAGTGTTCCCAGCACTGGCCAACAATAATATAATTTATTTTATACATTATGCATTGCACTCTAGGCCTCCTATATGACATGTAGATCATACTCTTGGCCAGACAGTGTATATGCCATATAGGAGGCTGAGAGTGCGGTATGCATTTTATATGAGGCCTAGAGTGCGGGCCTACATGATGTACAATGCACTCGGCCTCCTATATAAAGTATAGACTATAGGAGGCTGAGAGTGCGGTATACGTTTTATATGAGGCCTAGAGTGCGGGCCTACATGATGTACAACGCACTCGGCCTCCTATATAAAGTATAGACTATAGGAGGCTGAGAGTACGGTATACGTTTTATATGAGGCCTAGAGTGCGGACCTACAAGATGTACAACGCACTCGGCCTCCTATATAAAGTATAGACTATAGGAGGCTGAGAGTGCGGTATACGTTTTATATGAGGCCTAGAGTGCGGACCTACATGATGTACAATGCACTCGGCCTCCTACATAAAGTATATACTGTTTCCACGGACCGTGTGTCCGTGGGCAAAACACGCTGACATGTCAGTTTTTTTTATACACTGCACGGGCCGAAAAACGTCCCGCACACGAGCACACAGATGACGTGCGTGTGTCGTTGGTGTGACACATACCGGCGCCTGGGAATTAGCGGTACAGTTCATGCTGTTCCCAGGTGCTTAAGGAATCAGCGATCAGCGCTAGCAAGGGACAATGTTGAGAGCAGTAGGTTCACCTCCCGATGTTGCCAAAACCTGTAAATATAAGAAAATTTAAAAAAAAATATTCACCTGGCTTGAGGCGACCACACACGCTGAGGAGCTTGACTCCCTGCAGCAAGCAGGCCCCTATGCTCACTGAGCTCAGCATAGGTCGGGGGACCGCTCACTGCAGCAAGTCATTCTCCTACGCTCCTCATCGTGTGTGGTCACTTTAAGCCAGGTGAATATATTGTTGTTTTTTTTAATTTTAGTATTATTTTTACAGGTTTTGGAGACATTTGGAGGTGAATACTACTTTCAACATTGTCTCTTCATTGTCCCTTGCTAACACTGATTGCAGCGCCGGCAGGGGACAGTGATGAGCGATTCCTTCAGCACCCGGTGCTTGGGAACAGCACAAACTGTACCGCTGATTCCCAAGTGGTGGTACGGTATGTGTGATCCTGATGGAGCACACGTATGCCACACTGACACGGATATCTCCGGTACTGTTTTTTCCAGTACCGGAAATATCCGGATGTATGAAAGAGCCCTATGCCATATAGGAGGCCAAGAGTTTGTATGTCACATTGGAGACCAAGAGTGCGGTATACGTTATATATGGGGCCTATATGACATAATAGATCACACTCTCTACCTCCTATATGAAATATAGATCACACTCTTGGACTCATGAATTATACAGTGTATATGTCATATAGGAGGCTGAGAAAGCGGGCCTATATGACGTATACAACACACTCAGCCTGATATATAAAGTATATATTATAGGAGACCGAATGTGCAGTCTGTACGTCATATAGGAGGCCGAGAGTGCGATATATGTCATGTGTGGGGTCAATATGATGTATACCACATAGAAGTGAAGTATGCCGCCACCAGTTCCCAAATCTTCCCAAACGGGTTTTTTAGCCGTTGGCTATCCACATCAGGAGGTGCAATGTCTAAATAAGCAGTGTTAATCAAATGTCCAAGGAAGTATGAAAAAGACAGCACTCACCAATGGATCCCAAAAAAAGATCCTTTTATTTCAGATTCAGCGTACAGACGTTGTGGCTGGTTCAGGGGTGAAAAGAGGACGACGGCCGTTTCGCGCACAAGCAGCGCCACTACGGGTCCAGTATAGTTCACTCCCGCACCCCTGAACCAGCCGCAACGTCTGTATGCTGGATCTGAAATAAAAGGATCTTTTTTTGGCATCCATTGGTGAGTGCTGTCTATTTCATACCTCCTATATGATGTATAGATCGCATTTTCTACCTCATATATGACAAACAGACCGCACTCTCTGCCTCCTATATGACATATACAATGCATTTGGCCTCCTATATTTCATTGCAGCCATTTGGTAAATTCTAAAAAGTTCATTATTCTTCTCATTAAAGTACACTCTGCACCCCATCTTGACTACAAATTTATTGAAAAAGCACTTTACATTACAGAGGGGACTTGTACAGACAATAAAGACATTACAGAATAAACATAACTCAGATACCAAGAGGAGTGAGGGCCCTGCTCGCAAGCTACAATCTATGAGGAAATAGGGAGACACGAAAGGTAAATGATAAAATGTGCTTATATTGTATGATACAACCATTATACACTAAATAGGGTCTGCACATAACGCTGCATGAACCGCTCACCAGCCAGTATGTGTATGGCCACAGAGGGCTATTAAGTGCATGGAGGGTGTGCACACAGACGCTACAAGGGTCTATATATGCTACTATATGCAGTATATAGTGTACAGACGGTTAGATAGTATGGTGCTGCGTATATGGTGTGGAATCCACATTCTATTCACTGCCATATCTATACATTATATAGTATATACACTGCTCCGCTCTATATTCCTGAACACAGTGTATATGTATATACTGTATAATGTGTGTGTCTGTATATATAATATATACATATATATTGCAGAGTACCACTTCTGTCCTCTATACTGGGTGTAATTCTCAGTATCTGTATATACACACTGCACTGGTAAAATAAGATGTAAAATAATAATAATTTGAGTGGTTTACCCTCTGATATGTACCACTCCCAGCATGCACCGTCAGATTTAACCCTTCCGGGCCTGCTGGGAGTTGTAGGTTTGTTACTGCAGGGATGATGCGGGGACGGGTATTGCATTTGAACCCACAGCATCAAGTCATTCACACTTTAAAGAGAACCTGTCACGTCCTAGCTGCCCTCTACACTGCCCCCATAGCGTTGGTAGTGACGCAATGTGCATCACTAGCAAGCTGTTTTCATGAAAATCACTGCAGCTATAATGAATTTATAACGTTTAATATACTTATATCTAGGGCCGGCTCCAGGTTTTTCTGGGCCCCGGGCGAGTCTCAGTGGGCCCCTCTAACACATACCACGATTCATGATGCACAGATACCGCAGAGAAATCTATATATATAGTACAATGCAAAGATTTCACTTCTTACATTACATGAATGATATCTACTGTAAATTCTACAATAGCTCAGAAGCCGGAGAATCCTCGCAGCACACAGTGCAGACCGGACAATATAGTCCTCCATACAGTATTATGGGCACCACTAAGTCCTCCATACAGTTTTATGGGCCCCATTATATATTGCTCCATACAGAATAATGACCCCACATAGTCCTCGTACAGTATATTGGGCACCACATATCTCCATACAGAATACTGGCCCCCATATAAGGCCGCATACAGAATACTGGCCCCCATATAAGGCTCCATAAAGGAATACTGGCCCCCATATAAGGCCCCATACGGAATACTGGCCCCCATATAAGGCCCCATATGGAATACTGGCCCCCATATAAGGCCCCATACGGAATACTGGCCCCCATACGAAATACTGGCCCCCATATAAGGCCCCATACGGAATACTTGCCCCCATATAAGGCCCCATAAAGGAATACTGGCCCCCATATAAGACCCCATGAAGGAATACTGGCCCCCATATAAGGCCCCATACGGAATACTGGCCCCCATATAAGGCCCCATACGGAATACTGGCCCCCATGTAAGGCCCCATACGGAATACTGGCCCCCATATAAGGCTCCATACGGAATACTGGCCCCCATATAACGCTCCATACGGAATACTGGCCCCCATATAAGGCTCCATACGGAATACTGCCCCCCATATAAGGCTCCATACAGAATACTGGCCCCCATATAACGCTCCATACAGGATACTGGTCCTCTTATAAAGCTCCATACAGGATACTGGCCCCCATATAACGCTCCATACAGGATACTGGTCCCCTTATAACGCTCCATACAGGATACTGGCCTCCATATAATGCTCCATGCAGGCTGTTACCCCCCACATAATGCCCCATACAGGCTGTCTCCCCCCTTATAATGCTCCATGCAAGCTGTTACCCCCCACATAATGCCCCATACAGGCTGTCCCCCCACCGTATAATGCTCCATGCAGGCTGTTCCCCCCACATAATGCACTAAGCAGGCTGTCCCCCCCCCTTATAATGCCCCATGCAGGCTGTTCCCCCCTTATATTGCCCCATGCAGGCTGTCACCCCTCCTCTTTATAATGCCCCATGCAAGATGTCACCCCCTCTCTCTATAATGCCCCAAACAGGATGTCACCCCCCCTCTTTATAATCCCCAATCAGGATGTCACCCCCCCTCTTTATAATGCCCCATTCAGGATGTCACCCCCTCTCTTCATAATGCCCCATGCAGGATGTCACTCCCCTCTGTTTATAATGCCCCATGCAGGATGTCACCCCCTCTCTTTATAATGCCCCATGCAGGATGTCACCCCCTCTCTTTATAATGCCCCATGCAGGATGTCACCCTCTCTCTTTATAATGCCCCATGCAGGATGTCACCCCCTCTCTTTACAATGTCCTATGCAGGATGTCACCCCCCTCTCTTTATAATGCCCCATGCAGGATGTCAGCCCCCCTCTCTTTATAATGCCCCATGCAGGATGTCACCCCCTCTCTTTATAATGCCCCATGCAAGATGTCACCCCCCTCTCTTTATAATGCCCCATGCAGGATGTCACCCCCTCTCTCTATAATGCCCCATGCAGGCTGTCACCCCCTCTCTCTATAATGCCCCATGCAGGATGTCACCCCCCCTCTCTTTATAATGCCCCATGCAGGATGTCACCCCCCCTCTCTTTATAATGCCCCATGCAGGATGTCACCCCCCCTCTCTTTATAATGCCCCATGCAGGATGTCACCCCCCCATATTATGCCCCATGCAGGATGTCACCCCCCCCCCATATTATGCCCCATGCCTCCATACATTAAAAAAAAAATCAAATACTCACCTCCCTCCTCACCTGCTGCAGCTGCTCGGGTCGGGACTCCAGCGTTGGCGGCGTCTTTCCGCTCTGTGCTCCCTGTGACAGCTCAGGGGGAGGGCGCGGTGGAAAGACTTCACCGCACCCTCTGACCTGAGACGTCACAGAGAGTGCAGAGCAGGAAGACGGCGGATCTGCAGAGGCACGGGGAGAGGTAAGTATCCGGCTGCCGGGGCCCTGAGCAAGCGGGGGAGAAGGGCGGGCGCTGACACCGCTCTCCTCCGCCCATAGCCCAACGGGGTGCGCGACCGCCAGTGAGCCCCCCTGCCTGCTCAGGGCCCCGGCACTTGCCCGGGTGCGCCGGGTGCTGACGCCGGCCCTACTTATATCCTACCTGCCTTTTCAATCATAGGGGCGTGCTTGTCATATTCAGTCAAGGGCGAGCGCAGCATTCACTCACTGCTGGCGCCGTCCATGTATTTGAATCCTGTTCCTGACCAGCGCTGATATTGTGGGACGCAGGCGCACTTGTAGATGTCCGGCCGCCTGCGCAGTGAGGCTCTGTCATTACCAGATTCACTGCGCATGCTCTGGGAACATAGCGCGTTAAAGCGCATGCGCAGTGAGGCTGTGTGATTATGACTTTTTCTTCACTTTGAAAATTGTTTAAGTTGGCTGAGGGACTGGGTGGTTTACCTAGGACAAGGAATGGCCATGTGTAAGAAAAACCGCTACTGATTGTAAATTACAGATTCTGTTAACTACAATAAATAAGTTGGTTAACAAGAAACACTTTGATATAGTGCACTACACAATACAGTTCTCTTTTACACACTGTATAGTTTGCTAAAAGGCACACGTTTTAGTGGGAGAGGCCGAAAAATGAACGAGTAATACAACCGTTTATGGATGCTGTAGTGTGGACCCCTAGAGTCAATTCTCCTGGTGGGCCCTAGGCACCCCAGTCCGACCCTGTATGTAAGATTATATGAACAGATTAAAGCAAGATTTCTATTGCTGGCTGCAGAATGAGTTAACTGGGATATCATCAGTGAGTTTGATCTGACTGGAGAAGTAACTACTCTTGTTTTTATTCTTTTGAGCTCCATTCAGCTAATTTATGATTTATCACCTTCCCTGAGCATACATGGAAATCATGGGGTCCCATAGCAGAAGTAATAATTAAGCCCCCACAAAAAAACATTAATATTCAGCGGGGTCACAGAAGAGCATACCTCACAAGTTTGCAACCCTTCCATAGTAATTTTGCCCCAATTGAAGCCCCCTAGTGTTCCCACGTACTAAGATACTCCTTTAATGGCCAAAAATGTGCCCCCAAACACAGTAAGATACCCCCACAGTGAATTTCTCCACTGTACCCTCCACACATACAGTATGATGACTCTACAGTACCCCCGCAAAGTATGATAAACCCCAGTGACCTCTACACAGTATGATGGCCCCCGCATAACCCTCCACACAGTATAATGGACCCCGCACAGCCCTCCACACTGTATAATGGTCCTCATACAGTGTAATGGCCCCCACTATCCACCCAAGCAGTATAATGACCCCCATCAGCCACTTATACAGTATAATGCCCCTCACCACACAGCCCTCCAAATAGTATAATGGCCCAAACACAACGCTCCAAATAAAATAATAGTCCTCACATAAGCCTCTAAACAATATAATAGTCCCCACCCAGCCCTCCAAATAATATAATGGACCCCACATAGGCCTCCAAATAGTATAATAGTCCCCATACAGCTCTTCAAATAATAGAACGGTCCCCACATAGCCCTCCAAATAGTATGATAGCCTGACACATAGCCATTCAAATAGTAGTATAATGGCCCCCACAGAGCACTACAAATAGTATGATGCTCCCCACATAATCCTCCAAATAGTAGAATGATGGCCCGCACATAGTTCTCCAAATAGTATGATGGTCCCCAAGACAGCCCTAAAATTAGTATTTTAGCACCCCAAATATGATGATGCCCCCCAAATAACCCTTCAAATAATATGATGGCCTCCAAGTAGCCCTACAAATAGTATCATGGCCTTCCAGTTTGCCCTCCAAATAATATGATGGCCCTCACAAACTACTTATTAATTAAAAAAAAAATACTCACCTCTCCCCATTCCCCTGCTGTTCTGGTCTTTGCAGCATGTGGTTTGAAACTATGCTCAGCTCGGCACAGTGGACGCGATTTTGGGACGTTATCACGTCCACTGAGCTGAGACATCAGAAGCACAGAGGAGAATGATGGAGGAGGGAGCAGACGGTTCCCTCCTCCATCATTCCTTTCAATTGTATCTGCATCCAGAATGTGGATACAGTTGAAAGTGTGATGCTGGATGCGGGGGGCCCGATGCCTGTGCTGACATCGCCATCTGTCTCACAGTTGCAAAGCAGCTGCGGGGTCTGCCGTTATTAGCGGTATGCCAGTGCCATTGTTATGTGACATGAGCCCCGGGAGAGCCAGTGCCGAGACAGCTGGTACAACACCAACACCGAAGGTGAATATAAGTGTTATTTTACTGGGGAGAAACATAGGGATTTAGAAGGGGTTGTCTGATTAGTGGACATCCCCTTTAAGTAATCAAGTTCATTAAAGGGGTTGTCCACTACTGCACATCCCCAGCTTATTACATTTAGGACTTCAGCACCGCTTTTTCCGGACATTGCTATGACTTGTTATGTCCTCTGCAGCCAATTAGCAGATGTTGGTCAATAGTCTGTCAGGACGGACATCTGCTCTGAAGAAATAGAGTTTTTGAGACTTGTAGACATTATGGAATAACGTCCATAAAAATATCCCAAGCCGGTATTGGTCCTCCAAGAAGCATGAAGCCCTCGCTGCTACTAACTTACTCCCATACCTGGATCTACCTAGATGATGAAAACACTTGGACTGTAAGGTACAAATCAGGTGAAATTATGAAACCTGGAGGGAATGTCACTTCAGGTTGTGCGTAGATATCCGTAGATAGAAGTTGTTATTTATCCGCCATTAATGAAATGTTTTGTCCATTTTTGCTCCACAAATCTGAGGCCGATGAATGGGGGAATGGCACCAATGCTATGGAGAATGCCTTGAAAATTGAAAAGGGCGTAAATAAGGCTCTGCTGGACCTCCACAAGATTGCTATGGACCATGCGGACCCTCATGTAAGTGACTCCCCCATAGCGTATAGATACCGCGTGTTCATTTTATAAAATATCCTCCATGAAGGAACAGTTCATGTATCTTCTGTGACCTCCATATTGTGCTGTTCCTGGAAATGTAATACCACCTGACTACTAGATGTCACGTTCCCCTTTATAATGGGGGGTGTTCCAACACAAGCTGCATATTATGGCACTGTTATAAAGCTATGGGACAATTCATTAGTGTATTTGCACCTTTTTTTTCTAGTTTTTAGTGTTTTTCATTTGCGCCTTGTTCTTCTTTTAATTTGCGCCTTTTTGAAGTCTGCAGCGTTCCCTTTTTTTTCATTGATCATTATGGGGTTTCCGGCTAATTATCTAATTGTGACTTTTTAAAAAGTTGTCACATTTTTACTCAAATATATTTCAAGTGATTTTGTGTTCTGTAGTCCGGGAGGTTTTTTTGCACAAACTTTGCAACATTTTAGCATGCCACTTTTTTGCGATACAAAGACACAAAAAGGTTTAAAGACAAAAAAAATACAGTTTTGATTTTGGGCAAAATCCATGAACCAGGTGCGCCACTTTCAGGAATTTGGCACAAAAAAATCAAATGATACAAAAGAGAAAAGGGACTTGAAAAAATACAATGTTGTATTGGGCCCTATGACGGCACAGCACAGATTTTAGTAAAGGTTTTGCAGGATTGCTAAGAGGGGTTCACATGCTATCAATTGTTAAAAAAACAAGCAAAATGATGACTCGGACCCTCTGATTTTCGAGGTATAAGACTACGTCCCCACAATGAGCTTCTAGTGAGTTTTAGATATAGCAGATTTTCTGCCCCATTAAGTAAAATAGGTTACTTGAATTTTTTTCGAAAATATACAGCATAAAAAACTCACCCAAAACTCATTGTGAGAACGTAGCCTAAGGGTATGTGCACATCATTTAGACGCCGGTGAGTTGTCCTTGGTGAAGCTCTGCCACCGGTGGTTTTCACTCTATACTTTAAAGGGAACCTGTCATGTCCCTAAACGCTATTAACCTGCAGATATGGGGTTAATCTGCAGGTTTATAAAGCTGCCGGGCGTCTTACTGAAAGGCCGGCTACCGGGAGGAAATGCACTTTATTCCCCACGGCAGCCTCCAGCTTTCAGTCATAGAGGCGCGGCCGGCGTGGCTTCAGTCATTGTTCAGTACATAGTGAGCGGCGGCTATAACCGCACCCTGGCACTGACTGACAGCCGGCTAAGCGGCCCCTGTAACCGCTCCCTGTAAAGACTGACAGCCGGATCTGTACTGATGTACTGCTGAGCTGTCAGTCAGTGCCGGGGCGTTGTTACAGCTGCCGATCACTGTATATTGAACGGTGTCTGAAGTTGCACCGGAAGTGTGGCACCCCAGGGGTCTGGTTTCCACAGTAATAGCAATATTACGTCTGTGAGCAGGTGGGAGGTTTCCTGGTCAGACATCCTATGCATGCCACACCTCCTGCCCAGTCCTGGGAGGGGAAGAACTTCCCCTATATAAAGCTGGGGCTGAGGCAGGGTTAGAAGAGAGTGAGAGAACACAGACAGAGACACAGTCTGGTCTGTAGTGGAGCAGCTTTAGGAGCAAGAAAGATCAGGAGCGGTGTGGGAGCTGTGCTAAAAGAGATCAGGGGCTGGAAGCTGTAGAGCTCGCCCTGATTGAAGAGTTCTTACCGGACCCGGAGTCCGAGGCTGTGGGGACTAATCCTTACCCAGCAGCAGAAACCGCCCGGCAGGGGATTTCAGGTCCTCTGGCCAAGAAACCCGAAGGCACGGTCACACGCAAGGGACCAGCACCGCCGTCGTGGAGCGGAAGCTACCAGAAGGCCCCGAGTCACCGGCCATACGGGTGAGCACCACACGGTACACTCAGGGACGTGGGCTACTTTTACCCGCCTCTAGCAAGGTAGCCAGAAGAGTACGATTAGTTGGGGAGGCCTACAACTCCGCCTGGCCAGGGAAGATTCCATCTGCTCACGGACTGACCAGGCCCCGATCGCTAGCCAGTACTCCGGGAGGGTCTACCTTTGCCACCAGTAAAGACCCTGAACTACACCGCACCGTCTCTGAGTGTTTCATCATCCACGTCCGCTGCCCTGAGGCCATACCCCTCCCGTTGGGGGTTATACCATCCCCGCTGCACAACCGTACCACCGGCCTCAGCGGTCTGCCCTGCAGCGGCGGTCTCATGACCGCATTCAACGGGTGGCGTAGTCGAGCAATATAACATCTACTGCTAAATACTGCCGCTCAGTTTGACTCCCTGGGCACGGACCGGGTCACCGCCACGAGACTACTACCCCCATCTGATCCGGCTCCGGGTAAGCCCCCGTGCGCGCGATGCCGCATGACACAGCAGGCCCAGGGGCGCGTCAACTTTTGGCGTAGTCGGCAGGATTCCGTGCCCGCAACCACCGGGTACTGCGCGCCTGAAAAAGAGACTTTTAAACTTACCTGTGGTGAAGATTCCCGCCATCCGACGCCATCTTCCACCTCCTTCCCGCCATCCGTGGAGTTTTCCCGCCGTTGGACGCCATCTTCTGCCTTCTTCCCGCCATCCGTGGAGTTTTCCCGCCGTTGGACGCCATCTTGAAGACGCCGCGCAGGAAGAAGAGGGGCGTGGACTCCGAAAAGCCCGCGAGAACTGAAGCCCCGCCTCACGTCCGGACGTTGCGTAAGGTCCTGGAAGGAGCCCAGCAGACGCCGACGTCATAGGAGTGCGACGGAAGGTCCTCGACCCTGACAATCCACTGCGGAGCCGCGGCCTACGGAAGAGGATCATCGCAAGGTAGGCCACGGTCCACTAGGGGGGAGGAAGATGTCGGATACGGAGGAGAGCTTCACTGCCGCAGCCACCGCCAGCGCCACCGCTGCTGCGGTCATGCCTTTCACTATGCCCTATATCCCGGGGGCAGCCTGGCTACCCCAGTACTCAGGGGAGTCACATACCCTGAATGACTTTAGAGAAAAGCTGGATAGCCTCTTCCAGGTGTACCCCCTCACAGAAGAGCAAAAAGTGAGCATCCTGGTGGCCCAACTAACCGGGGCAGCCCAAAGGGAGGTAAAGTCCTGGCCGCCTGGGAGGAGGACTGTCGCAGGGATATTAACCCGGCTGAAGGACACCTTTGATACCCGCACCTCAGCTGAGATTAAGCTTAGATTCTACGGGTGCAAACAGCGAGCACATGAGAATATAAGGGACTATGCACTAAACCTACAAGAGGCCCTGAGAGCCATTAAGCAGACCGACCCTGACGGCGTGGGAAACGAGGACAGGCTGTTGACCGAACAATTTATAGAGGGACTATATTGCAATGCCCACCGAACCCAGTTGCGGGCAATGGCCTTACAGGATCCTCATCTGGACTTTGCACAGTTCAAGGACAGAGCCATTCGGGTGCTCCGAGAACCGGCACCGGGTGGCGTTGTGACCCACAGGCGCCCTACTACCGCTTACCACCAGGAGGCGGCGCCCTTGTCGGCAGGGCCTGTGGGGGCTGATGCGCAGGCTTTGAACAATGACCCGGCTCCAGACCTGCACCATCAGGTCCAAGAGCTAGCTAAAAGCGTAGCTGCACTAACCCGAACTGTGCAGTCTTTACATGTTGCTGCTCCAGGGAAGATCCAGCTGGCATCCGGACCGGAGGACATCCCGTGGCGTCGACCAAGGAGGACCCCACCGGCCAGAGGAAGACCCAGCGACCGATACAACGAGGACGGACAGCCCATCTGCCGCCGCTGCAATCAACCCGGACATATGGCAAGGTACTGTCCTTTAAACTGGCACAACCTCGGGTAGAGGGCCAACCCCTAGGAATAAGATCACCAGGCCCATCGAACTGGCGTGACAAATATGTGGGAGGACGTCCAGTCTTGCCTGTGGTACTGGATGGCATTCCTATGAGTGCCCTACTTGACACCGGGTCACAGGTCACCACCATCCCGTACGTGCTCTTCAAGCAGTACTGGAATGACTCGGATATAACCCGCTACCCTGATGACGACTTGAGTATCATCGCCAGCAATGGTCAACCCGTGCCACAGATCGGATTCAAAGAGATGACCATTAAAATCGGTAGAGTCGAACTGGCAGCACAGGGACTGATCATTGTAGACATTGACAAGCGCGAGAGTCACCCAAAGATAACGCTAGGAACTAATGTGATTGAAAATTGTCTTGCAGAGGTGATTTTCATTTTACAGCAGGTTGCCAAGAACGCCAGCTCCGGCCAGCAGCGAGTGCTCCAAAAAGAGATCCGGGCACTGATGCGGCGGCAACAGGTGGAACTCTCCGGTGGTGAGATTGGAAGCGTGAGAATGTGTGACCCTTTCCCTATTGCCATGCCCCCAAAAAGTGAAATGATGATTTGGTGCCGGGCAGCTATTGGTCTAAGAGGTAGAGACTACCAAGCAATGGTAGAACCCGTCTACTCAGACAGTGGGCCCACCATTTTGACAGCACGGGGGGTGGTTGATGTACGCCATGGGAGGGTGCCCGTTCGCATAATAAACATCGGGAAGAGAGAAGTACACCTGCCCCGGTATGCCACGCTAGCTAAATTGTTCACCATAAACCAGAATTCTGTACAGGCCGTTGAACCCTTGCCTCCATCTCAACCAGAGGAAGGTAACGGCTCTAAGAAAACAATAGAGGACTGGTGTCAGCAACTACATTTGGGTACTGACTCCACTCCCTCACACCAGAAACAGGGAGTCTATCGGGTGGTTCAAGAGTACGAGAGAGTGTTTAGTAAACACCCGTTAGACTTCGGGCGAGTAAAGGGGGTAGAACACCATATCCCCACGGGAGACCATCCTCCCATAAAGGAGAGATACCGACCCGTACCCCCTGCACACTACCAATACGCCAAGGGGATGCTTAGAGACATGAAGGAGGCTGGGGTAATTAGGGATAGCTGTAGCCCCTGGGCAGCTCCACTGCTTTTGGTTAAAAAGAAAGACAACACCATGAGAATGTGTGTAGATTACCGGAAAATCAACCGTATCACACACAAAGATGCGTACCCCTTACCAAGGATAGAGGAGTCTTTGGCTGCTTTAAGATCTGCTAACTTCTTCTCTACTTTGGATCTCACTAGCGGGTCCTGTCAGGTTCCTGTAGCAGAGGCGGACCGGCAGAAGACCGCATTCACCACCCCGATGGGACTTAGCGAGTTTACCTGCATGCAGTTTGGACTCTGCAACGCACCAGGAACCTTCCAACGGTTGATGGAATGCTGTCTGGGACACCGAAACTTTGAGACGGTCCTGTTATACCTGGACGATGTCATCGTCTACTCCAAGACCTACAAGGACCACCTGAAACACCTGGCAGAAGTGTTCGAAGCCCTGGCAAACTACGGCCTGAAGGTGAAACCCTCCAAGTGTCACCTCCTGAAACCAAAGGTGCAGTACCTGGGACACGTGGTGAGTGCTGACGGAGTGGCTCCCGACCCTGATAAGATCACCACAATTAAGGAATGGCCAAGCCCCTCCAGCGTAAAGGAAGTGCGGCAGTTCCTCGGGTTGGTAGGCTACTACCGAAGGTTCATTCCGGGTTTCACCAAAAAGGCAGCTCCTATGCAGGACCTCCTGATAGGCCAGTCCAGGAAGGCCAAGAACCAGAAGCCGCCCTTCAGATGGGAGAAGTTGGAAGAAGAGTCCTTCCGCCAGCTGAAGATGGCCCTCAAGGGGGATGAAATCCTGGCGTACCCTGATTACAGCCAGCCCTTTATCCTCTACACCGACGCAAGTAACATCGGGCTAGGAGCCGTACTGTCCCAGATCCAGCAGGGGAAAGAACGGGTAATTGCTTACGCCAGCCGAAAACTGCGACCCACCGAAAGAAACCCTGAGAATTACAGCTCATTCAAGCTAGAATTCCTGGCAGTGGTGTGGGCAGTCACCGAACGCTTTAAGCACTACCTCGCCTCTTCCCGGTTCACCGTGTACACGGATAACAACCCGTTGACACACCTGGATACGGCAAGACTCGGTGCCCTGGAGCAGAGATGGATGGCCCGCCTGTCCAACTTTGAGTTCACAATCAAATACCGGGCAGGACGCTCCAATACCAACGCGGATGCCTTGTCCAGAATGCCAAACCTACCGGACGTGGGGGAAGATCCAGAGGAACTGGAAGAAGTTGAACTTCCCGCGTTCCACCGGCATGGGACTATCCAGTATTCCCACCGTGTAAGGAGTAAGCAATCCGCTACGTTCAACCCCTTACCTCATTACAACTGGGCGGAAACGCAAGACAGTGACCCCGCCGTCCGACTGGTGAAGGAGATGCTGACTCAGCCAGATGCCCGCCTTGACCCAGACGCTCCGGAGGAGGCCAAGCAACTGTGGATTGAGAAGAGTCGACTGTTCCTTTACAAGGGGAAGTTGTGCCGCAGAATGGTTAACTCCCGGACGCATGAACTGATCTGGCAAGTAGTGGTGCCAAGAAGAGACGCGGCTATGGTGCTGGAGGCATACCACAACGGAGCTGGGCACTTCGGATGGAAGAAGCTGGAGTTCCTGCTGCGTGCGCGGTTCCACTGGGTAGGCATGAGAGGAATCATCGAGAGGTGGTGCAGAGACTGTGGCCCGTGCCACCTAAGAAGGAAGGACCGTGCCAGCCAGAAGACTCCCTTGCAGCCCATCATCACCCGACAGCCACTGGAACTGGTAGCCCTGGACCATGTGAAACTGGCTCCAAGCAGATCTGGGTATGTCTACGCCCTCACAATCGTAGATCATTACTCCCGGTTCCTGGTGGTGGTCCCGGTCAAGGACTTAACGGCTCAAACAGCAGCTAGAGCTTTCCAGCAGCACTTCTGCCGTCCACACGGATACCCAGAGCAGGTGCTGACGGACCAAGGACCAGCCTTTGAAGCGGAAGTCTTCCAGGAGTTCTGTACTCTGTATGGCTGCCGGAAGATAAGAACAACACTCTATCATCCGCAAACCAATGGGCTCTGCGAGAAAATGAACCAGGTGGTGATAGATCTTCTGAAAACATTGCCCCTGGAAGAACGCAGTCTGTGGCCTGAGAAACTGCCTGATCTGGTGGACCTATACAACCACATCCTGGTAGGTTCTACCAACTGTACCCCGGCTTACCTAATGAGAGCAAGACCTGGTAAGCTTCCTGTTGATCTGGAGATGGGAGTCCTGACACCCGAGGACACTTCACCAGAAGCAGACTGGGACACAGAAAGGCAGCAGCAGTACCGGAAAGTACAGGAGAGCGTGGAGCGAAGTCTCTGTCAAGCTAGAGAAAGACAGGAGAAGACTTACAACCAGTATGCTCCCGCTGTTCCCCTGGTACCTGGAGAGCAGGTCTTGAAGAGGAAGAGACGCCTCCACAAGTTGGACGACCAGTGGGAGAAGGACCCGTACACCGTACTGCCCTCAAGCCATGAGAACCCGAAAGTCTGCATAATCAGTAAGGACGGAGGAGAAACCACAGCCATTGTCTCCCGAGATCACCTGAAGAAGTGTCCCGAACAGCTACGAAGCCCTGAAGAAGAACAAGAAGACCCTCAACCCGCAGAGGAAAGGGAAGATATGGTCAGTACTGTGCTCGGAGACTTCCCTCGGTCTTGGACTCAAGTCAATGGCGCTGTTGTGGTACCCGTCCTCACCTTCCTCCAACCAGCATCTCAAGTACCTACAGAGAAACAGGTAGAGCTGGAAGAGCAGCCGGTCCAGGAGGCAGAAGACCCCACACAAGCAGACCAGGTGGATCAACCCTCTGCTTATAGTGAGCCTGCCGTGCCCCTAGTGAGCCAAAGAGCCCGTAGACAGCTGCCCAGTTTACCTTTGACAGCTCCTACACCCCGTAGCTCAGGACCAGTCAGTCAGCTCCGTAGGTCCACTAGAGCCACTAGAGGCCAGTTGCCCGTACGTTGGAGGATCTAAGTGTTTAGACTGTTTATTTGTATTTACCTGTTTTCTGTTACCTGTAAATAATTGTGTATTTTTAGTTATTTTATAGGTGTCATTTAGGGATTATCCGGAATCCTTTGTACATATGTTTGGAGCGTAACCCAGGAAAGGACAAAGACTGTTAAGGACTCGGGGCAGGACAGACCCCTACCTGGTTACGGCTCCCGGTCTCTTGGTGAAATGGACACCTTTGTTTTCTTCAAAGACTGCACCCGGTTGCGGACATGCCGTGACCATCCTAATGTGTTCTTCTTTATTGTACTGTTTCTGTTTTTACTTGTTATGTTTTACAAAAATATGTTTAGTCCCGGAGTACTAAATTTTACTACGGGGGAATGTGGCACCCCAGGGGTCTGGTTTCCACAGTAATAGCAATATTACGTCTGTGAGCAGGTGGGAGGTTTCCTGGTCAGACATCCTATGCATGCCACACCTCCTGCCCAGTCCTGGGAGGGGAAGAACTTCCCCTATATAAAGCTGGGGCTGAGGCAGGGTTAGAAGAGAGTGAGAGAACACAGACAGAGACACAGTCTGGTCTGTAGTGGAGCAGCTTTAGGAGCAAGAAAGATCAGGAGCTCTGTGGGAGCTGTGCTAAAAGAGATCAGGGGCTGGAAGCTGTAGAGCTCGCCCTGATTGAAGAGTTCTTACCGGACCCGGAGTCCGAGGCTGTGGGGACTAATCCTTACCCAGCAGCAGAAACCGCCCGGCAGGGGATTTCAGGTCCTCTGGCCAAGAAACCCGAAGGCACGGTCACACGCAAGGGACCAGCACCGCCGTCGTGGAGCAGAAGCTACCAGAAGGCCCCGGGTGGATCAGGGAAATGCTGTAGATATAGTATATCTTGACTTCAGCAAAGCATTTGACAAAGTATCTCACACCATCCTTATTGAAAAAATGACCAAGTATGCAATGGACCAGGCAACTGTTAGGTGGATTCATAACTGGCTTAGTGATCGGACTCAAAGGGTGGTTGTAAATGGCTTCACATCCAGCTGGATGAATGTCTCAAGTGGGGTACCACAGGGCTCCGTCCTGGGACCTGTATTGTTCAACATCTTTATCAATGATTTAGATGAAGGAATTGAGGGTAAACTGATTAAATTTGCTGATGACACAAAGCTAGGAGGGATAGCTAATACTAGAGAAGAGAGAGAGAGGATTCAAAAAGACCTAAATAAACTGGAGCAGTGGGCAGCAACCAATAGAATGGTTTTTAACAGGGAAAAATGCAAAGTACTACATCTGGGCAATAAAAATGAAAAAAGCATATACAGAATGGGAGGAATAGAGCTAAGCAACAGTACATGTGAAAAAGACTTAGGTATACTAATAGATCATAGACTGAACATGAGTCAACAGTGTGATGCAGCAGCAAAAAAGGCAAATACAATTCTGGGATGTATTAACAGATGCATACAGTCTAGATCACGTGAAGTCATTATCGGTCTTTACTCCTCTTTGGTCAGACCTCATCTGGAATACTGTGTACAGTTTTGGGCACCACATTTTAAAAAAGACATAGACAAACTGGAGCAAGTTCAGAGAAGAGCGACCAGAATGGTGACTGGTCTGCAAACCATGTCCTATGAGGAACGGTTGCAGGATTTGGGAATGTTTAGCTTGCAAAAAAGAAGACTGAGAGGAGACTTAATAGCTGTCTACAAATATGTCAAGGGCTGTCACATTGTAGAAGGATCATCTTTATTCTCATTTGCACAAGGAAAGACTAGAAGCAATGGGATGAAACTAAATGGGAGGAGACACAGATTAGATATTAGAAAAAACTTTTTGACAGTTAGGGTGATTAATGAGTGGAACAGGCTGCCACGAGAGGTGGTGAGTTCCCCTTCAATGGACGTCTTCAAACAGAGGCTGGACAGACATCTGTCTGAGATGATTTAGTGAATCCTGCTTTGAGCAGGGGGTTGGACCAGATGACCCAGGAGGTCCCTTCCAACTCTACCATTCTATGATTCTATGAGTCACCGGCCATACGGGTGAGCACCACACGGTACACTCAGGGACGTGGGCTACTTTTACCAGCCTCTAGCAAGGTAGCCAGAAGAGTACGATTAGTTGGGGAGGCCTACAACTCCGCCTGGCCAGGGAAGATTCCATCTGCTCACGGACTGACCAGGCCCCGATCGCTAGCCAGTACTCCGGGAGGGTCTACCTTTGCCACCAGTAAAGACCCTGAACTACACCGCACCGTCTCTGAGTGTTTCATCATCCACATCCGCTGCCCTGAGGCCATACCCCTCCCGTTGGGGGTTATACCATCCCCGCTGCACAACCGTACCACCGGCCTCAGCGGTCTGCCCTGCAGCGGCGGTCTCATGCCTGCATTCAACGGGTGGCGTAGTCGAGCAATATAACATCTACTGCTAAATACTGCCGCTCAGTTTGACTCCCTGGGCACGGACCGGGTCACCGCCACGAGACTACTACCCCCATCTGATCCGGCTCCGGGTAAGCCCCCGTGCGCGCGATGCCGCACGACACAGCAGGCCCAGGGGCGCGTCAGAAGCTTTAACCCCTTTCTGACATTGTGCATAATAATACGTCCCTGTGCCCTGGGCCTTATGGACCAGGTACGTATTATTACGACACAGGCTGTGCGGGATCAATCGCCACCGGTTGTCAGCTGATTTTGACAGCTGACACCCGGCACTTTAACCCCCTAAATGCTGCGATCGCAGCATTTAGCAAGTGAGTGGAGGGACAGAAGCACCTCTGCTCTTGGATCGGAGACCCTGCGCTGTCCTCACGGGGTCCCGATCGTTGCCATGGTGACACGATGTCATCATGACGACACCTGTGTCACCAGGCACCAGCAAGTTAGTTTGACCATGCGCAGTGCATGATCAAACTAGCTTGTGTCTGCAGCACTGACAGTTTACAAGGTATAGCAGTGATCCTGCACTGCTATACCTTAGAACTGCGATCAGCCTGCTGAAAGTGAAAGTCCCATAGTGGGACAAAGTTAAAAAAGTAAAAAAAAAGTTGTAAAAATATTTTTTTAAAAATAAAAAAATAATAAAAAAATAAAATATTATTATGAAGAAAAACAATAAGAGTACACATATTTAGTATCGCCGCATCCGGAACGACCTGATCTATAAAACTGTCCCACTAGTTAACCCCTTTAGTGAACACAGTAAAAAAAAAATAATCAAAAAACGGTGCTTTATCATCATACCAACGAACAAAAAGTGGAATAAAACGCGATCAAAGAGACGAATATAAATAAAAATTATACCACTGAAAACATCATCTTGTCCCGCAAAAAGCAAGCCACCATACAGCTCCATCAGCCAAAAAATAAAAAAGTTATAGCTCTTAGAATAAAGCGATTTTTTCTATGAAATAGTTTTTATTGTGTAAAAGCGCCAAAACATAAAAAAAGATATAAATGCAGTATGGCTGTAAATGTACTGACCCGAAGAATAAAGCTGCCTTATTAATTTTACCACACGCAGAGCTGCATAAAAAAAACTAAAAAAACAATTACTGAATTGTTGGTTTTTGTTTATTCTGCCTCCCAAAAATCAGAATAGAAAGCGATCAAAAAATGTCACATGCCCGAAAATGGTACCAATAAAAACATCAACTTGTCCCGCAAAATACAAGCTATCACATAACTCTGTCGACCGAAATATGGAAAAATTATAGCTCTGAAAATATGGCGATGCAAAAACTAGTCTTTGCAAAAAAAAAAGTTTAGTGTGTGACAGCTGCCAAATGTAAAAACCCGATATGAATCTGGTATCACTGTAATCGCACCGACCCGAAGAATAAAGTCATCTAATCACTTAAACCGCACGAGGAACGGTGTAAATAAATAAATAAAACCAATTCTTCACCTGCTGTTGGTTTGTTCATTCAGCCTCCCAGAGTTCGCAATATGGCTCTGCCCACATTTATCCTGTGCTCTACGCTCAGCGCTTACACCGGGGTTTCCATGTAAATCTCTGAAATACGTGATCCAGACGGAGCCTCCGGCGGAAGATTCCCTGTAATGAGGCAGATGGAGGCACCGTCTGGCCTGTGATCCCACGGTGTCCGTCTTTTTATTAGGCGTGAATAAAAGTGCCGTCGGCCACAGTTTTGCGAGCCTCTGATAAAAAGAACACCGCTGAACAGAGGCCACACAGAGTCCAGAGTAATTAACAAATAAAGTAGCACACTGCAAGGCTAAGTATGTAAACATGAAATATGGAAAATGAATAGCATTACTGCTGTAGAAAATAGAAATAAATGAGAAATCTTAGCACATAAATTGGCCAATTCATGTGTATCTGGCAGCCGCGGTAAGGCGTTTCTCAGTGCCAGTACCCTACCAATGTGAATACCTCTCTAAGGGACAGGTACACATGAATTGGCCAATTTATGCGCTAAGATTTCTCATTTATTTCTATTTTCTATAGCAGTAATGCTATTTATATTCCATATTTCATGCTTACATACTTAGCATTGCAGTTTGCTACTTTATTTGTTAATTGTATATGGAGGTAGCTTCTCCTAGTAAGCACCTGTTCACACCTATTTCTCGTATTAGAAGTGCCATCAGTTTTTTCTGTTTACAGAGTCCAGAGTTAGGCCGGTTTCACATGTCCTGATATTTCCAGTATCGGAAAAACCGGTACGGGAGATATACGTGTCCATGTGCACCTGTGTGGCAACCGTGTGCCGCATCAGGAGCGCACATTCCGCCACCTGGGAATCAGCAGTACAGTTACCGCTGTTCCCAATCACCGGGTGCTGAATGCTGCCCTCATCATTGTAACCTGCTGGCGCTGTGATCAGCACAACCAAGGGACAATGATGAGAGTAGTAGTCTGCTCCCGCTGTGTCCTAGTGTAAAAATAAGAATAAAATTAAAAAATCCTTATACTCACCTGCCTATCAAAGTAAAAGTGAAGTACCCATAGCTCTTTCTTACATTCAAGCATCTGATGCTGATGCGCAGTCTATGTAGATGGCATCTTAGCTGTTGCTAGGCAACTTCCTTATAAGGTGAGATGCACCTGTAAGATTCCATCACAAGATTCCATCATGACATCACTGCTATTATGACATCATAATTCACAACCACTACTTATACAAGCGTTTACACTTCAGTGTCACTTTGATACCCCGGTGTCATTGTTGTCAGTGTTTAGCTACTTATCTAGTGATATACTGATTGCGCATTTCATTGAAATGTCTGGAATTTCTCCAGACAGACTTCAGGAGTTGGCACTACTCCAGGGGATTCTTACCACCTATACCCCTAACTGTGTGCTACCACTACCCGATGGCGTCCTCAGCTTCACTTACCGGCTGGTTATGGAGCTTGTACGGGACTGCTTGACCAAATACTACCAAGGTCGTATTACCTCAGAATATCTTCAGCATTTACAGCAGAACATCAGGACATTAGTACAACAGGTAAATAGCAGACAATCTGCACAAATTATTATTATTATGTCTAGTTGGTCTCCCTTACTGTATAGTGGTATTATTGGTAGTAATAAAATTTAGACTTTCTTCAGTGTCAGGCAGGGTCATATTTGTAATAGAGATCCCCATTTTGGGAAGAGGGTGTAAAAGTGCAGCATGAGCCTGTATGATTCAAATGTCAGGGCTAGATTTCATTCCTAGTCCAGTCCTTGTCCCTTAGTAAAGACACTTCATTTAGCACCTTAATCCGGATTTCTTATAAATATGTAATTATGATTTTTATTGTGTATAACAAATATTAATAATTTATCTCAGACCATAGAACTAGCCTCACTGATTAGAAATGTAAAGTACCCACAGTTCTTTCTTACATTCAAGCATCTGGTACTGATGCACAAACTATGGTTTTGCCACCTTAACTATTGCTAGGAAACTTCCTTTCACGGTGAGATGCCCCGTTAAGATTCCATCACAAGATTCCATCACGACATCACTGCTATTATGACATCATAATTCACCACCACTAATTATACAAGTGCTTTTATGCTGTATAAAAAATAATAATAATAATAATAATACAAATCAAATAATAATAATGGAATACAAGTTTATTTACAGAAAATTGTTCTTTAGATCGACACCAATATAATATATAAAATGTACCAAATGTGTAGTAATTGTAGCTGCAGATAGACAGGAGTAAAATGGTGACATAAATGGCCTCCTCCATTCTGCACTTTCTCTCATGATTTTCCTTTTGTATTTATTTCCATCTTTATAGGCTGAAGAAAAAGCCCAAAGTGGAAAATTGGCCTTTTTTAAACAACTGGCCCAAAATGTCCTGAATATACTGGAGAGTCCGGCCCGCTCACTGGAGCACCTGGTAAGGAGCCATCATCTTCTATATCACATGTCCTTGTCCCCTCCAGGCAGGCACAGGATATTTCATGACCGCCTGTCCCTGCGGCTCCATCATCTGTGATGGCAGTCTGTACTCAGCGGTGGGAGTTTGTATTTCTGCCTCTGTTTTGCTCGATCATCACAATCTTCCTTCTTGTAAATGCTGCAATTCTGATAACAGAGATCAGTTGTATATACAAGTACCTTATATATTATTGTTGATTTACTGGAGGGAGTGGCTGTGTATAGTCCGTCCAATACTGAAATTACCAGTAAATCCAATGTTTAGTCCTTCCTATCTATTGTATATGATAATTTAGTATTTGTGAAATGTTATACTAATTGTACATATTATAACCATCAGGAAACATCCGAAGGTGACTCCGAAGAGGGGCAAACCGTGAACATGCCTGACCCTAATATTAGTCAGTTAGAGCTAAAAACTGATCTGATTGAAGGTAAGCCGATCATCTAATATTTTACATTCAAATATCCAGATATTATAGAGAATGGCAGAGAATATGTAGATTTACTCTTCATTCCCTGTAATGGAGAGGGATCATGTAATTCTACTTCACGCCTGTGTGGTCTTCTCGGCTCCAAAATGAGGGTCATAGATCCCCAATCATGTAATTGTTCAAAAATACCATATTTTGAAGACTATAAGATGCACCGGACCATAAGAAGCAGGTGAAATTTTGGAGCGGAAAATAGGAAAAACATTTTTTTAATAAAATGGTGGAGCAACTTATAATCCAATTTTGTGGTAACTTTTCTAGGGGAAAGGCGGCGGAAAGATGGCAGCAGCAGGAGTGGGGCGATGCTGCACTGAAGTCCCTGCACTTCCATGGTTTTCAATCTGGTGGACCTTGGGAAAATCTCCACCGGAGGTGGCGCATGCACAGATTGAGATCTCGGGAGACAAGATCTCAATCTGCATGCGCCATCTCCAGAATCCATTTTTCCGAAGTCCACCACACTGAAAATCATGGAAGTGCGGAGTCTCCGGCGACATTTTCTGAAAGCCCAGGGGCCGCTGCATCCTTGCACCGCCGAACACCCCCTCCTCCCAGCCTGGGGCCCACAGCATCGCCCCACTCCTGCCGCCGCCAGCTTCCTGCAGCAGTGACCCTGCGTCCTGCGGCCTCGCTTCACCGCAACCCCCCCCCCCCCTCAGTAAGCTACGTTGGGATAAGACGCACCCCCATTTTACAGAAAAAAGTGTGTCTTATAACTTGAAAAATACGGTAATCAGATCCCGAACAATCGCCCAGTGTATCTATCTCTGGATGTGCCATAAATACTGTATATTTAGTATGTGCAGAATACCAGATATCTAGTTTTTATATCATTTACAGAGATCTTGTCATGTCCTTCATTATATGGATGTGTTATATATTAAGTACTGATATAGACTGATACATGACATCTTTTCATTATTTTATCATTATTTTAGAAATAACTGTGTCGACGGCCAGTACTGATGGTGGAATATGTGAGACACCAGAGATCCACGAATCTGCCAGTGTAAGTATCAGAGGAGACGTCTGTTTATCATCAGATAACGGGGTATGAATTACACATATAATATTATACCCCAGATGACAATGGGATATCTTTGCTTTTATGTAGATCAGATCTATTGTGAGTAATGATGGCATTGTTATTCTGCCTCTTCTGTGTGATGCCCCTTATCATACCCTGCAGTACAGTGATATCTATGCATGGGGAATATCCCCTTAAAATATAATACTGTCTGTGGAGGGTCCGGCTTGCATCATGTCCTCTACATCTGCTGCAATGTAATCAGCGTGGACATAATATAGAGGAGAAGTTCCTGCATCTGGAGCTTTTATTTTCCTGCAGATTCTATGTCTTAATGTCATTTCTTATTATTTCTAGGCCTTGACCGGATCATTGAACTTGGAGACAAGTCCTAGTAAGACCGACTTTAAACCAATCAAACTGATCAGCAGTGGAGCTTATGGGTGAGCTTTATGTTTGCATAATATACATTTCCTAGTGTTCCTTATGACAATGCTTCTGTCTCTGTGCCCAGCCCGTACAACAGAGAAATGCTCTGAGTCCATACTGTCCACAAGAGATGAGCGAATCAGGCAAAATTCTAATTTGCTTGTTCACGTGGACTTGTGAAAATACGATTCAAGGAGAAATTAATGTCCCTTATTATGCTCTGGGGCCTCACCAGGCCCCAGAACATAATAAGCATAAGAAACATACTTATACTCCCCTTACTGCTCAATTCTCTAGCCCCTCCACTTCTCACCGTCACCCGTCCGGTCCTCACTGCCTCTTCAGTTTGCCACCGCTCACGCTATGCAAGGACTTCAGGCTTTGAGAAGGTCTGAGAGAGTTCTATGCAAGAGCATAAAAAGTCACAACATTGTGACACCGTGACTGTTCTTGCGCTTGTGCATAATCCTCCCAGATCTCATCAATGTTGGAAGTCCCGTCCCAGTATGAGAGGCATTTGGATTTCAGCATTAGCAGCAGAGATTTGAGGATGCGGCAAGGAACGGACGGTTGAGGCGGAGGGGCCGTAGAAGTGAGTATAAAAATTTGTTTATTTTTAAACTTTTTTATGGCCTTTCAAGATTTTGAAAATGGTGGCCAACGCTTGACATTTTGCTAAATCCATGAGTAAGCAAATTACAAAAAACAAAACAAACAAAAAAACAAAACGCCATTTTGGTGAATGCAGAATTTTGCAAAATCTGAGTAGAATTTAATTCCACTCAAATGTGTTAGCTCATGTCTACTGGCCACATCTATATGTCATTATTTAGGTCAGTTAGGACGTGACATAGATGAGGACCTCGCATAGGTCATCATTTATGTTGTGTAACTTGATGGATTTCTACATGGATTTCTAGTGACATCTAGTAGTAACCAGACAATCATGTGATGAGGTTTATAGACAAAATGTTAGTAAGAATTCATTATAAATCATGGATTTTCCTTCTCTCCAGAGCCGTCCACTTAGTGCGACACAAATACACAAGCCAGCTATTCGCTATGAAGAAGCTGGACAAGGAGAACGTGAATATTCCAAGAAGACTTGAACGTGCCTTTCTAGAGAGGGACATCCTAACATTTGCTGATTGTCCATTTGTGGCCTCCATGTTGTGCTCCTTTCCAACTCCTCATCATCTGTGTATGGTCATGGAGTATGCAGCAGGTAAGTCATATCCATTGTGCCTATATCCAGCCTCAATCTGCTTATCTCTAGCATCTTCTCCATAATCTGAATGTGACCACATGGACGGTTACATGTCCATACTGCATTTACTATAAGTTATCTGTTACCAAGATGCCAGGAAAATCATTATCTCTGTGAAAGTCTCTGGTGAATGTCCTCACTGAGAATGGCAAAAATATCCACTGAGGATAAAAGGAGGATTTGACTCAATTCTAACAGTTTGTATAGATGAGCATTTCACAGAGTAATGAATAAGAGGCTTGCAGATGAGGCACGGCTCTGTCTTTTTATATTGGGTCACTCTGCTTTATACGCTCTACATTAGGCCTCTTTCACGCTTCAGTATTTCTGGTACGTGAGGTGACAGTTTACCACACGTACTGGAGACACTGACACATGTGCGCACATGTCAGTGTTTCCACGGACCGTGTGTCCATGTGATCCACACGTAGACATGTCTGTTTTTGGCCAGCAGGACGGATCACACAGACCCATTCAAGTCAATGGTTCAGTGTAAACACATACCGCACACGGATGCCATCCGTGTGACATGTGTCGGCGCCTGGGAATTAGCGATAAAGTTAGCGCCGGGTGCTAAACGCTGCCCTCATCATTGTCCCCTGCCGGCGCTGCGATCAGAACCAGCAGGGGTTAATGATGAGGGTTGTCTTCTCCCAGTGTATTTCTACCTGTAAAAATAAGAATAAAAAAAAAATCTATACCCTCACCTGTCCTAAATGTCCCCCACTGTAATCCATGAGACCGCTCAGCAGAGGAGCCGGGGAGAATGACTCCTGCAGCGAGCGGCCCCGAATCTGCGCTGAGCTCAGCGAGCGGTGTCCTGTCACTCACTGAGCTCAGCTGAGGTCTGGCGTCGCTCGCTGCAGGAGTCATTCTCCCCAGCTCCTCTGCTGAGTAGTCGCATGGATTACAGCAGGAGATACTTAGGACAGGTAGGTGAGTATAAGGGTTTTTTTTTATTTTATTCTTATTTTTACAGGTGGAGACACCGGGAGCAGACTACAACTCTCATTATTAACTCCTGCTGGTGCTGATCGCAGTGCCGGCAGGGGAAAATGATGAGCGCAGCGTTCAGTACCCGGCTTTTGGGAATAACGCTAACTGTACACTGATTCCCAAACGCCGGTGCGTGTGCTCCTGATGCGGCACACGGACATCTCCGACACAGGTTTTTCCGGTACCAGAAATATCCGGACGTGTGAAACCGGCCTTATACAGTATATAAAGCAAAACCACAAATGAGACTGCTAACACCTTTAACTAATTATATATTTATTTATTGCAAGATACATAGTATATATAGCTCATACTTTTTTGGCCAGAATAGTGTCTCTTTTTTGTATGAGTTACCTTGTTATTTTTAAATATTTATTCCACGTGACTAATAAAGATTCATGCTTTTATATGGGATGTTGCTTCATTGCACTTATTTGTGCAGCTCTTGCACCTTTGTGGTTTTGCTTCATAGACATTTAGTGCAGTCCTAGTTACTATTCGGGTATGCTCCAATGGAGGGTTTTTTGCATTATTATACAGTATATCTCTGTGTATGACGTCCTGCCCCAATGTCTCCGCTCATTTCTCATTCACACTCCTCATGTGTCATTTACATTGTAACAAACCCTCTCCTGTCATATTTGCTTTCTGCTGTAGGAGGAGACTGTGGCAGTTTTATGAAGAACTATGGGTGTTTACCTGTCCCCTTGGCTCGTCTGTACATTGCAGAAACGGTTCTAGCTGTGGAATATCTGCACAGCTATGGTGTAATGCACAGAGACCTGAAGCCTGAAAAGTAAGTGACACTTGTAGTATAAGAAAGGGGAAAAAAGATATCGTTTATTATACAATCTATTTGCAACTTGGGGCTGACATCCTCTTTTTTTCACAGCCTCCTGATAACGTCAACTGGTCATATTCAAGTTACAGATTTTGGGCTTTCCAAACTCTGCCTCATGAGACCAACATCAGAGATCTACAAGGCTCCAATTGAGGACATCACCAGAGAGTTCCATGATAAGGAGGTAGGCAGGAACTTGTTCTTTACTCATCTCCTCCATTTCTCCTTCTCTTATACTTTCTCATCTAGAAAACGTTTCCACTGATGTTATTTGTCACAATTATGTTCTCTGATCATTATCTCATTCCTCTGTTTTTTCCAGATTGCTGGCTCCCCTCATTACATAGCCCCAGAAGTTATCTTAAAGGAAGGCTATGGAAGGCCAGCTGACTGGTGGTCAATTGGGATCATCCTATATACATTTCTTGTAGGACGTGTACCATTTTATGGGCCTTCCAAATATGACATTTACAGCCATATTGTCAGGGGTAAGTAAAATAATCTGATTGCTGTATAATGTCATTGTTATTTGAATAGATTAGTTGTGTGATTTAGTTACTTTTGTTAATATAAAAGATTTTTGTTTTGATAAAATAAATTAAGATGTTTCATTTTCTGTAATATTTGCTTTTTACATAACAGATGACATATATTGGAAACTTACTAATTCGGCTTTTCCAGCCACAGCTCGGGATATCATCATTGAGCTGCTCAGAAAAGATCCAGCACAAAGACTTGGGACAGGTAATGTATATAATACTATTATTAATGACTTATTACACCTCTGTGAACAGAAAATGAATAATGAGGATCAGCACTGAGGTTTTGTTCTCTACCAGCTTGGCCATTCCCCATTCTTCATGCTAAGACTTTCAGTACATCTACTTCACTTCGGCTCTGTTACGTCAACCGTTCAGATTAACGCCCCCTTCACACGTCCGTATAAAATCAGTACTGAAACCAGTACTGGAAAAAAACAGTACTAGTGTCATCAGTGTTTTGAATCAGTGTTTTGAATCAGTGTGCCATCAGTGTTTTTCCGGTACGGCAAAGAAAAAGAAATGATAAAGTATCTCTTATACTTTGTAATGTTAAACAGATACAGCGTAAGGAAGGCACACAAATGGCACACGGATGCCATCTGTGTGATGTACGTGTTTTTCAGGGTCCCATAGACTTGTATTGGCACTTGTCATCTGTGCTGCCACAAAAAAACAGCAGCATAGATGATAATGGGTACGGGTGGCATACGTGAAAGAAAAATGGATGCCACATGTAGTGCAAACACGGATATGTGTAGGAGGCCTAAGAAACTTGTCTCTTTGACAATAACTATATCACTATTCATTGTTTTCCTTTTCAAGGAGGAGCAAATGAGATCAAATTTCATCCATTCCTGCGTAACTTAGATTTTGACAACCTTCTAAGTCAGAAGTCGCTGTTCATTCCTGATCTTGAGTCAGAAGAGGATACCATCTACTTTGACAGTAAGTAGAATGAGACATCATCTGCAGAAAGCTGCTGTGTGTCTTGTATTTCATTTTAAGTGAGAATCAGTCCCCACCTTGATTCATGATCAAATGGTGACTGTTCAGGACAAAGTATTATGCTAATAATCTCGATTAACTCTTGTACTTTTCAGCTCGATGTAGCAGACATCAACATATTGATTCAGATGAGGGGGACACAAGTGAAGATAATGACTGGCCGGAAAGCCAAAACTTTCTATCATCTTCGCATAGGCTTTCTAAAGTAAGTATGTGACCAATAAGATCCATACAACCTGTAATTAAAATAAAATTGTAAAATATTAAAATATTTTTTTTTCCTCTTTGTATTAGCTCTGTTCCATCCATACCAAGATGATGAACAATGAAGAACCCAAGTCACCTCCAGGGTATTCACCAGAAAGTGCAAAACAGTCAGACATGTGAGCAAATTATTTTTATGGGGTCCATTCTGATATGTGTTCACAACACCAAATTCAAGACGAATGTAAGTCGATACTAAATCCAGTATCGATGACCACATGATTGCTGATCACCATGTTTCTGACTTGTGATAACGCTGGTGATGAAAGTTGATAACTATGACCAGCTTTAATTTCCAGTTCATTACAGGAAAATAAATATTGCTAGTGATTCTCCATTCTTGCTGGTAGAAGAGGGTCTTGAGCACAGCATCCCCTTCATGTTATTCAGATGTCCTAATGGGCTTTGCAGACAGGTGTTGTATCCGTATCTATTGTTTTCACTTGTAATTTATATGTTTTTCTTCTACCAAACAGACAGAAAGATTCTCCCCCCTCTAAGTCTGAAGACAACCAGACGCAGAAAGATTCTCCCCCTTCTAAATCTGATGACAACCAGACACAGAGAGATTCTCCCCCCTCTAAGTCTGATGACAACCAGACGCAGAAAGATTCTCCCCCTTCTAAATCTGAGGATGACAACCAGACACAGAGAGATTCTCCCCCCTCTAAGTCTGATGACAACCAGACGCAGAAAGATTCTCCCCCCTCTAAACCTGATGACAACCAGACGCAGAAAGATTCTCCCCCCTCTAAGTCTGATGACAACCAGACGCAGAAAGATTCTCCCCCCTCTAAATCTGATGACAACCAGACGCAGAAAGATTCTCCCCCCTCTAAATCTGATGACAACCAGACGCAGAAAGATTCTCCCCCCTCTAAATCTGATGACAACCAGATGCAGAAAGATTCTCCCCCCTCTAAATCTGATGATGATAAGCAGAGGCAGAAAGATTCTTCCCCCTCTAAATCTGATGACAACCAGACGCAGAAAGATTCTTCCCCCTCTAAGTCTGATGATGACAAGCAGTGTTTCACTGCTGAAGGCAGACAGTCATCCATATTGTCAGGTATGTATAGCTCTATAGGTCATTCTATTGCAGCCTGTGTCAAAAAGTGTAATGTGAAAACAGCCCAACATTTCATTTTATAAAAATCCTCACTCTTAGGCTGTGTGCCCACGATGCGTTTTTCAAGCGTTTACGCTGCGGAATTTCTACAGCGTAAACACTTGGGAAACGCTTGGTAAACCTTCCCCCATGGTCTCCAATGCAATTCCGCACTTTCAATGCCCATGCTGCGTATTTTTCCGCAGCGTTTATGCTGCGCTCAAAAATACGCAGCATGTCCATTAATTTTGCGGACGCGCAGCGTAATCGCCGCCATTGACTTGCATTAGAACGCGCTAATTCCGCAAGACTGCATCTGTACTTGCGTAATTGGCGCTTTCTAATGTGCGGATGGTACCCAAGTCTGGAGGAGAGGAGACTCTCATCCAGACCTGGGTACCATAGAATCTGTAAAGAAAAGAATTTAAAATAAAAAATAAAGCTTATAATCACCTTCCGATGTCCTTCCAGTGTTTTGTCCACGCCGTCCGGTCTCTTGCAATGCTCGCGCTGTTGTGAAGGACCTGTCATGACGTCACTGAGTCATGTGACCCATCACATGACTCAATGACGTCACCGCAGGTCCTTCACAGCACCGCGAGCATTGCAAGAGACCGGACGCAGCAGAGATGACACCGGGAAGACACCGGAAGGTGAGTATGTAGCACCCTGAGGATTCGGCTGCTACAGGGGTATTGCACCTCAACCCAGAGGTGTGATATTCCACTCCCGGGTAAGGAAGGAGTGTGGAACTGAGCTCAGATAGACTGCATGCACTACATACATCCCATTCCAGAGGAGCAGGCCGACGGCACTCCCACTTAGAAATGTGCAGGTGCGACCGAGCCTGTTCCTGGCTGGAGTGGGAGGGGGGAGGAACATCCCATGTAGTGTAGGGGCAGAAAGGGGGAGCAGTCTGGGTAGTGATAGGAGCTCATTGGGTGCTGGTCACCTGAGCTCACACATAGAGGGTGTATATAAGGTGGGCACCATCAAAGATCAGGGTCAGACGCAGAGAGTAAGTCAGATGCAGAGGACAAGCCTGCAGAAAGAAACAACAGCCCTGGAGAGAGAGTGGAGTAAAGAAGGAGACCCAGAGGGGGACAAAGAAGGGACCCAAGAACCCAAATAAGAACACCGGGTGAGGAGTCAGCAGAAGGGTACCGGAACCCAAGCTGGTGGGGGTAAAGACATTCCCCAGCCAGAGACCGGAGACCGTGGGCAGAGTCTGTCACGGTCACCCACTACATTCACCCTGAAGGCACACCACATGGAGGGTCAGGGAACCTGAGGCCAAAGGTTGCCCAACAGAAGGCCCGAGGGAGCTGGATTTAGGTGAATCACTGGTGGGGACGGCTGAAGGAAGGACAGAGGGAGAGCTCAGGGCCACGCTCCGGACTTGTTTGGGGGTTGGCCGGATCCAGGACCTGGTGGACGCAGCACGGCTCGGGAGGTCACTTGGAGCTAGAGTGACCAGGAACATCTGCAGTAAGTAAAGACCCTTAACTGCACTACCCGAGTCTGTCATCATTACCGGCTGCACCGCACCACCACAACCCCCATCCTCTGCGCCTGTCCCCTCTGAGGCTATACCCCTCCCGTTGGGGGTTATCCCACCAAGCTGCGCATTCACCATCAGCCTCAGCGGACCCTGCTGCAGCGGCGGCCACAGTGACCGCATCACAACGGGTGGCGTAGTCGACACAACGAACTTTAATAACATCAGTAAAGACTGCCACATAACCCTGAGCTTGACGCCCTGGGCACGGGACCGGGTCACAGCCGCTCGGAGACTACAACCCCCCCCCATCTGATCCGGTGCCGGGTATTCCCCTCAAAACGGAATATGTCCCAGGGGGCGCGTCAACTTTGGCGTAGTCGGCAGGATTACGTGCCCGCAACACCCGGGTACTGCGTGCCTGAAGAAAAGTGCAAGTTTACCTCAGAAAGAAGACTCCTGCCGGTTCCGGAGGGTCCACGCCATCGGACTCCATCACCAGTCGTTTCCCGCCGATTGTCCGCCATTTCCAGCTTGTTCCCGCCATCTGCAGAGTTTCCCGCCACTGGGAAGCGATTCCCGCCAAAACCGCAGATTTCCCGCCTTGGAAGAGCAGCGGACGCCATTATGGGCGTGCCAAAGGAGAGCAAGAGGCCACCTCCCATCGTGGGCCGGGACAGAAAATGGCGCCAAAAGTGGAAACCGCCCCCACCAACAGAGACTGTGATGCTGGAGGTGTCTGTCAGCGTGAAAGAACTCCCCCTGGAGCTGACAGTCACCAAGTTGCCCCGGGACCGCCCTCGAAGTAGGAGGAGACGAAAGAAAAGAGCAAAGATGGGTGTCGCTTGGAGCAGTCTAGAACGAGCGCACCCGGAGGCAAGGTGTCCAGAGCAAGAGCACCCGGAGTCGAGGAGAGAAAGAGTAGACCCGGGAATGGAGCGGCAGCAGAGCAGCACCGGCCCGCTGGCCAGGAGCCTGCAGAAGGAAGAAGGAGGAGAGCAGAGCAGCACCGGCCCGCTGGCCAGGAGCCTGCCGGAAGAAGAGCAGAGCAGCACCGACCCGATGGTCAGGAGCCTGCTAGAGTCAACAACCCCGCTAGGCATAGCGGAGATCCTAGCGCAGCTCCCCCGAGACCGGGAGTGTGCACAAACTGCCCTGGAGGGCCTCGCAAGGAGGATGGCCCGGGTACAGCGCGAGATACTGGCGGAGTGGAGCCGGGAGATGACCCAGCAAGCAGAGACCAGTCAACGGAGCACGCTACCCTGGAAGAGGAAGCAGACCGCCTCTGAGGATGGCGCAGGAGGACCCAAGGCCGGAGACGGCGCCGAGGAGGGAGCCGAACGCATGGAGGCAGGTAAAGGGGACGCCTATACCCCAAGCCGTGACACCGCTTACCTGCCCCAGCTCCCCGTCGCAGAGCCCGAAAGTCACCCTGCTGTGCCCGTAGCCGCCAGGTCACCGCCATGGACTAGGCCCCGACCGGAAGCCGCCGCCGCGACCCCTGTGACGTCACGCGCCTCGACCCGGAGCGTGACCAAGCAGGAAGTACCACCAGCCTGGTCGCAAGGCCTAGTACCCCCGGGCGCCGCAATACCAACAGCGCCCCCTACCTCCGCGGAGCCTCCGGCCTGGCCGCAAGGCCAGGTAGCCCAGGGCGCCGCCGTCCTAACGGTGCCCTTCACCTTCCAGGTGCCCCAGGCCTGGCCGCAAGGCCTGGGCAACCCGGGCGCCACCACCACCGAGCCCGCGCCCGTAAAACCAAGAGTACCGCATCTGGGAGAGGACCTGTACGCCCAGCATACGTGCCTGGACGGGTCTGAAGTAACAACCAGCTGTAAGCAAAGAGCAGGAGGAAGACGCCGTTGAGTGCGGCAGAGGAGTGATGTAAATAGTTACCCGACCGGGTACCAAAGAAACTGTTGATACATATATATATAGTCCCCGTTGGGACCAGCTGAGTGAACTGTTTACCCGTTAATCCCTTCATCCTACAGGCTGAGGACTGTGAACAGCCATTCCCTTCCCTCTACCTGGCCGAGGACTGAGAACGGCCAAATTCCCCTGTACATAGTTGCGCTTGCTAAGGCGCCCCCTACTGGTTTTATGAGAAACTGTTTTTCAAAAGACTGTCGCACTTTACCTGGTCACGAGTTGCACGGTGACCAGAGGAGGAAGAAAGAAAAAGACGACGAGAAAGTTTTATATATATATGTTTTATGTGTTTTACATGTTTATAAAAATTTGTATGTTTTGGTGTTTTATGTCTTGCAGCCCGAGGACGTGCTGTGATTTACCAGGGGGGAATGTAGCACCCTGAGGATTCGGCTGCTACAGGGGTATTGCACCTCAACCCAGAGGTGTGATATTCCACTCCCGGGTAAGGAAGGAGTGTGGAACTGAGCTCAGATAGACTGCATGCACTACATACATCCCATTCCAGAGGAGCAGGCCGACGGCACTCCCACTTAGAAATGTGCAGGTGCGACCGAGCCTGTTCCTGGCTGGAGTGGGAGGGGGGAGGAACATCCCATGTAGTGTAGGGGCAGAAAGGGGGAGCAGTCTGGGTAGTGATAGGAGCTCATTGGGTGCTGGTCACCTGAGCTCACACATAGAGGGTGTATATAAGGTGGGCACCATCAAAGATCAGGGTCAGACGCAGAGAGTAAGTCAGATGCAGAGGACAAGCCTGCAGAAAGAAACAACAGCCCTGGAGAGAGAGTGGAGTAAAGAAGGAGACCCAGAGGGGGACAAAGAAGGGACCCAAGAACCCAAATAAGAACACCGGGTGAGGAGTCAGCAGAAGGGTACCGGAACCCAAGCTGGTGGGGGTAAAGACATTCCCCAGCCAGAGACCGGAGACCGTGGGCAGAGTCTGTCACGGTCACCCACTACATTCACCCTGAAGGCACACCACATGGAGGGTCAGGGAACCTGAGGCCAAAGGTTGCCCAACAGAAGGCCCGAGGGAGCTGGATTTAGGTGAATCACTGGTGGGGACGGCTGAAGGAAGGACAGAGGGAGAGCTCAGGGCCACGCTCCGGACTTGTTTGGGGGTTGGCCGGATCCAGGACCTGGTGGACGCAGCACGGCTCGGGAGGTCACTTGGAGCTAGAGTGACCAGGAACATCTGCAGTAAGTAAAGACCCTTAACTGCACTACCCGAGTCTGTCATCATTACCGGCTGCACCGCACCACCACAACCCCCATCCTCTGCGCCTGTCCCCTCTGAGGCTATACCCCTCCCGTTGGGGGTTATCCCACCAAGCTGCGCATTCACCATCAGCCTCAGCGGACCCTGCTGCAGCGGCGGCCACAGTGACCGCATCACAACGGGTGGCGTAGTCGACACAACGAACTTTAATAACATCAGTAAAGACTGCCACATAACCCTGAGCTTGACGCCCTGGGCACGGGACCGGGTCACAGCCGCTCGGAGACTACAACCCCCCCCCATCTGATCCGGTGCCGGGTATTCCCCTCAAAACGGAATATGTCCCAGGGGGCGCGTCAAGTATAATCTTTTTTTTTTCATTTTTTACCATTCTTATTCTTTTTTTTAACTATTACTCGGTCACACTATATAAATCCATGCCGGTTGCATGGATTTAAATAGTGTGACCAACTTGTCAAGCACTTTTCCAAGTGATGCTCAAAATCGTTTGGAAAACTTCTTGAAAAAACGCATGCGAAAGCGCATGTAAAAATGCTGAAAAAACGCTTCTCTCTGGCAGAAAAAACGCATGTAAATCTGCATGTAAATCTGCATACGTTTTTTTCTGCCAGAGAGAGGCAAAAACGCTCTGCATCAAATCTGCTACGTGGGCACATAGCCTCATAGGTTATAATTTTTAATGCATAAGAAGCCATTCAGTCTTCTGCCAAACTGATTCTGAATACTGCACCCATGGCTCCATCTAGGCCTATACTGATCCTTATCACCTTAAGAATGCACTGAGGTTTTAGCTAACTTATTTTAAGATATTACTTGCAGGATGCCGCAGTGTTATCATGTTAATAAGGGGACATAGTTCCCTGGCTAGACACCACATATCGGAAAACCTACAGGTTTCATATTAATCAGTTCACAAGGCAATCTAATTCTCAGACCCTCAGGTGGTTTTATGTATATATGACATATTCTCTCTATTATGGTGCAATAATCAATTACCGGGACTACAGGGTACAAGAATAACAGAATTCTATATAAAGATACAAAGCTAATCTTTTAGGAGTTTATAATATACATCTTTTTCTTGTTTTTTTTATCAGAATCACCAGTTCAGGGGAAAAGAAAATCTGCATCGAAAGATCGACAAAAAACAGAGAAGGTAGAAGAGAGAAGAAGTAGAAGAGGTAAGTGTAACAATAAGCTCCATGTTGCATGATGTCAGTCAGTGAGAAGGAGTCATGTGGAGCAGATATTATCTGTAGGATTACTGACAATGACCCCGTACATCTGTATGGATACGACTCCTCTATCATCCTGTCACAGTGACACTACAGTAGTATCCTCTAATACATACATGTCAAACTCTGGCCCGTGGACCAAACCTGGCCCGCAGGGTGGTTATATTTGACCCACGACAACAGAACCACCACCACTATTTGGGGCCATTATTCTGTATGGAGGACAATGTGGGGCCCATTATACTGTACGGAGGACTATGTGGGGCCATTATTCTGTATGTAGGATTATGTGGGGTCCAAGTTTTTCATTTTGGCCCTCTGTGTGTTTGAGTGTGACATCCCTGCTCTAATATGTAGTCCCATTACTTACATTAGTTATGTCTCTTTGTCTCCTCTCACAGGTTCCACCTTCCGCCGGCTGATATCATCTTGCCGGCGTGGATTATCCAGGGTTGCTCGCTCCATCAGACAAAGCTGCATATTTGCTCCCTGTCATCGGAGCAACACAAACATCTCAATGTGAAAAACCCTTCATGTCTAGTGCCTAGTACAGCATGTCCACCATTAAAGATGCACCTGTGTGGAAGGACTTGTACCATCTACCTGTGGCCTTCTGACCAGCAAGTAACATCTGCAGAAGAAGGCCCTCCAAGAACATCTCTTCATTCTTCCATGTAATTCTTAATAAAAAAAAAAACTAAAAAGAATCATTTCAAATTGATTAATGTCCCTTTGCATTTAATGTAATACTACTGACATTTATGGCATATCAGTACTAAACATCATATATGTCTGATGAGAGAATATCGTTTCCATGTTTCATGTTAATCCTCTAATCCTCAGCCAAAAGTGGAAGAGAAGACCAGTGATTCTGTTACATCTACGAATGACAGTCAATCCAGGGAAAAACACCTTCTGATCCATACATTTTTCAGGCACTCTGATCCTTTCACCTTCATGTGGCTCTACTTAAGGTTTATGTATAAGAACCAGTTGGATTCAGTACTGGGCATCCTGGGGGTCCCAGCAGCCACATCCCAATTGTTCAACTAAAAAAGACATACTGTATTATAGTGTGATATATATATACACACTGTGTGCAGAATTATTAGGCAAATGAGTATTTTGATCACATGATACTTTTTATACATGTTGTCCTACTCCAAGCTGCATAGGCTTGAGAGCCAACTACCAATTAAGTAAATCTGGTGATGTGCATCTCTGTAATGAGGAGGGGTGTTGGCTAATGACATCAACACCCTATATAAGGTGTGCTTAATTATTAGGCAACTTCCTTTCCTTTGGCAAAATGGGTCAGAAGAGAGATTTGACGGGCTCTGAAAAGTCCAAAATTGTGAGATGTCTTGCAGAGGGATGCAGCAGTCTTGAAATTTCCAAACTTTTGAAGCGTGATCACCGAACAATCAAGCGTTTCATGGCAAATAGTCAACAGGGTCGCAAGAAGCGTGTTGGCCAAAAAAGGCGCAAAATAACTGCCCATGAATTGAGGAAAATCAAGCGTGAAGCTGCCAAGATGCCATTCACCACCAGTTTTGCCATATTTCAGAGCTGCAATGCTACTGGAGTATCAAAAAGCACAAGGTGTGCGATACTCAGGGACATGGCCAAGGTAAGGAAGGCTGAAAAACGACCACCTTTGAACAAGAAGCATAAGATAAAACGTCAAGAATGGGCCAAGAAATATCTTAAGACTGATTTTTCAAAGGTTTTATGGACTGATGAAATGAGAGTGACTCTTGATGGGCCAGATGGATGGGCCAGAGCCTGGATCAGTAAACGGCAGAGAGCTCCACTCCGACTCAGATGCCAGCAAGGTGGAAGTGGGGTACTGGTATGGGCTGGTATCATCAAAGATGAACTTGTGGGACCTTTTCGGGTTGAGGATGAAGTGAAGCTCAACTCCCAGACCTACTGCCAGTTTCTGGAAGACAACTTCTTCAAGAAGTGGTACAGGAAGAAGTTGGTATCGTTCAAGAAAAACATGATTTTCATGCAGGACAACTCTCCATCACATGCATCCAACTACTCCACAGCGTGGCTGGCCAGTAAAGGTCTAAAAGAAGAAAAAATAATGACATGGGCCCCTTGATCACCTGATCTGAACCCCATAGAGAACCTGTGGTCCATCATAAAATGTGAGATCTACAGGGAGGGAAAACAGTACACCTCTCGGAACAGGGTCTGGGAGGCTGTGGTGGCTGCTGCACGCAATGTTGATCGAAAACAGATCAAGCAACTGACAGAATCTATGGATGGAAGGCTGTTGAGTGTCATCATAAAGAAAGGTGGCTATACTGATCACTAATTTTTTGGGTTTTTGTCTTTGCATGTCAGAAATGTTTATTTCTATATTTTGTGCACTGATATTGGTTTACCTGGTGAAAATAAACAAGTGAGATGGGATTATATTTGGTTTTTATTAAATTGTCTAATAATTCTGCACAGTAATAGTTACCTGCACAAACAAATATCCTCCTAAGATAGCCAAATCTTAAAAAAACCACTCCAACTTCCAAAAATATTAAGCTTGGATATTTATGAGTCTTGTGGGTTGATTGAGAACATAGTTGTTGATCAACAATAAAAATAATCCTCTAAAATACAATTTGCCTAATAATTCTGCACACCGCGTATATCTATATATATAATCGTCTTATCCCGTCTGTCTGTCTGTCTGTCTGTCGGGGAAATCCCGCGTCACTGATTGGTCCAGCAGCGGCCAATCAGCGACGCGGGATTTCAGAAAAAAGATGGCGGCCGTTAGAGGCTCATCTGCGGGACGGAGCTCAGCGGCGATGCAGCCGGGAGATGACTGGCGCGAGGCTCTCATCTCCCGGCCGCTAGCAGCAGAAGAATCCCGACCGGCGAGCAGCCGCTCATCTCCCGGCTTCTCGCAGCGGAAGTAGCCGCACAGGCAGTGGCGTTGACCTCCATGCGGCTAGGGTGTCAAGGGAGGACCGGGGAGCGGCGCTGCGGGTCGGGATACTTCTGCTGCAAGAAGCCGCTCATCTCCCGGCTCCTCGCAGCGGAAGTAGCCACACAGGCAGCGGCGCTCCCCGGTCCTCACCAATACGATTCTGCTCCCCGGTCCTCACCTATACGATTCGCTGATTGGTCGCGGTCTCTGGCCACGACCAATCAGTGATCTTGGCGCAAAAGTTAAACACCGCTGTGCTGATTGGTCGCGGCCGCTGCCCGCGACCAATCACCGATTTGGACGCCACATTTAAATAGCGGCCACGACCAATCAGCGATTTTGGCGCCAAATTTAAACACTGCTGTGCTGATTGGTCGCGGACGCTGCCCGCGACCAATCAGCAATTTTGGCGCCAAATTTAAACAATGCTCTGCTGACTGGTCGCGGATGCCAGCCACGACCAATCAGCGAGATTGGCGCCAAATTTATACAACGCTCTGCTAATTGGTCGCGGACACCAGCCACGACCAATCAGCGAGATTGGCGCCAAATTTAAACAATGCTCTGGCGCCAAATTTAAACAACGCTCTGCTGATTGGTCGCGGCCGCCAGCCGACCGCGACCAATCAGCGAGATTGGCGCCAAATTTAAACACCACTCTGCTGATTGCGCCCAGTCGGCCGCATACATATTCTAGAATACCCGATGCGTTAGAATTGGGACACCATCTAGTATATATATAAATATATTCACTTGTGGAAAACCCTTTTAACTAGGGCTGTGGTGTCAGTAAGTCAAATTTCCAACTATAATAATTACTAATACCAAATATACTGCAACAAATAATAGTAAATATTCAGCAATTTATGCATGAAAATAATTTATAATATACAATATTAACACTATATAAGTATTTACATTTTTTTCTACCTGCAGTTGGAGTTGGTACGTTCTTCTGATACTAACTCCACAGCTCGGCTTTTCCTTCTTTCCTGCTCCTCTAACATAAAAGTACAGCAATTAATTACGACAAGTTAATCATTTAAATGCTGCTGTCAATCTCTGACAGCAGCACGTAAATGTAACCAGTGCCACTGCTTCCATTTACCAGCTCCCATCTGTGCCCTGTGACATGATCTCGGGGGCTGATGGGTCACTAGGACAGTGAGGGCCCTGTGCCCGCTGTCTTGGTGCTCCTCTGGAGCTCATCTATATGCTGAGCTTCAAAGGAGACCGAGATTTAGGCTACCGTCCCACTATCAGTATTTGGTCCAATTTCACCACAAATGGATTTTTTTCCCCATTTTTAGTACATTGAATAGTAAAATGAATCATTCAAAACTACAAGTAACCCCAAAGTCATGCCAGTTTCCATGGCCCAGAAGATTCTCTGAAGGAAGAGTGTCATTGGGTGACTGCTTCTTTGGTAAATACCATAAACATTAGCACTTAAAAAGGTCCATATGTCTGGAACCGTATAGATGATTTTGAAAGAAACAAAAAAAAGCTCAGTGATAAGAAACAGATGATGGTTATTAATGGAACACACTAACTGGGTCACATTTAAAAGTGGTGTACCCCAGGAGTCAGTATTGGGACTTCTATTTAATACAATTATTAATGACCTTTTGGGGGGTATACAGAGTAAAATTTCAATATTTTCAGATGATCGTAAACTCTGCAAGGTTATCAGTACATAGGAGGATAATGTAATATTACAGAGGGATTTATGTAAGCTTGAGGTTTGGGCTGAAAAATGGCAATTGAAGTTTAATGTAGATAAATGTTCTTGCTTGGGACAAATTACAATGTACAATTATGTACTAAACACTGGGAAAACCATCACTGGAAAAGACTTGGGTGTATGGGTGGACAGCAAACTCAACTTTAATAACCAGTGCTAGGCCGCTGCTGCCAAGGCAAATAGAACCATGGAAGCATTAAAAGAGGCATAGATGATTATGATAAGAACATAGTTTTGTCTGTATACAAGTCACTAATTCAGCCACATTTAGAATACTGTGTATAATTTTGGTCTTTGGTGTATAAGACGGACATAGTTGAACTAGGACGTATGCAGACAAATGCAACCAAGGTTATTAAGGGAATTGGTGCACTGCAATTCCAAGACAGGTTATCAAAGTTAGGGTTATTCAGTTTGGAATAATGAAGGTTTAAGGGCGATCTTATTACAATGTACAAATATAAGAAGAAACAGTATAGAGATCTTATTAAGGAACTTTTTACATATAGACCTTCAACGATGACAAGGAGGCACCCTCTCCTACTAGAAGAAAGATGGTTTCTCAGTCATCATAGATGGCGATTCTTTACTCTAAGAATAGTGAAATTACGGGACTTTCGGGAACATAAACATCACAGTAAAAGATAATGCCTTACCAACACCAGGTCAGATTACCAGTGCACCGCAGGATGCAGCAAGCCTCCATGATAAAGGCGGGGGCAGCACATGTGCAAAATAGTAATGCCGACAGCCACTCACTAACCTACCAATTCTTGGAGGGGGTGGCTGTGTAGTATTATGCATGCACACCGATGGAGTTGTGAGCTTGCGTATTTTGGCCAAAATATCGTCCAATACCTCATGTGGTGTACTTATCTTATATACTATTTTTCATCTTTTTTGCACATCTTTTTGCAGGATGCAGCCAGGCCTCTTTAGTGTTGGCTGGGTGAATTGGGGCGTCTGTCCTGTGGGGGTGCATGTATATAGTTCTGGGCAACCCGCCTGATCTAATACTATGGGCGTCATCAATACGCTGCAAGCAAGACATCAATAGGCTGCAAGCCAGACACTGTGTATCACACATATCTGTGTGACTGGCGCCCTATGCAGACTCCATCGGTGTGCATGTATAATACTACACAGCCACCCCCTCCATGAATTGGTAGGTTAGTGAGTGGCTGTCTGCATCAGTATTTTGCACATGTGCTGCCCCCGCCTTTATCATGGAGGCTTGCTGCATCCTGCAGTGCATTGGTAATCTGACCTGGTGTTGGTAAGGCATTATCTTTTACTGTGATGTTTTTTGAAATTATGTCCAATGTTCACCATTTTTAATATTCAGACTTTCGGGAACATCATATTCTAATTGTTGATTTACTAAACAAGTTCAAGTATGGCCCGGATGCTTTTGTTGAAAAATATATTACAGGTTATGGGAACTAGATTCTGTGATAGGACGTTCATCCAGGGAACTAGTCTAATTGCCATTAGTGGAGTTGGGAAGGATTTTTTCGTTAATAGGGGGCAATTAGCATCTGCCTCATGGGTCTTTTGCCTTCCTTTGTATCAACATGTTAGGTTATAGGTAGAACACAATGGATGTCTTCTTTCAATGTACTGTGTGGGGAAATGTATTGTCAGGGGGAATCATACTGTACATCATGCTGTGTGTAATAGGACCGTGGGGGCATCATATTGAGTGTGATAGCCACTGTGGGGCCATGAAAGTGGTATCATACTGTGTGTAGGCATATATGAGGAATTGGACTAGATTAGAATACTGGCATTCGAGAAAGAATGTCACACCGATTGTACTCCCGGGATTATGGTGTGCTGTGTAATAATATATGGTAGCAGGACCCCTCTAGTCTTCATTCCAGGTATACTAACTGCTCAGTGTTACATTGATTTGGTCGTGGAACCAGTGATATGGACATTTCTTAAACGTGCCTCAGTAACTATTTTTCAACATGGAAATGTTAAGCTACATGTTGCAGGTGCTACTGTGAGCAGCATGCTTGACTTAAACATGATACCATGGCCAGAAGCATCTCCGGATTTGACTCCCATCAAGCACTTCATTGGTCGAGCATTGCAAAAGGAGTTGCCGTCAGCAGATGTTGATGATTTGTGTGCCCAAGTGCATTCATTATTCCTCTCTGCTCTGCCTTGCTCACCGCTCCGGCGGTTCCTCTCTGCTCTGCCTTGTCCACCGCTCCGGCGGTTTCGCCCTGCTCTGCCTTGCTCACCGCTCTGGCGGTTCCTCCTGCTCTGCCTTGCCCACCGCTCTGGCGGTATCTCTCTGCTCTGCCTTGCCTACCGTTCCAGCGGTTCCTCTCTGCTCTGCTTGTCTACCGCATCTGCGGTTCTGTTCCTGAATCCCAGTTTGTACTGGACCCTATCCAGCCTGCGCTCCAACCTGCTAGTGCCTCCCTGTCTGCACTCCAGCCGTGTTTGCCAGTAACCCCCTGTCTGCATACCAGCCGTGCCTTGCCAGTGCCCTCCTGTCTGCATACCAGCCGTGCTTGCCAGTATCCTCTTGTCTGCACTCCAGCCGTGCCTGCCAATACCCAACTGTCTGTGTGCCAGCCTAACCTGCCCGTTCCTGCATTCCCCGGTGTGGGTCAACAGCTGTGACAGGGGTCTAACCTGGAGTAGCACCTGGTCCCTCTGCTCAGTTCCTCCTTGGTTCACGGAGTCGTTAGCCTCCGTGCGACCTTGGTCGGATCGGGTAGATACTTAGTTATGCCCCTCCAGGCACTCCTCGGTTCATGGTACAGTGGGATCACTAATCACGCTCACGCCAGTCAGTCCAGGCACGAGTGTAACAGTTTTATTTATGTTGTATCGTGTTTGAAGGTTGCCTTTTCCTGATGGCAGGTTTCAGCTCTTTCCAAAGATGCTCAATAGGATTTAGGTCAGGGCTCATAGAAGGCCACTTCAGAATAGTTGAAAGTTTTCCTCTTAGCCGTTCTTGGGTGTTATAAGCTGTGTGTTTTGGGTCATTATCCTGTTGCAAGACCCATGACTGAGACCAAGCTTTCTGACAATGGGTAGCACATTTCTCTCTAGAATCCCTTGATAGTCTTGAGATTACATTTTACCCTGCACAGATTCAAGACACCCTGTGCCAGATGCAGCAAAGCAGCCCGAGAACATAACAGAGCTCCTCCATGTTTCACAGTAGGGACAGTGTTCTTTTCTTGATATGCTTCACTTTTCCGTCTGTGAACATAGTGCTGATGTGCCTTGCCAAAAACTTCAATGTTTGTCTCATCTGTCCATAGGACATTCTCCCAGAAGCTTTGTGGCTTGTCAACATGTAGTTTGGCAAATTCCAGTTTGGCTTTTTTATGAAATTTTTTTCAACAATGGTGTTCTCCTTGGTCGTCTCCCATGAAGTCCACTTTGGATCAAACAACAACGGATGGTGCGATCTGACACTGATGTTCCTTGAGCATGAAGCTCACCTTTAATCTCTTTAGAAGTTATCCTGGGCTCTTTTGTTACCATTCGAATTATCCGTCTCTTTGATTTGTCATCAATTTTCCTCCTGCTGCCACGTCCAGGGAGGTTGGCTACAGTCCCATGGATCTTAAATTTCTAAATAATATGTGCAACTGTAGTCACAGGAACATCAAGCTACTTGGAGATGGTCTTATAACCTTTACCCTTAACTTGCTTGTCTATAATTTTCTTTCTAATCTCCTGAGACAACTCTTTCCTTTGCTTCCTCTGGTCCATGTTGAGTGTGGTACACACCATGTCACCAAACAGCACAGTGAGTATCTGTAGCCCTATATACAGGCCCACTGACTGATTACAAGATTGTAGACACTTGTGATGCTAATTAGTGGACACAACTTGATTTAACATGTATCTGTTGTCACATTATTTTCAGGGGTACCATCATTTTTGTCCAGGCCTATATCATGAGTTACATTTTTTAAAAACTTCTGTGGAAGCAGGGTTGAAAAGCAATGTCTGACTTCCATTTGTTCATTTTCATAGATTTTTAATTTATTATTACTTTTGTCAGATTCAAATTATTTCTGTGACCATTGTGGGTTTTTCCTTTCATTAAACGAGGAGTACCAACAATTTTGACCACGTATGTATGTATGTACAAACACACACACACACACATATGTATATATATATATATATATATATATATATATATATATATATATATATATATATATATATATATATATATATATATATATACACATACACACATACATACATATATATATATATACACACACATATATATACACACACACATATATATACACACATACATATACATACATACACATATATATACACACACATACATATATATATAGTGACGTAGCAGACATCCCTTTAATGGTTTGGTGTGTTTTTGAATGACCATGTACCTTCCTCTTTAACGGACTGGTCACATGACTGTGACATCACACAGGTCCTTATGCACACAGAGGGTGTGGACACATGACTCTGACATCAGTTAAGGTCCTATCTGTGTGTGTGCTGCAGTATATATAAACCCTGTGTGATTTGTGACAGGTGTGTTCCGGTGTGTAGGAGTTCCTGGGTGTTGGGAGCTCCTGTGTGGGCACCGTGTGAGCGGCACGAGGCTGTTCCCTGTGTGTGGGGAACACCGCTCGTGGGAAGCCTGGTGAGGCCTGGTGGACTCCGGTGGAGGTGAAGCCTGGATCCCTGTGAGAGTGTGGGGGATGCCAGTAAGCCTCGGAGTGCCACACAAGCACCGCTCGTGTGAGGCCTGGTGAGGCCTGGTGGACTCCGGTGGAGGTGAAGCCTGGATCCCTGTGTGTGTGTGTGGGATGCCAGTAAGCCTCGGAGTGCCACACAAGCGTACTGGAGGACAGAGCCTGGATCTGTGTGTGAGAGATGCCAGTGGTCTTGGACGGGTGGAGGTCTGGAGACCACGTGTGGTCAAGCCTTAGAGTCACAGTGGTGAAATGGACTAAAAGCAGCTGAAAGCCGATAAAGGTAATACTCTTTATGTTATGGACATTTTCATGGACATTGTTTTATTACCTTGCGGAAGGCTGTAATTAGAGTCAAGTGGGCCGGTGTGCCACTTGGGCTCGTGGACATTATGTATGTGAAATACGGTTTATGAAGTGTAATAAACTGTGGATTGTGAAACACGGCAAAGTAGTTGCTGGTGTGCAGTGATTGACGCAGCAAAGCGAGTATCCCCCAGGATAATAAGTAGTGCTGCCTTACAATATATATACACACACATATACATACATGTGTATATATATATATATATATATATATATATGTGACACCCCAGGGGTCTGGTTGCCACAGTAATAGAGATATTATGTCTGAGAGCAAGTGGGAGGTTTCTCTGGTCAGGATCCCTAAACATGCAACACGGTCCGCCCAGACCTGGGAGGGGAGGAATCTGCCCTTTTAAACTGGGTCTGGGGCGGGATTAGAGTAGTCAGAGTGAAGCTGCAGACAGAGTCAGAGTCTGGAGAGGGAAAGTGAGATCAGGAGCTCTGGAGGAGCAGTAGCTGAAGTCCAGGGGCTGGAGCTGAGCAGAGCTCGCCCTGGACGAAGACACTAAAACCGGACACAGGAGTCCGAGGCTGTGGGGACTGATATACACCCAGCAGCAGAAAACAGCCGGCAGGGGATTCCAGGTCCTCTGGCCATAGAAGCCCGGAGGCTCAGTCACAAAGAAGGGACCAGCGCCGCCATCCAGGAGCGGAGGCTAACAGAAGGCCCCAAGTCACCAGCCATACGGGTGAGCACCACACGGTATACTCAGGGACGTGGGCTACTTGTAACCGCTGACAGCAAGGTAGCCAGGAAGAGTGCAGATAAACGGGGAGGCCTACAACTCCACCTGGCCAGGGGAACTCCTGCTTGCTCGCAGACTGACCAGGCCCCTTATACTAGCCAGTACTCCCTGGAGGGTCTGCCTTGTACCATCAGTAAAGACCCTAAACTGCACCTCCCGTCTCTGTGATTCCTTGCCGCTCCTGCACCATTAGCACTGGGACCCTCAGACCATCACTCCCATCATCTTCCAAATTAGCTGCCCTGAGGCAATACTTCTCCCGTGGGGAGTCATCCCATACTCGGCTGCGCAAACAACATCAGCCTCAGCGGTCTGCAGCGCAGCGGCGGTCCCCACTGACCGCAATCCACGGGTGGCGTAGTCGGACACTTATTACAATACAAATAGACTGCCACTGGTTTGACCACCCTGGGCACGGACCGGGTCACCGCCACACGGAGACTACAACCCCCAGCATTCTACAACAGGCCCGGTTCCGGGTTCCCCTGCACAACACAGGCCCAGGGGGTGCGTCATATATATATATATATATATATATTACACTACCGTTCAAAAGTTTGGGGGTCACCCCCACAATTTTGTGTTTTCTATAATAACTCATACGTTTATTTATCAAATGAGTTGCAAAATGAATAGAAAATATTGTCCAGACATTGACAAGGTTAGAAATAATAATTTTTATTTGAAAGAATAATTTTCTCCTTCAAACTTTGCTTTTGTCAAAGAATGCTCCCTTTGCAGCAATTACAGCATTGCAGACCTGGCATTCTAGCTGTTAATTTGCTGAGGTAATCTTGAGAAATTTCCCCCCATGCTTCCTGAAGCCCCTCCCACAAGTTGGATTGGCTTGATGGGCACTTTTTGCGCACCATACGGTCAAGCTGCTCCCACAACACCTCAATGGGGTTGAGATCTGGTGACTGCGCTGGCCACTCCATTACAGATAGAAGACCAGCTGCCTGCTTCTTCCCTAAATAGGTCATGCATAATTTGGAGGTGTGCTGTTATAGGAAGAAATTGGCTCCAATCAAGCGCTGTCCACAGGGTATGTCATGGCGTTGCAAAATGGAGTGATAGCCTTCCTTATTCAAAATCCCATTTACCTTGTACAAATCTCCAACTTTACCAGCACCAAAGCAGCCCCAGACAAACACATTACCTCCACCAGGCTTGACAGATGGCGTCAGGCACTCTTCCAGAATCTTTTCAGTTGTTCTGCATCTCACAAATGTTCTTTTGTGTGATCCAAACACCTCAAACTTTGATGCGTCTGTCTATAAAACTTTTTTCCAATCTTCCTCTGTCCAATGTCTGTGTTCTTTTGCCCATATTAATCTTTTCCTTTTATTAGTCAGTCTCAGATATGGCTTTTTCTTTGCCACTTTGCCCTGAAGGCCAGTATCCTCTTACATGCCAAGAGTGTGCAAAGCAGTCATCAAAGCAAAAGGTGGCTACTTTGAAGAACCTAGAATATAAGACATATTTTCAGTTGTTTCACACTTTTTTGTTAAGTATATAATTCCACATGTGTTAATTCATCGTTTTGATGCCTTCAGTGTGAATGTACAATTTTCAAAGTCATGAAAATACAGAAAAATCTTTAAATGAGAAGGTGTGTCCAAACTTTTGGTCTGTACTGTATATGTCCAGGAAGACATGCACATTTTCTCTTAATTTTTTCTTTTTCCTTTAAAAATGTATTCTTTTGAGCTAAAGTAATGGACGGTATAGAGCCTGATGTTTTTTCATATACTGCTGAGGAAGAAGAACGGATCCTAGGTGCGCTGAAGGATGATGGGACTTTTTTAAGTACACCTTCCCTAGTGGATCTTAAACGTAAATATGAAAGTGATTCTAAAAGGATGATTATTCTACAACTGCATTTGGTTACTTTGGGACAGTATTATAAAGCTCGGAAAATACCACGGGGTTTACGTTCAAATATAAGACCCAATCTTTTTGGAAATAATGTGACTTTTTGCTCCCGTTTTTGTCAAATCTCCAATAGATATGCCTTGGATATAATTTTGTTGAATATTGACTTTTTACAACAGGAAATATTGAAAATGACAACTTACATTGTGGATACTGAGGAAAAATTGAAATCATTGCTCAAAATTGAGGAATGGGATTCCTTCAAGGATTTAATAATGACTAAGGTGCAGGGTTTGCGCATGGAATTTGAGGATGTAAAACGTCGTAAATGGAATCGAGATATGGAGGATTATCAAACTGGTCACATTTATAACTGGCAGAAGGGTGGATCTAATTCATCATGGAGTAAAAGAGGTTATTTAAGGACTGATAAAAGGCCTAACAAGCATGATATAAAAGGACATTTACAATTGTGTGATAATTTCTCCTTTAGACCTAGATCAGGAGCAACAGAGAGGATCCAACGGAAAAGAAGAGGGGGCAAACGGCACCGAAGACAACAGAAAAAAACAGGACAAAATCAAACCACGGCAGCAGAGACAAGTGATGACACGGAAAAAAGAAATGAACTCGTGGTAAATATCTCTAAAAAAAATTTGACCATATCACAGATGACTGTCTTGAATAAGGGTTTGTCATTTAGTATGAGCAAACATGTGGACTGGTTTCAGCTGGAGCTAGATCTCCAGAGATTTTTTTAGAAATGTCAAATTGAGAAATTGGTTTTCTGGTAGTGTGATTGTCCCTAAATGTATAACTAGTGAACTTAGTCTACAACAGGTTCAGGTGGCCAAAAGGGGTACCTTTACGCCACCTGTGAATCCTCCGGTAATTAATGCATTTATGGAAGCGGTACAGAGGGATGTGAAAGCATTGAGAGGGAACTCAAATAAAAGACTGAAATCTCCAAATTTGAGTACAGAGGAGATACGGGCTTTGCAGGACCATGTCCATGACAGCGACATCATTATAAAACCTGCCGATAAAGGTGGGGCTGTCGTCGTCATGGACAGGGTCATGTATATTGAAGAAATTAGAAGACAGTTGAGTGACAGTGAAGTTTATGTCAAGTTGGAAAAGGATCCAAAATTTCTATTTTTAAATTATTTGAAAGTTATTTTGGATGGGGATTTGGAAAATAATATAATTGATAAAGATCTTTATGATTATTTATACAGTATGTGGAGAATCCTACCACCCCTGTGATATATGTACTTCCTAAAATACATAAAAATCTTAATCATCCCCCGGGACGACCCATAGTCTCCGGGGTAAATTCATTAACGAGTAAAATTGGAATTTATCTTGATAGAATATTAAATCCATTGGCGAAAAATACTAAATCCTTTGTGAGAGATACCATGGATTTTTTATTAAAAATACAGGAAGTTGAATTAAAAAGTGAGGTCATTTTGGCCTCATTTGATGTGGTATCTCTATACACCTCCATTGATAATGGTAGGGGGGTGGAGGCGATTGAACGGAGACTGTCTTATACGGATCTTAGTGAAAATAATAGGAAATTTATTATTGAATTATTAGAGTCCATATTATATCATAATTATTTCCTATTTGGTGATGAATATTTCCTCCAGAAATGTGGAACCGCGATGGGGGCCAATATGGCCCCTGCTTCTGCAAATATTGTTATGGCTACATTGGAGGAGAACTTTGTCTATGTGTCCCACCACTTTAGACATGTCATGGCGTGGTGGCGATACATAGATGACGTCTTCCTCCTCTGGACAGGTACACAAGGGGAACTGGAGGATTTTTATGGATATTTGAATCAGGTCGATAGGACTGTCAAATTTACATTGGTGAGTTCATGTAAATCTATTCAGTTTTTGGATGTTTTTATCACACAGGAAAATGGAAAATTATTGACCTCCCTCTTCATTAAGCCGACGGATCGAAATGATTTCCTGAGGTATAACAGTCACCACCCAAAACGCATGATAGAATCATTACCTTTTAGCCAATATTTAAGAATTAAAAGAATAAAGAGTAGTGAGGAGGGCCTGTATAAGAGTGCACAGAAACTTACGAAAAAACTTAGGTCAAGAGGTTACCCTCAGAGACTGTTAAATAAACAGGAAAAAAAAGTCAGTGGATTAAATAGGGATATTATTCTGAATAAAATGACCAAAAATAATAAGGATGATAGAATACCTATGGTATCGACATATGGTGAAGAGAGTGAACAGGTGGCAAATATAGACAGGAGTCATTGGAAAATGTTAAATAGATGTTTCCCGGATGTGCCAGAATTTAAAAATCCCCCTCTTTTTTCTTATAGAAGAAATAAAAATATTAAAGATGTACTAGTACATTCAGATATTGGCCCCTCTAAAACTGTGACTCAGACATTCATTAAGGGTAGAGGTAGAAAGGGCTGTTATCCATGTCTTTCATGTGTCAACTGCCCGTTTATGTTAAAAGGTGATCGGTTTCTTCATCCAAAAACTCAAAAAGTATACAACATAAAAATTTTTTTTACATGTGATTCTGACTATATAATATATCTGTTAGAGTGCCCCTGCTCACTTTGGTATATAGGAGAAACTACGTGCAATTTTAAAACTCGCATAAATAGTCATAGACATTCCATTAGAAAAAAGAGGATGGACTTACCTGTATCAAAGCATTTTGTGGAGGCGGGACATACTGTGATACAATTAAGATTTAGAATTATAGATGCGGTCCCTTTACAAAGACGGGGTGGAGATAGAATACGATTATTAAAAAGAAAGGAACTTGAGTGGATCCATAACTTGAATACGTTGAAGCCAAATGGACTGAATGCTGAATTTAATACAGCAGGTATCACCTGAGGAGTATGTTCAGACATCAGCAGTGTATGAAATTTGGGGTATTTTAAATATAATTGGATTTTTATATTTTAATATATTTATATATGGATATTTTTGGTTTCTTGCAGATCAATCACTCTCACTATGATATTTTGTGGAGTCGACGCGACCTGCTGCAACATGCGTATAAAGAAAGGGAGACTTCCTCTGGGAATGGATTTTTTCTTAAAAAAATGTTTTTTTTATATATATAGTAGTTGAAAATATTCAAGTTTCCACCTAATGAAGTTATAAAAATATATTTCTACATTATGAAATGGTATTCCTATTTATGGAGAGAATTGAACTATAATGTATTCCCAATTATCGCCTGAGATTGGAAAAGGGGTGGGGACCTGAGGAAGGTTCCTCCTCTGACCTCTTAATTTCACTCCATGGATGAACCTAGGGATAGGGAATTCCATGGAAGGGTGTTTGGGTTATGTATTAATATATTATCTCTCCGTTCATTTATGGACATAGGAATTACCGTATGGATACTGTTATTATAATATAAATAAATTGAGAAATTATGAATAGGATGGTGTCCCTGATAATGAAAAGTGGGCGCGTTCTTGCAGTTAATAGAGGATAGGATTAATTATTTGAGTGCACATTTTGTTCATATTTGAAAATAATCTTCTGGTGGAGTTTGCCAATTAAAAAGATAGCGACCGTAGTGTTAGAAGTGTAAAGCGCTTGCCCGGTGATGTCACGATATGGGCGGACTAGGTTTGCCCCGGTCATGTGACAAAACAATGTGGGTCCCATGGGAGACATGCGCAGATTGGATTCTTGAGTTAATCTACCCAAGGGTGCTCGACCGGTCCGAGACGTGGGACGAGTGAAGCTCTCTGTTGGTGATATATACAGCGCTGAGGTAAGAATAACTGTTATATTCTACCTAATTATATCACTGCATAGAAGAGACTCCCTCATCCCCGAGCGGTCGGCTCCCCAGGTAATTCAACAGATTGTTGTCTGGCTCAGGTCCCTTTGAACCAGTAGAATCCCTCAGATAAATTGACAGTCCTGCCTTCTATCCTTTGGAGAATTTAAGAATGAAAGTATGGATCCGATGATTGTGTTGTGGATGTGTCCCGGGATTGATGTTTTTGGTCTGTTTTTCTGGTTGGCGTATAAGTCCTAGAGAGGCTAGTAGTGGAATGGTTCAGAAACCTTTGTGGCCCATTGTCTAAGTGACCATTGTCTAAGTGACTGAGGAGTCTCTTCTAGGTGAGGAGAACCGAAAAAATGGGGAACCAAAATGCCAAGGAAGGCATTATAGCCAAAGACTTAGTGGTACGCAGAGAAGGGAAACAGGCACTGATTGGAATTGACAAAATATTGTGTAAAGCGGGAATGAATGAGAATGGAGAGATGAATGGAGAGAAATGGAAATCCTTCTTTAACTCCTATCATGGATGGCTGAAAGATAAGGGTCTGTTAGGGACAGTAGATGTATGGATGAATGCATGCGCTTATTTTGAAGGAAAGATTGAAGAATTAGGAGACGGACGTTACAGACTGACAAAAACTGGAATGACAGATTTTCCTCCCTGTCCGCTCCCGACGTCACCCCCACCCCAGTACCAGAATTCCCAGGAACCTAAATGTTGGGTTTGCCCCAGATGTGGACAGCAGAATCCCTTGACAGTAGACATCTGTGTGGCATGTGGAGGACCGAGACCCCACCCAGCTAGTCTATTCCCAATGAGGACGGTAGTTGTGCCAGGAGCACCAGCAGCAGCAGCAGCAGCAGCAGGGGGGGATGCAGTGGTTCCAGGTCAGGAAGCTCGTACAATGTTAATGTATAGACCATGGAGCCCTTCAGAGCAGTTGGCACTGATCTCCCAGCTGCCAGATCCGTCCCAGTCCCCTATGGGTTTTGCTAGAATGATCACCACCATACAGGATACGTATCATGCCACTAGAATAGATCTGCAGGGGGTAATTAAGGGAAAATTGGCAGATGAAGCCCGCTATGATAGGTTGATAGATGAGACAAAAAAAACAGTATGCCAATAGGACCGGACCCGTAGATGCAGAATCTAATGATGCAGCAGCTGGAGTCCTATTCGCAGCAGCGTTGGTAAAAGCATGTCAAGACAGGCAAGCAGAAAAGCAAGTTACACTAGAAGATAGAGTGCAGGGAAAGGAGGAAGATCCTAAGGATTATTTCTATGCACTAAAGAAAACCTGGTCAGAAATGGGGTTCAACCCCGGGAATAAGACTAGTGAGAGGGTATTAGCAAGTGCTTTCATGAATGGACTAAAGAAAGAGATTGCAGAGAAGGTAAAAGCAAGTAGACCGGACTGGAGATCAGTGAAGGCAGAAGATTTAGCTAGAATAGCTCAGGGGGCACAGCATGACATAGCGCAGGCAAAAAGAGCTGCCAGAATACATATAGTAGAGACGACCCCCAGAAACAACAGAGGCAGAGGACGGACTGAAGGAGGAGGACAGAAACTGTGTTACGGATGTAAAAAGCCAGGACATTTTAGAAAGAACTGTAGGACCAACCCGTATCCAAATGCTCAGAGTACGGGTCCTCAAGCCGACCAAACAACGCCCCCATAGGATGAGGGTAGCTTGCACATGAACCCCCTCATCTCCTTACCCCCAACTCCCAGTTGTATAGTGCAGGTGAACCTACCAGGGGGACATGAAATCGATTTCCAAGTAGATACGGGGGCCGACAATTCAGTAATTACGCAAGGTGATTGGCCATATGTAGCGCCCCAAGGACTTGGTCACTACAGAGGTATTGCACCTCATCCAGAGGTGTGATATCCCACTCCCGGGTAAGGATGGAGTATGGATCAAGGCTCAGTAGGCTGCATACAGCACACACACCCCATTTCCGAGGGACAGCTCAACGGTGCTCCCACTAGACAGAAGTGCAGGCACGACAGCATCTGTCCCTGGCTGGAGTGGGGAGGGGGGTGGAATACCCAGTGCTATAGGGGCAGATAGGGGTTGGGTCCGGAGCATAGGAAGGAGCCCATTGGTTGCTAGTCACCTGGGCTCATGGTCAGAGGGAGGTATATAAGGTGGGCACCATCTTAGAACAGTGTTCAGTCTGAGAGAGGAAGTGACAGAGCAGGGCCTCTGTGGAGCTCTGCTCCGGAGGCGGGCCTAGCCTGTGAGGCCCAGCCAGCACTGAAAGAGAAAGAAGAAGAAGTTCAGTCTGTGAGGAGAAGTGGAGAAGGCAGGGAGCAGGGCTGCTGCATGGGCTCTGCTCCCTGGGCAAGCCTAGCACAGAGGCCGGGGCCAGAGAGAGAGAGAGGAGAAGGAACAGTGGAAAGGAAAAGGAAACAAGACCAGAACAGAAGTAACAAGTGAAACAGAAAGGCTCAGGAACGAGAAGGAAGAGAGAACCCTAAGGACCCAGGATATTGCGGGTGACGGGTTGGCAGAACAGGGTACCGGATCCCAAATTGGTGGAAGCGAATCATCTTCAGCCAAGAACCGGAGGTCGTGACCAGCCCTTGGTGCGACCCCTCGTTACACCTTGCTAGGAAGGCATACCATATAGGGTCAGGGACATGGGCACGTAGCCCTCCCAAGAGAAGGCCCGCGGGAGCTGAACATAAGCTTGGTCGCTGGTGGGGCACGAGCCAGAGAAAGGACGGAAGGGAGCTTTGAGACATACTCCAGAAAGACCTGGGAGTTGACCGAGTCCCTTGCCTGGTGGACGCAGCACGGCTTGGGTGGTCACTGCTTCGCGAGAGTGACCTGGAGAATACAAACTGTGAGTAAAGGACATTGGATTGCAACACGTTGTCTGTGACTTCTTGCTCCTCCGGCACTATTGGTACTGGGACTATCTCCACCATCACTCCCATCATCCACGCTAACTGCCCTGAGGCTGTACTCCTCCTGTGGGGAGTCATCCCATTCTTAGCTGCACACATAACACCGGCCTCAGCGGTCTGCCTTGCAGCGGCGGTCTCCATTGACCGCAATCCACGGGTGGCGTAGTCGGACACTTGTTATTACACTAAGACTGCCACTGAATTGACCACCCTGGGCACGGACCGGGTCACCGCCACGGAGACTACAACCCCCAGCGATCCGGCTCCGGGTATTCCCTGCACAACACAGGCCCAGGGGGCGCGTCAACTTTGGCGTAGTCGGCAGGATTCAAACCAACCCGCCACCAACGGGTATTGCATGCCTGAAAAAGGCTTTTGCACTTACCGGAGAGAAGCTTCCCGCCATCAGACGCCATTTTCGGGACGCCGCTCGGGAAGAAGAGGGGCGTGGACGCCGAAAGCGCGTGAGATCCGAAGCTCCGCCCCACGCACTGACGCTGCGTAAGGTCCTGGAAGGGAGAGGGAGCGACGCTGACGTCACAGGAGCGCGACGCAAGGTCCTCAACCCCGACGATCGACTGCGGAGCCGCGGCCTACGGAGGAAGATCATCGCAAGGTAGGCCACGGTCCGCCGGGGGGGGGGGAAGACATCGGGAACGGAGAGCAAAATGGCGGACCGGCAGCAGACTAGGCTGCCCAGCATCGGCAGTGCCCCAGTCGTCACAGGCCCCGACCAGCACCAGGAGAAGACGGGTGACGCAGGAGCGGTCGCGGGAGCAGGTAAGAGGAGTCTCCCTGTCCCGGACGCTGCCAGCGTCAGCCTGCTCCCGGGCCCCCTGGTGGAGCCGCCGATCCCGGACGCTGCAGACACCGACCTGCTCCAGACCCCGCAACAAGCCCTGCAGCCGAGCCCTCCAGCCCTGGGCACCGCCACCACCAGCCCGCGCCCAGGCCCAAAGTCGCACCCTCTGACCCCGGGCGTCATCAACAGCGGCCTTCTCCAGACCCCGCCGCAAGGCCTACTGCACAAGGGTGCCAAGGAACAGTACGCCCTCCACGTTTACCGGCTCACGGAGGAGAAGCTGCAGTACCACCAGTACGAGGAAAGCCAAGAGGACCCGGACGGGTCTGAAGACTGCCCTCAGGAGGGAGCTCAAGGAGGACATAACTATTAAAAGAAAGTAGCGTGAGTAAGGAACTGTACAAAGTTACCCGTCAGGGTACAAGGACTGTTTTTCTTTTGAACTGTTAATAAGTGTGGTCCCCGTTGGGACAGCTAAAAGACTGTTACCCGTTTCCAAGATACCCCCTTTCTTACCTGGCTGAGGACTGAGAGCAGCCATCCCCTTTCCAACCGGCCGAGGACTGGGAACGGCCAACCCCTGGTAAATAGTTGCGCTTCTTAAAGCGCCCCCTACTGGTTTTTTAAAAGAACTGCAACGTCTACCTCAGGACGAATTAAATGGACTGTTGCACCTTTGAGAGAGAAAGTGAACACCTGGTCGCAGGTTGTCCAGCGGCCAGAAGTCAAGAATGCGTTTTTGAAGAATGTTTTACTTGCAAAAGTTTTATAGTGTGTTTTATGGTAAAAGAGTTTCGGAAGTAATAACCAAAAGTGTTTCATCAGAGTGTTTCCCATGAAGGGAATTGTACAAGTGTGTCTGTTTCCTGATGTAAGCAGTTAATGAAAAAGTTTTTGCATACCCTGTGAATTGTTTTTGCTCTGTTCCAGCCCGAGGACGTGCTGTGCTTTACCAGGGGGGAATGTAGCGCCCCGAGGACTTGGTCACTACAGAGGTATTGCACCTCATCCAGAGGTGTGATATCCCACTCCCGGGTAAGGATGGAGTATGGATCAAGGCTCAGTAGGCTGCATACAGCACACACACCCCATTTCCGAGGGACAGCTCAACGGTGCTCCCACTAGACAGAAGTGCAGGCACGACAGCATCTGTCCCTGGCTGGAGTGGGGAGGGGGGTGGAATACCCAGTGCTATAGGGGCAGATAGGGGTTGGGTCCGGAGCATAGGAAGGAGCCCATTGGTTGCTAGTCACCTGGGCTCATGGTCAGAGGGAGGTATATAAGGTGGGCACCATCTTAGAACAGTGTTCAGTCTGAGAGAGGAAGTGACAGAGCAGGGCCTCTGTGGAGCTCTGCTCCGGAGGCGGGCCTAGCCTGTGAGGCCCAGCCAGCACTGAAAGAGAAAGAAGAAGAAGTTCAGTCTGTGAGGAGAAGTGGAGAAGGCAGGGAGCAGGGCTGCTGCATGGGCTCTGCTCCCTGGGCAGGCCGAGCACAGAGGCCGGGGCCAGAGAGAGAGAGAGGAGAAGGAACAGTGGAAAAGAAAAGGGAACAAGACCAGAACAGAAGTAACAAGTGAAACAGAAAGGCTCAGGAACGAGAAGGAAGAGAGAACCCTAAGGACCCAGGATATTGCGGGTGACGGGTTGGCAGAACAGGGTACCGGATCCCAAATTGGTGGAAGCGAATCATCTTCAGCCAAGAACCGGAGGTCGTGACCAGCCCTTGGTGCGACCCCTCGTTACACCTTGCTAGGAAGGCATACCATATAGGGTCAGGGACATGGGCACGTAGCCCTCCCAAGAGAAGGCCCGCGGTAGCTGGACATAAGCTTGGTCACTGGTGGGGCACGAGCCAGAGAAAGGACGGAAGGGAGCTTTGAGACATACTCCAGAAAGACCTGTGAGTTGACCGAGTCCCTTGCCTGGTGGACGCAGCACGGCTTGGGTGGTCACTGCTTCGCGAGAGTGACCTGGAGAATACAAACTGTGAGTAAAGGACATTGGATTGCAACACGTTGTCTGTGACTTCTTGCTCCTCCGGCACTATTGGTACTGGGACTATCTCCACCATCACTCCCATCATCCACGCTAACTGCCCTGAGGCTGTACTCCTCCCGTGGGGAGTCATCCCATTCTTAGCTGCACACATAACACCGGCCTCAGCGGTCTGCCTTGCAGCGGTGGTCTCCATTGACCGCAATCCACGGGTGGCGTAGTCGGACACTTGTTATTACACTAAGACTGCCACTGAATTGACCACCCTGGGCACGGACCGGGTCACCTCCACGGAGACTACAACCCCCAGCGATCCGGCTCCGGGTATTCCCTGCACAACACAGGCCCAGGGGGCGCGTCACATACATTGACACTGATTTTTCACATCATGTCATTGCCACCCCCTTCAATTCCCCGTCTGTCCTGCTTCCTGTCACTAAAAGAATTCCCCTGCAAATTCAAGGAGCCACTGTACATAGCAAGCTCATGGTATCGCCCCGAGGCCAATGTAACCTTTTGGGAAATGATGTGTTGTCCCAATTACAAGCACATATTGAGTATCATCCCGATGGCACTGTCACCATGACCCCAGGTTTAAAACCAAGTACCCTTTGCAAAATTATGTCACTAGATATTGCCAGCATAGAAGAGACAAATGAGTTTCCCCCGATATTGGAGCAGGCTGTACCACATGATTTTTGGGCCTCAGACAAAACAGATGTTGGTAGGTTAAGAGTTCAACCAGTAATGGTGAAATTAAAACCAGGAGCCATCTTGCCTCAACAGAGGCAGTATCCCCTTAGCTCGGCTCAGGAGAATGCCATAGCCCAGCAGGTCCAAAAATTACTACAGAGAGGAGTCCTAGTCAAAACCCAGTCCCCTTGCAACACTCCCCTGTTCCCAGTAAAGAAAAAGAGTGTGCCAGGACAACCAGCCGCATATAGAATGGTCCATGACCTCCGGTTGGTTAACAAAGCCACAGAACTTCTAACACCAGTTGTGCCCAACCCGCATACTCTTCTGTCACAGATACCTTCTAACTCTCTTTGTTTTTCAGTGGTCGATTTGGCAAATGCATTTTTCAGTGTACCATTACATCCTGACTGCCAGTACCTGTTTGCTTTCACATTCCAGGGCAGTCAATATACATGGACAGTGTTGCCACAGGGTGCCCAGAATTCACCCACAATGTACACTGCAAGTCTGCAGGAAATACTGGAGGGATGGTCTGAACCACATATCGTTGTTTTGCAATATGTCGATGACCTGCTCATTTGTGCCCCCTCCAGGAAACAATGTCATAGTGCAACTATATCGCTTATGTTGTTTCTCTATCACGCTGGCTGCAAGGCATCGAAAGATAAGCTTCAGTTTTGTAAATCTTCAGTCACCTTTTTGGGACATTGCATTACACCAGGAGCTCGTCATTTAACAAATGCACGTAAACTAGCAGTACAGGCATTCACCGTCCCCATTAATGTTGCAGCCCTCAGAACTTTTCTTGGACTTGTTTCCTATTGCAGACAGTGGATTCATGCCGCCTCTGTTTTAATGCAGCCCCTCTATGACTGTCTTACCCCAACACCTTTTGTACTAACATCAGAGGCAATAGACTGTTTTTATTCTCTCAAGAACCGTATTTTGGCCGCTTCAGCTTTGGGTACACCTAATTATGAGCTCCCATTTACTCTGTACCTTCATGAACAAGCTGGACATGCAGCAGGAGTTTTAACTCAAACACACGGTGATAATCAGAGACCTGTTGCCTATTTTAGTGTCAGATTGGATGCGGTAGCCAGAGGTGCACCATCCTGCGTACGTGCTCTGCATGCTGTTGGACTATTACTCCATAAATCCGCAGACATTGTTCTTGACCACCCGCTCACCGTTCTAACACCTCATGATGTCTACACTATATTGAATCAAGTGCAACCCGCTCACCTCTCAGCAGCACGTCATCTCAGGTTACAATGTGCACTGTTAATGCCTCCCAATGTTTCTTTACAGAGGTGTACTACCCTGAATCCAGCAACTTTGTTACCTCTCTCGGATCTAAAGGAGGAGTCAGGTACTGTGCTTTTTAAGGAAGATCCAAGAGAGGAAGTTCCTCATGACTGTGTACAAATGATGGCACAAGAAACGGCAGGTTTACCTACTGTATTTGAACATGAATTACAAAATGCAGATTTTGAATTTTTTGTAGATGGATCCCGTCATCAGGACGATTCAGGTACCTTCCATACTGGATATGCAGTTGTCTCCCTCAATGCAGTAATCAAGGCAGAACCAATGCTCCCACACCAGTCGGCTCAAGAAGCTGAACTTAGGGCCCTAACCGAGGCCTGTAAACTAGCGGAAGATAGTATTGTTAACATTTACACAGATTCTAGGTACGCATTCGGTATATCGCATGATTTTGGTCCAATATGGAAGTCAAGAGGTTTCCTGACGGCAGCAGGACACCCCATTAAGAATGCTGATGCGGTCCAGCAGTTAATTAATTGATGCGCTACAACTACCTAAACAAGTAGCTGTCATAAAGGTAAGAGCACATACCAGACGCACCGACCAGGTAAGCAGAGGAAACGCGATGGCAGATGCAGCAGCAAAAACAGCAGCCTGTAAGCCGCAACAAGGGTCAACAGTACGTCAGTTAAGTGCCCCTAAAAACCCCTTTGTGTCGGAGGACATCTTATCCCAAATGCAGGCGCAGGCTCAAAAGGAGGAGGTTGATAAGTGGTTAAAGGAAGGTGCATGCCTGAATGAAGCAAATGGGGTATGGGGGAAAGGGACACGACGATGCCTTCCAAGGGCACTGTACCCAGCAGCTGCCCAGGTACTACATGGGCCGACACACCAATCTAAAACGGGTGTGATGAGTGTGATGCAGAAACATTGGGTGGCACCAGGATTCTCCACCTGTATTGAAAACCTGGTACAAGGGTGCATGATATGTGCTACACATAATCAGGGTAGAGTAGTTAAAACACCACCCAAACACACCCCCCGGCCCCTCTATCCATTCCAGAGACTGCAAATTGATTATATTCAGCTGCCAAAGTCAGGATCATGGGAATATGTGTTGGTCTGTATTGATTTGTTCTCAGGATGGCCAGAGGCTTTCCCGATTGCCAAAGCCACGGCTACGGCAACCGCAAAGAAACTGCTTGCGGAGGTGGTCTGCAGGTATGGGGTACCAGAGGTAATTGAGAGTGACAGAGGTACACACTTCACAGGTGAAATAATGAATGAAGTCATGTCAGCTCTAGGAATTCAACAAGCATTCCATACCCCATATCACCCACAAAGTAGTGGTACAGTGGAAAGACTGAATGGGACATTGAAATTAAAAATTCAGAAAGCCATGGCTGAGACAGGAAAACCATGGCCGGACTGTTTACCACTTGCTCTGTTTTCAGTAAGATACACGCCTAATAGAAAGACTGGACTCTCTCCATATGAGATATTGTTTGGCAACGTACCCGGCCTAGGGTGTTTCTATCCGCAAGCATTAGAAATGAACAACCATGTGCTAAGTTCCTATGTGAGGGCTTTACACAAAAAGATTAAGCAAGTACATGATAATGTCTTCAGTTCTCTTCCAGATCCAGATCAAGACTCTAGCAGCCATACGCTGCAACCTGGAGACTGGGTGGTTATAAAAAGACACGTGAGGAAAAGCCTAGATCCACGGTTTGACGGACCCTTTCAAGTTCTGCTGACCACAAGTACAGCCGTTAAGCTAGAGGGAAAAGAGACCTGGATCCACGCGTCCCATTGCAAAAAGATACTAGGAGAACCAGCGGACAAAGAATGATGACATTGTTTATACTTACCTGCATACTTGCGACCACAGGTGCATGGACTAGGTTAGGCACCATGGATGGAGACGACAATAGATTCATTAGACACCATCTTGCTCTAATCGATGGACTAAAGGAGCAAAACCAGACCATTGCTAATTGTTGGATATGTACACATGCCCCTGTGACGTCCACTAGCATACCCTTTCTCGCTGTCCCGGTCTCATGGGAAGAGATAAACTTTTGAGTGAACTGTTCAGATACTTTGGCCAATAATTCCACACAGAGATTTTCATTTCTAAATCCCGCAAATTGGTTTAAAGGTATTGGTGGGTGGTTGGCTGGTATAGTACAAGCTATTTTACAGGTTTTGCTAATGTGTCTTGCGGTTTATTTGGTTTTTAAGTTTTTTTTAATGTGTATTCAGCGTTGTACTAAAAGAAAACATAGAAATTCGTATTGATAAATGAAGGAACAAAAGGATGGAATGTTATAGCAGAAGATGGAGTCCCTCAAGTTTAAAGGCCCCATCTATGCTATATAAGTCTGACAGTTATTTTAGGTGAAAACAACAGCTATGAATGTTCCTTCTTGTATCAATAGCGTGTCCTTTTGAGAAGATAAAGTGATTTTCCCTGGCCAGATGTTTCTTCTAGTGTAGCAATAATGTGTTCTTGCAGAAAGATGAAATGACCTTGCTAACTAGATAAGTCTAATTAAATATTTTAAAGCATACAGAAACTAGCTTTTTTCGCTTGTTCAGCTAAACTGTATAATCGAACCATATATGGCAAATCCGTTTCCTGCCTTTAGGGTGTATATTAGCCCTGTGTTTTGTAATAAAGTTTTTAGAGTATGTTTAGACACAAACATCCTGTCCTGTGTCTTCATTCTCTCCGAGCTCGTAATCCAAAGGATAGAAGACCCAAAATTCAGTGACGACACCTCCATACATTAAAAAAAAAAAATCAAATACTCACCCTCACCTCACTCCTCCTCACCTGCTGCCGCTGCTCAGGTCCGGACTCCATTGCTGGCATCTTCCCGCTCTGCGCTGCCTGTGATGGCTCCTGGGAGGGTGCGGTGGAAAGACGTCACCGCGCCCTCTAACCTGAGACATCACAGGGAGCGCAAAGCAGGAAGACAGCGGAGCTGCGGAGGCATGGGGAGAGGTAAGTATCCGGCTGCCGGGGCCCTGAGCAAGTGGGGGAGAAGGGCGGGCGCTGGCACCGCTCTCCTTCGCCCATAGCCCGGCGTGGTGCCCGACCGCAAGTGGGCCCTCTCGCCTGCTCAGGGCCCTGGCACTTGCCCGGGTGCTGACGCCGGCCCTGCCTATTGTTCTGTACAGACTCCTGTACTTCTAGTACCTGAGCACCTGACATGTCTGACATTTTTACCTCAGATCAAGCTGCGTTTTACAGTATCAGCAAAAGATATGAGATTTTAGAAATTTCACTCATATGCTTGATTTTTTTTCCTGACTGAATTTGACAAATGCAGCGTTTTTAAAATCCACAGCGTGTCAATTCTCTCAGTGTTTTTGTAGCTTTTTTTTTACAAAGAAATGAAAGGGGGAAAAAATGCTGTAAAAAATGCAAGTTTTTTACAGCGTTTTGACAGCGGTTGTGGTGAATGAAACTAACTTTATTAAAAATGTACTGTAGACAAAGCTCATATGTAATCCACACCCAAAAAAAGGCTACAAAAAAGTGACAAAAATGCAGGGAACATGAGGAAAACCAGGGGTTTTGAACACAGTGTTTTTACTGCCAAGACAAGTTTTTATTGTTGCAGTAAAAAACACAGAAAAACGCTATGTATGAGGGTCACTAACATGGGCCCTTCAAAGTTAAGCTTAAATAATATTCTAGATATGACTCTATTATACCAACTGAGCTAAACTGCAAGGGTCCCCGCAGGGCCTGACTGTCCATCTGGAAGTTCCAACAAATACCAGATGGGCCGGTGTGGACACTTGTTGACAGTATCCACTTTCTGAGGATGTGGATATCATTAACCATTAACAACTGAGGTGGAGCAGAGAGCCATGGACTCCCTGCTCTGCCACTTGCTCAGAAAAGCCGTAGACTGCTTATGTCTTATGAACTCAAAGAGGTCAGCACCACATGAGGGACATCAGGCGATGCAATGACCTCACTTCAACATCTGCTGCACCTAGACTGTAGTGAGGAGGAGAATATCACCCCTCAGCGTGGGAGAGAGGGGGTGATAAGTATTAGCATATGTTTCTGGTTTCCTAGGACACAATTATTACATAAGAAGGCCCGGGGGGCATTATAAGGATACACAGGGCACCACTGTCATGAGACATTATTATTATTATTAGTCAGTATAGGGGGCATTATTATTATAACGTAGCCCAGTGAATATAAGTATTATTATAAGGAAAAAGAGGACACCATTATTGATAGCAATAAATTTAGATTTTCTTCAAGTATTTGCAATTTGAGGAGATCTGAGTTGCTGCAAATCTATTTTTTTTAATTTGTCAAACTAGGTGAAAACATTGTCTGCTCTCTGTTACTGATAGAGGAGACTAGATTACTCCACGTGCTCTCCTCACACACTGAGCAGCACTTATGTCCATAAAATGGCCGCTGGGGGAGGAGCATGTGACCAGATCAGCCTATCGTATCAGCCTCCTCCAACAGACAAGCAGCTCTCCTATGTGAGGAGTTTTAGTATTGGAGGCTGAGGACAGGTCTGGTCACTGCTCCTCCACCAGCGGCCATTGTATGGACAGAATGCTGCTCAGTGTGTGAGGAAAGCTGCACTAATAAGTGTAAATGGCCGCCCCCTTTAATATACGTGCTTAAATATTTAAGGGGTGCAGTGAAAAATTTATATGCGAGCAAGTAAGGTTCAAATTTCGGTGTTAATTTCACTTAATATCATTGTGGCAGTGTAAAAAAAATGTTAATGCTCATTGATTAGTTGACGCCGACCCATGCACCAAAGAAGATGCCACATCTGTCGCTCACTAGATTGTTTTATGTTTAGGCTGCCCTCTACTGACAACTAGAGGAATCATTTGCAGGTCAAGTATGTAAATCTGCATGGTATAGCATTAGTACATGAAATTGGCCCACTAAGGGTCTTCTCTATGCAATTATAGCCTATTGTGAACTCCCATGCCCAATATATTTGAGTGTCGCTTGTACTATTTATTTGAGAAGCCTTATGAGTATAGTATGCCCTTATCAGAATGACAATGTTTGCAATAGGCATATAGATTGTATGATATGTCATGGAACGCACTCAGCTGTAAAGTTCCAGGATTGACTGTGCATTGAAATCTAGGTGACAGCGGCGAGGCGGCTTCACTGTGTCCATGATCACATGATCCCGGTGCTGGTCACATGCTCTGACTGGGAGAATGGCGGCCAGGTGGTTCCGGCGTGTGGAACGCATACTGACTCTCCGGTCACGTGCTTCCTGTCACGTGTTTCCGGTGACCACGGATATCCGGTTGTGCTTGGAGCGCATGGGGCGTGCAAAAGAGACGGTTGCATCTAGTTTGGAATTGATTATTTGTGGTCCTCAAACAATCAACTCCATTCTAGCTGATTCACCATTGAGCCGTCTAGTTTGGAGTTGATTTTTTGAGGGCTCATTTTATCAGCTCCACTCTAGACGGCTCACTACTGAAGTGACTGGATCGGGGGGATATTTTGTGGATCTCATTCCAGCATCTCCACTCTAGCTGATTCACTGGTGAGGTGACTGGATCGGAGTGGATATTTTGAGGATTTCATTCCAGCATCTCCACTCTAGCTGATTCACTGGTGAAGTGACTGGATCGGGGGGATATTTTGTGGATCTCATTCCAGCATCTCCACTCTAGCTGATTCACTGGTGAGGTGACTGGATCGGGGGGATATTTTGTGGTCCTCATTCCAACATCTCCACTCTAGCTGATTCACTGGTGAGGTGACTGGATCGGAGTTGATCTTTTGATGATCTCTCTGCAGCTTCTCCATTCTAGACAGTTCAGTTTCTACACTGAAGTTCCTCAAAAAATCACCTCCAATGTCCAGAATGGAGCAGATTCCCGGATCCTCATAGCCTGCAATGTAGTGGAATTGGAATGTACACACATTGTAGATATATATCAGCCTTATAATTCTAATGATTTCATGTTTTTATTTTTTAAGTACTTGCTCAAACTGTTATATTTATTACGTATTTCCAAAGGGCAAAATTTTATTTTTTTCATGATTAATCAAACTTGCATTTTATTATCGCTTTTTGTAATATAAATAATCACACACAGCGCTGATCGTTCAGTTTCACGTGGGGAAAAACGTAACAAAGCGCAGCGACAGAGTCCTCATAATTTACAACATTGTATTGGAGTGGATTTTTTGAGGACCTCATTTTAGTAACTCCATTCTAGCTGATTCACCAGTGAGCCGTCTAGATAGGAGTAGATTTTTTGAGGACCTCATTTTAGTAACTCCATTCTAGCTGATTCACTAGTGAGCCGTCTAGATCGGAGTGGATTTTTTGAGGACCTCATTTTAGGAACTCCATTCTAGCTGACTCACTACTGAGCCGTCTAGATCGGAGTAGATTTTTTGAGGACCTTCCTATAGCCTTCACTCTGTACAGTTTGGTGCTGAGGTGACTGGAATCGAGTTTTCTCAAAGAGTGAGCGGAGCCTCGTGGGGAGTAACGTAACAAAGCGCAGCAACACAGTCCTCATAATTTACAACATTGTATTGGTGTGGATTTTTTGAGGACCTCATTTGAGCAACTCCATTCTAGCTGATTCACTAGTGAGCCGTCTAGATCGGAGTGGGTATGTTGAGGATCTCCCCGTAGCCTCCAAACTGTACAGGTGCTGAGGTGACTGGAATTGAGTTTTTCAAAGAGAAGGTGTAGCCTCGCGGGGAAAAACATAGCAGAGTGCAGCCGACAGTCCTCATAATTTACAACATTGTATTGGAGTGGATTTTTTGAGGACCTCATTTGAGCAACTCCATTCTAGCTGATTCACTAGTGAGCCGTCTAGATCGGAGTGGGTATGTTGAGGATCTCCCTGTAGCCTCCAAACTGTACAGGTGCTGAAGTGACTGTGACTCGCCCCCTGGGCCGTGGGGCACTCGGATCCGGGCAATAGGGAACGATGGGGGTAGTAGTGGCAACCCGGTTCCGTGGCTCAGGGTGGTCAGGCCAGTGGTAGTCTGTTATGTGCTATTGATTATGTCCGACTACGCCACCCGTGGATTTGCGGTCATTAGGAACCGCCGCTGCAGGGCAGACCGCTGGGGCTGATGATATATGCAGCTGGGATGGTGTGACTCCCCACGGGAAGAGTGCGGCCCCAGGGCAGTGTGGTGGATGGTGGGAGTGATGGTAGTGAGAGTCCCGGTGCCGATAGTGCTGGAGGAGCAAGGAGCACACAGACAACAAGTTGCAGTCCAGGGTCTTTACTAAAACAGGTAAACTGACCCATAAACAGTTCCGGCTAGGAGGGGACCTGGATGTCTGAGAGCAACGGGGAAATTGGCCCTGGTCAGGGTGAGGGTGTAGGCCTACCGTGCTTTCTGCGCTCCTTCTGGCTATCTCCTCGTTATAGGGTAACAGCCCACGTTTCCGAGCTTTCCGTGTATTCTCGCCTGTATGGCCAGCGACGTGGGTTCCTTTCTGCTCCCAGCCTTGTACGGCTTTACTGGTCCCTTCGGTTGTGGCAGGGCCTCCAGGCTTCTTAGGCCAAGGAATATACAGTCCCTTGCGAACTGGTTATCTGCTGGAGAATGTGGAATCCTCCCAGCCTCAGACACCAAAGTCTGGTAAAGTAAGTCTTTTATCTGCCAAGACAGGCTCTCTTCGCCTCTTGTCTCTGGCTTGTGGCTCTCCTCCTGCCACACTTCCTCTTAGGTGCAGTGCAACTGTCTGTCCCTGCTCTGCTCTGGGACAAGTCTCAGTGCTGAGACAGGCCATCAAGTTCTCTCTAACCCTGCCCCCAGTACCAGCTTTTATAGGGGCAGCCTGCTCCCCCTACTGGCCTGAGACAGGAGGCATTGCATGCTAATGTTCCCCTGACCAGAGAACCTCCCCCTCGCTTTCAGACACAGCTTTAATTACACTTGTGGCATCCAGGCCAGGGTGACACATTCCCCCCTAGTAAAATTTAGTACTCCGGGACTAAACAGTAAACAAAGACAATATGCATAACTATAAAACATTATCAGGAAAGTGACGCACAGATTGAGTTCTTAAGGTCACAGTGTGGTCTTTGACCGGGTGTCCATATCACCAATACAACGGGGAGCCTTAACCAGGTGGGGGTCTGTCCTACCCCAAGTCCTTTACAGTCTTAGTTCATTCCTGGGTTAGGCTCCGAACGCAGTCCATACAAGGTCCTGGTTATAAAAAGTCCATAACCTGTGAGTCCTTACGGTAGCTGCAAGAAACTGAAACACAGAATTACCAGACATGCATGTAACTTGGCAAACAATTCAACATTTGGCAACAGGGTTATTTACAATCTTAGCGCGCTCTATATTTTCCAGCGAGCGGTATCTGCCCCTTTGTGCTCCTGGTTGACCTCCTTAGCCCACTGTCTGGTGGTGGACCAACCTGGCTTTCCCCACTAGCGTTAGGGGTACAGCTACCAGCTGGGTGTACAGGTAGGGCAGGCAGCTGTCTGCGGGTCCTTTGGCTTACCGCAGGCATGGCAGGCTCACTGTCAGCAGAGGGTTGACTCTCCTGGGCTGCTGGTACAGGCTCTTCTGCCTCTGGAACCGCTTGCTCCTCTTCACCTTCCGGCTCTGGTGTCGGTTGTTGCTGTGCCGGTTGCAGGAAATGCAGGACAGGTACCACTATGGCATCATTTATGCGAGTCCAGGACTGAGGGAACTCTCCGAGAACGGTGCTGATCATTTCTTCCTTGACCTCTGCGGGTTCAAGGTCACTCTGATCCTCTTCTGCACTACGGAGTTGCTCGGGGCACCTTTTGAGGTGGTCTCTGGAGACGACACTAGTGGTTTCTCCTCCGTCCTTGGTGATTACGCACACCTTTGGGTTGTCGTGGTCAGACTGCAGTACGGTGTAGGGTTCCCTTTCCCACTGGTCGTCCAACTTATGTAGCCTTCTCTTCCGCTTCAGGACTTGCTCACCAGGTTCTAGGGGACCAGCAGGGGCGTGTTGGTTGAAGAGTTTTTCTTGCCTATCTCTCACCTGGGCCAGGCTCTTCTCCACACTCTCCTGTACCTTCTTGTACTGCAGTTGCCTTTCCGTATCCCAGTCCGCATCCGGGGAGGTGTCCTCAGGTATTAGGACTCCCATCTCCAGGTCTACGGGCAGCTTACCTGGTCTAGCTCGCATCAGGTAAGCCGGGGTGCAGTTTGTAGCATTCACCGGGATATTGTTGTATAGGTCTATCAGGTCCGGCAGTTTTTCTGGCCACAGGCTGCGTTCCTCCAGGGGCAAGGTCTTCAGGAGATCAATGACTATATTGTTCATCTTCTCACACATCCCGTTGGTTTGGAGGTGGTAAGGCGTTGTACGAATCTTCTTACAGCCATAGAGGTTGCAGAACTCCTGGAAGATTTCAGCCTCGAACGCAGGACCCTGGTCTGTCAGGACCTGTTCCGGATACCCGTGTGGACGGCAGAAATATTGCTGGAAGGCTCTGGCCGCTGTTTGGGCTGTCAAGTCTTTTACCGGGACCACCACGAGAAAATGGGAATAGTGGTCCACGATTGTCAGGGCGTAGATGTACCCTGACCGGCTTGGAGCCAACTTGACATGGTCTAGAGCTACCAGCTCAAGAGGCTGCGTGGTGACGATGGGCCTCAAGGGTGTCTTCTGGCTGGTGCGGTCCTTCCTCCTTAGGTGACAAGGGCCACAGTCTCTGCACCATTTTTCTACAGCACCTCTCATGCCGACCCAAAAGAATCTTCCTCTTAGCAGGAACTCCAGTTTCTTCCAACCGAAGAGCCCCGCTCTGTCATGGTAAGCCCCCAGGACCATAGCTGCATCTCGCCTTGGGACCACGACTAGCCAGGTCAGCTCGTGCGTCCGGTGGTTGACAATCCTTCTGCACAACTTGCCTTCGTAGAGGAACAGCTTGCTCTTCTCTTTCCATAGCTGCTTGGCTTCCTCTGGAGCATCTGGATCTAAGCGGGCGTCTTTCCGGGTCAGCAGATCTTTCACCAGGCGGATTGCAGGGTCACTATCTTGGGTCTCGGCCCAGCTGTGGTGAGGTAGGGGATTGATCATCACGGTTGTTAGATCCTCCTCCTTCACGCGGTGAGAGTATTGAGCGGCTCCATACCGGTGAAACGCGGGGAGTTCTACCTCCTCCAGCTCTTCTGGGTCTTCGTCACCTTCAGGTAAGTGAGGCATCCTTGATAGGGCGTCCGCGTTGGCATTGATTTTGCCTGCCCGGTACTTGATCACGAAGTCATAGTTGGAGAGACGGGCCATCCACCGCTGTTCTAGGGCACCCAGTCTTGCATTGTCCAGGTGTGTCAACGGGTTGTTGTCCGTGTACACGGTGAACTTTGCGGAGGCCAGGTAATGCTTGAAGCGTTCCGTCACGGCCCACACCACCACCAAGAATTCTATCTTGAAGGAGCTGTAATTCTCCGGGTTCCTCTCGGTGGGCCTCAGCTTCCGGCTGGCGTACGCGTTCACCCTTTCTCTGCCCTGTTGGTTTTGGGACAGTACGGCTCCCAGTCCCACATTACTGGCATCTGTGTGGAGAATGAAAGGCTGGCCGTAATCAGGGTAGGCCAGGATCTCATCCCCCGTGAGGGCCATCTTTAGCTGGCGGAAGGACTCCTCTTCCGGTTTATCCCGCTTGAAGGGTGGCTTTTGACTTCTGGACTTAGACTGTCCGATCAGGAGGTCCTGCATAGGAGCTGCCATCTTAGTGAACCCGGGGATGAACCTTCGGTAGTAGCCTACCAACCCGAGAAACTGTCTCACCTCTTTGATGTTCGAGAGGCTTGGCCAGCTCTTGATTGCCGTGACCTTGTCAGGGTCGGGGGCCACTCCTTCCGCGCTTACCACGTGCCCTAGATACTGGACCTTCGGTTTCAGCAGGTGACACTTCGATGGTTTCACCTTCAGGCCATAGCCTGCCAGGGCTTCGAACACCTCGGCCAGGTGTTTTAGGTGGTCCTCGTAGGTCTTCGAATAGACGATCACGTCGTCCAGGTAAAGGAGAACCGTCTCGAAGTTTCGGTGCCCTAGACAGCATTCCATCAGCCGCTGGAAGGTCCCTGGTGCATTGCAGAGCCCGAAAGGCATGCAGTTGAATTCGCTCAGTCCCATCGGGGTGGTGAAGGCGGTCTTCTCTTTGTCAGCCTCTGCCACAGGAACCTGCCAGTACCCGCTAGTAAGGTCCAAAGTAGAAAAGAAGTTAGCTGATTTTAGTGCGGCTAAAGACTCCTCTATTCTAGGCAGCGGATATGCGTCTTTGTGGGTGATACGGTTGATTTGTCTATAGTCCACGCACATTCTCATGGTGCCGTCTTTCTTTTTCACCAGAACCAAGGGGGCTGCCCAGGGGCTACAGCTATCTCGAATGACCCCAGCTTCTTTCATTTCTCTTAGCATGCCCTTTGCGTTCTGATAATGTGCAGGGGGTACAGGTCTGTGTCTCTCTTTTATTGGTGGGTGGCTCCCTGTGGGGATGTGGTGTTCTATCCCTTTTACTCTGCCGAAGTCTAGCGGGTGCTTACTAAAGACTCTCTCGTACTCCTGTACCACCCGGTAGACTCCTTGTTCTTGGTGCAGGGGAGTGGAGTTAGCACCCACGTGGAGTTTCTGGCACCAGTCCTCCTTTTGTTTCTGGGAGCCATTACCCTCCGCCTGAGGAGATGGAGGCAAGGGTTCCACGGCCCTGATAGCTTTGTGTTCGACCACAAACAGCTTGGCGAGTGTAGCGTACCTGGGTAAGTGTACCTCCCTCTCCCCAATGTTGAGAATGCGGATGGGCACCCTCCCATGACAGACATCAACCACCCCCCGGGCTGTCAAAATGGTGGGCCTGCTGTCTGAGTACACGGGTTCTACCATGGCTTGGTAGTCTCTACCTCTCAACCCGATTGCAGTCCGACACCAGATCATCATTTCACTTTTGGGAGGCATGGAAATGGGGAATGGGTCACTCAGTCTTACGCTACCGATCTCACCACCAGACAGTTCTACCTGCTGCCGTCTCATCAGGGCTTTTATCTCCTTGTTGAGGACTCTCTGTTGGCTGGAACTAGCATTCACCGCCACCAGTTGTAATATTACAATTACCTCTGAAAGACAATTTTCAATCACGTTAGTACCCACAGTTATTTTAGGGTGACTTTCACGACGGTCAATGTCCACAATAATCACTCCCTGTGTCGGTAGTTCAACTTTACCAATTTTAATGGTCATCTCCTTGAACCCCATCTGCGGCACGGGTAAGCCATTACTGGCGATGATGCTCAAGTTACTGTCTGGATACCGTGTGATATCAGCATCAGTCCAATGCTGCTTAAAAAGTACATAAGGGATAGTGGTTACTTGTGACCCAGTATCCAGCAAGGCGCTCATGGGGATACCGTCCAGCACCACGGGTAAAACCGGGCGCCCCCCAACGTCCTTATTACGCCAATTGTAAGGGCCTGGTGATCTTATGCCTGGGGGTTGGCCCTCTGCCCCAGGTTGGACCCGTTTAAATTACAGTACCTGGAAATGTGTCCGGGCTGGTTGCATCGACGGCAAATGGGCTGTCCACCCTCTGCGTAGCGGTCTGTGGGCCTCCCTCGGAACGACGGGATCCTCCTCTGTCGACGCCACGGGACATCCTCCGGACTTGAAGCCAGCTCGATGGGTCTTGACGGGTCCACTTGCAACGCCTGGACGGTCCTGGTCAACGCCGCGACGCTCCTGGTCAGCTCCTGGACTTGGTGGTGCAGGTCTTTCGACGGGGCTTGGTTCAGGGCCTGTGCATCAGCCCCCATGGGATCCATAGAGGAGGGCGCCGCCTCCTGGTGGTTGGTGAGAGCAGGGCGCCGGGGGTTTATAGCGCCACTGGTTGCAGATTCACGGAGCACCCTTATGGCCCTGTCCTTAAATTGGGCAAAGGTCAGGTCGGGGTTCTGAAAGAACATGAGGCGCAGTTGGGCCCTGTGGGCGCTAGACAGCAGACCTTCTATGAATTGTTCTGTTAGCAGCTTATCCGTTTCCTGCACACTGCCAGGGTCAGTTTGTTGAATAGCCCTCAGGGCTTCCTGCAGATTTAGGGCATAGTCTCTGATGCTGTCCTGTGCCCGCTGCTTACACCCATAGAACCTCATTTTAATTTCAGCGGAGGTACGTGTGTCAAAGGTACCCCGCAGCCGGGCCAGAATACCCTTCACAGTTCTTTTCTCCTTAGTGGGCCATGATTTTACCTCCCTCTGGGCTTCGCCAGTTAACTGCCCTGTTAATATGCTGACCTTCTGTTCCTCTGTCAGGGGGTAAACTTGGAACAAACTGTATAGCCTTTCCTTGAAGTCAGTTAGGGCATGGGGCTCCCCTGAGTATTTGGGCAGCCAGGCCGCTCCAGGGATGTAGGGCAGGGAAAAGGGCATCACCGCTGCTGCAGCTGCGTTGGTGGTAGTGGGCGCCTCTGTATACGACATCTTTCTCCCCCCCTAGTTAAGCGTGGCCTACCTTCCGACGAACCTCTTCTGTAGGCCGCGGCTCCACTGCTGCTGCTATGGACGAGTACCTGGCGTCGCGCTCCGATGACGTCAGCGTCGCTCTCTCTCCCTTCCAGGACCTTGCGCAGCGTCGGTGCGTGGGGCGGAGCTTCGGATCTCACGCGGTTTTGACGTCCACGCCCCTCTTCTTCCCGCGCGGCGTCCTGAAGATGGCGTCTGATGGCGGGAAGCAGCTGCGGATGGCGGGAAGACGGCAGAAAACGGCGAGAAACGGTCCAAGATGGCGTCTGATGGCGGGAATCGGCTCCGGATGGCGGGAAACTTCGCCACAGGTAAGTTACAAAAGTCTTTTTCAGGCACACAGTACCCGGTGGTTGCGGGCACGAAATCCTGCCGACTACGCCAAAGCTGACTCGCCCCCTGTAGCCTCGCGGGGAAAAACATAGCAGAGTGCAGCCGACAGTCCTCATAATTTACAACATTGTATTGGAGTGGATTTTTTGAGGACCTCATTTGAGCAACTCCATTCTAGCTGATTCACTAGTGAGCCGTCTAGATCGGAGTGGGTATGTTGAGGATCTCCCTGTAGCCTCCAAACTGTACAGGTGCTGAAGTGACTGTGACTCGCCCCCTGGGCAGTGGGGCACTCAGATCCGGGCAATAGGGAACGATGGGGGTAGTAGTGGCAACCCGGTTCCGTGGCTCAGGGTGGTCAGGCCAGTGGTAGTCCGTTATGTGCTATTGATTATGTCCGACTACGCCACCCGTGGATTTGCGGTCATTAGGAACCGCCGCTGCAGGGCAGACCGCTGGGGCTGATGATATATGCAGCTGGGATGGTGTGACTCCCCACGGGAAGAGTGCGGCCCCAGGGCAGTGTGGTGGATGGTGGGAGTGATGGTAGTGAGAGTCCCGGTGCCGATAGTGCTGGAGGAGCAAGGAGCACACAGACAACAAGTTGCAGTCCAGGGTCTTTACTAAAACAGGTAAACTGACCCATAAACAGTCCCGGCTAGGAGGGGACCTGGATGTCTGAGAGCAACGGGGAAATTAGCCCTGGTCAGGGTGAGGGTGTAGGCCTACCGTGCTTCTGCGCTCCTTCTGGCTATCTCCTCGTTATAGGGTAACAGCCCACGTTTCCGAGCTTTCCGTGTATTCTCGCCTGTATGGCCTGCGACGTGGGTTCCTTTCTGCTCCCAGCCTTGTACGGCTTTACTGGTCCCTTCGGTTGTGGCAGGGCCTCCAGGCTTCTTAGGCCAAGGAATATACAGTCCCTTGCGAACTGGTTATCTGCTGGAGAATGTGGAATCCTCCCAGCCTCAGACACCAAAGTCTGGTAAAGTAAGTCTTTTATCTGCCAAGACAGGCTCTCTTCGCCTCTTGTCTCTGGCTTGTGGCTCTCCTCCTGCCACACTTCCTCTTAGGTGCAGTGCAACTGTCTGTCCCTGCTCTGCTCTGGGACAAGTCTCAGTGCTGAGACAGGCCATCAAGTTCTCTCAAACCCTGCCCCCAGTACCAGCTTTTATAGGGGCAGCCTGCTCCCCCTACTGGCCTGAGACAGGAGGCATTGCATGCTAATGTTCCCCTGACCAGAGAACCTCCCCCTTGCTCTCAGACACAGCTTTAATTACACTTGTGGCATCCAGGCCAGGGTGACACAACTGGAATTGAGTTTTTCAAAGAGTGAGCGGAGCTTCGCAGGGAGAAACATAACAGAGCGCAGCAACACAGTCCTCATAATTTACAACATTGTATTGGAGTGGATTTTTTGAGGACCTCATTTGAGCAACTCCATTCTAGCTGTTTCACTAGTGAGCCGTGTAGATCGGAGTGGATTTTTTGTGGACCTCATTTTAGTAACTCCATTCTAGCTGATTCACTAGTGAGCCGTCTAGATCGGAGTGGATTTTTTGAGGACCTCATTTTAGTAACTCCATTCTAGCTGATTCACTAGTGAACCATCTAGATCGGAGTGGGTATTTTGAGGATCTCCCTGTAGCCTCCAAACTGTACTGTTTGGTGCTGAGGTGACTGGAATCGAGTTTTTCAAAGAGTGAGCGGAGCTTCGCAGGGAGAAACATAACAGAGCGCAGCAACAGAGTCCTCATAATTTACAACATTGTATTGGAGTGGATTTGTTGAGGACCTCATTTGAGCAACTCCATTCTAGCTGATTCACTAGTGAGCCGTATAGATCGGAGTGGATTTCTTGAGGATCTCACTGTAGCCTCCAAACTGTACTGTTTGGTGCTGAGGTGACTGGAATCGAGTTTTTCAAAGAGTGAGCGGAGCTTCGCAGGGAGAAACATAACAGAGCGCAGCAACAGAGTCCTCATAATTTACAACATTGTATTGGAGTGGATTTGTTGAGGACCTCATTTGAGCAACTCCATTCTAGCTGATTCACTAGTGAGCCGTATAGATCGGAGTGGATTTTTTGAGGACCTCATTTGAGCAACTCCATTGTAGCTGATTCACTAGTGAGCCGTATAGATTGGAGTGGATTTTTTGAGGACCTCATTTGAACAACTCCATTCTATCTGATTCACTAGTGAGCCGTCTAGATCGGTGTGGATTTTTAGATGATCTCCCTGTAGCCTCTATTCTGTACAGTTCATTGGTGACCTGAGTAGAATGGAGTTGCTGGAGCGATGTCCTCATAGGATCAAATCCAATCTAGACGGCTCATGACTGAAACCTCCAGAATGGAGTTAATTCCAGGAGCTCCTCATAGATTCCAATCTCATGGCATAGGAATTATAAATGTATGTATGTATTGTCACTTTTTGTGACATACATAATTACAAACAGCACTGATTGTTCAGTTTTGCCCAAATTTGACTTTTACTGTATTTCCACCAGTCCCAGCCACAGCAGCGACATTTCTGAAGAGTGGGCGGAGCTAGACAACATTTATGTGATCATTTCTGCCACATTTGTGATATAAATTATGATAATGTCCAGCCGCTCTTCATAATGCTGGTGCTGACCAGGACTGGTGGACAAACAAGAAAAGTAAAATTTTATCAAACATGAACAATCAGAGCTTTGTGTAAGTTTTTAAACTATGAAAAGTGATAATATAAAAAACAAACAAATTTTTTAATTTAACAAAAAAAAAGCTTTCTACCTCTCACATTTTATTAAATACTGGCATGCAAAATTTGTTTCTTCATGAATTGTGGTTGTAATCTTGTATAATTGACGCGCCCCCTGGGCCAGTGCTGTTTGTGGATACCCGGAGCCGGATCAGATGGGGGTTGTAGTCTCCGAGTGGCGGTGACCCGGTCCGTGCCCAGGGTGTCAAACTCAGTGTGTGGCAGTCCTTGCAGATGTTGTTGGATGTTCTTTGTGTCGACTACGCCACCCGTTGATTTGCGGTCACTACGGCCGCCGCTGCAGAAGGGTCTGCTGAGGCTGGTGGTATGTGTGCAGCTGTGGTAGTATAACCCCCAACGGGAGGGGTATAGCCTCAGGGGGTCAGATGTAGAGGATGGTGGTTGTGGAGGTGCAGTGTGGATGGTAAGAAGACTCAGAGTTGGGCTGTGCAGTTCAGGGTTTTTACTTACTGCTGTTCTTTTGGTCACTCTGGCCATGAGTGACCACCCGAGCCGTGCTGCGTCCACCAGGTCCTGGACTCGGCCAACTCCCAAGCAATTCTGGAGCGTGATCCTGAGCTCCCTTTCTGACTTTCCTTTCTACGGCCGTTCCCACCAGGGATCCACTTATGTCCGGCTCCCTCGGGTCTCTTGTTGGTTAAACCTTTTCTCTGGGTTCCCTGACCCTATACTCGGTGTGCCTTCTCAGTGGATTTAGTGAGGGTCGTGGCAGATCCTGCCCATGACCTCCGGTTCCTGGCTAAGGTGTGCTTTGCCTCTGCCAGCTTGGGATCCGGTACCCGAGTTGCCAACCCTTCACCCTTCTGGTCTGATTTTAGGTTCTTGGGGTTCCTTCTTCTTTCCCCTCTGGGTCCTTCTTTTCTCCTCTCTCTCTCTCTTGGCCTTGGAGCTGGCTGAGCTTCTCTGCTCTTCTCCTCTGCTCTACACAAGACTGACTGTCTCACTGTCTGACCCTGTTCTAAGATGGTTCCCACCTTATATACTCCCTCTATGTGTGAGCTCAGGTGACCAGCACCCAATGAGCTCCTATCTTTACCCAGACTGCTCCCCCTATCTGCCCCTACACTACTGGGATGTTCCACCCCCCTCCCACTCCAGCCAGGGACAGACACTGTCGTACCTGCACATATATCTAGTGGGAGTACCATCGATCTGTCCCCCGGAAATGGGATGTATGTAGTGCATGCAGCCTACTGAGCTCAGTTCCACACTCCATCCTTACCCAGGAGTGGAATACCACACCTCTGGCTTGAGGTGTAATACCCCTGTAGCAGCCGAGTCCTCAGGGTGCTACATTCCCCCCTGGTAAATCACAGCACGTCCTCGGGCTGTAAGAGAATAAAACATCCAAAAACATACAATTTTTTTTTTTTTTTTTCATAACACATCAACATATAAAACATCATATATCATAAAACTTTTTTCTTGTTCCTCTGGCCACGGTGCGACTTGTGACCGGGTAAAGTGCACAGTCTCTTCTTGAAAAACTCAGCTTTCCTATAAAACCAGTAGGGGGCGCCTTAGAAAGCGCAACTATATACAATGGAGGTGTGGCCGCTCTCAGTCCTCGGTCAGTGGGAATAGGGACACACGGGTTAAAGTTCACACTTGTCCCAACGGGGAACATATTTAAAGCAGCAACAGTTCTGGTACCCCGACGGGTAACTATATACAGTCTCTCTTTACCGTACTTTAATGACGGCTTCCTCCTGCTCCTTCTTGCTGGTAAGCTTCAGACCCGTCCGGGTCCTCTTGCTCCTCCTCACACCGCAGCTCCTCCTCCGTCAGCCGGTGTACATGGAGAGCGTAGGGTCCTTTGGCACACTTGTGCCGGGTAAAGGTGACCTCATCCCCTACATATAGGTCACGACCTCTGTGTCCCTCCGGCAGATGGCTTTCTACGTCTCTGCGGGTGACAAAGACGTCGCCGGGGGTATGATGGTCTCTTATGAAGCCCCAACCGTGCTGCAATTGAAATTTAATCACAGTCCCGGAGGTACGGGGACCATGAGCTGCACGGGGGTCTCTCCTGTTCCGGCTCTTCTGCTCCGCGCTCCGTATCTGCATCTGCTGCTCACGGACCCGCCTCTCTCTCCGTTCTCGCTCGAAGACTGCCAACTGCTGGCGGCAGCACTCCACACGCTCCGCTGCGGCTGCCCGTGTTTCTTGGGTGAACCCCATGAGGTCTTCTCCGGTGGGGTCCCACTCGAACTGTGCTTCTGACGCGCCCCCTGAGCCATATTCTTTAGGGGAATACCCGGAGCCGGATCAGATGGGGGTTGTAGTCTCCGAGCGGCTGTGACCCGGTCCGTGCCCAGGGTGTCAAGCTCAGTGTGTGGCAGTCCTATGATGTTACTGGATGTTCTTTATGTCGACTACGCCACCCGTTGAATTGCGGTCACTACGGCCGCCGCTGCAGCAGGGTCCACTGAGGCTGATGGTGTTTGTGCAGCTTCGGTAGTATAACCCCCAACGGGAGGGTATGGCCTCAGGGGGTCAGGTGCAGAGGATGGTGGTTGTGGAGGTGCAGTGAGGATGGTAATGAGAGTCAGAGTCGGGTTCTGCAGTTCAGGGTTTTTACTTACTGCTGTTCTTGTACTGGTCACTCCGGCCTTGAGTGACCACCCGAGCCGTGCTGCGTCCACCAGGTCCTGGACTCGGCCAACCCCCAAGTAGTTCTGGAGCGTGGTTCTGAGCTCCCTTTCTGTCCTGTCCTCGTCTCTGGCCTTCCCCACCAGGGATCCACCTAAGTCCGGCTCCCTCGGGCCTCTTGTTGGTAAACCCTTGTCTCTGGGTTCCCTGACCCTATGCGTGGTCTGCCTTCCGGGTGGATATAGTGGGTGGCCGTGGCAGATTCTGCCCACGGCCTCCGGTCTCTGGCTGAGGATAAGTGCCCTCCACCAGTTTGGGATCCGGTACCCTTGTGCCAACTCTTCACCCTTTGATTTAATTTGGGCTCTTAGAGTTCCTTCTTTCTTCCCCTCTGGGTCTTTCTTTCTCCTCTCTCTCTCTGGGCCTGGGGCTGCTCTGCTCCTCTGCTTTCCTCCACTGCTCTGCAAAGTCTTCACTAAAACAGACTGACTGGCTGACTGACTGACTGACGTCTGACCCTGTTCTAAGATGGTTCCCACCTTATATACTCCCTCTATGTGTGAGCTCAGGTGACCAGCACCCAATGAGCTCCTAGCACTACCCAGACTGCTCCCCCTATCTGCCCCTACACTACTGGGATGTTCCACCCCCCTCCCACTCCAGCCAGGGACAGACACGGTTGTGCCTGCACATTTTCCTAGTGGGAGTACCATAGGTCTGTCCCTCGGAAATGGGATGTATGTAGTGCATGCAGCTATCTGAGCTCAGTTCCACACTCCATCCTTACCCGGGAGTGGAATATCACACCTCTGGCTGAGGTGCAACACTCCTGTAGCAGCCGAATCCTCAGGGTGCTACATTCCCCCCTGGTAAACCACAGCACGTCCTCGGGCTGTAAGGAAACAAAACACCAAAACATACAATTTTTTTTTTTTCATAAACATCAACATAATAAAACATATAAAACGTCATATATTAGCAGCATTAAAACTTTTCATATTAAACTTTTCATAAACAACATTCTGGCAAACTCTTCTTGCTTCTGGTTCCTCCGGTCACGGTGCAACTTGTGACCGGGAAAAGTGCAATTGTCTCTTGAAGAATAAATACGGCTTTCCTATAAAACCAGTAGGGGGCGCTTTAGGAAGCGCAACTATATACAAGGGAAAGTGGCCGCTCTCAGTCCTCGGCCAGGTAATGGATAGGGGACACACGGGTAACAGTTCAATTCGCTGGTCCCAACGGGGACTATAATAGCAGCAACAGTTTTTGGTACCCCGACGGGTAACTATTTTACAGTCTCACAATACCGTACTTCAATTACGGCTTCCTCCTGCTCTTTCTTGTTGGTTGATTCGTTTCAGGTTCAGACCCGTCCGGGTCCTCTTGCTCCTCCTCACACCGCAGCTCCTCCTCCGTCAGGCGATGCACATGGAGGGCGTAGGGTCCTTTGGCACACTTGTGCCGGGTGAAGGTGACCTCGTCCCCTATATACAGGTCACGACCTCTGTGTCCCTCCGGTAGGTGGGACTCAACGTCTCTTCTGGTCACGAAGACGTCGCCGGGGGTGTGGTGATCCCTGATGAAACCCCACCCATGCTGCAGGTTGAACTTTATCACAGTCCCGATGGTACGGGGACCATGCGCTGCACGGGGGTCTCTCCTGGTCCGGCTCTTCTGCTCCGCGCTCCTTATTTGGGCTTGCTGTTCCCGGACCCGCCTCTCTCTCCGCTCCCTCTCGAAGACCTCGAGCTGCTGGCGGCAGCACTCTGCACGCTCCGCTGCGGCTGCCCGAGTCTCCTGAGTGAACCCCATGAGATCTTCTCCGGTGGGGTCCCACTCAAACTGGGTCTCTTCCAGCGGGGGCGAGATCCTCTTTACGGGCTTTGGAGCCGGGATCAGGGGTTCGCACATGGCCCTTGCTTTTTGCAGCTCCAGCTGGATGTATTCTTCTGGCCAGACAAAGGGCTGCCCATCCGGGCACGTATGCTGGGCGAACAGGTCTTCACCCAGGTGCGGCACTCTTGATGTTGAGGGCGCGTTGATGGTAGCGGCGCCCGGGTTGCCCAGGCCTTGCGACCAGGCTTGGGGCACCTTGAAAGTAAAGGGCACCGTAAGGACGGCGGCGCCCTGGGTTACTCGGCCCTGCGACCAGGCCGGGGGCTCCGCGGAGGTAGGGGGCGCTGTTGGTATTGCGGCGCCCGGGGGTACTAGGCCTTGCGACCAGGCCGATGGTGTTTCCTGTTTGGCCGCGCTCGGGGTCGAGGCGCGTGACGTCACAGGGGTCGCGGCTTCCGGTTGAGGCCTAGTCTGCGGCGGTGACGTTGCAGCGACGGGCACGGCAGGGGGTACTTCGGGCTCTGCGACGGGGAGCTGGGGCAGGTACGCGGTTTCCCGGTTTGAGGTAAAGACGTCCCCTTTACCTGCCTCCATTCGTTCGGCTCCCTTCTCGGCGCCGTCTCCGGCCTTGAGTCCTCCTGCGCCATCCTCAGAGGCGGTCTGTCTCCTCTTCTCGGGTGGCGTGCTCCGCTGACGGGTTTCAGTCTGCTGGGCCATCTCTCGGCTCCACTCCGCCAACGCCTCCCGTTGCACCTGGGCCATCCTCCGTGCGAGGCCCTCCAGCGCAGTCTGTGCACACTCCCGATCTCGGGGGAGCTGTGCTAGGATCTCCACTAAGCCTAGTGGACTTGTTGCTTCCAGCAGGCTCCTGACCACTGGGTCGGTGCTGCCCGCCTCGCCTTCCATCTCCGGGTAAGCTTTCTCTGGACTCTGCTCCAGGCTTCTTGTCTCCGGGTGCGCTCTCTCCAGACTGCTCCAGGCGGCACCCATCTTCGTTCCTTTGTTCTGTCTCCTCCCACTTCGAGGGCGGTCCCGGGGCAACTTGGTGATTGTCAGCTCCAGGGGCAGTTCCTTCACGCTGATGGACACTTCCAGCATCACAGTCTCTGTTGGTGGGGGCGGTTTCCGCTTTTGGCGCCATTCTTCGACCTGGCCCACGATGGGAGGCGGCCTCTTGCCATCCTCTGGCACGCCCATAATGGCGTCCGCTCTTCCAAGGCGGGAAATCTTTGGAAATGGCGGGAATCGTCTCCCAGTGGCGGGAAACTCTGCAGATGGCGGGAAAAAGCTGCAAATGGCGGACAACCGGCGGGAATCGACTTGTGATGGGGTCCGATGGCGGGGACCCTCCGGAACCGGCGGGAGACTTCTTTTTGAGGTAACGGTGAACTTTTCTTCAGGCACGCAGTACCCGGTTGTTGCGGGCACGTTATCCTGCCGACTACGCCAAAGTTGACGCGCCCCCTGAGCCATATTCTTTAGGGGAATACCCGGAGCCGGATCAGATGGGGGTTGTAGTCTCCGAGCGGCTGTGACCCGGTCCGTGCCCAGGGTGTCAAGCTCAGTGTGTGGCAGTCCTATGATGTTACTGGATGTTCTTTATGTCGACTACGCCACCCATTGAATTGCGGTCACTACGGCCGCCGCTGCAGCAGGGTCCGCTGAGGCTGATGGTGTTTGTGCAGCTTCGGTAGTATAACCCCCAACGGGAGGGGTATGGCCTCAGGGGGTCAGGTGCAGAGGATGGTGGTTGTGGAGGTGCAGTGAGGATGGTAATGAGAGTCAGAGTCGGGTTCTGCAGTTCAGGGTTTTTACTTACTGCTGTTCTTGTACTGGTCACTCCGGCCTTGAGTGACCACCCGAGCCGTGCTGCGTCCACCAGGTCCTGGACTCGGCCAACCCCCAAGTAGTTCTGGAGCGTGGTTCTGAGCTCCCTTTCTGTCCTGTCCTCGTCTCTGGCCTTCCCCACCAGGGATCCACCTAAGTCCGGCTCCCTCGGGCCTCTTGTTGGTAAACCCTTGTCTCTGGGTTCCCTGACCCTATGCGTGGTCTGCCTTCCGGGTGGATATAGTGGGTGGCCGTGGCAGATTCTGCCCACGGCCTCCGGTCTCTGGCTGAGGATAAGTGCCCTCCACCAGTTTGGGATCCGGTACCCTTGTGCCAACTCTTCACCCTTTGATTTAATTTGGACTCTTAGAGTTCCTTCTTTCTTCCCCTCTGGGTCTTTCTTTCTCCTCTCTCTCTCTGGGCCTGGGGCTGCTCTGCTCCTCTGCTTTCCTCCACTGCTCTGCAAAGTCTTCACTAAAACAGACTGACTGGCTGACTGACTGACTGACGTCTGACCCTGTTCTAAGATGGTTCCCACCTTATATACTCCCTCTATGTGTGAGCTCAGGTGACCAGCACCCAATGAGCTCCTAGCACTACCCAGACTGCTCCCCCTATCTGCCCCTACACTACTGGGATGTTCCACCACCCTCCCACTCCAGCCAGGGACAGACACGGTTGTACCTGCACATTTTCCTAGTGGGAGTACCATAGGTCTGTCCCTCGGAAATGGGATGTATGTAGTGCATGCAGCTATCTGAGCTCAGTTCCACACTCCATCCTTACCCGGGAGTGGAATATCACACCTCTGGCTGAGGTGCAATACTCCTGTAGCAGCCGAATCCTCAGGGTGCTACACTTCTTCCAGCGGAAGCGGGGTTCTCCTGACGGGCTTCGGAGCCGGAATCAGGGGCTCGCACAGGGGCCTTGCTTTTTGGAGTTCCAGTTGGTAGTACTCCTGTGGCCATATAAAAGGCTGCCCATCCGGGCACGTGTGCTGGGCAAATAGATCTTCACCCAGGTGCGGCACTCGAGATGTTGAGGGCGCGGTGATGGTAGCGGCGCCCGGGTTGACCAGGCCTTGCGACCAGGCTTGGGGCACCCTAAAGGTAAAGGGCACCGTTAGGACGGCGGCGCCCGGGGTTACTTGGCCCTGCGACCAGGCCGGTGGCACGGTGGAGGTAGAGGGCGCTGTTGGCACTGCAGCGCCCGGGGGCGCTCGGCCCTGCGACCAAGCCGGTGGTGTTTCCTGCTTGGCCGCGCTCAGAGTTGAGGCGCGTGAAGTCACAGGGGTCGCGGCCGCGGCTTCTGCTTGGGGCCTAGTCTGGAGCGGTGACGGTGCAGCGACGGGCACGGCAGGGGGAATTTCGGGCTCTGCGACGGGGAGCTGGGGCAGGCTCACGGTTTCTCCGCTTGGGGTAGTGACGTCCCCTTTACCTGCCTCCGTCTGTTCAGCTCCCTCCTCGGCGCCGTCTCCGGCCTTCACTCCTCCTGCTCCATCCTCAGAGGCGGTCTGTCTCCTCGTCTCGGGTGGCGTGCTCCGCTGACGGGTTCCGGTCTGCTGGGCCATCTCTTTGCTCCACTCCGCCAGCGTGTCTCGCTGCACCTGGGCCATCCTCCGTGCGAGGCCCTCCAGCGCGGTCTGTGCACACTCCCGGTCTCGGGGGAGCTGTGCCAGGATCTCCACCAGGCCTAGTGGGGTTGTCCCCATCATGGTTCCTATCTTGTGCTTATGTCCCCCGTCATGGTACTCATCTTGTTTTATTGTCTCCCATCATGGCCATCTTGTAGAAATATCCTCTTACCTGGTCCCCTTTTTGTAGCAATCTCACCATTCGGCTCCCTATCTCACAGTAACGTGTCCCTTCCTGGTCCCCTTTTTGTAGTAATGTCTCTTTGCAGTAATGTCAAGATCCTGATCCTCATCTTCTAGTACTGTTCCCATCCTGGTCCCCTGCAGACATTAGCTGCTGGCCTGTGATTGACCCACAGTTGGCATTGGTATAGCTGAGCAAAGAGCTTGTCTGTGCACGGTGCCTGCAATATGTTCCACTGAAAAAGTGCTGACGTGCCACAATCCTCAAGGTGTATGGTGCCTGCGGCCTGCATGAAGCAGCCTCTGTGGCCAAATGTTTGAGACCCCCACTCGAGTCTATAAAGCTACAGCTGCCAATCAAGATACAGGGTGCCATGATATACTGAGGGGCTGCGATTGGTTTGATTAGTTATTCTGTGATGACAGATTCTCTTTACACCCCGAGTGATTTCAGACCAATCACCTATTCTGTGTAGAAGTGATACAGATTTACAAGACAGTGACTTGAAGGGTCAACGTGATATTTGAAATTTTTTCTCAACATTTTATTTCAGTTATATTTTCAAGCAGATCAGGGGGTGTTCATATCCTGAGCCGACCATAAGCTGCCCCCAAAAAACTCACTGTCTTCACCGAGGGGTGCGCAGTTCAGGCAAAAGAAACGTATACACAGTCCATAATATGGATATCCATGGAAAATGGAGGGCTTGCACTGATCGATGGGTTATTGCATTGTGGGGTGGCTAGGTTCTGCTTGAAAGTATAAGGACATTCACAAATGAAAAAGATATCATACAAGGTTTACTTAAGTCTTGCAAATGAGAAAACAGGTGTACTGGTGTGATAATTCTAAAAATACAGGTGCATCTCACTAAATTAGAATATCATCAAAAAGTTAATTTATTTCAGTTCTTCAATACAAAAAGTGAAACTCATATAGAGTCATTACAGACAGAGTCATCTATTTCAAGTGTTTATTTCTGTTAATGTTGATGATTATGGCTTGCAGCCAATGAAAACACAAAAGTCATTATCTCAGTAAATTAGAATAATTAACAAAAAACACCTGCAAAGGCTTCCTAAGCATTTAACAAGGTCCCTTAGTCTGTTTCAGTAGGCTCCACAATCATGGGGAAAACTGCTGGCTTGACAGATGTCCAGAAGGCAGTCACTGACACACTCCACAAGGTATCAGAGTCTGGAGGAAGAGTGGAGAGGCCACAATCCAAGCTGCTGGAGGTCTAGTGTGAAGTTTCCACAATCAGTGATGGTTTGAGGAGCCATGACATCTGCTGGTGTAGGTCCACTCTGTTTTATCAAGACCAAAGTCAGCGCAGCCGTCTACCAGGACATTTTACAGCACTTCATGCTTCCCTCTGCCGACAAGCTTTTTGGAGATGGAAATGTCATTCTCAAGCAGGACTTGGCCCCTGTCCACACGGCCAAAAGTACCAGTACCTGGTTTACACACAACAGTATCACTGTGCTTGATTGGCAGAAAACTCACCTGACCATAACCCCATAGAGAATCTATTATAGAGAATCTATGGGGTATTGTCGAGAGGAAGACGAGAGACACCAGACCCAACAATGCAGACGAGCTGAAGGCTGCTATCAAAGCCATCTGGGCTTCCATAACACCTCAGCAGTGCCACAGGCTGATCGCCTCCATGCCACATTGCCGCATTGATGCAGTAATTGATGCAAAAGGATCCCAGACCAATTATTGAGGGCATTTACTGACCATACATTTCAGTAGGATAACATTTCAGATTTTAAAATAATTTTTCAAGCTGTTATAAAGTATTCTAATTTACTGAGATAATGACTTTTGTGTTTTCATTGGCTGTAAGCCATAATCATCAACATTAACAGAAATAAACACTTGAAATAGATCACTCTGTGTGTAATGACTCTATTAGACAAGCAACAGAAGATTAGACCCCTAAAATATAACTTTTATTCGAATATGCTAAAAAGGACTCAGTAGTCACCATAACAACAAACACAAAAACAAGACAAAATGCCAGGGAACAGGGATAAGTCACACATCAGTCAGGAAGGATTACGGGCTCTATCTGTCCCTATTTTGTCCCTAAATTCTCTCCCTTCCTGACAGCGGAGGTTGGCACCCTAATTTTTGCTCCGTGGCGCCCCCGCTCAACGTTGGTGTCCCTTATATCCCTGGTAAATATCTATCTATATATTTAAAAAACCACAATTGTGAATAAAAGATAGAGAAAAGTGAACGTACAGATTAAGAAGCCGACAATTCATCATAGATATGCATTTAAGGAGACCCAAGGGAGAGAATTTAGGGACAAAATAGGGACAGATAGAGCCCGTAATCCTTCCTGACTGATGTGTGACTTATCCCTGTTCCCTGGCATTTTGTCTTGTTTTTGTGTTTGTTGTTATGGTGACTACTGAGTCCTTTTTAGCATATTCGAATAAAAGTTATATTTTAGGGGTCTAATCTTCTGTTGCTTGTCTAGTCTTGCAATTGGGCCCCGCTTATACATCCCTTGTTCAGGTGTGTAATGACTCTATATAATATGACTTTCACTTTTTGTATTGAAGAACTGAAATAAATTAACTTTTTGATGATATTCTAATTTAGTGAGATGCACCTGTAGATAAAAGGGTTTAACTTGAATTGACGTCATAGCACAGACCTGCATCAACTCAGCTTAAACAGAACAAAACCCATAGGACCCTATTCATCATAGTTTTTACTCCAGAATTCTGTTATAAAATGCTCAATCGTATAATTTGGATGCAACTGAAGACTATGTAAAAATGTTGCAACTTTTTCCTTTCTAATGGCATTTTTATCGGTAAGTGGGCAGGGTTGTGATGACTGCTGTTTGGCAACTTCATCATGAGCAGCGGTGGTCGCTACAAATCCTCCTCCAGTAAGTGGCATAGCGCATGGAGGCGCTGTCCAGCCATCAGACGCTTCTGATGAATATGTCTCTTAATGAATCAGGAGCTGCGTCCTTCACCTCCGCCCTCTCATCAAGACATTAATCAGGTGCATAGTTCTTTAAGGTGACAATGCAGCAATTTAGCTCGAGTAGTTAATATTTTGTATGCATTTATGTACATAAATGACATAGCCGAGTGCTGGGATGGCCTATTTTTATTAGTCCTATACAGAATCCATAAATGGACGGACCGACCTGTGCTAAGCATACGTGAAAATTATTTTATCAAACATGGACATAGTCTTTCCTAAGTAACATTGGGGTCCCTGGTGGTCCTAACCTCAGCAACTTATATTTTATCCAATATGACAGTAACAGTGTGTCCCTCCCCAGCCTGTGTTCATGTACTCTATGTAATGTAACCTGCTTTAGTGTAAGGGGTGTAAGGCTATGTGCCCACGATGCAGAAATGCTCAGTTTCCGCATCTCCCTGGCAGAAAAAACGCATGCGGATTGCACATGCGGATTGCACATGCGGATGTGAAGCGTTCTTCACTTGCATTTCCGCATGCGGGTTGACAAGCGCTTTCCAAGCGATTTTAACATCACTTGGAAAGTGCTTGACAACTTGGTCACACTATATAAATCCATGCAACCGGCATGGATTTTTATAGTGTGACCGAAAGAATGGTAAAAAATAAATCTATACTTACCTTCTGATGGCCCCCGCTGTCTTGCTTCGCTCCGTCCTGGCTGCCGACAGCGCGCGGTACACTGAAGGACCTGCCGTCATATGACTGACGTCAGCGCAGGTCCTTCAGTCCACAGCACGCTGCCGGCAAGTGAAGAAAGGGACACCGCGAGCCATCAGAAGGCAAGAATAATATTTATTTTTTATTTTATTCTTTTTTTCACAGGTTCTATGGTACCCAGGTCCGGAAGAGAGTCTCCTGTCCTCCACACCCGGGTGCCATCCGCACATAGAAACGCATATTATCCATGTGTGCAAATGTGCGGACACAGATGATATGCGTCTCAATGCAAGTCAATGGCGGCAATTACGCTGCGTGTCCGCAAAATTAATGGACATGCTGCGGATTATCATTCCGGAAAAACACGCAGCATGTGCACAGCACGGATTATCATTGGGGAACATGGCAGGCCTTCTACCATGCATTTAAGCGTTTCTGCAGCGTTTTTGCCGGTGCTTAAACGCATCGTGGGCACACAGCCTAACAGCGTGTCCCTCCCCTGTGTTCATGGACTGTAATGTTATCAGGCCTAGGTCAACATCTCTTGTTCCATCTAGAGGGTGTGAACTGACGCGCCCCCTGGGCCATATTCTTAGGGAGAATACCCGGAGCCGGATCAGATGGGGGGTTGTAGTCTCCGAGCGGCTGTGACCCGGTCCGTGCCCAGGGCGTCAAGCTCAGTGTGTGTGGCAGTCCTACAGATGTTATAAAGTTCTTTATGTCGACTACGCCACCCGTTGTATTGCGGTCACTACGGCCGCCGCTGCAGCAGGGTCCGCTGAGGCTGATGGTGTTGGTGCAGCTTTGATAGTATAACCCCCAACGGGAGGGGAATAGCCTCAGGGGGTCAGGTGCAGAGGATGGGGGTTGTGGTGGTGCAGTGTAGATGATAATCAGAGACAGAGTCGGGTTGTGCAGTTCAGGGTGTTTACTTACTGCAGATGTTCCGGTCACTCCGGCCTCATGTGACCACCCGAGCCGTGCTGCGTCCACCAGGTCCTGGATTCGGCCAACCCCCAAGCAAGTCCGGAGCGTGGCCCTGAGCCCTCCTTTCTGTCCTGTCCTCTGGCCGTCCCCACCAGGGATCCACCTAGGTCCAGCTCCCTCGGGCCTTCTGTTGGGAGACCCTTGGCCCTGGGTTCCCTGACCCTACTCGTGGTCTGCCTTCGGGGTGGATGTGGTGGGTGGCCGTGGCAGATGCTGCCCACGGCCTCCGGTCTCTGGCTGAGGTGTGCTGTAGCCCCCACCAGTTTGGGATCCGGTACCCTGTTGCCAACTCTTCACCCGATGTTTGGATTTGGGATCTCAGAGTCCTTTCTTTTTCCCCCTCTGGGTCTTTCTTTCTTTTCTCCTCTCTCTCTCTGCAGGCTCATCTGGACCTCTCCTTCTGACTCTCTGACTCTGACAGACTGACCCTGATCTAAGATGGTTCCCACCTTATATAACCCTCTATGTGTGAGCTCAGGTGACCAGCACCCAATGAGCTCCTATCTCTACCCAGACTGCTCCCCTTATCTGCCCCTACACTACAGGGATGTTCCACCCCCCTCCCACTCCAGCCAGGGACAGACACGGTCGTACCTGCACATTTCTAAGTGGGAGTACCGTCGGCCTGCCCCTCGGAAATGGGATGTGTGTAGTGCATGCAGCGCTCCGAGCTCAGTTCCACACTCCATCCTTACCCGGGAGTGGAATATCACACCTCTGGCTGAGGTGCAATACTCCTGTAGCAGCCGAATCCTCAGGGTGCTACAGAACCCTTCCCCCATCCAGGGGCTGATCCCAGTAGACAGAACAATAGACTCATGTTTGGCCCAGTCAGTTGTGTGGGGCCTCCCGATGCTGGAGGGTCTCAGGCTGCGGCCAGATCCTCCTGGCGTGTGTGGATTGATAGAAGCCGCCACGTGGGACTGTGTTGTGTCCCTCATCTGCTGGATCCATTGAACTTATCCAAGGACTATTTCTATATTTTCCCTGGCCGGAGGCGCCCCTGGACTTGTTTCTGCTGTTATATAGCAAAAAGGAACCAAATACAGAGTATATGGCAAAGAATCAAAAAACTTTATTGTAAACAATATACAGAAAAGACATACATGATTAAAAAGGACGACACACAGACAACCAAACTGGGTGACACATATACAACATAATAATAGATGTTAAATATCTATTGGGATAAAGTACAAGAAGTGCTAGTATTCAAGTCATTTATGCACTGGTACAAAATTATGGCATATTTCATCACTATGGATATGTACCACGTGCCATATGGCCTATAGTGCCCTATGAAAAAAAGCTAAAGAAATATATTGCACTCTTACCCACATTAGATCAGCACCCAGAATAAACAAGGACCTCAATGCGTGTTTCGCGTGGTATATCCTATGGATTCCTCGGGGGGGATTGTTTAATAGGACATTCCATGTCTTTTTAAATATACTTTTGGTCCGTTCCAGTCACGTGACCGCAGGCCCTAATCATCTCCTGGACCATCAGCGCATGCACGCTGAACCGCCCGAGCCAGATACGTCACGCACGGCCATCAAGGTGAACCACGCATGACAGGGAACCAGGACTCGTTGCCATGGCCACCCTCACACCGGCCACGCAGCCCCCCTGGATGCCCCTCTACCCAGCCCATGCCCCCCTCACACCAGCCACGCAGCACCCCTGGATGCCCCTCTACCTAGCCCATGCCCCCCTCACACCAGCCACGCTGCCCCCTGGAGGCCTCTACAACATTTATTCACATGGTCAGCTCTCCCCACCTCAGTCCACTCCGGATCAGCATCAGTCCTCACAGCAGAACGCTGAACACGAGCTCCTCAGCAGAGCCATAGCCAGGGCACAGGTTGTTACACAGCTCAGTACAGGAACCTCAGCCGAGTCCTGGAACTCTTTTTATTAGAAAAGTATAAAACAAACCATAAAACACACTGCACAAAGAACAAATTGCAAAACACAAACAAGTCCAAATTATAATGTCCAGTATGAATTAAAAGGCAAAAATGTCCTGCAATGTTCATGGAACATAAAACGTCATTTCCAAAAGTCCCCCCCAGCAAGGGAAGACCTTAACCCTTTTTTTCCAAAAATATCCCCTTCCAACATTCACTCCACATTCATACCTAAACCCCCAAAACAAAACAACAAACTGGCCCAGTTTTTTTTTTTTTGTTCCCACTCCCAACACCCAAGGTCCCACGATAGTCTGTGGCCTCATCACACCAGGGTCCCACTAAAGTTTGTGGCCCACAAAGATACCAGGTCCTTTTGCCTTTTTTCCCATCCATTTTAGGGTGTCCAAACCACCAACCCATCCACCAAAACCCCTCCCCCCCTCCCCCCTGAAACCCCCCACCCAACCTACACTAAACCCCCCCCAAACACACATCATAATGCACAGACATATAAAAAATAATATACGCAACTTTATAACACTACAATAAACCTAAAAAACTTAATCACATTACCATATACAACAACCATGAACCAAAATCAGACCCAAGTTCGGTGCTTGCAAGCCCTATATACGGGTTCCAATACCATAAAACAAAAAACTACACGTGAGGGTAACAGCCCACCACCGGGAACTGGAGACTACAGAGGCTCTCACCCTAATCTATCACACAGAATCCTATCCCTCTCTAATAAAGAAAAAGAAAAATCTGTCCCTACCACCCTACCAATCTTTCCCTACCTGTCCCTACCTGTCCCTCACTACCAACCTAATACTAACTACCTGTCCCTAAAGACTGTCCCTACGTGTCCCTCCCTGACCCTACACATCTATCTGACCCTACAAATAAATATAAAATATAGAAAGGGACTAAACTAACCCTATCACAGACACACATTCCCTAACTCTCCCTAGGGCACATTAAATGAGAACCCCCTCCATAGAAGGGAAGCCCTCCCTGCACCCAGCCTCTCATACTCCAGCGAGCGCACTTTTGCCAGGTCACCCAGGATGTTCCTAATCACCTCTTCCCATGGGAGGACTTTCTGCTGGGTGGACACTAAACACCGTGCGTTCCACGTGTAAAACCTAGTCACTAAGCTAAGTAAGAAAACAGTGCCCCGATCTCGGCCACCAAGGGATCTGAATGCCCCATAGGCCCACTCCGCATAGGAAAGGCCTGCCAGCCTGGGCCAGCCAATGGAAGCACCCACCCTCTTGTAGACCTCTGTATTAAAAGGACACCGAAGCAGGAAGTGCTCCATGCTTTCAAGCATGCCGCCACACTCCTCGCGGGGACAATCCCGGTCATCAGAGTTCCTGTACTTCAGGTTGTCCCTCACATACAGTCTCCCATGGAAGCAGCGCCAAGCCAAGTCCCAAAACTTCAAGGGGATCCGCTTAGAGTTTAATAACCAGAGCCCCACCTCCAGATCCCGGCTTGGGCAATCCTTGAGGGCCAGGGGCTTCTGGAAGTGGGTCAACAGAACCCTATTGTCAAGTAACCTCTTTGACAAGGTCCTGATCTCCCACACTCCCAGACCCCACCGGCGGATCACCTTCACAACCAGGGTAGCATAAGCCGGAAGATGCCCATGAGGCGTGCGAAGGTCCTTCACCCGCCCTCCTGTCTCCCATTGCTGGAAGAAAGGCCGAAACCACCCCCTACAGGAGAATACCCACGGAGGAGCCCTCTCTAACCAGAGGTTGGCGATGTTTGCCTTAAGAAAGGTGTTTACTAGAAACACCACTGGGTTGACCATACCCAACCTTCCTAGTCTCCTCGTGCGGTACGTGACCTCCCTCTTTATTAGGTTCAGCCTATTCCCCCATAATAGTTGGAAGAACAGGCTGTAGACCCGTGTCCAAAGAGGTTCTGGCAAGATGCAGACGCTGCCCAGGTATATTAATAAAGGGAGCAAATACCCCTTGGCCAGGTTAACCCTTTCCCTCAGGGTCAAAGACGAACCCTTCCACTGATCCACCTTCTGGGCGGCAATCTTAAGTCTGCCCTCCCAGTTTTGCTGGGGATAGTCCCCCGGGCCGAAACTGATGCCTAAAATTTTTGCTGTGGCCTGAGGCCCTGGAAGGGTGTCCGGGAGATCAAAACTAGGAGCTCCCCCTCCCAGCCAGAGACTCTCACACTTATCCCGGTTGATCATGGACCCAGATGCCACAGAGTAGCGCTCAACCTCAGACATGACCCAGTCTGCCTCCTCTCTCGAGGATACAAAAAGGGAAACGTCGTCGGCGTACGCCACTACCCTCAAGGTGGTCTCTGGCTCCGCCCGGTCCATCCCGACTCCCACCAACGGTCCGCGTTCCACTCTCCTTAAAAAGGGGTCGATCGCGAACACGTATAACAGTGGGCTCAGAGGACAGCCCTGGAGGACACCAGACTTCACCTCAAAAGGGGGTCCGAACCAACCGTTCACAAGCGGAAAAGTCTCTGCCCCATTGTATAATACTCTCAACCAATCAACAAACCTCCCGGGCAGACCGTACCTCAAAAGGACGGACCAGAGGTACTCATGGTTAACCCGGTCAAAGGCCTTCGCCTGGTCTAAGGACAGCAAGTACCCCTTCCAGTGACCTGCCCTGCTCTGCTCCACTGCCTCCCGGACACCGAGCACAGCACTAAAAGTACTGCGGCCTCGAACAGAGCAGTGCTGGGCCCCTGAAAGGAGCCGGGGTGCAAACTTCACCAACTGATTGAAAAGCACCTTTGCCAGAACCTTTCGGTCCGTATTGAGAAGTGCTATGGGACGCCAATTCTCAATACGGGACGAGTCTTTACCCGTTGACAGAATAATCAGGGCGGACTTCCTCATTGAACCGGGCAGAAAGTCCGAGGAGTCCCTAAAAGTCCTGTAAAACTCGGATGTTAAGCCATCCGGACCGGGCGATTTTTTGGGCCGGAGCCCATCAATGGCCCGTCTCACTTCCTCTTCCCTGATTGCTTCTGCCAAAACATGAAGAGAGGGGGTCATCCCCTGGCTCAGGGATGGTTTCAGCCAGGAAAGCCGACATCTCATCCCGATCTGGATCCCTCCTTCCCAAGAGGTGCGAGTAGAAGGATCTGACCCCCTCCAGGATCCCTGATTTGGATCTGTTCAGGGAACCCGTACTGTCGATCAGTCCTGTTACCATCTTGCAACTCACTGACATCCTGCAGTTCCTGTAGGGGTCGGGCGAGCGGTACTTCCCGAAATCCCTCTCAAAAACTAAGGATGTGTGCCTATCATACTGGCACCCCTTCAGCAAGGCCTTCACCCTGGAGATTTCCTCACGGTCCCCTCCAGTCGAGACGAGCTGCTCGAGTTTCCTCCCCAGCTCCCGATACAGGCGGTACCTGTTCAGGCCTCTGAGGCTCGAGAGCTGACGGAAGAACCCCGCAACCCTTCTTTTGAAGATCTCCCACCACTCAGACTTACTGCTACAGAGACCCAAGAGAGGTACCTGGCTCTGAAGAAATTCCTCAAAGGATTGTCTTACATCCGCTTCTTCCAACAGGGACGAATTCAGCTTCCATAGGCCTCTCCCTATCCGGGGAGTCTCTGTAACATTCAAGGAAAAGAAAATAAAACAGTGATCGGAGAATTCCACAACAGCGGACACTGCAGAAGAGACGGCTTCCTCCTTTAAAAAAAACCTATCTATCCTAGACCTACAACTACCCCTATGAAAGGTGAAACCTCCGTGACCTGGGGTGTGCCGGATGTGGACATCCAGCAGGCGAGCTTCGCTTGCTATACTATTAAGAGTATTACTATCAAAATCCAGCCTTCGGTCTCCGGGGCCTCCCCTATCACGGGATCTAGTTATAGTATTAAAGTCCCCACCGAAGACCACCTGCCGGCTGGTAAAAAGATAGGGCTTGATCTTCAGGAAGAGACATTTACGGTCCCACCTTGACTGTGGACCATAGATGTTAATGAGCCGGAGCTCCTGTCCCCCCATGAAGACGTCAAGGACCAAGCACCTCCCCATTTCTACCTCGATCACCCGTCTGCATTCCACCGAAGCGGCCTTAAAAAGGACCGCTACCCCGCTATACGGCTCGGCCGCAAGAGACCAGTATGAGGGCCCGCACCTCCACTCCCTCCTTGCTTTGTAAATGGCCCCCATGTCCGTTAGTCTGGTCTCCTGCAAAAATAAAATGTCAGCCTCAACTCGGTTGAAAAAATCAAAGGCCATAAATCTGGCCGTATCTGACTTTATACTGGCGACATTAATCGACGCCAGAGTCAACGGGGTAGGTTCCGCCATCATAGGTGATTGAGTTAGACGGCCTTCTTTTTGACCGTACCCCCCGATTTTTTCCGCTCACCTTCAGAGGAGGAGCCAGACTCTCCCCTCCTCTTCAGTGACACCGAGGTGTCCATGGTACCCGCCACCTCCTTCCCAGTACTGGGTTCCTCACCCCTGGACCCCAGGGCAGTCCCCCCCCCAGAGGAAAGTGAGCCCCCGGAGGATGGACCCCGCCGCTCCCTGAAGGCACCTCAGATGTTACCGCCGGTCCCCCGCCCCTGACCTCCGACACAGCAGAGTCATTGAGGGCATGGAACCGGTTGGAGAGGGGGATCAGAGGGGAGCCGGTGAGCCCTTCCGTAGGCACCTTAGCGGCCAGGGGGGGGGCTTTAGATGTTTTTGCCCCTTTTTTGTTCCTCCTCCTCCGACTCTTAATGGTCTTACCGTCACCTGATTTTTTAGGCTGCTCCACCACCTCCTCGTCCAGACTTTCATACTGGGAGGAATCTTCAGAAGCAGCCACCTCCTCCCTCTCCATCCTCCTGATCTCCTCGTTCACCGCCTCCTCCCCCAGGGCCTCAGGGGCTCCGGCTGCCGCTTCTGGGCTGGGGACAGACATCACCCCAGTCGCCTGAGGCTTATCCTGCCCCCTACCCCTACGGTGCCTCACCTGTTGCCACTGGTGGGCAGATGAACTGGCCTCGCCTTCCCTCACTGGCCCCTCAGCTCCTCTCCCGCCCCCACCTCCAGCTCCAGCAGAGGATGCACCGCTGGGGACCCCCCCACGGCTCTCCCCCGCCTGACCAGAGATGGTGTTAGAAATGGAGCGGGGGCAGCGGCTATACGGGTGACCTAGGTCACCACACAGATGACACCTAATGTCACCACAGGCCGTGGCAAGATGACCTACCCCACCACACAAGGCACATTTCTGCACCTTGCAGCCCGCGCTGAAGTGACGGGGATCACCGCACCTGTGGCAGACCTTCGGTTGCCCCTGGTAGAAGATCAGGATCCTGTCTCTCCCCAGAAATGCTGAGGAAGGGATGTGGGTGACAGTACCGCCTGAGACCTTCAACCTCATCATGAAGGTCCAGCCCCCTGACCAAATGCCAAACTCGTCCCTGTTCTTTTTTGGGACGTCCGTGACCTCCCCATAGCGAGAAAGCTATGTCAAGATATCGACCCCAGAGAGTGACTCGTTATTGGTTAGAACGGTCACCCTCTTTACGCCATTTTGGCGGGACACCGCCTGCACGGCAAAGTCTCGCCAGCCGGGCTCCCCCTTCACGAGTTCAAAATTCGACCAGAAAAGCTCTAGGCCCTCCGGTCGAACAAAACTGATGTCGAAGACAGGGGTACCAAAAGGATGGATCAGGGCAAAGATGTCAGTCGCCCTGAAGTCCATCTTCAGGAGGAGCTCCACGACCCTCGCTCTTGGCGGGCACGCTTCACTGCCCCTCCACCGAAGACGGACTACATTCCTCCTGGCCACCCCCTGCCCGGCTGTCGGGAGGGACCACACTGTCTCCCCCTCCCTTTTATCTTGGAAGGCGGCCAGGCCGTGTCTATCCAGCCAAAAGGCCAGGTCCACCTCTCTTCCCTCTACCTGGATCGTCCGTTCTCCCTTCTTGAGGGCCTCCAGGAAACGGCGTCGCAAGTCACCATCCCTGAGGTCCAGAGGTGAGGAAGCCCCCCGAGAAGACCCCGAGGCCCCGGCTACTACCCCCGCAAAACTCCGAGGACCAGCAGCCGGGGGGGCAGATGGACCAGCCCTGTCCCCACTCCCCCCACTACCAACAGACATACCATTCTTACCCCCGGCCACAGACACGCCAACATTCGTATCCTCAACCACAGCCACATTCATACCCACGCCATCCCCATCCATGTCAACAGTCACCCCACTTGGGCCACTCTCACTCACATGCACACTGGGGTCACAGTTTTTCATTTTTTGCAAGCATTTTTTGCCAGCAGTTTTTCCACTGCTGCCACCTGCTGGCAGCACCTTCCCTGCCGGGGGGATTTGGGAGCCAGGTGCTGAGACTTTTGCCGGTGCCCTTGCCCCAGATAAGCCCACGAGCACAGGGGACACCGACAGGCAGGCACCACCTCTGCTGTCTGTTACAGCTGTGGCACCACTGCTCCCAGCAGCTGCCAACGCTAAGCCCCGCCCCTTTCCGGGCGGAGCCACGCCCACTTGGGCGGGTTTTGTCTGCGAGGCCACGCCCCCGCACCAGGCAGCACGGTGGGGGCCCCGGAGGCCACTCCCACCGGTGCCGTGGGTGACAGGGAGGCCACGCCCCCCGCACCAGGCAGCACAGTGGGGGCCCCAGAGGCCACTCCCACCGGTGCCGTGGATGACAGGGAAGCCACGCCCCCCACACCAGGCAGCACGGTGGGGGCCCCAGAGGCCACTGCCACCGGTGCCTTTGGTGACAGGGAGGCCACGCCCCCCGCACCAGGCAGCACGGTGGGAGCCCCAGAGGCCACTCCCACTGGCGCCGTGGACGGCTGGGAGGCTACGCCCCCCAAAGCCGGCCGCGCCGGGACCCCCGAAGTCGACCGAGAACCGGGTCTACTCACAGGGGCCCCTGGACCAGCGGCACCAGCTCTCAGGGGCATAGCACCCCCTACCGTCACACCCTTTGCCACAAAAAGCCTGGCCACCCCAGCTCCGGCGGCCGGCCCCAGGCTAGGCCACTCCCCCTCGGCACCCAGCGGCGGTGGAGCCCCCCGCGCTGACCCATTACCGGGCCCCTGCGCAGGGGGCCCTGACCTCACCACGGATTTTGCCAGGGGAGCAAGCCCCACCTTACGCTTATGAGCCGGCTCTGCCGGAGCCGCAGGCCCCGCGCCCTTTACCTTACCAGGTTTCTGGGTCCCTAAAAGTGATCCAGATTTTTTAGTGGATCCGTGTGTGAGGGACCCAGACACCCCAGCACACGCCGCCGGAGACGCGGCCCCGGCTGTCGGTGCGCCGCCGACAGCGCAGGAGGCAGCGGCAGATGTACACGCCGCCTCCTGCACGCCAGCAGGAGCACCAGGTGCCAGGCCAGACCCCCTTTTTACAGGGGCTCCAGCACGAGCACCACCACCAATGACACCCACCGTCGGGCCGCCCTCCGCGCCATGCTCCTTATCAAACACCTCGGACCCACTGCCTCCATTACCACAAACAGAGGCAGCGCTCTGCGTGCCATGGCCTATGTTCTCCCCGCTCCCTCGCTGTGGACCCACAACAGAGTCCAAGCCGGGGTGGGTGGCGGGTGCCGCACAACGGGACAAGGGGGCCCCAGAGAGGGGGACATACACAAATTTATGTGCAATAGATGTTTTCTTTTTTTTTTTGCTTTTCTCTTCGTCCCCCTCCCGGGTGCCTCATCCTCGCAGATCTCATCCCCGAACGTAAGCTGACCAAAACGTACCGGGGACTCGATCTGCTGGATCTGCTGCATGATAAGGCAGCCCCCCTCACTGCTGCTACTCCCATCCTCCTCATCCTCCCCCTCGCTCCCGCTGCCCTCTGAAGGGCTAGAATCAGACGGGAGAGCCATCTGCTCAGGGGCTATCCCGCTATGTGATGCCTGGAGATCACTTACCAGGCCACCAGGCGGTGGGTAGGGTGCGACCTCCTCCACGCATACCTCTTCCTCCTCCTCCACCGCCTGGCCGGGGCCCTGCGACCCCTCCAGAGCCACACCGGTCATGGCTCTGAACTGGTCATCATTCCGCAGCTTCTCCATGAAGGGTCCACTGCCTGCCAATATGGTGCTCCTGCGGTCCTGCAGCTCTTGGATGGCTTGCTTGATTTTCCGGACCGCGGCGGATAGCTCAGGCTTCTTGGTGCCAGAGGCCCTCTCGGACCTTTCCTGAGCTACCCTCAACTCCCCCCAGAGGGAACTTAGCTTTTTTGCGGTGTCCTCATACTCACAGAGGTGCGCATGGACACGGGAGGCATAGGTGACGGTTGCCTCCCTCGCCACCTTGGTACCCCAATCAGGGGGCACCGCTGCAGCACCTCTGCTGGCACTCGACCTACCTCCAGAGGGAGGAGCTGCCGCGGTCGTAGCCTCGGGGGTCCTCCGGGTCTTCATGCTGGAACCCCTGCTGCCTCGGCCTGATGTTGCAGCCATAGCCTGGTTGGTGTTCCTCCCACCCCCCGCCGGCTTAGACCGGAGGCCAGTCCCACTCTGAGCCTTCTTTCCTGGGAAGGGGGCAGACAAAAAGTCCCAGATGGAAAAACAAACCTCCCTTCCCAGGAGCTCTCTCCGCACACAGCTCAGTACAGGAACCTCAGCCGAGTCCTGGAGTCCTCTCCACAGTACAACTCAGGAGTAACTACAGGAGCAACTACAGGAGCTCCTCATCACCAGTCCTCCCGTCCAGCACAACGTACACACTGCTGCGGCTGCATGGCTAATATCCACTGGACTGAGAAGGCCCCGCCCCCTCCGGTGACGTCATGATTCCATGAAATCACTCCTCCCCCTCAAGAAATCTACTCCAATCTAGACGCTCCCCTGTTGCTGAGGCGTGGTGACGCTGTAGCTGGGTGATTGCAGTCAGAGTAGTGGTGTTTGGCGTCTGTACTACAGGTAAGAAGATGGGACTGTACCAAGGTGATTACTACATTCAGGACAATAAGTAGCTAGATGTAGGTGTGCAGAATCCCACTCCCAATATTGTCAGGGTCTCTCACCCCCTCGTGTTGCCGGCTGTCAGGCTCCCGCACCCCCTCGTGTCGTCAGCTGTCAGGCTCCCGCACCCCCTCGTGTCGTCGGCTGTCAGGCTCCCGCACCCCCTCGTGTCGTCGGCTGTCAGGCTCCCGCACCCCCTCGTGTCGTCGGCTGTCAGGGTCCCGCACCCCCTCGTGTCGTGGGCTGTCAGGCTCCCGCACCCCCTCGTGTCATGGGCTGTCAGGCTCCCGCACCCCCTCGTGTCATGGGCTGTCGGGCTCCCGCACCCCCTCGTGTCGTCGGCTGTTAGGGTCCCACACCCCCTCGTGTCGTGGGCTGTCGGGCTCCCGCACCCCCTCGTGCAATGGGCTGTCAGGGTCCCGCACCCCCTCGTGTCGTCGGCTGTCAGGCTTCCGCACCCCGTCGTGTCGTGGGCTGTCAGGCTCCCGCACCCCCTCGTGTCATGGGCTGTCGGGCTCCCGCACCCCTTCGTGTCGTCGGCTGTTAGGGTCCCACACCCCCTCGTGTCGTGGGCTGTCGGGCTCCCGCACCCCCTCGTGCAATGGGCTGTCAGGGTCCCGCACCCCCTCGTGTCGTGGGCTGTCAGGCTTCCGCACCCCGTCGTGTCGTGGGCTGTCGGGCTCCCGCACCCCCTCGTGCCATGGGCTGTCAGGCTCCCGCACCCCCTCGTGTCGTGGGCTGTCAGGCTCCCGCACTCTCCCCTTGTCGTTGTCTGTGGAGAAGATTAATACATATTTTAATTTTTCAGATTTTCTCTTATAAAACAAGATCCCTGAGCTTCTGCCTTTGACCGAAAAAATGGCGTCTGACAAGTCGCTGCTGTCTGCAGAAATGAACACAAGCATGGAGGAAGCGCTGTATGAACAGATGCTGATGAAGGTACGAAAGATGAATTGGAGAGGCCAGCAATCACCGGGTGAATGTCTCCTCCGTCAGCCGCCGGGGGCGCTACAGTCTCCAACATTTACCTAATGTGTATTGTTGGCTTTAGACCCCTCATAGTTGTACTATTTTGGGGCAGGGAAAATCAGTTTGCAGAACCATCCTGTTCATGTTACTCACTGATTCTCACTTGTTGCCTCATTTCAGGCCAAACAGGAGATACAGAGCAGAATACCGAACTTACCAGAAAGCAGACAGATCAGACCCCAGCCGGGTGAGATGGGCGTCCTCTGATTATTATCCAGATTACTTTGTGCATATTATGTGACAGATACCACAGTGGGGCAGTGGGGTCTTATTGACTACAACGGTCACATGATGCAACCAATGTGGGGGTCACATTGTTTTTTCTTTTGCAGTTGATTACATGTAAATGCTGCTTGGCTTTTGCCGATTTTATTGTGTTTTTGTTCACTTTTTGTTTTTATTTTTGTGTTAGGTTTCTGCATTAAAACTCGCACATCCAAAAATACCGAAATCTTTATTAACATCTGCAAGTCGAACCAGATCCCAGCGCCCCCGGACCTGATGGAGCAGGAGTTAGTCAGCATCCTGGAATCTGATGATCCCTCCGGCTATCGAGTCCCCATGAGCCTTGGAGAGCCCCACGTTGAAGTTGATAATAGTACGTTTTTTTGTTTTTTTTTATTTAATACAGCGCGTCTCTTTTTAAAGGGGTAGTCCAGAGATATCCTTAAAGGGGTTAAAATAGCAAGTATTACAACTTACTAATCCTCAATGGTCAAAGGTGCCATCTCCACAGGTTCTGGTAGGTCCACTTCAGTTTGACATCTTGTTGTTGACTTTTGAACTTTTTTGGTTTAGATTTGGGACTTAAAGGGATTGTCCACTACTTGGAGTCCCCTTTAAGAACTTATACCACTTATTCATAGCAGCCCTACTAAGGTCAGTGGGTGAGTCGGCACCGCAAAGTATCTAAGTCCTGGTGCACTTTGTCCTACAGGTGGAGGCGGCTGCACGGCATACGACATAGTGATTAATGGCACCTTCTTTGAGAAAATTAAGGTAACTGCAATTGCTTATTCTGACATACGAGCTGTCTGCTCTCCTTTGTGTCAGCTCCTTACTTTGTATTTTTTTTTATTAGAATAATGAGCTTTTCAGGGAATTTTTTATCACCGTGGCCATGGATGGACAAGAGAACAAGTACGAAATGGAGCTGTCAAGAGGTAACGACCACATCACTGATATTTTCCTTGATTTTTCCATCGACCACACAAGGACTTGTTCCTTCATGGAGCAAGTTTACCATATAATATATTGAAAATGTTTATGTACCAACCTGTTGTATGGCACCGTATCAAATGCCTTTGAAAAGTCCAGATAGACAACACCAACTAAGTTTCCCTGGTCCAACCTAGAACTTACCTCCCATAGAATCTTTTCAGATTAGTTTGCAGGACAGATCCCTCATAATCATATGTATAGGTTATTCTTATTGAGGTGCTCCAGGTTAGTATCTCTTAGAAAACCCACAAAGATGTTGCCCACAGTACAAGTTAAACTTACCGGCCTATAAATTCCAGGCTCACATGTTATCCCCTTCTTGAATATTGGTACCACATTTGCTATGTGGGTGTAACGCTGGTGGATATAGACCCACTGCCCCACAGGAGGGTTGTGACTAGGTGTCTACTGGGTCTCCACTAGAACCTCTGGTGGTGAGGATAGACTGGGCTGCCGGTAGACACCAGGTACCACTTCAGGGCAGTCCCCGGGACTGCAGCAGCATTCCGGAGGTACCAGGGTACCAAATACAGGAGAGCTAAGATAAAGACTAGGTCAGACAGTCTGAGATCGGGGCAGGCAGCACAGGTTCAGGATAGAGAAAAATGGCAAGGGGGACAGGGGTTTTTGATACCAGAAAACTCTTTTAACGCTTGCAACCTCTGTTTCTTGACTGCAACTCAAACAGTCGAATCAGTCAGTAAGAATTTAGGGCACTTCCATTGTGATATTTTGCATCAGCATTTGTTAGCAGACGCCAGGAATGGATCCAAAACAGAAGAGGTGAAAGTGTTTCAGTTACTATTTTTCACTGTGTTTGTTCCCCTCTGGTTTTCAGCTTACAAATACTGATGTAAATTAGTGCCAAAAATACTCACTGTGTGAATGAGGCGAGGAAGCTGCTTGTAATACTGTAATAGAAGTCCTTATTCTGAGGATGAGTGCTGTAATTCTTGTCTTCTCTGCTCCATCAAACTCCCCAGAGCAGGGGCAACCCCTGGGGCAAAACTGCTGGCGGCAGATGTCCAGACGTATGACTCAGTGATGTTTGATGGACCCCAAATCCCAAACAAAATGAATCAGACACATACAAAATAAATACACAAAGCATTGCAATTAGGTGTCAAACGTTCTCAACTTTATTTAAATTTACATGACACCGAAAATGGCACAACCCTCGACTCACGAAGAGTCACCCTCCAGCGCTCAGGAGAGGAAAACCCCCTGTGGAGGAAACCTCTAGAGAACCATGGCTGGAGGGCTGCGCTTCCCTTGCGCTTAGAGAGTTAGTGCCGATATATGACGGAGTTTTAGAATTTGTACATATTTACAGAGAACGACATAACAAATATAGACTATAATTGTGATAAACTGGATGTGGGAGAGATCTGGCTGCGATATCTGTCACCACATTTATTGCTGGAACGAATTTAGTTGATCTGATTTCCCAGGTGGATCTACCACTTCTCCCTTACAGATCCAGCTCCGTCTCTCAAGAAGTTGGGTACTTGGTTAAAGGGGTTGCTCATTATGGATAACCCCTAATAGGATGAGTATCCCCTTCCCCTCCCAATTTATCACCCATTAAAGTCAAGGATCCATCCATGAACTCCCAAAGAAGAGCAGCTCTTTGTACATAGTAACAGAAGGGGATCCTGTTTTGGGGACCCCCCCTCTGTTACCTTCCCATGCCCCCGGGGTGTCTAAGAAGACAACCCCTTTCCCTGCTAGAACCTCCAAATTACACCAACGTTGGCACATTACGTGGGGTGGTCAAGCTCAAGGTCCTCAGGCGCATCATCAGTAATGGCGCTGATCGTGGCAGCGCGGCATTCTTTTATGGAATCTTCTTTATGACACTTGTTTATGCCCTCACAATAGTTGTCATGGTTACTACAAAGGCTATTACTGATGCAGGATCCAAGTATTAACCCTTTCATCATTGGTAATTCACTTTCATTATGGAGGCAACTAACTGCACTTGTTACCAAGCAGAAGTCTTATCATTACGGCTTCCCTTAGGCACCATAAGAAATACAGATTATAGAACATGCGTACAAGTGTTTCAGGAGTGTTTTGCACTTTTTAGATCCATAGATTGGGCTTATAACTAGCACTGTACAAAGCCAAAAATTAAGAGGAAATTACTTGTAAAATAATATTATAGGGAATTGCATTTCAAGCATTTTCCTAATGTGCATTCTACATACTTGCATAGTTGCATAGGTTGAAAAAGTTTGAACTTTAATGTCCTAGGTCTACCTCCAAAGTTATACATTTTCTATTACTAGATTATTTATAACCCACAATGTCATGTTTTGTTAAAAAAGTATCCAGCCCTTCTATAAATGCTGTTATACTATCTGCCATTACTATATCTTGTGGTTGGCATTCCACAGTCTGACTGCTCTATCTGTAAAGAATCCTTTCCTATTAAGTTGCCAGATTCGCCTCACCTCCGCTTGTTATGAATGTTCCTGGTGCTTTGTAAGGTCCTGGAAAGTGATAAGTCATGTGCCAGTACTATGCATTGACCACATATGTATTTATACATATAAATGTCTATTTATGAAGGAGATGATAATTACCCTTCATAGAGGTGTTATGATCATTCATAAATTGCTTTCATAGGTTTGATCTCCAGGATTAGGAGAGATTTGGGGTGTAAACTTAATAAACAATGAGTAAAACATCAAAGCAAACGAAAAAGGGTTTGTGACCCAAACTGGTAGGTGAGACCGGCTAGCCCCATATTATACGAGGTCACAACCAGGTTTCGCCTGAGGAGGGCAGCACTAATGAGTCCTCAGGAGCGCATAACCCTGAAATATGCAGCGATTCTACACTACCCATTATAAAAGGGTAATATGCTACTTACTACCATGTTTTAGCTAAGATACAAGGCATACTTGTAAGGAGAGATGAAAAAGGTGATGGGGAACAACATATAAATATACTGAGGAACGCTATACACTAGTGGCCAAAATTGAGTCAACACCCCCAAGATTTACGAATTTTTAGCATTTTGCCAATACAAATACAAATTTCATGAATGTTTTTGATTTCACAGTAAAGTTTTTAAGTAGAAATAAAATCTCATATAGAAACACAATATTAGCAGGAAATTTGTTCATTTGTCAACAAATTGGACACTATTGTCACTCAGATGACTGTGGGAGAAAAGCCATTTATTTGTCCTATTTTCATATCTAACACTAAATGTTATTACTCAGTTGGACAGCCCTTGGCCTTGATGACTGCCTGGCATCTACTTGGCATGCTATCTACCAGTTTGTGTAAATCAGATGGTGTGATGATATGAAGCCATGATTTGATGATGGCTGCAATGAGTTCCTGCTTGTGTGAAGCCCGCTGTTTTGACACCTCTCTTTTGAGGCGAGCCCAGAGATTCTCAATAGGATTGAGATCTGGGCTGTTTCCTGGCCAATTCAATAGCTGGATATTTTTGTCCTTGAACCAAGAGAGACATTTTTTAGCTGTATGGCATGGGGCTCCATCTTGCTGAAAAATAAACGGTGTCCCTTCACTAAATACATCATGTGCCGAAGGAATGAGTTTAGGCTGAAGGACTTCCTTGATGTCCTTTTCAGCATTAACTGTTCCTTCAATTACCTGCAGCCTACCACCTGCATCTCTGGACACGCAGCCCCCTACCATAACACTCAGAGGATGCTTCATGGTGGGTACTGTACCCTCTGACAACCAGTCCTCTCCAGGTCGTCGTCGAACGTAGCAGACACCGTCGCTGCCAAACATGGGTAGGCGTGTCTCATCGCTCCATATAACATTTCTCCATTGTTCAGTGGTCCATTTACAATGTTCTTTGGCCCACTGCAGACGTTTCTGACGCTGTGAGGCATTCAAAAATGGCTTTTACCTGGTATTCTGGCTCTTAACTCCGCTTTTACCAATCGTCGTCGAATCGTCCGATCGGACACTGTCAAGGGAAGAACATTTCTGCACAAAAAACGTGTCGCTCGGCAGGAAAATCCCCTTGATATTGCGTTTTTTGAGATTTTTTTTTTCCGTTCTTTAGAAACGCTGCAAAAATACTGAAACAATAAACATGAAACTGCTTCAAATCTGCAAGGATTCACTATTCCTGCTTTTCCTGGTACTATCAAACATAGCATTTTTGGGAACTTGGAGCTCTATATTACAAATATGTCCGTCCCTCCAGTTGAAAGAAATTAACATTTTCCTGGAGGGAAGTTTATATTTTACATTATGTCAGTTTTTGTCTATCGATGATAAAGTGCAGTTTGCAGCAATTTTTATTGTGACATATACCCAAATCATTCACGAAAATATTTCACATTCAACGCGCGTCGGACGGGCCTGCGTGCTCTCACATGCCAGGGCTGAGTTTCAGTTCCAGTCCGACCCTGTTAATCATCTATAGTTTCCCTTCAGAGTGGAAAATGCTGAAAAATCGGAAGTTCCTGGGATCCATTTTTGAACAGAATATCAGAACCAAATCAAAACCGATGATTCAGGGAATGGACACAATGTCCCAACTCTAAGGTACAAGTCTATGGCATACAGTCTGTAAAAGACGACAGAGTAGGCTGCTGTTGAGCATCGGCGGCTTCTCTGATGTTCCTCGCTCATCTATGCAGTACATGGTCGGCCATTCAATTGATTGGATGTCTTATAATACCACATTTCCCCTAGGGACACAAAGTATGAAGAGCTCCACTCCTCCTGGTGATAGGTTATACCCAACAGATGGGGCAGCGCCACTCCTCGTGGTGATGGGTTACACCCAACAGATGGGGGAGCGCCACTCCTTGTGGTGATAGGTTATGCCCAACAGATGGGGGAGCGCCACTCCTCATGGTGATGGGTTATACCCAACAGATGGGGGAGCGCCACTCCTCGTGCTGATGGGTTACACCCAACAGATGGGGGAGCGCCACTCCTCATGCTGATGGGTTACACCCAACAGATGGGGGAGCGCCACTCCTCGTGCTGATGGGTTACACCCAACAGATGGGGGAGCGCCACTCCTTGAGGTGATGGGTTATACCCAACAGATGGGGGAGCACCACTCCTCGTGGTGATGGGTTATACCCAACAGATGGGGGAAGTTACAGAATGGCTTGTTATGGTGCAAGAACATTGTGGACATTGTTTTTTTGGTTTTTTTTTAACTATTTTGCCTTTATGTTCTTTGTTTTTTTCCTACAGACCCTCCCAGCTAATGTGGCACCCCAGGGGTCTGGTTTCCACAGTAATGTAATGTTATGTCTGAGAGCAGGTGGGAGGTCCTTTGGTCAGGGATCCTGTGCATGCCACACCTCCTGCCCAGTCTTGGGAGGGGAAGGACTTCCCCTATATAAACCCGGGGCTGAGGCAGGGTTAGAGAGTTCTGAGAGAAGAAGACAGGGAGCAGAGCTGCTCTATGGGCTCTGCTCCACAGGCAGGCCCTGGCTGGGGCCTGAGCCTGGAGAAAGAAGACAGAACAAGAGTAGAGAAGAGAAGCAGCATAGCAAGAAACATCAGGAGCTCTGTGGGGAGCAGTGTTACAACGAGTCAGGGGCTGGCAGCTGCAGAGCTCGCCCTGACTGAGAAGATTTCTTACCGGACCCGGAGTCCGAGGCTGTGGGGACTAACTCCTACCCAGCAGCAGAAACCGTCCGGCAGAGGATTTCAGGTCCTCTGGCCCAGAAGCCCGAAGGCACGGTCACACGCGTGGGACCAGCACCGCCATCGTGGAGCGGAAGCCATTAGAAGGCCCTGAGTCACCGGCCATACGGGTGAGCACCACACGGTACACTCAGGGACGTGGGCTACTTATACCCGCCTCTAGCAAGGTAGCCAGAAGAGTACAGTTAGTCTGGGAGGCCTACAACTCCGCCTGGCCAGGGGAGATCCCATCTGCTCAAGGACTGACCAGGCCCCAATCGCTAGCCAGTACTCCGGGAGGGTCTATCTTTGTCACCAGTAAAGACCCTGAACTACACAGTACCGTCTCCGAGTGGTTCCTGCTACCCCCATCATCCACGTCGGCTGCCCTGAGGCCATACCCCTCCCGTTGGGGGTTATACCATCCACGCTGCACAATCCTACCACCGGCCTCAGCGGTCTGCCCTGCAGCAGCAGCTCCCTGGCTGCACTCAACGGGTGGCGTAGTCATCTAACATCTACTGCTATAACATCGCCACTTAGTCTGACTCCCTGGGCACGGACCAGGTCACCGCCACGAGACTACAACCCTCAACAGATCCGGCTCCGGGTAAGCCCCCGTGTGCGAGACGCTACGCGACACAGCAGGCCCAGGGGCGCGTCAATTTTGGCGTAGTCGGCAGGATACGTGCCCGCAACCACCGGGTACTGCGTGCCTGAAAAAGAGACTTTTAAAACTTACCTGTGGTGAAGATTCCCGCCATCCGGCGCCATCTTCAGCCTTCTTCCCGCCATCGGTGAAGATTCCCGCCATCAAGCGCCATCTTCAGCCTTCTTCCCGCCATCCGTGGAGTTTTCCCGCCATTGGACGCCATCTTGAGGACGCCGCGCGGGAAGAAGAGGGGCGTGGACTCCGAAAGCGCGCGAGAACTGAAGCCCCGCCTCACGTCCGGACGTTGCGTAAGGTCCTGGAAGGAGCCCAGCAGACGCCGACGTCACAGGAGCGCGACGGAAGGTCCTCAACCCTGACGATCCACTGCGGAGCCGCGGCCTACGGAAGAGGATCATCGCAAGGTAGGCCACGGTCCACTAGGGGGGAGGAAGATGTCGGATACGGAGGAGAGCTTCACTGCCTCAACCCCCGCCAGCGTCACCGCTGCTGCAGTTATGCCCTTCACCATGCCCTATATCCCGGGAGCAGCTTGGCTACCCCAGTACTCAGGGGAGTCACATACCCTGCATGACTTTAGAGAAAAGCTGGATAGCCTCTTCCAGGTGTACCCCCTCACAGAAGAGCAAAAAGTGAGCATCCTGGTGGCCCAACTAACCGGGGCAGCCAAAAGGGAAGTAAAATCCTGGCCACCTGGGAGGAGGACTGTCGCAGGAATACTAACCCGGCTGAGGGACACCTTTGATGCCCGCACCTCAGCCGAGATCAAGCTTAGATTCTACGGGTGCAAACAGCGGGCACATGAGAGTATAAGGGACTATGCCCTGAACCTACAAGAGGACCCGGACGGGTCTGAAGACTATCCTCAGGAGGAGACAAGGAGAGGACACCGCTGCTGAAGGGAAGTAGCATAAACTGAAACTGTAAATAGTTACTCGTTAGGGTACAAGAACTGCTGCTAACTAAAATATGGTCCCCGTTGGGACAAGTGTGAACTGTTTCCCGTGTGTCCCTATCCCTTACCAGGCTGAGGACTGTGAGCAGCCATTCCTTATTCCCACAGGCTGAGGACTGTGAGCAGCCATCCCTTATCCCCACTGGCCAAGGACTGAGAGCGGCCACCCTGTACATAGTTGGAGCGTAACCCGGGATGGACTAAAGACTGTTAAGGACTCGGGGCAGGACAAACCCCTACCTGGTTACGTCTCCCTGTTTTGGTGAAATGGACACCTTGCTTTTCTTCAGAGACTGCACCCGGTTGCGGACACGCCGTGACCATCTTTATGTGATTTTCTTGTTGTATTATTAATGTTTATATCTTGTTATGTTTTTCTAAAATTTGTTTAGTCCCGGAGTACTAAATTTTACTAGGGGGGAATGTGGCACCCCAGGGGTCTGGTTTCCACAGTAATGTAATGTTATGTCTGAGAGCAGGTGGGAGGTCCTTTGGTCAGGGATCCTGTGCATGCCACACCTCCTGCCCAGTCTTGGGAGGGGAAGGACTTCCCCTATATAAACCCGGGGCTGAGGCAGGGTTAGAGAGTTCTGAGAGAAGAAGACAGGGAGCAGAGCTGCTCTATGGGCTCTGCTCCACAGGCAGGCCCTGGCTGGGGCCTGAGCCTGGAGAAAGAAGACAGAACAAGAGTAGAGAAGAGAAGCAGCATAGCAAGAAACATCAGGAGCTCTGTGGGGAGCAGTGTTACAACGAGTCAGGGGCTGGCAGCTGCAGAGCTCGCCCTGACTGAGAAGATTTCTTACCGGACCCGGAGTCCGAGGCTGTGGGGACTAACTCCTACCCAGCAGCAGAAACCGTCCGGCAGAGGATTTCAGGTCCTCTGGCCCAGAAGCCCGAAGGCACGGTCACACGCGTGGGACCAGCACCGCCATCGTGGAGCGGAAGCCATTATAAGGCCCCGAGTCACCGGCCATACGGGTGAGCACCACACGGTACACTCAGGGACGTGGGCTACTTATACCCGCCTCTAGCAAGGTAGCCAGAAAAGTACAGTTAGTCTGGGAGGCCTACAACTCCGCTTGGCCAGGGGAGATCCCATCTGCTCAAGGACTGACCAGGCCCCAATTGCTAGCCAGTACTCCGGGAGGGTCTATCTTTGTCACCAGTAAAGACCCTGAACTACACAGTACCGTCTCCGAGTGGTTCCTGCTACCCCCATCATCCACGTCGGCTGCCCTGAGGCCATACCCCTCCCGTTGGGGGTTATACCATCCACGCTGCACAATCCTACCACCGGCCTCAGCGGTCTGCCCTGCAGCAGCAGCTCCCTGGCTGCACTCAACGGGTGGCGTAGTCATCTAACATCTACTGCTATAACATCGCCACTTAGTCTGACTCCCTGGGCACGGACCGGGTCACCGCCACGAGACTACAACCCTCAACAGATCCAGCTCCGGGTAAGCCCCCGTGTGCGAGATGCTACGCGACACAGCAGGCCCAGGGGCGCGTCACTAACTCCAAGCAAGTCCCTCATCTCAGAAGTTGAAAGGTTTGGGTTACTTTGAGGTTTAATGCATGCATTTACTTTTTTTAGAATCCCATCTTACAAAAGATATAGGATATCCAACTTCTTGGACTCCAAGAATAAGGGGGCTGCAGCCTGGAAGTAACCCCGCTGCCCTTTTTAAAGAATATGCTGGAGTGGGGCAGCTACCCGGATATTCACTGTGCAGGAGAACTGCAGCTAAGCCCATTCACTTTTCTGGATCTATGCTGTCGTTCCGCTGCACAGTGGAGGCCATGATGCCAATGTGCAGGGAATGACTGTGAAAGGGGCTGTTCCTCATTACAAGCTTCAGTGCCACTTTATTATATTAGAGATTGACCCCAACAGATCATAAATTGATGGTGTACTCTTTAATATACTGCTTCCTTCCTTTTTTTATCAGTTCACCCGTGAAACCAGATTACATGATTGTGGCGGAACCTCCTGTAGGACACCCAAGTTTTCTGGTGGCTGAAATCTCTTTACCTAAAGTGGTGAGACCCTCAGATGTGGTTTAGGATTGTGATCTTTTTGCATTTCATGTGATTTCCAATAGTCTTCCCTTATTAAAAGTCTGTGCCAACCTCGTGCTACCAGTCCTCCTCTGCCAACTTTTATCATCACAGCTTTGATGTGTCCACAGTAGCCAATTGCTGGCAGTTGTGACACATTTGCTGGATGATGATGATATAATTTTTTTTTCATACCATGGTGGGTTGTTTGCAAGCTATTGGAATGGGAAAGAATGACTCTGTCACCAGAGAACGACTGTTCAAACCAAGCACAGACGCCCGGTGCTTCACAGCGGGACCAGTCATTTATATAAACCTTCCCCCCTGCTTGTTTCCCCTCCATCTCCACCATCACCTCTTCTTTGACAGTTCTGGCTTCATAGATCCAGAGAGGAGATAGAGGGAAAACAAGCTGGTGGGAAGATGTATATATTATACTAGATGGTGGCCCGATTCTAATGCATCGGGTATTCTAGAATAGGTATGCGGCCGACCGGGCGCAATGAGCAGAGCTGTGTTTAAATTTTGCGCCAAAATCGCTGATTGGTCACGGTTGCCGGCCTCGACCAATCAGCAAAGCGGTGTTAAAATTTGGCGCCTAAATCGCAGATTGGTCACGGCCGGCGGTCACGACTAATCAGCAGAGCGGGGTTTAAATTTGGCGCCAATAATGCTGATTGGTCGCGGCCAGCGAACGTGACCAATCAGCAGAGCGGTATTTAAATTTGGCACCAATAATGGTGATTGGTCGCTGCCGTGACCAATCAGCAGAGCTGTGTTTAAATTTGGCACTAATAATGCTGATTATTCACGACCGGTAACCGCGACCAATCAGCAGAGCGGTGTTTAAATTTGGCGCCAATTTCTCTGCTTGGTCGCGGCTGGCCACTGCAACCAATCAGCGAAACGGTGTTTAAATTTGGCGCCAATATGGCTGATTGGTCACGGCCGGTGGTTGCGACTAATTAGCAGAGCGAGATTTAAATTTGGCGCCAATACTGCTGATTGGTCGCGGCCGGCGACCGCGACTAATCAGCAGAGCGGTGTTTAAATTTGGCGCCAATATTGCTGATTGGTCTCGGCCGTCGACCGCTACCAATCAGCAGAGCGGGGTTTACATTTGGCGCCAAAATTGCTGATTGGCGCGTCCACCAGGTGCGAACAATTAGCAGAGCGGGGTTTAAATGTGGAACCAAGATCGGTGATTGGTCGCGGCCGATATTTAAAATTGGCGCCCAAATTGGTGATTGGTCGCGGGCAGCGCCCGCGACCAATCAGCGATTTTTAACACAAATGGACCTTTGTAACACCATGCGGATACTGTGGGGACATCAGCGGCTAGGGTGTGAAGGGAGACCGGGGAGCGGCGCTGCGGGTCAGGATACTTCTGCTCCGAGCGCCCGCTCATGTCCCGGGTTCTCCGAGCGGAAGTACCCGCACAGGCAGCGCCGCTGACATCCATGCGGCTAGGGTGTGAAGGGAGGACCGTGGAGCGGCGCTGACATCCAATTGGTCGCGGCCGCTATTTAAATCTGCCGCACAAATCGGTGATTGGTCGCTGTCTTGGCCCGCGACCAATCACTGATCTTGGCGCCAAAGTTAAACACTATTGTGCTGATTGGTCGTGGACGCTGCCCGCGACCAATCACCGATTTGGGCGCCAAATTTAAATATCGGCCGCGACCAATCACCGATCTTGGCTCCAGATTTAAACACCGCTGTGCTGATTGATCGCGGCCGATATTTAAATTTGGCGCCCAAATCGGTGATTGGTCGCGGTCAGCGCCCGCGTCCAATCAGCACAGCGGTGCTTAAGTTTTGCGCTAAGATCAGTGATTGGTCGGGTCCGAAGACCGCGACCAATCAACGAATCGTCTTGGTGAGGACCGGGGAGCTGCGCTGCCTGTGCGGCTACTTACGTTGCGAGACCCCGGGACATAGCGGGCGCTCGCAGCAGAAGTATCCCGACCCCCAGCGCCGCTCCCCGGTCCTCCCTTCCGCATGGAGGTCAGCGGCGCCGGCGGTCCTTCCGCTGCTACCGGCCGGGAGATAAGCGCCTCGCGCCGCTCATCTCCCTGCTGCATCTCCGTCCCGCAGATGGGTCCAGCGGTAGGGTTCTTTCTGCTGTTGCCGGCCGGGAGATGAGCGCCTCGCGGCGCTCATCTCCCGGCTGCATCGCCGCTCCGCTCCGTCCCGCAGATGAGCCGCTAACGGCCGCCATCTTTTTTCAGAAATCCCGCGGCGCTGATTGGCCGCTGCCGGACCAATGAGCGACGCGGGATTTCCTGGACAGACAGACAGACAGACGGGATAAGACGATTATATAGTAGATTATTTAATTATATAGTGCCATTGATTCCATGGCGCTGGTGCATATAAATGATGTTATAATGATGATATAAATGATGAAAGAGGCTTGTTGCGATAGTGTAGAACACGCCGCTCTTTATTTTTTCTATATTAATGCGACATTTGGAGGAATCGCACAGAAAATGCTTTAAATGTATTTATTTTTTAATTTGATTTTTCTCATGTCCATGATTCACATTGTGTTAAATGAGGCATAATGAAGATTAAGAATGTTTCAGCTGTATCCTTCATCAGACAGGATAATGTAGCTTAAGGGGACCCACTTGGTTAAATATAGGGGTCAGTTCTGGTCTTCCCAAAAAGCAGATTAAGTAGTCACCACACGGGAATCTGGTGATTACTGGGTTTGCTTTTGGGGACCCCAGATTTCTTCATATAACCGACTGGGCCTTCTGCCTAATGAAGGCTACATTATCTGAAATTCTGGTACCATTCATTATGCCTCACTTAAAGGGGTTGTCTGGCACTTTAATATTGATGATCTATCCTAAGGATATTCCATTAGTATTAAAGTGGTGGACAACCCCTTTTAATGCCGTGTGAATCATAAAAAATATTTGAAGCATTTTCTGTGAGCAGTTACTCCAAGTGTCAGATTTAATGTATGAGACGTCTGGAGCTACACAGTAACTTCTAGTTGGCCACATATCAAGATAAAAGTTTAGATTTTTGTGCACTTGTTGGTTACAACTTTCTTTCCCGTACAGAAGCATTCAGCGACATAAGCGTTGTTACCACGCTGGTCTTCTCTTTATAGTCTTCTGCTAGATCTCGTGTTGGACTTGGGTGAAGACAGAATAGTCTTAGTCGGACGTCCCGATTTGTATCATCTAGACGTCTTCATTCCTTACAATATCATCCAAGAACAAAGTGGAGCTCAGTTCAACAAGGACAGTAAGGTGAGACAATAAAGCAAAGTTGGACATGTCTTATAGCCCATTCTGAAATCTCCTTCTTAAAGAGGTTCTCTGAGAAAATGTATAAAATAAAATTTTAAAAAATGTATACATTTATTTAGCAAAAATAAATTGTTTTAATTAGGGGATAATTCTATGTGAATACTTTTATGCCCAAGAATGGCAAAAGTATTCTCGGAGTGATACCTTTACTGGCTAACCAGAAAAAAAATATATATATGCAAGCTTTCAGAGCACAGAGGCTCCTTCTTCAGGCAATATTACAAATGAATTCATAACATTTGTAATCCTGCCTGAAGAAGGAGCCTGTGTGCTCTGTAAGGAGATTTTTGTGTACTCATCGTCAAATCTCTTTCTCTTAGCCTCTAATTGGGGGACACAGGACCTTGGGTGTTATGCTGCTGTCCACTAGGAGGCGACACTAGGCTTAATCTGAAAAAGATTAACGGTGGCTCCTCCTCTGCAGTATACACCCCCTGACGGCATCAGCCATGTTCAGTTTTGTGCAAAAGCAGTAGGAGGAACGTAACATGAATAACATAATTATGCCTATAAGAAGGCTACCGCCCAGTGGAGAATGTGTGTCACTTCTCGCATCGCCTGGGCACTGCGGGTCCCCCCTTGGTGATTTACGTATGCCACAGCCGTGGCATTGTCTGACTGTACTCTGATGTGAGTGGCTGCCAGTAAATGATGGAAGGCTCTCAACGCCAGGAGAATGGCACGAATATCCAAGATGTTGATGGGCATGGTCGCTTCTGTTGGGGACCACTTGCCCTGTGCTCTGTGGTGCAGGTGTACCGCATCCCAACCCATCAGGCTCGCATTGGTGGTCAGAACCTTCCATTGACTCGTGAGAAAGGATTTCCCCTTTGTTAGCGAGGTTGGTTTGAGCCACCAGTGCAAGGATCTCTTGGTTGATGACGTCAACTGAAACTCCCTGTCGAGGGAAAAAGGATTCCTGTCCCATGACTTGAGGATGGCTAGTTGGAGAGGCCTGAGGTGAAGCTGGGCAAATGGGACCGCTTCTATTGCCGCCACCATCCTACCAAGGACTCTCATGGCAAACCGGAGAGACTGAGGGGGTTTGCGAAGTAGGATGCGGACCCCTATTCGGAGAGGCAGTGCTTTGTCCTTGGGGAGGAGTACTAGACCCTTGAGGGTGTTGGATAACATTCCCAAAAAGGTCAGAGATTGACTCGGGGTTGGTGATGACTTTTTCAAGTTGAGCCGGTGCAATTGGTATATGGAGGCATGCGTCTTGAAAGTCTATGGAGGCGAGAAATTCTCCCGTCTCCATGGACGCAATGATGGACCGAAGGGACTCCATGCGAAAGTGACGTACCCGTACTTATTTGTTGAGCTGTTTTAGATCCAATATGGGCCGTACGCTGCCTCCTTTTTTGGGGACTACGAATAGATTTGAGCAGAACCCTTGGAAGCGCTTGGCCGTAGGGACCGTTACTAAGACACCTGCTTGGAGAAGTAATGAAACCGCGTGGTGGAAGGCACGAGCCTTGGCTGGCGGTTTTGGGGGAACAGACAGGAAGAATCTGTTTGGCGGGTTGGAAGTGAACTCTATCTTGTATCCTGAAGACACTAGTTCCCTGATCCACCTGTCTTCTGTAATAGGCAGCCAGAGCTGGTGAAAGAGCAAAAGACGGCCGCCTACAGGTGGGGTGTCTTCCAGAGTTCGTGAGTCATGATGAGGAGGAAGTGCAAGACTTTCCTCCCTTAAATTTTGACTGGCCTGCCTTTGTTTGCCAGGTTTTGTCCGACTTTTGCGTCGACCTCGAGTTGTCCCAGCGTGGAGCGCGGCTGTTATTCTTTGCTGGTCGTGAGACGGATCAGCCGGAAGAGTTCCGAAAGGATCGGTAACGTGCCTGATTGCGCTTTTTGTAAGTGTGTTTGGGCTTCAGTTGGGGGAGAGAGATACTTTTACCCCCGGTGGCGTTGGATATCATTGTGTCCAACTGTTCACCGAAAAGCCGACCACTGAGGTACGGGAGGTGAGTGAGGGACTTCTTTGAAGCTGCATCTGCTTTCCATTCCTGCAGCCAGAGGATACACCGAATTGTGATGAAGCTATCCCGGCTGCACCCATTGCAGAATCCAGAGCTGCATGGAGCTTGTAATCTACCACGACTGCTATTTGGGCCGCTTGGTCCGACAGTTCAGGGGTAGGTATTTTGTAGGCCAGTTTGTAAATTTTGGGCCCAGGCCAGGATTGCCTTGGCAGCCCAAAAAAACTGAGGCGAACGTGAGAGCCAGGGAGGCCCCTGCGGCCTCGAAAATTGAACGGGCCATGCGTTCCACCTGCCGGTCTGCTGTGTCCCTGAGGGTTGAGCTATCTGGCAGAGAAAGTGCTGCTAGTCTGGAGACTGGAGGATCCACTTCAGGTGGATCTGTCCACTTTTTGGTGACCTCCTGTGGAAAGGGGTACCGCGCCTCCAGATATTTGCGATTAGTAAACTTTTTCTCAGGTTGTGAGAACTGCTTTTTAAGGATCGCCTTAAACTCTGGGTGGTCAAAGAACACCTTAGGCGGTTTCAGGACTCCTTCAAAGGAAATTTTATGTCCTGGTGTCTCCAGGGGTGGATCGGAGATGTCCAGCACCCAATGGATAGATGAGATTAAATCATCAACTAGCACTGTATTGCCCGGGCGAATAGGGATCAGGGACCCTTCGGTTTCCTTGTCTGAGTCTGAATCACAGATGTCTTCCGAATCCTGTATCTCGCTAAGGCGACTCCTGCTGGGAGAACCGGAGCGGAGACCTTCTCTGGTCGGGGATGGCTGTGGGGATCTGCGTTGTCTGTCCCTGTCAGGGGACGGTCTAGATGAGCTGTGAGTACGGTGTCTCACACTGGAAGGGGATGACCGTGTGGTATGGGATGATGCAGATGGGGCCAGCGATGCAGAGTGGCTTTGCAGAGGGGGCCAGCAATGCAGAGAAAGTTATAGACTTCACAGCCGAGTCAAGACTGTAGCTGTAATTTTATCCCACCTTAGTGTGCTGTAGTACAGCGCCGGTAAAATCCAAGATCCTGTGCTCCCCAGAGACCAGCTGGCGACCGGTATGTGAAGCGTTAACTTCCTTCCGTTCTCCCTCTGCTGGTTAATGGCCGCCGGAGTGTGGAGAAGAAAGGGGGCGGAGCGCTGGAAAGGCGGCCGTATTGCTAGAAAGCGCGCCCTTTCAGTTCGTCTCCGCCCCCTGTATGACACTGTGTAGTGTCATATTGGTCATCCGGGGGGCGGGGCGCGGAGAGTGGGCGGCGGCTTCAGCTAGGCGGTGTAAATTTAGAATGTATGCCGGCGCGGTAGTCCGAGGGGGTACCGGATCTGAATCGGACCCCCCCCCCCGGTTTTTAATGGCAGGAAAGGCGGTGGGATACTATATTAAAAGGGAGCCCTTAAAGGGTTCCTCTGAGGCACTGTAGCGCTGGTGCCGGCAGAGAGACAGAGCTGAAGCCAGCCTGTGTCTCTGTGTGCCCTTCTGCCAGTACTGTCCCCCGGTCCATCAGGAGTCTGCAGCGGAGCTGCGATTCCTGAACGTTGGTGCAGAGCGACAGCTACTGGGAGCTATATATTGCTGTCTGCACAAATCCTACCTGCGGTGTCTAAACCTAATGCCCCCATGAGGGGGATTGGGGAGTGTCAGGCAAAATGTATTTTTGTCCTAGTTTTAAAAATGAGAGATGTCTTAAATCTCCATCCCCTGCTCATTTAGAATGGTCCTACATAGAATTCACTCTTGCTTTCCCCAAACAAGGAATTTTTATTACCGCCATAAAACCTCAGCCAGAGCAAGCATACTGGTGTAAACTGGAAATTCCCTCCAAAATCCTATTGTCTAACTGTACAAACTTTTAATGTCGAGTTTAATAATGCACATGACTGTCACAAACACAGGGACCACATTTTTGGGATGTTCACCTTTTTCCAATTATGCCGGTATATCTTACATAACTGGGAAACCACCAGAAACCCAGGAAATGGGTTCTGATATTTGATATCCATCTTCATGAATATTGGTGACGGCAAACATGATGTATCCATCTTGGATGTGAGACCCCCCCATACCAAGATATGAAATCTGAAGGCTTTTTATGTCTTAGGCAGCTGGGTGGGTTCACAAAACCGTGTGAGGTAAACAACATGGGTGTCTCCTAGTGTTTTGGCCCCTTACTAAAAACCAGAACGGACATTTTACTTCATTCTTAACCAGGGACGTCAGACGCAAGCACTCTTCGCTGCATGGAGGAATCACACCTAGTTTCCGGGGAGCCGTGCACCCCACACAAACTGAGACCATCACCTCGTGGCGCAGGTTTTGCTATTATTTACCCCTTGTATTTTAATAACTGTTTTATGCATATATGTAAATTGTCTCTTTTATAAAATCTTGTATATCTTTTGTAAACACTGCCCACTTTCGGGAGTATTTCATTATTATTTACCAGCTTCGTTCTTCTTGTCCTATGTCGAGCAAACACGTTCCTCACCCGCTAATTCACGTTACCTAACAGGTACCCGATCAACCTGTTAAGCGATCGGTGGTGGCAGTATACCGGTATTTGTGATATTGTGGTTTGAGGGTGGCTGGACGGAGGTATATATACGTTCCTGGAAGGAACTGGTGGTATATATACGTCCTGTCACATCACGTGCCACAATAGTCGACATAAATTAGAGCAGCTGCGCCCGTGCTTATCCTCGGTCAATACCGTGGTTGACCAGCAGGATAAGGGGGCGCCAGAGGGCTGCAAGGTCTGACCAAGTGTTTTTCGTGACAGGGAGGGTGCTGCCTTCACAGTCAGGAGGCTGTAATCCTCCCTCGACCTGAACCCAAGACCAAAAGGAATTGGGGAAGGAGGGGGGGTCTCAACTTCGAACCAACACCCGAGGGGCTGGGGAAGGAGCGACATGGTAAGGAGACGTCTCGACTTCAACTGTGCACCCCTAGAAGGGGGCAGAGGAGGAGCCATGCCGGGGGTCTCTCCAGAGACCCACTTATCTTCAATTGTAACTCCATGGAAAAAGAAAAAATCAGAAAAAAATGGAGTAAAAATCTTTAGGTGTGCCTTCTTGCGACACTAAGCAAAAAACTGAACATGGCTGACGCCGTCAGGGGGTGTTTACTGCCGAGGAGGAGCCACCGTTAATCTTTTTCAGATTAAGCCTAGTGTCGCCTCCTAGTGGACAGCAGCATAACACCCAAGGTCCTGTGTCCCCCAATGAGGCGACAGAGTAATATATTTTTTTCTGGTTAGCCAATAAAGGTATCACTCCGAGAATACTTTTGCCATTTTTGGGCATAAATGTATTTACATCAAATTTTCTGGCTAGCACGGTACCACAATATAAATTTGTACTGTACATCGCAATTACAGGATAATAATTGCTTATGGACATAATGGCCAACGATGTCAGCAGCCATCCATCCTAGATGGGTGAAGGTAAACTGTTTGAGACGGACATCTCTGACCTACCTGTCTTAATCAAGAATTTGCATCTATGTCATCGATTGACTGACTGATCACGTCCATGAGTCAACATGCTGTAAACCTGTCATGATGAGTGAGCAGATAGATAAGTTCCTGTCAGGGTGAGGGGCAGCATCCTATCACAACATATAGTTGCCCAGAGACATCTGAATGCATCGGCTTTCCTTTATGCCATTCATCAAACATGTCGTATATTTTGTGTATAGCGAGTCACAAGCCTCGCACTGCTCTGCGTCTTATCATTGGTTCTATGAGCTGCAGTAAAACGTGACGTATATTCCAGGTGCTGACGATCACGATGCCGGTCCAGCCAGCATAGCGGTGGGCTCAGAAGATCAGCTTTGGAAAACGTTCCTCTTATATAGATCCTGTGGATCCTACTTACATTCGCTGCTGTTTACATTGTATGCTTACAATTCTATTTAGACTTCAATATGACTCCAGAATAAATTTTTGTCTTTCTTATACTTGCCGTATATTTTTCCCAAGGAGGGAGTTTAGGTATTGTGCTTTTTTCTTTTTTTTTTTTTATTTCTACTGTAATATTTCATAATATCTGTGAATAAGTCTTGAAAATAATTTGCATTGAAAAGGTTGAGATCCTCTGAATCTACATGGATTTTTAGGAATTAAAAATCTACAGCAGTAAATCTGCAGCAGAATTTAAATTTTGCACCATGTCTGGATTTAGTAGCAGCTGCCCCTTTAAATGGAATATGTCAGCAGGTTTTTGCTACCCCATTTGAGAGCAGCATAATCCGAGGCCCTGATTCCAACGATGTATCACTTACTGGGCTGCTTGGTGTTATTTTGATAAAATTACAGTTTTTTTTTCTCATGCAGATCTCTGAATGCTGAGCTCTGTATAATAACCCCACCCACACCACTGATTGGCAGTTTATATACAGTGTACACAGAAAGCTGCCAATCAGTGGTGGGGGGCGTGGTTGGACTACGTGGCAGCAGGTTTACTAGTCCTCTAGTGATAATCTTCTGCTGATAAAAGTGTGATTTTTATCAAAACTACAACAAGCAGCCCTGTAAGTGAGACGTCCCTAGAATCAGGGTCTTTGTCTCTACATCATGCTGCTCTCAACAACAACCAATATATAGTACATCCGACAAGGGGTCAATGTGTTAAAAAAGAACTTTATTATAACAATTTGGGTACATGGCGGCAAAAGAAAAGAGCACACACACATATATATAGTAATACCATATAATAGTGAGGAGATATAATGTAAATATTTGAATTGCAGAGACATCAGGGCTGGATAGTAGTAGCTCCAATTGTGCTAATGCATACTGATAGTATATCCTAGGTCACATAGTAAAAGGATATAATCCTAAATAATAAAAGCCAATATAGGCATTCCCAAGATAATGACCTTTTGGTATATACATATATCAAGGGTTGTATTATATCCAAGTAGGTTAATTCCCAAGTAACAATAATGTTGCATTGGATTCATTCATACCTGGTATATATTGTCTGCACGTCTTGCAATAGCTCTGGGCTCAATGGTCCTACTCCTAGTGTGGCGCTCACCCCATCATGCTGCTCTCAGAATAGCCAAGAAAAACCTGCTGACAGATTCCCTTTACAAATAGCTGAAATGGCTCCTAGATACCAGAGAAGGAAAACTTTATTAAAACGGTTTTGTTTCCTAAATAGAAAAGCAAATTAAACACCACTGGATAATGTGGTGTGTGAAACCGTCCATTGGATTGCTGTTTCGGGTGGGCTCAGGAGCAGAGCCCCCATCCTACACAGCCGACATCTTGCTGTGACAGCAGCGGCCAGAGCGGAGCGTGAATCACTGCTGTTTAACCATTTATATGCCGTCAATCACTGATGACAAGTTAAATAGCGCAATCGCCGGTACGCTATGCAATGTTACTAGAATTTTTTTTTTTACTTTTCCATCTCCTTGAATTACTTGTTGTGGTTTGCGGATCCATTGACTGGCCAAGTGGAAGGGCTGCAGCCGATCATTCATGTACGTAGCAGATACACATTTCCATGTGTAAATAGGCCCTTATAGAAATCAATCAATAGAACGTATACCTGGATATCTAGGTTTATTCTTTGCATACATTTAAAGAGGTATAAGTCATGGCATATTACTAGGATGTCATTCTTGGGGGTCTGACAGCCTAATTTAGAAAGAAGTGGATGCATTATTTTCCCCTCACCCATTACAACACACCTTGAGAGAGGGATCCGCCCCACCAAGGACAGGAAACCGTCTGAAATAAAAGGGCGGTACCTCTCCCTTGCTTCAGTTGGTTTCCTGTCCTTGATGGGAACCTGTCTGAAGAAGGGTGTCTTCTTACCTGGGCCCGTTCCGGTGTGGAAGTGCGGGCACCTGCCTGTGCACCGGGTTCCGGGTCCCAGAAGCGCCGTCCGCGGTTCCCTGGAGCCGTGTTCGAGCAGGCGCATGCGGTTATGAGGGCTCCGGCTCCCCGCAGACCGCTGCGCTGTCCTCTCCCTGCCGCAGGCTCCTGGGTGGTCGCACGCTGGGAGCAGTGTCTTCCAGATATGACGCGCCTGACGTCACGGCGCGGTGCACGCTTGGAGAGGCGTGCCCGATGACGTCGGGGGCTGCACCCGGAACCAAGATGGCGGCGCCCTGTAAACGCTTGCCGGCCGTTTTTTTTCAAAGATCGGCCGGTGGGTGTCAGGAGGGGGGAGGACACATGGACCGGAGGAGGTCCGGATGTGCCCTATTTAAGGTGGGGGCCTCCTGACAAGCGCTGCTTATACTCAAGCTCAGGTGTAGCAGCTATGGCAGACCAGGACAGCTAGGTGCAGCAGCAGCTGACCCCTCCACCGCATCAACGCCAGCGGAAGAAGCAGTCGGACACCTCGCACACGGACGGCCGCTCCAGCAACCGCAGCGGCAGCAGGAGGAGTAAGGTGTCGGACACTTCAGGGCCATCCAGAAGGGATTCATCTTATGTCCCGCCACAGCCTCAAAATCCGGTACCCTTTTGTGACTTCAGGGGTGAGTGATCTTCGTGAATGTCACTTAATAGTAATGGAAAGTTATTATGTCCTTCATTCCTTAGGAAGAAGAGTAGTGGCAAAAAGAACCCACTGGGTTTGTTCCTTATGCCAGGCCCCCCTTTCCATAGATTGGCAGAAACAGCTTTGTGCAAGCTGTATTAACCAAACGATAGCGGAGAGCACCCCGGATTTCGCTTCTAATTTGAGGTCCGTAATCCGTTCAGAGGTGCAGGATTCCCTGTAAGGCTTACTAAAGTGGAAAAAGAGATCCCATAAAGATATCTCCTCTGACTATGATTTATCCTCCCAGTCAGAGGATCTTTGCCTCGGCATCCTCCTCTTCATCAGACAGTGGTAGGCCCTGTTTCCCTATTGAGGATACTGACAAGTTGGTCAGAGCGGTCAGATCTACCATGGGGTTGAGGGAGGAGAAGGCAGCCAGGTCCCTGGAAGATATGTTCGCAGGCCTGGAGGAAAAAAAGACGCTCCTTTCCAGTGAATCCTCAAATTCAGACCCTTATAGACCTGGAATGGAGGAAGCCGGAGAAATCAGGAGTATTGTCCTCATCCTCTAAAAGGAGGTACCCCTTCGAGGATAATGTCTCTGAGTCCTGGGACAAAATTCCTAAAGTTGGCGGGTCTGTCGCCCGATTATCCTAAAGATCGTCCCTACCCCTGGAAGATTCGGGCAGTCTAAAGGATGCTCTGGATAAGAAGGCAGATTCCTTCCTGCATCACACCTGTGAAGCAGCAGCAGGGGGCCTGAAGCCAGCGGTAGCAGGCACTTGTGTCGCTAGGTCACTTATGGTGTGGCTTCAGCAATTAGGAGACCAGCTAAAGGATAAAAAGATGTCCAGAGATAAAATCCTCTCCAATCTGCCTTTGCTACAAGCAGCATCTGCTTTTTTGGCCGACTCCTCAGTGGATTCAGTTAAACTCGCTGCCAGGTCTGCAAATTTGTCTAATGCTGCCAGACGAGCCCTGTGGCTCAAGGGTTGCCCGGGAGATCTACAATCTAAGCATAAGCTTTGTTCTCTTCCTTGTGATGGTAAACTTTTGTTTGGCCAAAAACTGGACGAGTTTTTGGAGAAGGCTGGCGACAGAAAGAGAGGTTTCCCAGGGTTCACGGGGGAAACAAAAAGGTCCTATTTTCGGAAGAAGAGATTTAACCAGGGTCGCCCTCCGGGATAAAGGAAAAGATGGGAGCCCAGATCTAAAAAGGACTCTGGTTACATGCTTGGAGGACCATCCTCCAGTTCCAAAAAATCTCCCCAATGACGCGAGGCTAGAGGTCGGGGGAAGGCTTTCCCATTTTATCCCAGCTTGGGAAGCCATCACTTCTAATCCCTGGGTGTTGGATATCATAAAGAACGGCCTAAAGATACGCTTCTGTCAGGTCCCTCACCGAACCTTCATGATCACCTCCAGGAGGAAGTCCAGGGAGGAGCAGATGGCTCTAGAATCAGAGGTATTAGACTTAGTCAACAAGCAGGTCCTTCACGAAGTTCCAGTTTCACAATGGGGAGGGGATTTTATTCCCCCCTGTTTGTGATAAAAAAACCAAATGGGTCCTTAAGGACCATTGTCAACCTCAAAAGTCTAAATCAGCTGATAATCAACCAGACTTTCAATATGGAATCAGTGAACTCTGCAGTGAAACTCTTACACCACAATTGTTTCATGGCAGTCATCTACCTAAAAGATGCCTACTATCACGTCCCAATCCATCCAGACTACCGGAAGTACCTAAGGGTAGCCCTGTTCATCCAAGGTCAATTGAGACATTTCCAATTCACTGCCCTACCTTTTGGACTCTCGATAGCACCGAGAGTATTTACAAAGGTTATAGCGGAGGTGACAGCTTTTCTCCGAATCAAGAACGTGGTGATTGTTCCCTATCTGGACGACTTTCTGATAATAGGGAAATCGGAGGACCACTCTTCCTCTCATCTTTTAGAGGTCCAGACAGCTTTATATCACCTGGGGTGGTTAATAAATATTCAAAAATCAAAGCTATCCCCCTCAAGGACTCAGATCTTTCTGGATTTGACCCTAGATTCCCAACGCCAATCCTGTTTCCTCCCGGAAGACAAGGTTTGCAAAATAATCAGCCTGGTCTCAAGGGCAATAAGGTCTCCCGTGATGTCCTTGAGAGAAGCAATGTCCCTACTAGGCTCCATGACTTCCTGTCTCCCGGCAGTCAAATGGGCCCAGAGTCATATGAGGCTTCTTCAGTGGGAGGTCCTGTCGGCTCAGAAATCCTTCAACGGACATATAGGAAAAAAAACTCTCCGTCTTTGGAGACAGTAAACTCCCTCTCCTGGTGGACAAACAGGGAGAATCTGACCGCAGGCTTACAATGGTCCAAACCAGTCGACCACACAATTACAACAGATGCAAGTGGCTCCTGCTGGGGGTGTCATCTGGCAGAGTTCTCAGTTCAGGGGCTCTTACTACGTCACGAAAAAGAAGCGTCATCAAACCTAAAAGAGCTTTTGGCCGTGGAGAAATCCTTGATAAGCTTTCTTCCCCACATACAGGGTCGCCATGTCCAGATCAGGTCCGACAATCGGACGACAGTGGCATATATAAATCACCAGGGAGGAACAAGATTTCACTCCCTTATGGTAGTGGCAAACAGGATCCTGCATCTAGCAGAACAACATCTCCCATCCCTCAGTGCTCTTTTCATCCGGGGGTATAAAATTCAAGAGCAGATTTCCTCAGTCGCCACACTTTAAGACAAGGAGAGTGGCCTCTAAACCCGATAGTCTTCCAAAAGATTATCCAGATATGGGGGTCACCGGACATATATTTGTTCGCCACCAGGGCGAACAGGAAGGTGGAGAGATTCTGTTCACTAAATCCAACAGAGAATCCCTATGCTGTAGACGCTCTCCACATTCCCTGGAAGTTCAGGAAGGCCTACGCCTTTCCACCGATAGTGATGATCCCGGCAGTTGTGAGGAAAATGCGGGAGGAGGGGGCGAGGATAATCAGATCCCTGGGTCCTGCCTGACAGGCCGGACCTTCTCATCCAGGGGCCAATATTCCATGCACAAGCCAAAGGTTTCCATCTGGCGGCTTGGAATTTGAGAGGTTGTTACTGAGCAATAGGGGGTTTTCACCAGGCCTAGTTTCTACCCTGTTGGGTAGTTGAAAGCCCATAACAACTAAAATTTATTCCAGAATCTGTTGAAAATTCCTGGATTTTATAGACTCCCCATTGTCGGATAAACCTCCAGTTAGAGAAGTCCTAGAGTTTTTACAAAAGGGACGTGACCTAGGGTTGGCTACGGGAACACTTAAAGTTCAGGTGTCCGCCCTAGGGGCGATCTATAATTGTAACCTGGCAGGGAACAGATGGGTCTCTAGATTCATTAAATCCTGTTCCAGAGCTAAGCCAGTTCGGGCTCTTCCTCCCTGGGACCTGAATTTGGTTTTAAATGCACTCTCTGGCGACCCATTTGAACCCCTGCAGGTTATCTCTCCAAAGATCCTCACCCTCAAAACCATCCTCTTTGTGGCCCTAACGTCGGCCCGTAGGGTGAGTGACCTGCAGGCCCTTTCTGTTGATCCCCCATACACCCAAATTCATGATGACCGGGTCGTCCTGCGTACAGATCCATCGTACCTTCCAAAAGTTGTATCCAGATTCCACTGTAATTGTACTTCCCTCTTTCTGCAGTAACCCTAAAAACCCTGGGGAGGTTAGGTTCCAAAATCTAGATGTTAGAAGGGCATTACTACAGTACATAGACATGACTAGTCAGTGGAGGAAGGACAAGTCCTTGTTTCTGGCCTTTCAGGGGAGTAGGAAAGGTCACGGGGTATCAAAGGGAACTATTGCTAGGTGGCTTAGGGAGGCCATTTGTCTAGCTTATACATCTACAGGTGTTCCGGCACCGGACGGTATTAAAGCTCATTCCACCGGAGCTGTTGCAACCTCCTGGGCAGAGAGAGCAGATGTCTCGATTGACCAGATATGTAAAGCTGCTACTTGGTCTGCACCATCCACCTTCTATAAGCACTATCGGTTGGATCTATCCTCCTCTGACCTTACCTTTGGGAGAAGGGTACTTCAGGCGGTGGTCCCTCCCTAGGGTGCTCATATTTTCCAAAATTCTCTCAAGGTGTACTGGCATGGGTGAGGGGAAAACACCAAGGTTACTTACCGGTAGCCAATTTTTCCTGAACCCATGACAGCACCCGTAGTCATCCCCCCCCCCCCTGTCTTTCTCACGCCCTGGTGAAGCACTTTACATTTTGGGTGATATATATATATAGTAGGTGTTGGTTATGTGTCTAACCTTTTCTGGAGGTCCTCTCAATGCTCTGTAATCCAACTGAAGCGAGGGAAAGGTACCGCCTTTTTATTTCAGACGGTTTGCTGTCCTTGGTGGGGCGGATCCCTCTCTCAAGGTGTGTTGTCATGGGTTCAGGAAAAACCGGCTACCGGTAAGTAACCTTGGTGTTTTTTTTCACGCTCCCAATTTAACAATTTGAGTACAGTTAGATCTATTGGGTTTTTTTGCACTATGGGTGGGTGGTTGGGAGCACAGCTGTGCAGGAAAAAAAAAAGCTTATAGGTTCTCAATTCGTTCATTCTTGGGATCGGTGGCAGAACCAGAGGTCGGACCATCACCAATCAAGATATTATATCCCTTCACACTCATCATTGCTCCCAATTAACAATTTGAGTATGTGCATATTTTTTTAGGGTATTTTTGTGCAATGGGTGGGAGCACAACTGTGCAGGAAAAAAAAGCTGATAGGTTCCCCATTCCTTCATTCTCAGAATCAGTGGATGGAACATCGCCAATCACAATATTATATCCTTCTCACTAATCGTTGCTCCCAATTATCAATTTGATTACGGTTATACCTATTGTTTTTTTAGGGTTTTTTTTTTTGCACTGTGGGTGGGTGGTTGGGAGCACAGCTGTGCAGAAAAAAAAAAGCTGATAGGTTCCCCATGCCTTCATTCTCAGGATCAGTGGTGGAACCAGAGTGTGGATCATCTCCAATCAAAATATTATATCCTTCACATTAATCGTTGCTCCCAGTTAACAATTTGAGTACGGTTGAACCCATTGTGGTTTTTTAGGGTTTTTTTTTTTTTTGCACTATGGGTGGGTGGTTGGAAGCACAGCTGTGCAGGAAAAAAAAAAGCTGATAGGTTCCCCATTCCTTCATTCTAAGGATCGGTGGTCAGACCATCGCCAATCACAATATTATATCCTGGCAATATGCCATAATATTATATACGGAGTTGTCCTCCTGGCAGTTGCCGTGATCCTCTATTCCTTACCTGCTACCTCTATACTGTATATGAAATGACAATATGTGAGAAATATTAATAATGTTGCTCTCATTTTCTAAAAAAAACAGGTTGGAACACAAACTCTCAATTAGTTGTTTTTTTATTTGTTTACCAATCTAAAATGTCCACTTTGAGGCACCAGAGATAAATGCTGGCATATAATGTACAATGCTCCCGTCCCTAGCAGTTGGCGTGTATCAGGCGACATCGCAGGATCTTCAAGTAGCTGTCAATCTTGTGGGAATCTCTGCGGAAACACTGAAGCAAGTGGTAGACGGGGAACACGTAGGAATCGCCCTGTGGTGCCGTTACATCGATTGGTCCAAACCACTGGGGGTAAACGTGTTCTAGATCAGTCAGCATCTGCAATAAACAATGGGTGAATGTGGGTGTAGAATTTGGTTGGAGTAAAGGTACAATCTAACACTACAATTATCCAAACGTTGTGCCTATTACAGCATTACCACCAGTCACAAGCAAACTCAATATCTTCCTAAAAGGAAAAATATTGTGGATGGACATGCTTTCTAAAAGGGAATCTGTCAGCAATATGATGTAGGTGCTGAGACCCTGATTCCAGCGATGTGTCACTTACTAGTCTGTTTTTAGCTGTTTCGATACAATAAGTGTTTTATCAGAAGGAGATTATCACTACAGGACTAGGGGTCTTGTGCTTCCTAGTCAACCTGCTCTAATACAATCAACAGTGATCGTATCAAAATGACAGCATGCAGACCAACAAGTGACATATCGCTGGAATCAGAATTTCTGCCCCTACGTCATGCTGCTCTTGGATTACATAAAAACCTGTTGACAGATTCCATTTAAAGAGAATTTATTGTTACACTTATTGCCGCTTCTCAGCAACTCTACTTTTTACTTAGTCAGTTCCGCTTTGGTTTATACTCGTACCATATAGCCTAAATTCATGACCTACGTGAAGGAAGAGAGGATGTGTGTGATAATAATGCTGCTTACTCTTCCAGAGATCCTGTCTATTCCTCCTTGAAGAATCCTGGTGTGCTCCTCAGCTTCTGTCACTTTTTTCTCCATGTTATTTGGCGCCCCCATGGACAAGTACTGCAGGGGTTGGGTCCAAGAGCGCAATCATTTCTTTCTAAGGCTCAGCAAGTCTTCGTGCTGTGGAAGCAGTAGACATCAGTTAGGAGGGATATCAGGCTGAGAACGTATAGAAAATCATATGCCGAAAAGGGAATGTACCAGAAGTTGTGGATGCAAGAAAGTGCCCATGATTCCACTCCTCCGGGTCACACGAAGTGATGCAATACCCAGTGGTTGGTTAAGAATCCATTTATTTAGAAGCTAAAATAAGAGGCGTTTCCTGGACGTCCTGTCCACTTCATCAGTGCATAGCTTGTGTCCGGTATAGCAAGGAGTGGACATATATATACAAAAAATGTGAAAACAACTGGCGCCAAAACAATGTGGCCGTTAAGGCAGAAAAATACAATCAATAAAAAGGCAGAAATTTGAGTATCCATCAATGTATATATGCATCGGGAATAAAATATTGCTAGCATGATTAAAAATTAATTAAAAACCGATATAGTTCAATGCAAAAAAAATATAATAAATAATTAAAATATATAGATAATTCCTGAAGCAGGAATTGAACCTGGTGTATTGCAATCAAATGGATCATGTTTAGATCTTAATCATGGTACAACCCTCTAAGCCACGGGTGCTCATGTATATTGTGATTGATCTTGTTCTGATAGGAGGTAATAAACGGATATTAGACGATATATCTAACTTATACCTACATACTAAACAAAATAATTTTAATTCTTCTTATAATAGAATATGTGATCGTATCGGCAACATGAATAATTTCTTTAGGAGTGTGTCCGTATTATCGGTGTAGTACTAGAGAATAGTCGTGCGCATTAATGTCCACTAGGTGGTATGATGAGCACTGAAAGTGTCCTAGGGAATGGTGCAGACTACTGGGAACAGAACGCAATGATCATAAGAAGAAAGGAAACTGAACTCAGTGAAACCCTGGATCGGGACAGTGGATCAAGAACAAGCCAAGACACATGTTCCTGACCATGTAGAGGTCAATTATATTTGTCAGTGCTTTCAAATAAAAACCTCTGATATTTCATTGAGACCCCAAGGTTTCCAAGTATTTAGTTGATCTATCCAGTATATCTCTTTCCTATTGAGACCCTGAATTCTATTGGGAGTGGTGCATGGAATATGCTCTATGGGCAGGATTTTAAGACACCCAAAGTCTTTATTGTGATGGATTGCCATATGTCGTGATAAACCATGTTTTAAAAAACCTGTAGCGACATTATGCCTATGAGAATTTAGTCTTTTATGAAAGGGTTGCATAGTTCTACCGCCATATTGCTTGGGACATGTGCATTCAATCAGATATATGACAGAATCAGTGTCACAGGACATATTACTATTTATTGTGAAGCGTTCATTGCTTGATGTGGATGCAGAAGTGTCGGCTCCATGAGTAATATTCATGCCGCACATGCCGTTCTTTTTGCCACATCTGGTGATGGTTTTATTCTTATTATTGATCTTGCTACAATCTAGAGTAGAAAGGGTGTGTATCCTACGGGGGGCTCAAATGTTCCTTAGAGTGGGGGCTCTCCTATACACAATGGAGGGTTTTTCTGGGATAATCTTCTTGAGTATCGGATCATTTAACAGAATATGCCAATTCTTCTGCAGAATATCTCTAAATGATTTATGCTGAAAATTCTATGTAGTGATGAATTTTACACAGCGCTCATAGGACATTTTATCTGAATTAGATTTTAATAGAAGTGAATTCTGGCTACAGGTGTCCCTTACCCTTTCACATGATTCGCCAACAAGATTTTTGGGATAGCCCTGTTGTAGAACTTTCTGTTTCAGCATACCTGATTGCTCTGAAAAATCATTTTCAGAAGTGCAATTCCTTCTGATCCTCTGAAATTGATTAAAAGGAATATTACGCAGCCATTTCTGGTAGTGGCCACTGCTGTAGTGGATGGAACTATTCGCATCCACTTGTTTAAAATAAGTCTTGGAGCAAATCCTATTGTTCTCTATAAATAAGGTCAGATCCAGAAAATGAATACTGGTGTTATTTGTATCGGAATTGAAGGAAATACCCCAGCAGTTGTTATTTAGAAAACTGGCAAGGGCTGAGGGTTCTGCGATGTCCTTATTAAGAATGAAAATTAAGTCGTCAATGTATCTTTTGTAAAATATAATGCCTTCCCAAAATGGACCCCCATAGATGAACACCAGTTCAAATATGCCCATGAAAATATTAGCGAACGTAGCTGCGACCTTTGACCCCATCGCGGTCCCTTTGATCTGATGGTAAGTGTGTTGGAGGAAAGTGAAATAATTGTTATTAAGGATGAAAGATAACCCAGATAGAATAAATGATTTGTGGGAGGACGACAGGCCGGTGTCTTTGGAGATCATATGTTCAAGACATAATAAACCAATTTCCCAATCAATATTGGTGTAAAGGGATGTAACATCAAGGCTTAAAAATACAAATGATTCTTCCCATTGGATGTCCTTAGTAAGGTTGATGAGGTGGCTGGAGTCACGAAGGTAACTCCTCAACCTTTTAACATGGGGCTGAAGGAGAACATCAATGTACTCTGCATGTGTTGTAGATTGGCCATGCAATACACCAATAATATCACATGATCACGTTCTGTACGTGGACCGGAAATACATGTCCCACTGAGCACAATTCCCAGTATGTTGTATAGGGGGCGCTGTGCCAGGCCAGGATTTCCCCTCCTCGATGCAGTGTCCTACAGTGTCCTACATCTTCTCCAGTACAGCTGCTCACAGATTAACCTTGGAATAAACCCGCAGCGTCCCTAATCCCTCCCCACTCACAATGTCGCTGATTACTGGACACACGGCCCCGGGATGGACGTCGTGACTTACCAGGGTCAAGAATCAATGGAGAAAAGACGACTTCATGGGAATGGGACCTGTTGTTAATTAAGTGCCAGGTTTTTATGTTTTGTTTGTTTGTTTTTTTTACGTATTATTATCTATATTAAAGTCTTGCAAATTTTCACACTGGCAATCATTGTACAGGAGGAGGAGGAGAAGGTGAGCTGTGACATCACCTATTGTGAATGGTGGATCCTGTGTTATCTACTGTATATAGAGGTGTTATCAGTCATTGTACAGGAGGAGGTGAGCTGTGACATCCTCTACTGTGAATGGTGGATCCTGTGTTACCTATGTGTGAGTGTGACGCTGACCGGCCGTGACGCTACTTCTGGTTTGCCGGCGGGAATGCCGCCGCATTCAAACCGCTGCCACGACTGAACTTGCACAACTATAAAAAGACCACATCTCCCCCTGCCACTATATTTAACCCCCTGGAATAAGCTAAATTGCAAAACGCGCGTCAGGGCCTGTACCACATCTTCAGGTAGTATCTCTTACTCTCTGCACTATGCAGCTATGTATTAATCTGTTTTAATTTCTACCCTGCCCAGTACCTTTCTGCACTATATTCAGCACGTTTTTCTTAAAGCTATTGGTCTCGCGACCTATTCTTATGAATTTACAGTATATATTGCTCAGACCTTATTTGTGTCTAGCAGGATTGTTTTCCGCTTAAGTACATTGCTATGTCCTCAATAAATGTGCAGTCTGGGTACTCCACTGTGTAATTATCACACGATGTTAAGCACTTTTCTATCCTTCTACTTGTAGTTCTAAAAATGTAATTATTGTAATTTATGCTCATTATTGAATCATTGGTTGCATACCATTTCTTTGCAGGAATTTTTCCCCACTCTTACTGGACTTGTTCTCCGTGAAATACGTCTTAGGGCAGCTTATACATGCAAACTTTAATAGGAGTTGTTAATAGAAAATGAATTAATCTGTGCTGCTATAACTATACACAAATAGTGCTTTGGCTCCTCCATGTGGATCAGTTTGGTACTGCCAGTGGATGTGATTAATCCTGCTTGGTTTCCCCTTGTTTTAAGTATGTTTTATACATCTTGGTTTTGATTAATAAAATACTGTGTATGTTGATTCTGGGTGGCATTTGTTTCCATTCCTTTATAGGTTTTTGCAATTATTTGGAGGTGCCATGACAATATGGGCCGTTTCTAGGTTAAATCTATTTGGAAGAGAAGCCATTGAGGTGACCATATCAGTTGTCACCCAGCTTTCCCAGGACCTGATAAATCCAATGTCCACTGAAAGATTACATGTGCTGAAGATTATAGATGTATAATGGCAGCATTTAGTGGTCAAAGGCGGTATTGCCATTATCATATACTTAAGCCTCATTTACACTTTGCAGTTCAGGACGATCAGGTTACGTGTAGATTTGATTACATTATTCCGAAAGTGACCACTCACCCGTTGCTGGATTCTTAGTAGCGTACGTCTGCCTTCCATTCGGTTTTATCCATTTGCCACCGATAAAATGACCAAAGCTTCGTTCGTGACTGTCAAGCCAGGCCTAGAGAGGGAAAAAAACAAATAAAACCATAAGTATAAAAAGATAAAAATAAAATCATAAAATCAGGGAAAAAAAAAAAAAAAGACTGATAATGAGAAATCAGGCCTCGCTCGAGAGGCGGCGCGCACTCACCATTCGAGAGGCGGCGCGCACTCACCGCTCGAGAGGCACTTACGGCCAGTGGTGTTGTCACGCCACTGATACCAGCTGTGCTCTTCCCCATACTGGAGGAAAGAGCTTGTAAGCGCTGCTCTCTTTGCCTTGGAGATCAGTCACCAACGATAGACTGCAGCGGTATCCGGTATCTTAGACAATGAGCCATTAACTATAGAATTAAAAATCCAAGGGTATTTAGCAAAGTTACCCGTTATCAAGAGGACTTTGACATTTTTTGGCCATTGATCATGATGAGAAAAAGCGTTTATTGCCCGCCTTTTGATGGAAACCACGCTTAGAAATGACCAGAGAGGGATTGTTTGGTTTAAAATCTTCTATTGTAAAAGTCGTCTCAAAAATCAGTAATCCACAAGTGAACCCCATGGCAAGTGCTCACTTTTCCTGCAGCGCCACCACAAGCAAAGTGAAGAATTGCAAGTGCTATGTGCAAATGCATATAAATCAATCACATTAGACAAGGTATAGTGCACAGGATTACACATCCAATATAGTCACAAAGAATATAAAGTGCTTATAGTGAAATAGGGAGCAGCAGGTATGACCTGAGTTTGAAAATAATGGCCCCAACGCGCGTTTCACACGATGCCTCTTCCAGGGGGATGGGTATCCTCCCATTTATTTTGAATGATGCTATTGTGGACTTGCTAGCTTTATATGTATAGACGCTAATACCATTTGGAATTACTTAGAACTACTGGCCTATGCATACGCTGCTAACATATGGAGCTTACTCTTGATTTTCACTATAAACTATAACTACTAGTGAACATCAGCTCCCTCCAGTGGTATAGTTTGATATGATCTTTTTTTTTTTTTTTTTAAATTTTGCTAGTTATTTTCCCTTTTTAAAAATATGTTAGCTTTTTTTGGTAATAAAGATTATTATTTCTATGCTACTGGCTGTTTGCTTCCATTAAATTTGTAGGTTGTTGTTGTTTATAGGGAGGTGCCGTATATACTAATTGTGCCTGTAAGTAGGCTTAATGCTCTTAAAATGAACAGGCTGAGCAAGTGACGCACCATGTACTTGACAGTATTACAGCTCCTAGATACGTGGAGCCATCATGTGGGACAGATAGATTGTGGATTACAGCCTCCAGTGATATGGGGGACACGCGCGGCTCGGTCTTATCTTTAGGTCTCTTACACTCTGCAATCACCGAAAATCCACCAGACTGTGAAGGTCAGTGATGAAATACCATGAAGTGCAAACAGATTTTCAACTCCTTCATTCTGATGTTCTTGGGGGTGATGACCCACCGGACTGCGGGGGAGTGACCCCATATAATGAGAGGACAAGGCCAAGGAGGAAGACACAGTGTGTACAGATCATGGGGACTTATCAATGATACCGGGGAGAAAAAACATGGACCAGGGAGCAAGATTGTGACCACTGTAAAAGTCAGCATATATGCAGAGTTAGAAAAAGTTTATTTTTTCAGTAGGAAAAGTTATAAAACTTTTTAAATCACTTTATCAGGGAATTTGTCCTCATTCCTGTAAAAAAAAAAACCATGCTGGACAAAATAAATGAAAAAAAAAAATGTATTTAAATTACTATTTAAAGGGAATCAGAGCAGCATGATGTAGGGGCAGAGAGTCTGGTTCCAGCGATGTGTCACTTATTAGGCTGTTTGCTGTAGTTTCAATTCAATCTGTTTGATCACTTGCACAGCAGTCCAGTTAATTTGTAACTCCACCACTGATTGGCAGTTTGCTGACAGTGTACACAGGAAGCAGCCAATCAGGGGTGTGGGCGGGGTTATATACGGCTCAGCATTCCGAGATCTACAGCAGAGAAAACAGGGATTCTATCATAACTGCACCAAGCAGCTCAGTAAGTGACATCACCGGAATCAGGGTCTCTGCTCCTATATGATGCAGTCCTCAGATTACATAGTAAAACCTGCTGACAGATTCCCTTTAAGGGTAATCTAACAAAAAAAATCTTCATTGTGGCTGCACTGGGACAAGCATATTCATAAAATATTTGCCTTAAAGAACTGAAGATTTTTTTTTTTTTTTAGCTTTGAAGCTGCAGATCAACTTCAGACAAAGGGTTACAAGATGACGCTGGGCTCCTGGAGGCACGAGGATCCTGTTAAAATGTAGCCTGCACTGACTAACAAGAAAGGAACCTTTGTCCATTCCCGGTCATTGTGATGTATAGGGAGCCATGTACACAGGGGAGGCCGCGGCTCCCAGCCAATCCCTGCAGACCTGGGGGGCGAACGCTCTCAAGTCGCCTCCGTCACGCACTGCTATACAATACAGGAGCAACAGCGTTAACTATTTGTGGACGGATTTCAAAATTTTGAAAAACTTGATCAATTCAGGGCCCCATAGAAGGTAAAATCATTATACACTCGCCTCCCGCAGCCGCACCGCTTCAGCATTGTCAGCGCTGCTGCTACCAGTAGTGTCAAGTGACCACTGCAGCCAATGAGCCGTTGCTGATCAGCTGCAGCGCATCAATATTCCGTAAAATCGAACAAAATAGCAAAGGCTGCAGCCAGTCAATGGCCACTGATTGACAGTGTGGTGCCATGTAACTGCTGCTGCCAATCAAAGAGAACAGCAGCGCCGACAATCAGTGATGGAGGCATGGTTGGACCAGGAGGCACGAGACACCTCGTCCTGTAGTGATAATCTCCTGCTGATAAATCACTGATTTTAATGAAAAGGCAAAACACAGCCTAGTAAGTGACACATCGGTGGAATCAGGGTCTCTCCACCCTCATAGTGCTCTCAGATTACATAGCAAAACCTACTGACAAATTACCCTTTAAGAAAAGAGTGGCGATACAAAGTACCTATAAGACAAAACTAGAACTCTTCCAAAATGAAGAGAAACCCGTCAGCTGTTTTGGCATTCTCGTCAGTACAGGGCAAGGCTTTAAATTGGATCTTAGGGGGTACTGCAGACACCACTAGATTGTGAAGAGAAACATGCCAGCAATACTGAAGCAGCCGCCTATAAATGGTGCTTCAATCTTTTTTGAGGAGGCTTTAGCTGTACTTTATACTACATTCACTCACAGTGCACCCGTCTCCAACCAGTGGCAGTATTTTTGCCTTTTGGTGTATACCTTTTTTATCCCCAGGGAGCATTGCCTCGCTTTAAGACTCGGTGCATCAGCTGCTGTTGTCCACACCTTCACCACAAAAGACCCCTGTCCTGGAAAAATAAAGGGGCTCAGTTCCCTCCCCTTCTTTTTTTGACTTCCAAAATGCAATGATCTTGATTGGCCATTTTTTGTTTTTGGAATTAAGGAAGGAAAAGAGCTCACTGATACCAGAGCGGTCCTGTAATAAGAGTCCAGACCTCCTCTGGTATTAATATGAGCACAAACACTGCGCCCCTGCCGGAAGCTTCATGCAGCCGTATATCACCAAGCACAATGCAGAGTGTCGGATGGAGTGGTGTAAAGCCATCACCACTGGACTCTGGAGGAGACGTGTTCTGTGCAGTGACGGATCACACTTCTCTATCTACGTCTGATGGAGGAGTCTGGGTTTGGTGATTCCAGGAGAACACGACGGCTCCTTTCTGATCTTTCTCAAGGAAAGAAGACGCCTCCAGGAAGTCGTGTACAAGTCATGTGCAACAACGAAGAGGAACTGGAGGATTACACAGAGCAAAACCTTACCAAGCCATCACGTGAATCTGATGAGGGAAACAGTCAGCAATCTGTCCTCAACAACCTCCAATCTGACCTCAATCAACATCTGGATCGGAGGTCTACAACTCCAAGAAATGGCCACATCATGGCATGATGGGTGTTATAGTTCCCCAACAGCCTTGAGTTACATATATAGAGAAGGATTCATCTACTGTTGAAAAAAAAATCCCTTGGATCCTGAAGTTATTTTGTTATTGACTAATGAAAACTTTCACAAACATTAAAAAAAAAAAGTTTCTAAAAGTTAATTAACTTCTGATGCTTAAATGTTTGATCAAAATTTAAAAAAAAAGTGTTTTTTTCTTTTCTTTCTAGAAACAGCGCCACTCTTGTCTGTTGGCGGTGTATGGTATTGCAACCCAGCAAGATGGTTGTACGGTCTGATACAGAGTGCAATGTAATATTACCTGGTGGTAATATCCAGGTAATGGAAACGGGCTTTGTATATAGACAGAAGGTGACGATTTGCCGGAGACTCTCTCACACCATTAAGCCGCATTCACACATTGGTGTTTGTCACCTTGTTGTGCATTATCCCAACTGACGCACATTTTATGGGGCTATTCTCTTTTTTCGTGGACCGAGGGTCTGCATGGACCAAATATGGGAAAAGAACGGAACAACAAATAAATTAAAAATACTTTTTTTGTCACATTATGATTTATAAAAATAAATTAAAAAAAAAATCACAAAAAAAATAAAAACAAACTAAAGTCCCAGATTCATCATTTGTATATTTTTAAGTCACTTATTTATTTTTTTGTCTTATGGTCACCTATTTTCTTTTGAGCACGTGTTCAGAACTTTTGCCCAGAATAAAAAATGCTCTAATTTTTTTTTTCGCTATTTTTTAGTGCAAAAAGCCACAGGTTGCAACATTTCAGCGAAAAAATGCAGATGGACATTAAAAAAAAATCCCTCTGGGGTGGGAGATGGATACATTTAAGCAAAAACATCTGAGACCTCCAACCTGTGCCGACAATGGGAAATAAATAAATCAATTAATAAATAAATAAAGTAAATAAATAAAAAAAAATGGACATATAAAATAGACTTTAAAAAAGGCGCAAATGGAAAGAAAAATACGATTTCAGGAAACTCATTCACTTTGCTGGTCCTATAAAATGCAGCGATTTTTTTTTTTTTCCTATGGAAAAATTGCAACATGTGAATACGCCTTTAATAAAACTTAATTGACAAAGTCAGAAGATTGCAAACGCATATAAATCCGGATGCATTTTTTTTTTTTTTTTTTATTAGCGGGTTTTCCCAAAACTTGTGTTGTGGAGTTCAATATCCGCGATGTTGTTCGTTTATTTTAGGCGACCTTGCTGCAAAAAAAAATGCAAAGTTGCAGAAATCTTTCCGTGTTCACATGCTGCAGTTTTTTTATGCCAAAATACATTCTTTTCTGATTATTGCTGCATTTTACCCTTTATTTAATGCAGATTTAAAGCTAAATTTTAATGCAATCTTTTATCACTAAATTTATTTATTTTTTACCAAAAAAAACGCACTGTGTGAACAGGCCCTTACAGCAGACAAACAATCAGGCAAGTTTAGATTATTTTTTTTAAAAAAGTCGCAATATTAGAAGAGCACAATCACTGCACTGAAAAAAAAGCGTCATCGCACGACACTTTTCCCATCAGTCTTGTGCACACCTGCAATTTGTAGCCTGCGGCTCTTACAGGTGATGCCGGAGCCCCAGAACACAGAGCAGCCCGCACTGACGCCTCACCTGCGCGACACTGGCGGCCTCAGGAGCCGGGCCGTACTGCATGGAGGTGAAGATCTCCCGCACTGACGGTCAGTCTGTCCCCGTAGAGGCGGCCATGACATTCAGCAATGAGTAACAGCCCGTCAGCCCAGCCAACCACAAGGGGGAGTTCTAACACCGCGGCGCTGCAGAGTACGCACGTCACTTCCGCTGGAAGAAAGTCATATTATTACACACTAACAGGATTGTAATCCTCCATTCACCGCGTCTGGTCCCTATAGGTGTTAGTGTATTTTTTTTATATCTGTAAATTGCTGCGTTGTGCTGTAAAGTACTGTGTGTCAGAAATAGTGAGGGGAGGGAAGGAAAAGGGTCAAACGGAAGTGAGTGTCCGACCCGGAAGTGTGCGCATGCGCGGACACAGCCTGTTGCTGAGGCGTGGTGACGCTGTAGCTGGGTGATTGCAGTCAGAGTAGGGTTGCATCTAGTTTGGAGTTGATTATTTGTGGTCCTCAAACAATCAACTCCATTCTAGCTGATTCACCATTGAGCCGTCTAGTTTGGAGTTGCTTTTTTGTGGTCCTCATTTTATCAGCTCCACTCTAGACGGATCACTACTGAAGTGACTGGATCGAAGCGGATATTTTGTGGTCCTCATTCCAGCATCTCCACTCTAGCTGATTCACTGGTGAAGTGACTGGATCGGGGGGATATTTTGTGGTCCTCATTCCAGCATCTCCACTCTAGCTGATTCACTGGTGAAGTGACTGGATCGGGGGGATATTTTGTGGTCCTCATTTTAGCAGCTCCACTCTAGCTGATTCACTGGTCAGGTGACTGGATCGGAGGGATATTTTGAGGATCTCATTCCAGCATCTCCACTCTAGCTGATTCACTGGTGAGGTGACTGGATCGAAGCGGATATTTTGTGGTCCTCATTCCAGCATCTCCACTCTAGCTGATTCACTGGTGAAGTGACTGGATCGGGGGGATATTTTGTGGTCCTCATTCCAGCATCTCCACTCTAGCTGATTCACTGGTGAAGTGACTGGATCGGGGGGATATTTTGTGGTCCTCATTTTAGCAGCTCCACTCTAGCTGATTCACTGGTCAGGTGACTGGATCGGAGGGATATTTTGAGGATCTCATTCCAGCATCTCCACTCTAGCTGATTCACTGGTGAAGTGACTGGATCGGGGGGATATTTTGTGGTCCTCATTTTAGCAGCTCCACTCTAGCTGATTCACTGGTGAGGTGACTGGATCGGAGGGATATTTTGAGGATCTCATTCCAGCATCTCCACTCTAGCTGATTCACTGGTGAGGTGACTGGATCGGAGGGATATTTTGAGGATCTCATTCCAGCATCTCCACTCTAGCTGATTCACTGGTCAGGTGACTGGATCGGAGGGATATTTTGTGGTCCTCATTTTAGCAGCTCCACTCTAGACGGATCACTACTGAAGTGACTGGATCGGGGGGATATTTTGTGGTCCTCATTCCAGCATCTCCACTCTAGCTGATTCACTGGTGAAGTGACTGGATCGGGGGGATATTTTGTGGTCCTCATTTTAGCAGCTCCACTCTAGCTGATTCACTGGTCAGGTGACTGGATCGGAGGGATATTTTGAGGATCTCATTCCAGCATCTCCACTCTAGCTGATTCACTGGTCAGGTGACTGGATCGGAGGGATATTTTGTGGTCCTCATTCCAGCATCTCCACTCTAGCTGATTCACTGGTCAGGTGACTGGATCGGAGTTGATCTTTTGATGATCTCTCTGCAGCTTCTCCATTCTAGACAGTTCAGTTTCTACACTGAAGTTCCTCAAAAAATCACCTCCAATGTCCAGAATGGAGCAGATTCCCGGATCCTCATAGCCTGCAATGTAGTGGAATTGGAATGTACACACATTGTAGATATATATCAGCCTTATAATTCTAATGATTTCATGTTTTTATTTTTTAAGTACTTGCTCAAACTGTTATATTTATTACGTATTTCCAAAGGGCAAAATTTTATTTTTTTCATAATTAATCGAACTTGCATTTTATTATCGCTTTTTGTAATATAAATAATCACACACAGCGCTGATCATTCAGTTTTACGTGGGGAAAAACGTAACAGAGCGCAGCAACAGAGTCCTCATAATTTACAACATTGTATTGGAGTGGATTTTTTGAGGACCTTATTTGAGCAACTCCATTCTAGCTGATTCACTAGTGAGCCGTCTAGATTGGAGTGGGTATTTTGAGGATGTTCCTTGTAGCCTCCAATCTGTACTGTTTGGTGCTGAGGTGACTGGAATCAAGTTTTTCAAAGAGTGAGTGGAGCTTCGCAGGGAGAAACATAACAGAGCGCAGCAACAGAGTCCTCATAATTTACAACATTGTATTGGAGTGGATTTTTTGAGGACCTCATTTTAGTAACTCTATTCTAGCTGATTCACCATTGAGCCATCTAGATCGGAGTGGATTTTTTGTGGACATCTTTTAGCAACCCCATTCTCTACCGTCATGGCCAAAAGTATTGAGATTGAGACAAATAGTAATTTTTCCAAAGTTTACTGCTTCATTTTTTGTAATGGCAATTTGCATATACTCCTGAATGTCAAAGAGTGATCAGCTTAACAGCAATTACTGTACTTGCAAAGTCAATATTTGCCCAGAAAATAAACTTTAACCCCCAAAACACATTTCTACATCATTGCAGTCCTGCCTTAAAAGGAGCAGCTAACATCGTTTTAGTGATTGATCCATTAACACAGGTGTGGGTGTTGATGAGGACAGGGCTGGCGATCAATCAATCATGATTAAGTAAGAATGACATCACTGGACACTTTAAAAGGAGGCTGGTTCTTGGTATCATTGTTTCTCTTCAGTTAACCATGGTTATCCCTAAAGAAACACGTGCAGCCATCATTGCACTGCACAAAAATGGCCTAACAGGGAAGAGTATCGCAGCTACAAAGATTGCACCTCAGTCAACAATCTATCGCATCATCAAGAACTTCAAGGAGAGAGCTTCCATTGTTGTCAAAAAGGCTCCAGGGCGCCCAAGAAAGACCAGCAAGCGCCAGGACCGTATCTTAAAACTGTTTCAGCTGCGGGATCGGACTACCAGCAGTGCCGAGCTTGCTCAGGAATGGCAGCAGGCTGGTGTGAGTGCTTCTGCACGCACTGTGAGGCGGAGACTCTTTGAGCAAGGGCTGGTTTCAAGGAGGGCAGCAAAGAAGCCACTTCTCTCTAGAAAAAAACATTAGGGACCGACTGATATTCTGCAAAAGGTACAGGGAGTGGACTGCTGAGGACTGGGGCAAAGTCATTTTCTCTGATGATCCCCTTTTCGACTGTTTGGGACATCTGGAAAACAGCTTATTCGGAGAAGAAGAGGTGAGCGCTACCACCAGTCTTGTCTCATGCCAACTGTAAAGCATCCTGAAACCATTCATGTGTGGGGTTGCTTCTCAGCCAAGGGAATTGGCTCACTCACTGTCTTGCCTAAAAACACAGCCATGAATAAAGAATGGTACCAGAATGTCCTCCAAGAGCAACTTCTCCCAACCGTCCAAGAGCAGTTTGGCGCCCAACAATGCCTTTTCCAGCATGATGGAGCACCTTGACATAAAGCAAAGGTGATAACTAAATGGCTCATGGAACAAAACATAGAGATTTTGGGTCCATGGCCTGGAAACTCCCTAGATCTTAATCCCATTGAGAACTTGTGGTCAATCATCAAGAGACGGGTGGACAAACAAAAACCAACAAATTCTGGCAAAATGCAAGCATTGATTATGCAAGAATGGACTGCTATCAGTCAGGATTTGGTCCAAAAGTTGATTGAGAGCATGCCAGGGAGAAATACAGAGGTCTTGAAGAAGAAGGGGCAACACTGCAAATATTGACTTGCTGCATTAACTCATTCTAACTGTCAATATAACCTATTGGTACTCATAATATGATTGCAATTATATTTCTGTATGTGATATAAACATCAGACAAACACTAATAAAAACCAGAGGCCAGCAGATCATGTGAAAATATAATTTTGGTGTCATTCTCAATACTTTTGGCCATGACTGTACAGTTTCGTGCTGAAGAGACTGGAATTGAGTTTTTCGGAGAGTGAGCGGAGCCTCACGGGGAGAAACGTAACAGAGCGCAGAGACAGAGTCCTCATAATTTACCACACTGGATCGGAGTGGCTTTTTTGAGGACCTCATTTGAGCAACTCCATTCTAGCTGATTCACCATTGAGCCATCTAGATCGGAGTGGATTTTTAGATGATCTCCCTGTAGCCTCTATTCTGTACAGTTCATTGCTGACCTGACTAGAATAGAGTTGCTGGAGCGTTTTCCTCATAGGATCAAATCCAATCTAGACGGCTCATGACTGAAACCTCCAGAATGGAGTTAATTCCAGGGTCGGTCTGGCCTGGCGGGAAATCGGGAAATTTCCCGGTGGGCCCCAATATGAGAGTGAGAAAATTGGTGGCGGGGGCCCTTTAAAAATGTGGGCCCTTTAAAAGCGCGGCTGAAGGAAATGTAGCGTCGCGCGCACTGAACATTCATTGGTGACAGCGGGCCTGCAGTGACGTGCATGCAGCATACTTACCACGTGAGTAGTCCCTGAGGATGGACTCTTTCTGGGTGGTGACACGCACTGCGCTCTGCTTTCCCGCTGGCTGGCAGACTGTGGTGTGGTGTCAGGTGACACTGACGCTGACGCCGCTCTCTTCTGGCCACGCTCTGCAGTGCTCTCTCTCAGCTCCGGGGCCGTCCTCCTATGATACGCTGGCGCCAACGAACCCGACGTCTCGCTCTGCTCTCCCTGCTCCCGGGCTTCTGATGTGGTCCCATCCCGGCTCCTTACCTGTTCTGGCCTACTCCCCTGTAGTAATACCTGTTCCGGACCGGGTGGTGGCACCAGCACCGGCGCACCGCCCCCTTCTCTCCTGCTCTGATTCTGGGCTTTTTTATACCGGTTCTGGGGCTGGATATGTGGACAGTGACCGTCCTCTACAGTTCAACTCTCCAACCTGGCCTGGAATTGGAAACAATAACTCCACCTGATGAAGGCAGCAGACCGCTGCAGAAACGCGTTGTGGGCATTAATACTTAAATAAAGAGGTTTGTTTTATCCTTTTCCAGCGCCTTATCCAGTTTCTAGCGCCCCACTGACCACTTCAATTTGCACACTGGAATTGGAAACAAGGCTGCAGGCCTACAGCTCTCACTGCTTTAATTTCATGTCAAAAGTACCGTGCCAAATATTCAATAAGGTTTTTATGAGTGAGTGTTCCCAGCACTGGCCAACAATAATATAATTTATTTTATACATTATGCATTGCACTCTAGGCCTCCTATATGACATGTAGATCATACTCTTGGCCTCCTATATGACATATACAGACAGTGTATATGCCATATAGGAGGCTGAGAGTGCGGTATGCATTTTATATGAGGCCTAGAGTGCGGGCCTACATGATGTACAATGCACTCGGCCTCCTATATAAAGTATAGACTATAGGAGGCTGAGAGTGCGGTATACGTTTTATATGAGGCCTAGAGTGCGGGCCTACATGATGTACAACGCACTCGGCCTCCTATATAAAGTATAGACTATAGGAGGCTGAGAGTACGGTATACGTTTTATATGAGGCCTAGAGTGCGGACCTACAAGATGTACAACGCACTCGGCCTCCTATATAAAGTATAGACTATAGGAGGCTGAGAGTGCGGTATACGTTTTATATGAGGCCTAGAGTGCGGACCTACATGATGTACAATGCACTCGGCCTCCTACATAAAGTATATACTGTTTCCACGGACCGTGTGTCCGTGGGCAAAACACGCTGACATGTCAGTTTTTTTTATACACTGCACGGGCCGAAAAACGTCCCGCACACGAGCACACAGATGACGTGCGTGTGTCGTTGGTGTGACACATACCGGCGCCTGGGAATTAGCGGTACAGTTCATGCTGTTCCCAGGTGCTTAAGGAATCAGCGATCAGCGCTAGCAAGGGACAATGTTGAGAGCAGTAGGTTCACCTCCCGATGTTGCCAAAACCTGTAAATATAAGAAAATTTAAAAAAAAATATTCACCTGGCTTGAGGCGACCACACACGCTGAGGAGCTTGACTCCCTGCAGCAAGCAGGCCCCTATGCTCACTGAGCTCAGCATAGGTCGGGGGACCGCTCACTGCAGCAAGTCATTCTCCTACGCTCCTCATCGTGTGTGGTCACTTTAAGCCAGGTGAATATATTGTTGTTTTTTTTAATTTTAGTATTATTTTTACAGGTTTTGGAGACATTTGGAGGTGAATACTACTTTCAACATTGTCTCTTCATTGTCCCTTGCTAACACTGATTGCAGCGCCGGCAGGGGACAGTGATGACCGATTCCTTCAGCACCCGGTGCTTGGGAACAGCACAAACTGTACCGCTGATTCCCAAGTGGTGGTACGGTATGTGTGATCCTGATGGAGCACACGTATGCCACACTGACACGGATATCTCCGGTACTGTTTTTTCCAGTACCGGAAATATCCGGATGTATGAAAGAGCCCTATGCCATATAGGAGGCCAAGAGTTTGTATGTCACATTGGAGACCAAGAGTGCGGTATACGTTATATATGGGGCCTATATGACATAATAGATCACACTCTCTACCTCCTATATGAAATATAGATCACACTCTTGGACTCATGAATTATACAGTGTATATGTCATATAGGAGGCTGAGAGTGCGGGCCTATATGACGTATACAACACACTCAGCCTGATATATAAAGTATATATTATAGGAGACCGAATGTGCAGTCTGTACGTCATATAGGAGGCCGAGAGTGCGATATATGTCATGTGTGGGGCCAATATGATGTATACCACATAGAAGTGAAGTATGCCGCCACCAGTTCCCAAATCTTCCCAAACGGGTTTTTTAGCCGTTGGCTATCCACATCAGGAGGTGCAATGTCTAAATAAGCAGTGTTAATCAAATGTCCAAGGAAGTATGAAAAAGACAGCACTCACCAATGGATCCCAAAAAAAGATCCTTTTATTTCAGATTCAGCGTACAGACGTTGTGGCTGGTTCAGGGGTGAAAAGAGGACGACGGCCGTTTCGCGCACAAGCAGCGCCACTACGGGTCCAGTATAGTTCACTCCCGCACCCCTGAACCAGCCGCAACGTCTGTATGCTGGATCTGAAATAAAAGGATCTTTTTTTGGCATCCATTGGTGAGTGCTGTCTATTTCATACCTCCTATATGATGTATAGATCGCACTTTCTACCTCATATATGACAAACAGACCGCACTCTCTGCCTCCTATATGACATATACAATGCATTTGGCCTCCTATATTTCATTGCAGCCATTTGGTAAATTCTAAAAAGTTCATTATTCTTCTCATTAAAGTACACTCTGCACCCCATCTTGACTACAAATTTATTGAAAAAGCACTTTACATTACAGAGGGGACTTGTACAGACAATAAAGACATTACAGAATAAACATAACTCAGATACCAAGAGGAGTGAGGGCCCTGCTCGCAAGCTACAATCTATGAGGAAATAGGGAGACACGAAAGGTAAATGATAAAATGTGCTTATATTGTATGATACAACCATTATACACTAAATAGGGTCTGCACATAACGCTGCATGAGCCGCTCACCAGCCAGTATGTGTATGGCCACAGAGGGCTATTAAGTGCATGGAGGGTGTGCACACAGACGCTACAAGGGTCTATATATGCTACTATATGCAGTATATAGTGTACAGACGGTTAGATAGTATGGTGCTGCGTATATGGTGTGGAATCCACATTCTATTCACTGCCATATCTATACATTATATAGTATATACACTGCTCCGCTCTATATTCCTGAACACAGTGTATATGTATATACTGTATAATGTGTGTGTCTGTATATATAATATATACATATATATTGCAGAGTACCACTTCTGTCCTCTATACTGGGTGTAATTCTCAGTATCTGTATATACACACTGCACTGGTAAAATAAGATGTAAAATAATAATAATTTGAGTGGTTTACCCTCTGATATGTACCACTCCCAGCATGCACCGTCAGATTTAACCCTTCCGGGCCTGCTGGGAGTTGTAGGTTTGTTACTGCAGGGATGATGCGGGGACGGGTATTGCATTTGAACCCACAGCATCAAGTCATTCACACTTTAAAGAGAACCTGTCACGTCCTAGCTGCCCTCTACACTGCCCCCATAGCGTTGGTAGTGACGTAATGTGCATCACTAGCAAGCTGTTTTCATGAAAATCGCTGCAGCTATAATGAATTTATAACGTTTAATATACTTATATCTAGGGCCGGCTCCAGGTTTTTCTGGGCCCCGGGCGAGTCTCAGTGGGCCCCTCTAACACATACCACGATTCATGATGCACAGATACCGCAGAGAAATCTATATATATAGTACAATGCAAAGATTTCACTTCTTACATTACATGAGTCATATCTACTGTAAATTCTACAATAGCTCAGAAGCCGGAGAATCCTCGCAGCACACAGTGCAGACCGGACAATATAGTCCTCCATACAGTATTATGGGCACCACTAAGTCCTCCATACAGTTTTATGGGCCCCATTATATATTGCTCCATACAGAATAATGACCCCACATAGTCCTCGTACAGTATAATGGGCACCACATATCTCCATACAGAATACTGGCCCCCATATAAGGCCGCATACGGAATACTGGCCCCCATATAAGGCTCCATAAAGGAATACTGGCCCCCATATAAGGCCCCATACGGAATACTGGCCCCCATATAAGGCCCCATATGGAATACTGGCCCCCATATAAGGCCCCATACGGAATACTGGCCCCCATACGAAATACTGGCCCCCATATAAGGCCCCATACGGAATACTTGCCCCCATATAAGGCCCCATAAAGGAATACTGGCCCCCATATAAGACCCCATGAAGGAATACTGGCCCCCATATAAGGCCCCATACGGAATACTGGCCCCCATATAAGGCCCCATACGGAATACTGGCCCCCATGTAAGGCCCCATACGGAATACTGGCCCCCATATAAGGCTCCATACGGAATACTGGCCCCCATATAACGCTCCATACGGAATACTGGCCCCCATATAAGGCTCCATACGGAATACTGCCCCCCATATAAGGCTCCATACAGAATACTGGCCCCCATATAACGCTCCATACAGGATACTGGTCCTCTTATAAAGCTCCATACAGGATACTGGCCCCCATATAACGCTCCATACAGGATACTGGTCCCCTTATAACGCTCCATACAGGATACTGGCCTCCATATAATGCTCCATGCAGGCTGTTACCCCCCACATAATGCCCCATACAGGCTGTCTCCCCCCTTATAATGCTCCATGCAAGCTGTTACCCCCCACATAATGCCCCATACAGGCTGTCCCCCCACCGTATAATGCTCCATGCAGGCTGTTCCCCCCACATAATGCACTAAGCAGGCTGTCCCCCCCCCTTATAATGCCCCATGCAGGCTGTTCCCCCCTTATATTGCCCCATGCAGGCTGTCACCCCTCCTCTTTATAATGCCCCATGCAAGATGTCACCCCCTCTCTCTATAATGCCCCAAACAGGATGTCACCCTCCCTCTTTATAATCCCCAATCAGGATGTCACCCCCCCTCTTTATAATGCCCCATTCAGGATGTCACCCCCTCTCTTCATAATGCCCCATGCAGGATGTCACTCCCCTCTGTTTATAATGCCCCATGCAGGATGTCACCCCCTCTCTTTATAATGCCCCATGCAGGATGTCACCCCCTTTCTTTATAATGCCCCATGCAGGATGTCACCCCCTCTCTTTATAATGCCCCATGCAGGATGTCACCCCCTCTCTTTACAATGTCCTATGCAGGATGTCACCCCCCTCTCTTTATAATGCCCCATGCAGGATGTCAGCCCCCCTCTCTTTATAATGCCCCATGCAGGATGTCACCCCCTCTCTTTATAATGCCCCATGCAAGATGTCACCCCCCTCTCTTTATAATGCCCCATGCAGGATGTCACCCCCTCTCTCTATAATGCCCCATGCAGGATGTCACCCCCCCTCTCTTTATAATGCCCCATGCAGGATGTCACCCCCCCTCTCTTTATAATGCCCCATGCAGGATGTCACCCCCCCTCTCTTTATAATGCCCCATGCAGGATGTCACCCCCCCATATTATGCCCCATGCAGGATGTCACCCCCCCCCCCATATTATGCCCCATGCCTCCATACATTAAAAAAAAAATCAAATACTCACCTCCCTCCTCACCTGCTGCAGCTGCTCGGGTCGGGACTCCAGCGTTGGCGGCGTCTTTCCGCTCTGTGCTCCCTGTGACAGCTCAGGGGGAGGGCGCGGTGGAAAGACTTCACCGCACCCTCTGACCTGAGACGTCACAGAGAGTGCAGAGCAGGAAGACGGCGGATCTGCAGAGGCCGGGGCCCTGAGCAAGCGGGGGAGAAGGGCGGGCGCTGACACCGCTCTCCTCCGCCCATAGCCCAACGGGGTGCGCGACCGCCAGTGGGCCCCCCTGCCTGCTCAGGGCCCCGGCACTTGCCCGGGTGCGCCGGGTGCTGACGCCGGCCCTACTTATATCCTACCTGCCTTTTCAATCACAGGGGCGTGCTTGTCATATTCAGTCAAGGGCATGCGCAGCATTCACTCACTGCTGGCGCCGTCCATGTATTTGAATCCTGTTCCTGACCAGCGCTGATATTGTGGGACGCAGGCGCACTTGTAGATGTCCGGCCGCCTGCGCAGTGAGGCTCTGTGATTACCAGATTCACTGCGCATGCTCTGGGAACATAGCGCGTTAAAGCGCATGCGCAGTGAGGCTGTGTGATTATGACTTTTTCTTCACTTTGAAAATTGTTTAAGTTGGCTGAGGGACTGGGTGGTTTACCTAGGACAAGGAATGGCCATGTGTAAGAAAAACCGCTACTGATTGTAAATTACAGATTCTGTTAACTACAATAAATAAGTTGGTTAACAAGAAACACTTTGATATAGTGCACTACACAATACAGTTCTCTTTTACACACTGTATAGTTTGCTAAAAGGCACACGTTTTAGTGGGAGAGGCCGAAAAATGAACGAGTAATACAACCGTTTATGGATGCTGTAGTGTGGACCCCTAGAGTCAATTCTCCTGGTGGGCCCTAGGCACCCCAGTCCGACCCTGTATGAGGCCTTTACATGGTATCAACGCCTGCGATGAGAACGCCACATCATAGTAATAGCAGAATCACAAATATAAGATTATATGAACAGATTAAAGCAAGATTTCTATTGCTGGCTGCAGAATGAGTTAACTGGGATATCATCAGTGAGTTTGATCTGACTGGAGAAGTAACTACTCTTGTTTTTATTCTTTTGAGCTCCATTCAGCTAATTTATGATTTATCACCTTCCCTGAGCATACATGGAAATCATGGGGTCCCATAGCAGAAGAAATAATTAAACCCCCACAAAAAAACATTAATATTCAGCGGGGTCACAGAAGAGCATACCTCACAAGTTTGCAACCCTTCCATAGTAATTTTGCCCCAATTGAAGCCCCCTAGTGTTCCCACGTACTAAGATACTCCTTTAATGGCCAAAAATGTGCCCCCAAACACAGTAAGATACCCCCACAGTGAATTTCTCCACTGTACCCTCCACACATACAGTATGATGACTCTACAGTACCCCCGCAAAGTATGATAAACCCCAGTGACCTCTACACAGTATGATGGCCCCCGCATAACCCTCCACACAGTATAATGGACCCCGCACAGCCCTCCACACTGTATAATGGTCCTCATACAGTGTAATGGCCCCCACTATCCACCCAAGCAGTATAATGACCCCCATCAGCCACTTATACAGTATAATGCCCCTCACCACACAGCCCTCCAAATAGTATAATGGCCCAAACACAACGCTCCAAATAAAATAATAGTCCTCACATAAGCCTCTAAACAATATAATAGTCCCCACCCAGCCCTCCAAATAATATAATGGACCCCACATAGGCCTCCAAATAGTATAATAGTCCCCATACAGCTCTCCAAATAATAGAACGGTCCCCACATAGCCCTCCAAATAGTATGATAGCCTGACACATAGCCATTCAAATAGTAGTATAATGGCCCCCACAGAGCACTACAAATAGTATGATGCTCCCCACATAATCCTCCAAATAGTAGAATGATGGCCCCCACATAGTTCTCCAAATAGTATGATGGTCCCCAAGACAGCCCTAAAATTAGTATTTTAGCACCCCAAATATGATGATGCCCCCCAAATAACCCTTCAAATAATATGATGGCCTCCAAGTAGCCCTACAAATAGTATCATGGCCTTCCAGTTTGCCCTCCAAATAATATGATGGCCCTCACAAACTACTTATTAATTAAAAAAAAAATACTCACCTCTCCCCATTCCCCTGCTGTTCTGGTCTTTGCAGCATGTGGTTTGAAACTATGCTCAGCTCGGCACAGTGGACGCGATTTTGGGACGTTATCACGTCCACTGAGCTGAGACGTCAGAAGCACAGAGGAGAATGATGGAGGAGGGAGCAGACGGTTCCCTCCTCCATCATTCCTTTCAATTGTATCTGCATCCAGAATGCGGATACAGTTGAAAGTGTGATGCTGGATGCGGGGGGCCCGATGCCTGTGCTGACATCGCCACCTGTCTCACAGTTGCAAAGCAGCTGCGGGGTCTGCCGTTATTAGCGGTATGCCAGTGCCATTGTTATGTGACATGAGCCCCGGGAGAGCCAGTGCCGAGACAGCTGGTACAACACCAACACCGAAGGTGAATATAAGTGTTATTTTACTGGGGAGAAACATAGGGATTTAGAAGGGGTTGTCTGATTAGTGGACATCCCCTTTAAGTAATCAAGTTCATTAAAGGGGTTGTCCACTACTGCACATCCCCAGCTTATTACATTTAGGACTTCAGCACCGCTTTTTCCGGACATTGCTATGACTTGTTATGTCCTCTGCAGCCAATTAGCAGATGTTGGTCAATAGTCTGTCAGGACGGACATCTGCTCTGAAGAAATAGAGTTTTTGAGACTTGTAGACATTATGGAATAACGTCCATAAAAATATCCCAAGCCGGTATTGGTCCTCCAAGAAGCATGAAGCCCTCGCTGCTACTAACTTACTCCCATACCTGGATCTACCTAGATGATGAAAACACTTGGACTGTAAGGTACAAATCAGGTGAAATTATGAAACCTGGAGGGAATGTCACTTCAGGTTGTGCGTAGATATCCGTAGATAGAAGTCGTTATTTATCCGCCATTAATGAAATGTTTTGTCCATTTTTGCTCCACAAATCTGAGGCCGATGAATGGGGGAATGGCACCAATGCTATGGAGAATGCCTTGAAAATTGAAAAGGGCGTAAATAAGGCTCTGCTGGACCTCCACAAGATTGCTATGGACCATGCGGACCCTCATGTAAGTGACTCCCCCATAGCGTATAGATACCGCGTGTTCATTTTATAAAATATCCTCCATGAAGGAACAGTTCATGTATCTTCTGTGACCTCCATATTGTGCTGTTCCTGGAAATGTAATACCACCTGACTACTAGATGTCACGTTCCCCTTTATAATGGGGGGTGTTCCAACACAAGCTGCATATTATGGCACTGTTATAAAGCTATGGGACAATTCATTAGTGTATTTGCACCTTTTTTTTCTAGTTTTTAGTGTTTTTCATTTGCGCCTTGTTCTTCTTTTAATTTGCGCCTTTTTGAAGTCTGCAGCGTTCCCTTTTTTTTCATTGATCATTATGGGGTTTCCGGCTAATTATCTAATTGTGACTTTTTAAAAAGTTGTCACATTTTTACTCAAATATATTTCAAGCGATTTTGTGTTCTGTAGTCCGGGAGGTTTTTTTGCACAAACTTTGCAACATTTTAGCATGCCACTTTTTTGCGATACAAAGACACAAAAAGGTTTAAAGACAAAAAAAATACAGTTTTGATTTTGGGCAAAATCCATGAACCAGGTGCGCCACTTTCAGGAATTTGGCACAAAAAAATCAAATGATACAAAAGAGAAAAGGGACTTGAAAAAATACAATGTTGTATTGGGCCCTATGACGGCACAGCACAGATTTTAGTAAAGGTTTTGCAGGATTACTAAGAGGGGTTCACATGCTATCAATTGTTAAAAAAACAAGCAAAATGATGACTCGGACCCTCTGATTTTCGAGGTATAAGGCTACGTCCCCACAATGAGCTTCTAGTGAGTTTTAGATATAGCAGATTTTCTGCCCCATTAAGTAAAATAGGTTACTTGAATTTTTTTCGAAAATATACAGCATAAAAAACTCACCCAAAACTCATTGTGAGAACGTAGCCTAAGGGTATGTGCACATCATTTAGACGCCGGTGAGTTGTCCTTGGTGAAGCTCTGCCACCGGTGGTTTTCACTCTATACTTTAAAGGGAACCTGTCATGTCCCTAAACGCTATTAACCTGCAGATATGGGGTTAATCTGCAGGTTTATAAAGCTGCCGGGCGTCTTACTGAAAGGCCGGCTACCGGGAGGAAATGCACTTTATTCCCCACGGCAGCCTCCAGCTTTCAGTCATAGAGGCGCGGCCGGCGTGGCTTCAGTCATTGTTCAGTACATAGTGAGCGGCGGCTATAACCGCACCCTGGCACTGACTGACAGCCGGCTAAGCGGCCCCTGTAATCGCTCCCTGTAAAGACTGACAGCCGGATCTGTACTGATGTACTGCTGAGCTGTCAGTCAGTGCTGGGGCGTTGTTACAGCTGCCGATCACTGTATATTGAGCGGTGTCTGAAGTTGCGCCGGAAGTGTGGCACCCCAGGGGTCTGGTTTCCACAGTAATAGCAATATTACGTCTGTGAGCAGGTGGGAGGTTTCCTGGTCAGACATCCTATGCATGCCACACCTCCTGCCCAGTCCTGGGAGGGGAAGAACTTCCCCTATATAAAGCTGGGGCTGAGGCAGGGTTAGAAGAGAGTGAGAGAACACAGACAGAGACACAGTCTGGTCTGTAGTGGAGCAGCTTTAGGAGCAAGAAAGATCAGGAGCTCTGTGGGAGCTGTGCTAAAAGAGATCAGGGGCTGGAAGCTGTAGAGCTCGCCCTGATTGAAGAGTTCTTACCGGACCCGGAGTCCGAGGCTGTGGGGACTAATCCTTACCCAGCAGCAGAAACCGCCCGGCAGGGGATTTCAGGTCCTCTGGCCAAGAAACCCGAAGGCACGGTCACACGCAAGGGACCAGCACCGCCGTCGTGGAGCAGAAGCTACCAGAAGGCCCCGGGTGGATCAGGGAAATGCTGTAGATATAGTATATCTTGACTTCAGCAAAGCATTTGACAAAGTATCTCACACCATCCTTATTGAAAAAATGACCAAGTATGCAATGGACCAGGCAACTGTTAGGTGGATTCATAACTGGCTTAGTGATCGGACTCAAAGGGTGGTTGTAAATGGCTTCACATCCAGCTGGATGAATGTCTCAAGTGGGGTACCACAGGGCTCCGTCCTGGGACCTGTATTGTTCATCATCTTTATCAATGATTTAGATGAAGGAATTGAGGGTAAACTGATTAAATTTGCTGATGACACAAAGCTAGGAGGGATAGCTAATACTAGAGAAGAGAGAGAGAGGATTCAAAAAGACCTAAATAAACTGGAGCAGTGGGCAGCAACCAATAGAATGGTTTTTAACAGGGAAAAATGCAAAGTACTACATCTGGGCAATAAAAATGAAAAAAGCATATACAGAATGGGAGGAATAGAGCTAAGCAACAGTACATGTGAAAAAGACTTAGGTATACTAATAGATCATAGACTGAACATGAGTCAACAGTGTGATGCAGCAGCAAAAAAGGCAAATACAATTCTGGGATGTATTAACAGATGCATACAGTCTAGATCACGTGAAGTCATTATCGGTCTTTACTCCTCTTTGGTCAGACCTCATCTGGAATACTGTGTACAGTTTTGGGCACCACATTTTAAAAAAGACATAGACAAACTGGAGCAAGTTCAGAGAAGAGCGACCAGAATGGTGACTGGTCTGCAAACCATGTCCTATGAGGAACGGTTGCAGGATTTGGGAATGTTTAGCTTGCAAAAAAGAAGACTGAGAGGAGACTTAATAGCTGTCTACAAATATGTCAAGGGCTGTCACATTGTAGAAGGATCATCTTTATTCTCATTTGCACAAGGAAAGACTAGAAGCAATGGGATGAAACTAAATGGGAGGAGACACAGATTAGATATTAGAAAAAACTTTTTGACAGTTAGGGTGATTAATGAGTGGAACAGGCTGCCACCAGAGGTGGTGAGTTCCCCTTCAATGGACGTCTTCAAACAGAGGCTGGACAGACATCTGTCTGAGATGATTTAGTGAATCTTGCTTTGAGCAGGGGGTTGGACCAGATGACCCAGGAGGTCCCTTCCAACTCTACCATTCTATGATTCTATGATTCTATGAGTCACCGGCCATACGGGTGAGCACCACACGGTACACTCAGGGACGTGGGCTACTTTTACCAGCCTCTAGCAAGGTAGCCAGAAGAGTACGATTAGTTGGGGAGGCCTACAACTCCGCCTGGCCAGGGAAGATTCCATCTGCTCACGGACTGACCAGGCCCCGATCGCTAGCCAGTACTCCGGGAGGGTCTACCTTTGCCACCAGTAAAGACCCTGAACTACACCGCACCGTCTCTGAGTGTTTCATCATCCACATCCGCTGCCCTGAGGCCATACCCCTCCCGTTGGGGGTTATACCATCCCCGCTGCACAACCGTACCACCGGCCTCAGCGGTCTGCCCTGCAGCGGCGGTCTCATGACTGCATTCAACGGGTGGCGTAGTCGAGCAATATAACATCTACTGCTAAATACTGCCGCTCAGTTTGACTCCCTGGGCACGGACCGGGTCACCGCCACGAGACTACTACGCCCATCTGATCCGGCTCCGGGTAAGCCCCCGTGCGCGCGATGCCGCACGACACAGCAGGCCCAGGGGCGCGTCAGAAGCTTTAACCCCTTTCTGACATTGTGCATAATAATACGTCCCTGTGCCCTGGGCCTTATGGACCAGGTACGTATTATTACGATACAGGCTGTGCGGGATCAATCGCCACCGGTTGTCAGCTGATTTTGACAGCTGACACCCGGCACTTTAACCCCCTAAATGCTGCGATCGCAGCATTTAGCAAGTGAGTGGAGGGACAGAAGCACCTCTGCTCTTGGATCGGAGACCCTGCGCTGTCCTCACGGGGTCCCGATCGTTGCCATGGTGACACGATGTCATCATGACGACACCTGTGTCACCAGGCACCAGCAAGTTAGTTTGACCATGCGCAGTGCATGATCAAACTAGCTTGTGTCTGCAGCACTGACAGTTTACAAGGTATAGCAGTGATCCTGCACTGCTATACCTTAGAACTGCGATCAGCCTGCTGAAAGTGAAAGTCCCATAGTGGGACAAAGTAAAAAAAGTGAAAAAAAAGTTGTAAAAATATTTTTTTAAAAATAAAAAAATAATAAAAAAATAAAATATTATTATGAAGAAAAACAATAAGAGTACACATATTTAGTATCGCCGCATCCGGAACGACCTGATCTATAAAACTGTCCCACTAGTTAACCCCTTTAGTGAACACAGTAAAAAAAAAAGAATCAAAAAACGGTGCTTTATCATCATACCAACGAACAAAAAGTGGAATAAAACGCGATCAAAGAGACGAATATAAATAAAAATTATACCACTGAAAACATCATCTTGTCCCGCAAAAAGCAAGCCACCATACAGCTCCATCAGCCAAAAAATAAAAAAGTTATAGCTCTTAGAATAAAGCGATTTTTTCTATGAAATAGTTTTTATTGTGTAAAAGCGCCAAAACATAAAAAAAGATATAAATGCAGTATGGCTGTAAATGTACTGACCCGAGGAATAAAGCTGCCTTATTAATTTTACCACACGCAGAGCTGCATAAAAAAAACTAAAAAAACAATTACTGAATTGTTGGTTTTTGTTTATTCTGCCTCCCAAAAATCAGAATAGAAAGCGATCAAAAAATGTCACATGCCCGAAAATGGTACCAATAAAAACATCAACTTGTCCCGCAAAATACAAGCTATCACATAACTCTGTCGACCGAAATATGGAAAAATTATAGCTCTGAAAATATGGCGATGCAAAAACTAGTCTTTGCAAAAAAAAAAGTTTAGTGTGTGACAGCTGCCAAATGTAAAAACCCGATATGAATCTGGTATCACTGTAATCGCACCGACCCGAAGAATAAAGTCATCTAATCACTTAAACCGCACGAGGAACGGTGTAAATAAATAAATAAAACCAATTCTTCACCTGCTGTTGGTTTGTTCATTCAGCCTCCCAGAGTTCGCAATATGGCTCTGCCCACATTTATCCTGTGCTCTACGCTCAGCGCTTACACCGGGGTTTCCATGTAAATCTCTGAAATACGTGATCCAGACGGAGCCTCCGGCGGAAGATTCCCTGTAATGAGGCAGATGGAGGCACCGTCTGGCCTGTGATCCCACGGTGTCCGTCTTTTTATTAGGCGTGAATAAAAGTGCCGTCGGCCACAGTTTTGCGAGCCTCTGATAAAAAGAACACCGCTGAACAGAGGCCACACAGAGTCCAGAGTAATTAACAAATAAAGTAGCACACTGCAAGGCTAAGTATGTAAACATGAAATATGGAATATGAATAGCATTACTGCTGTAGAAAATAGAAATAAATGAGAAATCTTAGCACATAAATTGGCCAATTCATGTGTATCTGGCAGCCGCGGTAAGGCGTTTCTCAGTGCCAGGACCCTACCAATGTGAATACCTCTCTAAGGGACAGGTACACATGAATTGGCCAATTTATGCGCTAAGATTTCTCATTTATTTCTATTTTCTATAGCAGTAATGCTATTTATATTCCATATTTCATGCTTACATACTTAGCATTGCAGTTTGCTACTTTATTTGTTAATTGTATATGGAGGTAGCTTCTCCTAGTAAGCACCTGTTCACACCTATTTCTCGTATTAGAAGTGCCATCAGTTTTTTCTGTTTACAGAGTCCAGAGTTAGGCCGGTTTCACATGTCCTGATATTTCCAGTATCGGAAAAACCGGTACGGGAGATATACGTGTCCATGTGCACCTGTGTGGCAACCGTGTGCCGCATCAGGAGCGCACATTCCGCCACCTGGGAATCAGCAGTACAGTTACCGCTGTTCCCAATCACCGGGTGCTGAATGCTGCCCTCATCATTGTAACCTGCTGGCGCTGTGATCAGCACAACCAAGGGACAATGATGAGAGTAGTAGTCTGCTCCCGCTGTGTCCTAGTGTAAAAATAAGAATAAAATTAAAAAATCCTTATACTCACCTGCCTATCAAAGTAAAAGTGAAGTACCCATAGCTCTTTCTTACATTCAAGCATCTGATGCTGATGCTCAGTCTATGTAGATGGCATCTTAGCTGTTGCTAGGCAACTTCCTTATAAGGTGAGATGCACCTGTAAGATTCCATCACAAGATTCCATCATGACATCACTGCTATTATGACATCATAATTCACAACCACTACTTATACAAGCGTTTACACTTCAGTGTCACTTTGATACCCCGGTGTCATTGTTGTCAGTGTTTAGCTACTTATCTAGTGATATACTGATTGCGCATTTCATTGAAATGTCTGGAATTTCTCCAGACAGACTTCAGGAGTTGGCACTACTCCAGGGGATTCTTACCACCTATACCCCTAACTGTGTGCTACCACTACCCGATGGCGTTCTCAGCTTCACTTACCGGCTGGTTATGGAGCTTGTACGGGACTGCTTGACCAAATACTACCAAGGTCGTATTACCTCAGAATATCTTCAGCATTTACAGCAGAACATCAGGACATTAGTACAACAGGTAAATAGCAGACAATCTGCACAAATTATTATTATTATGTCTAGTTGGTCTCCCTTACTGTATAGTGGTATTATTGGTAGTAATAAAATTTAGACTTTCTTCAGTGTCAGGCAGGGTCATATTTGTAATAGAGATCCCCATTTTGGGAAGAGGGTGTAAAAGTGCAGCATGAGCCTGTATGATTCAAATGTCAGGGCTAGATTTCATTCCTAGTCCAGTCCTTGTCCCTTAGTAAAGACACTTCATTTAGCACCTTAATCCGGATTTCTTATAAATATGTAATTATGATTTTTATTGTGTATAACAAATATTAATAATTTATCTCAGACCATAGAACTAGCCTCACTGATTAGAAATGTAAAGTACCCACAGTTCTTTCTTACATTCAAGCATCTGGTACTGATGCACAAACTATGGTTTTGCCACCTTAACTATTGCTAGGAAACTTCCTTTCACGGTGAGATGCCCCGTTAAGATTCCATCACAAGATTCCATCACGACATCACTGCTATTATGACATCATAATTCACCACCACTAATTATACAAGTGTTTTTATGCTGTATAAAAAATAATAATAATAATAATAATAATACAAATCAAATAATAATAATGGAATACAAGTTTATTTACAGAAAATTGTTCTTTAGATCGACACCAATATAATATATAAAATGTACCAAATGTGTCGTAATTGTAGCTGCAGATAGACAGGAGTAAAATGGTGACATAAATGGCCTCCTCCATTCTGCACTTTCTCTCATGATTTTCCTTTTGTATTTATTTCCATCTTTATAGGCTGAAGAAAAAGCCCAAAGTGGAAAATTGGCCTTTTTTAAACAACTGGCCCAAAATGTCCTGAATATACTGGAGAGTCCGGCCCGCTCACTGGAGCACCTGGTAAGGAGCCATCATCTTCTATATCACATGTCCTTGTCCCCTCCAGGCAGGCACAGGATATTTCATGACCGCCTGTCCCTGCGGCTCCATCATCTGTGATGGCAGTCTCTACTCAGCGGTGGGAGTTTGTATTTCTGCCTCTGTTTTGCTCGATCATCACAATCTTCCTTCTTGTAAATGCTGCAATTCTGATAACAGAGATCAGTTGTATATACAAGTACCTTATATATTATCGTTGATTTACTGGAGGGAGTGGCTGTGTATAGTCCGTCCAATACTGAAATTACCAGTAAATCCAATGTTTAGTCCTTCCTATCTATTGTATATGATAATTTAGTATTTGTGAAATGTTATACTAATTGTACATATTATAACCATCAGGAAACATCCGAAGGTGACTCCGAAGAGGGGCAAACCGTGAACATGCCTGACCCTAATATTAGTCAGTTAGAGCTAAAAACTGATCTGATTGAAGGTAAGCCGATCATCTAATATTTTACATTCAAATATCCAGATATTATAGAGAATGGCAGAGAATATGTAGATTTACTCTTCATTCCCTGTAATGGAGAGGGATCATGTAATTCTACTTCACGCCTGTGTGGTCTTCTCGGCTCCAAAATGAGGGTCATAGATCCCCAATCATGTAATTGTTCAAAAATACCATATTTTGAAGACTATAAGATGCACCGGACCATAAGAAGCAGGTGAAATTTTGGAGCGGAAAATAGGAAAAACATTTTTTTAATAAAATGGTGGAGCAACTTATAATCCAATTTTGTGGTAACTTTTCTAGGGGAAAGGCGGCGGAAAGATGGCAGCAGCAGGAGTGGGGCGATGCTGCACTGAAGTCCCTGCACTTCCATGGTTTTCAATCTGGTGGACCTTGGGAAAATCTCCACCGGAGGTGGCGCATGCACAGATTGAGATCTCGGGAGACAAGATCTCAATCTGCATGCGCCATCTCCAGAATCCATTTTTCCGAAGTCCACCACACTGAAAATCATGGAAGTGCGGAGTCTCCGGCGACATTTTCTGAAAGCCCAGGGGCCGCTGCATCCTTGCACCGCCGAACACCCCCTCCTCCCAGCCTGGGGCCCACAGCATCGCCCCACTCCTGCCGCCGCCAGCTTCCTGCAGCAGTGACCCTGCGTCCTGGGGCCTCGCTTCACCGCAACCCCCCCCCCCTCAGTAAGCTACGTTGGGATAAGACGCACCCCCATTTTACAGAAAAAAGTGTGTCTTATAACTTGAAAAATACGGTAATCAGATCCTGAACAATCGCCCAGTGTATCTATCTCTGGATGTGCCATAAATACTGTATATTTAGTATGTGCAGAATACCAGATATCTAGTTTTTATATCATTTACAGAGATCTTGTCATGTCCTTCATTATATGGATGTGTTATATATTAAGTACTGATATAGACTGATACATGACATCTTTTCATTATTTTATCATTATTTTAGAAATAACTGTGTCGACGGCCAGTACTGATGGTGGAATATGTGAGACACCAGAGATCCACGAATCTGCCAGTGTAAGTATCAGAGGAGACGTCTGTTTATCATCAGATAACGGGGTATGAATTACACATATAATATTATACCCCAGATGACAATGGGATATCTTTGCTTTTATGTAGATCAGATCTATTGTGAGTAATGATGGCATTGTTATTCTGCCTCTTCTGTGTGATGCCCCTTATCATACCCTGCAGTACAGTGATATCTATGCATGGGGAATATCCCCTTAAAATATAATACTGTCTGTGGAGGGTCCGGCTTGCATCATGTCCTCTACATCTGCTGCAATGTAATCAGCGTGGACATAATATAGAGGAGAAGTTCCTGCATCTGGAGCTTTTATTTTCCTGCAGATTCTATGTCTTAATGTCATTTCTTATTATTTCTAGGCCTTGACCGGATCATTGAACTTGGAGACAAGTCCTAGTAAGACCGACTTTAAACCAATCAAACTGATCAGCAGTGGAGCTTATGGGTGAGCTTTATGTTTGCATAATATACATTTCCTAGTGTTCCTTATGACAATGCTTCTGTCTCTGTGCCCAGCCCGTACAACAGAGAAATGCTCTGAGTCCATACTGTCCACAAGAGATGAGCGAATCAGGCAAAATTCTAATTTGCTTGTTCACGTGGACTTGTGAAAATACGATTCAAGGAGAAATTAATGTCCCTTATTATGCTCTGGGGCCTCACCAGGCCCCAGAACATAATAAGCATAAGAAACATACTTATACTCCCCTTACTGCTCAATTCTCTAGCCCCTCCACTTCTCACCGTCACCCGTCCGGTCCTCACTGCCTCTTCAGTTTGCCACCGCTCACGCTATGCAAGGACTTCAGGCTTTGAGAAGGTCTGAGAGAGTTCTATGCAAGAGCATAAAAAGTCACAACATTGTGACACCGTGACTGTTCTTGCGCTTGTGCATAATCCTCCCAGATCTCATCAATGTTGGAAGTCCCGTCCCAGTATGAGAGGCATTTGAATTTCAGCATTAGCAGCAGAGATTTGAGGATGCGGCAAGGAACGGACGGTTGAGGCGGAGGGGCCGTAGAAGTGAGTATAAAAATTTGTTTATTTTTAAACTTTTTTATGGCCTTTCAAGATTTTGAAAATGGTGGCCAACGCTTGACATTTTGCTAAATCCATGAGTAAGCAAATTACAAAAAACAAAACAAACAAAAAAACAAAACGCCATTTTGGTGAATGCAGAATTTTGCAAAATCTGAGTAGAATTTAATTCCACTCAAATGTGTTAGCTCATGTCTACTGGCCACATCTATATGTCATTATTTAGGTCAGTTAGGACGTGACATAGATGAGGACCTCGCATAGGTCATCATTTATGTTGTGTAACTTGATGGATTTCTACATGGATTTCTAGTGACATCTAGTAGTAACCAGACAATCATGTGATGAGGTTTATAGACAAAATGTTAGTAAGAATTCATTATAAATCATGGATTTTCCTTCTCTCCAGAGCCGTCCACTTAGTGCGACACAAATACACAAGCCAGCTATTCGCTATGAAGAAGCTGGACAAGGAGAACGTGAATATTCCAAGAAGACTTGAACGTGCCTTTCTAGAGAGGGACATCCTAACATTTGCTGATTGTCCCTTTGTGGCCTCCATGTTGTGCTCCTTTCCAACTCCTCATCATCTGTGTATGGTCATGGAGTATGCAGCAGGTAAGTCATATCCATTGTGCCTATATCCAGCCTCAATCTGCTTATCTCTAGCATCTTCTCCATAATCTGAATGTGACCACATGGACGGTTACATGTCCATACTGCATTTACTATAAGTTATCTGTTACCAAGATGCCAGGAAAATCATTATCTCTGTGAAAGTCTCTGGTGAATGTCCTCACTGAGAATGGCAAAAATATCCACTGAGGATAAAAGGAGGATTTGACTCAATTCTAACAGTTTGTATAGATGAGCATTTCACAGAGTAATGAATAAGAGGCTTGCAGATGAGGCACGGCTCTGTCTTTTTATATTGGGTCACTCTGCTTTATACGCTCTACATTAGGCCTCTTTCACGCTTCAGTATTTCTGGTACGTGAGGTGACAGTTTACCACACGTACTGGAGACACTGACACATGTGCGCACATGTCAGTGTTTCCACGGACCGTGTGTCCATGTGATCCACACGTAGACATGTCTGTTTTTGGCCAGCAGGACGGATCACACAGACCCATTCAAGTCAATGGTTCAGTGTAAACACATACTGCACACGGATGCCATCCGTGTGACATGTGTCGGCGCCTGGGAATTAGCGATAAAGTTAGCGCCGGGTGCTAAACGCTGCCCTCATCATTGTCCCCTGCCGGCGCTGCGATCAGAACCAGCAGGGGTTAATGATGAGGGTTGTCTTCTCCCAGTGTATTTCTACCTGTAAAAATAAGAATAAAAAAAAAATCTATACCCTCACCTGTCCTAAATGTCCCCCACTGTAATCCATGAGACCGCTCAGCAGAGGAGCCGGGGAGAATGACTCCTGCAGCGAGCGGCCCCGAATCTGCGCTGAGCTCAGCGAGCGGTGTCCTGTCACTCACTGAGCTCAGCTGAGGTCTGGCGTCGCTCGCTGCAGGAGTCATTCTCCCCAGCTCCTCTGCTGAGTAGTCGCATGGATTACAGCAGGAGATACTTAGGACAGGTAGGTGAGTATAAGGTTTTTTTTTTATTTTATTCTTATTTTTACAGGTGGAGACACCGGGAGCAGACTACAACTCTCATTATTAACTCCTGCTGGTGCTGATCGCAGTGCCGGCAGGGGAAAATGATGAGCGCAGCGTTCAGTACCCGGCTTTTGGGAATAACGCTAACTGTACACTGATTCCCAAACGCCGGTACGTGTGCTCCTGATGCGGCACACGGACATCTCCGACACAGGTTTTTCCGGTACCAGAAATATCCGGACGTGTGAAACCGGCCTTATACAGTATATAAAGCAAAACCACAAATGAGACTGCTGACACCTTTAACTAATTATATATTTATTTATTGCAAGATACATAGTATATATAGCTCATACTTTTTTGGCCAGAATAGTGTCTCTTTTTTGTATGAGTTACCTTGTTATTTTTAAATATTTATTCCACGTGACTAATAAAGATTCATGCTTTTATATGGGATGTTGCTTCATTGCACTTATTTGTGCAGCTCTTGCACCTTTGTGGTTTTGCTTCATAGACATTTAGTGCAGTCCTAGTTACTATTCGGGTATGCTCCAATGGAGGGTTTTTTGCATTATTATACAGTATATCTCTGTGTATGACGTCCTGCCCCAATGTCTCCGCTCATTTCTCCTTCACACTCCTCATGTGTCATTTACATTGTAACAAACCCTCTCCTGTCATATTTGCTTTCTGCTGTAGGAGGAGACTGTGGCAGTTTTATGAAGAACTATGGGTGTTTACCTGTCCCCTTGGCTCGTCTGTACATTGCAGAAACGGTTCTAGCTGTGGAATATCTGCACAGCTATGGTGTAATGCACAGAGACCTGAAGCCTGAAAAGTAAGTGACACTTGTAGTATAAGAAAGGGGAAAAAAGATATCGTTTATTATACAATCTATTTGCAACTTGGGGCTGACATCCTCTTTTTTTCACAGCCTCCTGATAACGTCAACTGGTCATATTCAAGTTACAGATTTTGGGCTTTCCAAACTCTGCCTCATGAGACCAACATCAGAGATCTACAAGGCTCCAATTGAGGACATCACCAGAGAGTTCCATGATAAGGAGGTAGGCAGGAACTTGTTCTTTACTCATCTCCTCCATTTCTCCTTCTCTTATACTTTCTCATCTAGAAAACGTTTCCACTGATGTTATTTGTCACAATTATGTTCTCTGATCATTATCTCATTCCTCTGTTTTTTCCAGATTGCTGGCTCCCCTCATTACATAGCCCCAGAAGTTATCTTAAAGGAAGGCTATGGAAGGCCAGCTGACTGGTGGTCAATTGGGATCATCCTATATACATTTCTTGTAGGACGTGTACCATTTTATGGGCCTTCCAAATATGACATTTACAGCCATATTGTCAGGGGTAAGTAAAATAATCTGATTGCTGTATAATGTCATTGTTATTTGAATAGATTAGTTGTGTGATTTAGTTACTTTTGTTAATATAAAAGATTTTTGTTTTGATAAAATAAATTAAGATGTTTCATTTTCTGTAATATTTGCTTTTTACATAACAGATGACATATATTGGAAACTTACTAATTCGGCTTTTCCAGCCACAGCTCGGGATATCATCATTGAGCTGCTCAGAAAAGATCCAGCACAAAGACTTGGGACAGGTAATGTATATAATACTATTATTAATGACTTATTACACCTCTGTGAACAGAAAATGAATAATGAGGATCAGCACTGAGGTTTTGTTCTCTACCAGCTTGGCCATTCCCCATTCTTCATGCTAAGACTTTCAGTACATCTACTTCACTTCGGCTCTGTTACGTCAACCGTTCAGATTAACGCCCCCTTCACACGTCCGTATAAAATCAGTACTGAAACCAGTACCGGAAAAAAACAGTACTAGTGTCATCAGTGTTTTGAATCAGTGTGCCATCAGTGTGCCATCAGTGTTTTTCCGGTACGGCAAAGAAAAAGAAATGATAAAGTATCTCTTATACTTTGTAATGTTAAACAGATACAGCGTAAGGAAGGCACACAAATGGCACACGGATGCCATCTGTGTGATGTACGTGTTTTTCAGGGTCCCATAGACTTGTATTGGCACTTGTCATCTGTGCTGCCACAAAAAAACAGCAGCATAGATGATAATGGGTACGGGTGGCATACGTGAAAGAAAAATGGATGCCACATGTAGTGCAAACACGGATATGTGTAGGAGGCCTAAGAAACTTGTCTCTTTGACAATAACTATATCACTATTCATTGTTTTCCTTTTCAAGGAGGAGCAAATGAGATCAAATTTCATCCATTCCTGCGTAACTTAGATTTTGACAACCTTCTAAGTCAGAAGTCGCTGTTCATTCCTGATCTTGAGTCAGAAGAGGATACCATCTACTTTGACAGTAAGTAGAATGAGACATCATCTGCAGAAAGCTGCTGTGTGTCTTGTATTTCATTTTAAGTGAGAATCAGTCCCCACCTTGATTCATGATCAAATGGTGACTGTTCAGGACAAAGTATTATGCTAATAATCTCGATTAACTCTTGTACTTTTCAGCTCGATGTAGCAGACATCAACATATTGATTCAGATGAGGGGGACACAAGTGAAGATAATGACTGGCCGGAAAGCCAAAACTTTCTATCATCTTCGCATAGGCTTTCTAAAGTAAGTATGTGACCAATAAGATCCATACAACCTGTAATTAAAATAAAATTGTAAAATATTAAAATATTTTTTTTTCCTCTTTGTATTAGCTCTGTTCCATCCATACCAAGATGATGAACAATGAAGAACCCAAGTCACCTCCAGGGTATTCACCAGAAAGTGCAAAACAGTCAGACATGTGAGCAAATTATTTTTATGGGGTCCATTCTGATATGTGTACACAACACCAAATTCAAGACGAGTGTAAGTCGATACTAAATCCAGTATCGATGACCACATGATTGCTGATCACCATGTTTCTGACTTGTGATAACGCTGGTGATGAAAGTTGATAACTATGACCAGCTTTAATTTCCAGTTCATTACAGGAAAATAAATATTGCTAGTGATTCTCCATTCTTGCTGGTAGAAGAGGGTCTTGAGCACAGCATCCCCTTCATGTTATTCAGATGTCCTAATGGGCTTTGCAGACAGGTGTTGTATCCGTATCTATTGTTTTCACTTGTAATTTATATGTTTTTCTTCTACCAAACAGACAGAAAGATTCTCCCCCCTCTAAGTCTGAAGACAACCAGACGCAGAAAGATTCTCCCCCTTCTAAATCTGATGACAACCAGACACAGAGAGATTCTCCCCCCTCTAAGTCTGATGACAACCAGACGCAGAAAGATTCTCCCCCTTCTAAATCTGAGGATGACAACCAGACACAGAGAGATTCTCCCCCCTCTAAGTCTGATGACAACCAGACGCAGAAAGATTCTCCCCCCTCTAAATCTGATGACAACCAGACGCAGAAAGATTCTCCCCCCTCTAAGTCTGATGACAACCAGACGCAGAAAGATTCTCCCCCCTCTAAATCTGATGACAACCAGACGCAGAAAGATTCTCCCCCCTCTAAATCTGATGACAACCAGACGCAGAAAGATTCTCCCCCCTCTAAATCTGATGACAACCAGACGCAGAAAGATTCTCCCCCCTCTAAATCTGATGACAACCAGATGCAGAAAGATTCTCCCCCCTCTAAATCTGATGATGATAAGCAGAGGCAGAAAGATTCTTCCCCCTCTAAATCTGATGACAACCAGACGCAGAAAGATTCTTCCCCCTCTAAGTCTGATGATGACAAGCAGTGTTTCACTGCTGAAGGCAGACAGTCATCCATATTGTCAGGTATGTATAGCTCTATAGGTCATTCTATTGCAGCCTGTGTCAAAAAGTGTAATGTGAAAACAGCCCAACATTTCATTTTATAAAAATCCTCACTCTTAGGCTGTGTGCCCACGATGCGTTTTTCAAGCGTTTACGCTGCGGAATTTCTACAGCGTAAACACTTGGGAAACGCTTGGTAAACCTTCCCCCATGGTCTCCAATGCAATTCCGCACTTTCAATGCCCATGCTGCGTATTTTTCCGCAGCGTTTATGCTGCGCTCAAAAATACGCAGCATGTCCATTAATTTTGCGGACGCGCAGCGTAATCGCCGCCATTGACTTGCATTAGAACGCGCTAATTCCGCAAGACTGCATCTGTACTTGCGTAATTGGCGCTTTCTAATGTGCGGATGGTACCCAAGTCTGGAGGAGAGGAGACTCTCATCCAGACCTGGGTACCATAGAATCTGTAAAGAAAAGAATTTAAAATAAAAAATAAAGCTTATAATCACCTTCCGATGTCCTCCCAGTGTTTTGTCCACGCCGTCCGGTCTCTTGCAATGCTCGCGCTGTTGTGAAGGACCTGTCATGACGTCACTGAGTCATGTGACCCATCACATGACTCAATGACGTCACCGCAGGTCCTTCACAGCACCGCGAGCATTGCAAGAGACCGGACGCAGCAGAGATGACACCGGGAAGACACCGGAAGGTGAGTATAATCTTTTTTTTTTCATTTTTTACCATTCTTATTCTTTTTTTTAACTATTACTCGGTCACACTATATAAATCCATGCCGGTTGCATGGATTTAAATAGTGTGACCAACTTGTCAAGCACTTTTCCAAGTGATGCTCAAAATCGTTTGGAAAACTTCTTGAAAAAACGCATGCGAAAGCGCATGTAAAAATGCTGAAAAAACGCTTCTCTCTGGCAGAAAAAACGCATGTAAATCTGCATGTAAATCTGCATACGTTTTTTTCTGCCAGAGAGAGGCAAAAACGCTCTGCATCAAATCTGCTACGTGGGCACATAGCCTCATAGGTTATAATTTTTAATGCATAAGAAGCCATTCAGTCTTCTGCCAAACTGATTCTGAATACTGCACCCATGGCTCCATCTAGGCCTATACTGATCCTTATCACCTTAAGAATGCACTGAGGTTTTAGCTAACTTATTTTAAGATATTACTTGCAGGATGCCGCAGTGTTATCATGTTAATAAGGGGACATAGTTCCCTGGCTAGACACCACATATCGGAAAACCTACAGGTTTCATATTAATCAGTTCACAAGGCAATCTAATTCTCAGACCCTCAGGTGGTTTTATGTATATATGACATATTCTCTCTATTATGGTGCAATAATCAATTACCGGGACTACAGGGTACAAGAATAACAGAATTCTATATAAAGATACAAAGCTAATCTTTTAGGAGTTTATAATATACATCTTTTTCTTGTTTTTTTTATCAGAATCACCAGTTCAGGGGAAAAGAAAATCTGCATCGAAAGATCGACAAAAAACAGAGAAGGTAGAAGAGAGAAGAAGTAGAAGAGGTAAGTGTAACAATAAGCTCCATGTTGCATGATGTCAGTCAGTGAGAAGGAGTCATGTGGAGCAGATATTATCTGTAGGATTACTGACAATGACCCCGTACATCTGTATGGATACGACTCCTCTATCATCCTGTCACAGTGACACTACAGTAGTATCCTCTAATACATACATGTCAAACTCTGGCCCGTCGACCAAACCTGGCCCGCAGGGTGGTTATATTTGACCCACGACAACAGAACCACCACCACTATTTGGGGCCATTATTCTGTATGGAGGACAATGTGGGGCCCATTATACTGTACGGAGGACTATGTGGGGCCATTATTCTGTATGTAGGATTATGTGGGGTCCAAGTTTTTCATTTTGGCCCTCTGTGTGTTTGAGTGTGACATCCCTGCTCTAATATGTAGTCCCATTACTTACATTAGTTATGTCTCTTTGTCTCCTCTCACAGGTTCCACCTTCCGCCGGCTGATATCATCTTGCCGGCGTGGATTATCCAGGGTTGCTCGCTCCATCAGACAAAGCTGCATATTTGCTCCCTGTCATCGGAGCAACACAAACATCTCAATGTGAAAAACCCTTCATGTCTAGTGCCTAGTACAGCATGTCCACCATTAAAGATGCACCTGTGTGGAAGGACTTGTACCATCTACCTGTGGCCTTCTGACCAGCAAGTAACATCTGCAGAAGAAGGCCCTCCAAGAACATCTCTTCATTCTTCCATGTAATTCTTAATAAAAAAAAAACTAAAAAGAATCATTTCAAATTGATTAATGTCCCTTTGCATTTAATGTAATACTACTGACATTTATGGCATATCAGTACTAAACATCATATATGTCTGATGAGAGAATATCGTTTCCATGTTTCATGTTAATCCTCTAATCCTCAGCCAAAAGTGGAAGAGAAGACCAGTGATTCTGTTACATCTACGAATGACAGTCAATCCAGGGAAAAACACCTTCTGATCCATACATTTTTCAGGCACTCTGATCCTTTTACCTTCATGTGGCTCTACTTAAGGTTTATGTATAAGAACCAGTTGGATTCAGTACTGGGCATCCTGGGGGTCCCAGCAGCCACATCCCAATTGTTCAACTAAAAAAGACATACTGTATTATAGTGTGATATATATATATATATATATATATATATATATATATATATATATACACTGTGTGCAGAATTATTAGGCAAATGAGTATTTTGATCACATGATACTTTTTATACATGTTGTCCTACTCCAAGCTGCATAGGCTTGAGAGCCAACTACCAATTAAGTAAATCTGGTGATGTGCATCTCTGTAATGAGGAGGGGTGTTGGCTAATGACATCAACACCCTATATAAGGTGTGCTTAATTATTAGGCAACTTCCTTTCCTTTGGCAAAATGGGTCAGAAGAGAGATTTGACGGGCTCTGAAAAGTCCAAAATTGTGAGATGTCTTGCAGAGGGATGCAGCAGTCTTGAAATTTCCAAACTTTTGAAGCGTGATCACCGAACAATCAAGCGTTTCATGGCAAATAGTCAACAGGGTCGCAAGAAGCGTGTTGGCCAAAAAAGGCGCAAAATAACTGCCCATGAATTGAGGAAAATCAAGCGTGAAGCTGCCAAGATGCCATTCACCACCAGTTTTGCCATATTTCAGAGCTGCAATGCTACTGGAGTATCAAAAAGCACAAGGTGTGCGATACTCAGGGACATGGCCAAGGTAAGGAAGGCTGAAAAACGACCACCTTTGAACAAGAAGCATAAGATAAAACGTCAAGAATGGGCCAAGAAATATCTTAAGACTGATTTTTCAAAGGTTTTATGGACTGATGAAATGAGAGTGACTCTTGATGGGCCAGATGGATGGGCCAGAGGCTGGATCAGTAAACGGCAGAGAGCTCCACTCCGACTCAGATGCCAGCAAGGTGGAAGTGGGGTACTGGTATGGGCTGGTATCATCAAAGATGAACTTGTGGGACCTTTTCGGGTTGAGGATGAAGTGAAGCTCAACTCCCAGACCTACTGCCAGTTTCTGGAAGACAACTTCTTCAAGAAGTGGTACAGGAAGAAGTTGGTATCGTTCAAGAAAAACATGATTTTCATGCAGGACAACTCTCCATCACATGCATCCAACTACTCCACAGCGTGGCTGGCCAGTAAAGGTCTAAAAGAAGAAAAAATAATGACATGGGCCCCTTGATCACCTGATCTGAACCCCATAGAGAACCTGTGGTCCATCATAAAATGTGAGATCTACAGGGAGGGAAAACAGTACACCTCTCGGAACAGGGTCTGGGAGGCTGTGGTGGCTGCTGCACGCAATGTTGATCGAAAACAGATCAAGCAACTGACAGAATCTATGGATGGAAGGCTGTTGAGTGTCATCATAAAGAAAGGTGGCTATACTGATCACTAATTTTTTGGGTTTTTGTCTTTGCATGTCAGAAATGTTTATTTCTATATTTTGTGCACTGATATTGGTTTACCTGGTGAAAATAAACAAGTGAGATGGGATTATATTTGGTTTTTATTAAATTGTCTAATAATTCTGCACAGTAATAGTTACCTGCACAAACAAATATCCTCCTAAGATAGCCAAATCTTAAAAAAACCACTCCAACTTCCAAAAATATTAAGCTTGGATATTTATGAGTCTTGTGGGTTGATTGAGAACATAGTTGTTGATCAACAATAAAAATAATCCTCTAAAATACAATTTGCCTAATAATTCTGCACACCGCGTATATCTATATATATAATCGTCTTATCCCGTCTGTCTGTCTGTCTGTCTGTCGGGGAAATCCCGCGTCACTGATTGGTCCAGCAGCGGCCAATCAGCGACGCGGGATTTCAGAAAAAAGATGGCGGCCGTTAGAGGCTCATCTGCGGGACGGAGCTCAGCGGCGATGCAGCCGGGAGATGACTGGCGCGAGGCTCTCATCTCCCGGCCGCTAGCAGCAGAAGAACCCCGACCGGCGAGCAGCCGCTCATCTCCCGGCTTCTCGCAGCGGAAGTAGCCGCACAGGCAGTGGCGTTGACCTCCATGCGGCTAGGGTCAAATTTATACAACGCTCTGCTAATTGGTCGCGGACACCAGCCACGACCAATCAGCGAGATTGGCGCCAAATTTAAACAACGCTCTGCTGATTGGTCGCGGCCGCCAGCCGACCGCGACCAATCAGCGAGATTGGCGCCAAATTTAAACACCACTCTGCTGATTGCGCCCAGTCGGCCGCATACATATTCTAGAATACCCGATGCGTTAGAATTGGGACACCATCTAGTATATATATAAATATATTCACTTGTGGAAAACCCTTTTAACTAGGGCTGTGGTGTCAGTAAGTCAAATTTCCAACTATAATAATTACTAATACCAAATATACTGCAACAAATAATAGTAAATATTCAGCAATTTATGCATGAAAATAATTTATAATATACAATATTAACACTATATAAGTATTTACATTTTTTTCTACCTGCAGTTGGAGTTGGTACGTTCTTCTGATACTAACTCCACAGCTCGGCTTTTCCTTCTTTCCTGCTCCTCTAACATAAAAGTACAGCAATTAATTACGACAAGTTAATCATTTAAATGCTGCTGTCAATCTCTGACAGCAGCACGTAAATGTAACCAGTGCCACTGCTTCCATTTACCAGCTCCCATCTGTGCCCTGTGACATGATCTCGGGGGCTGATGGGTCACTAGGACAGTGAGGGCCCTGTGCCCGCTGTCTTGGTGCTCCTCTGGAGCTCATCTATATGCTGAGCTTCAAAGGAGACCGAGATTTAGGCTACCGTCCCACTATCAGTATTTGGTCCAATTTCACCACAAATGGATTTTTTTCCCCATTTTTAGTACATTGAATAGTAAAATGAATCATTCAAAACTACAAGTAACCCCAAAGTCATGCCAGTTTCCATGGCCCAGAAGATTCTCTGAAGGAAGAGTGTCATTGGGTGACTGCTTCTTTGGTAAATACCATAAACATTAGCACTTAAAAAGGTCCATATGTCTGGAACCGTATAGATGATTTCGAAAGAAACAAAAAAAAGCTCAGTGATAAGAAACAGATGATGGTTATTAATGGAACACACTAACTGGGTCACATTTAAAAGTGGTGTACCCCAGGAGTCAGTATTGGGACTTCTATTTAATACAATTATTAATGACCTTTTGGGGGGTATACAGAGTAAAATTTCAATATTTTCAGATGATCGTAAACTCTGCAAGGTTATCAGTACATAGGAGGATAATGTAATATTACAGAGGGATTTATGTAAGCTTGAGGTTTGGGCTGAAAAATGGCAATTGAAGTTTAATGTAGATAAATGTTCTTGCTTGGGACAAATTACAATGTACAATTATGTACTAAACACTGGGAAAACCATCACTGGAAAAGACTTGGGTGTATGGGTGGACAGCAAACTCAACTTTAATAACCAGTGCTAGGCCGCTGCTGCCAAGGCAAATAGAACCATGGAAGCATTAAAAGAGGCATAGATGCTTATGATAAGAACATAGTTTTGTCTGTATACAAGTCACTAATTCAGCCACATTTAGAATACTGTGTATAATTTTGGTCTTTGGTGTATAAGACGGACATAGTTGAACTAGGACGTATGCAGACAAATGCAACCAAGGTTATTAAGGGAATTGGTGCACTGCAATTCCAAGACAGGTTATCAAAGTTAGGGTTATTCAGTTTGGAATAATGAAGGTTTAAGGGCGATCTTATTACAATGTACAAATATAAGAAGAAACAGTATAGAGATCTTATTAAGGAACTTTTTACATATAGACCTTCAACGATGACAAGGAGGCACCCTCTCCTACTAGAAGAAAGATGGTTTCTCAGTCATCATAGATGGCGATTCTTTACTCTAAGAATAGTGAAATTACGGGACTTTCGGGAACATAAACATCACAGTAAAAGATAATGCCTTACCAACACCAGGTCAGATTACCAGTGCACCGCAGGATGCAGCAAGCCTCCATGATAAAGGCGGGGGCAGCACATGTGCAAAATACTAATGCCGACAGCCACTCACTAACCTACCAATTCTTGGAGGGGGTGGCTGTGTAGTATTATGCATGCACACCGATGGAGTTGTGAGCTTGCGTATTTTGGCCAAAATATCGTCCAATACCTCATGTGGTGTACTTATCTTATATACTATTTTTCATCTTTTTTGCACATCTTTTTGCAGGATGCAGCCAGGCCTCTTTAGTGTTGGCTGGGTGAATTGGGGCGTCTGTCCTGTGGGGGTGCATGTATATAGTTCTGGGCAACCCGCCTGATCTAATACTATGGGCGTCATCAATACGCTGCAAGCAAGACATCAATAGGCTGCAAGCCAGACACTGTGTATCACACATATCTGTGTGACTGGCGCCCTATGCAGACTCCATCGGTGTGCATGTATAATACTACACAGCCACCCCCTCCATGAATTGGTAGGTTAGTGAGTGGCTGTCTGCATCAGTATTTTGCACATGTGCTGCCCCCGCCTTTATCATGGAGGCTTGCTGCATCCTGCAGTGCATTGGTAATCTGACCTGGTGTTGGTAAGGCATTATCTTTTACTGTGATGTTTTTTGAAATTATGTCCAATGTTCACCATTTTTAATATTCAGACTTTCGGGAACATCATATTGTAATTGTTGATTTACTAAACAAGTTCAAGTATGGCCCGGATGCTTTTGTTGAAAAATATATTACAGGTTATGGGAACTAGATTCTGTGATAGGACGTTCATCCAGGGAACTAGTCTAATTGCCATTAGTGGAGTTGGGAAGGATTTTTTCGTTAATAGGGGGCAATTAGCATCTGCCTCATGGGTCTTTTGCCTTCCTTTGTATCAACATGTTAGGTTATAGGTAGAACACAATGGATGTCTTCTTTCAATGTACTGTGTGGGGAAATGTATTGTCAGGGGGAATCATACTGTACATCATGCTGTGTGTAATAGGACCGTGGGGGCATCATATTGAGTGTGATAGCCACTGTGGGGCCATGAAAGTGGTATCATACTGTGTGTAGGCATATATGAGGAATTGGACTAGATTAGAATACTGGCATTCGAGAAAGAATGTCACACCGATTGTACTCCCGGGATTATGGTGTGCTGTGTAATAATATATGGTAGCAGGACCCCTCTAGTCTTCATTCCAGGTATACTAACTGCTCAGTGTTACATTGATTTGGTCGTGGAACCAGTGATATGGACATTTCTTAAACGTGCCTCAGTAACTATTTTTCAACATGGAAATGTTAAGCTACATGTTGCAGGTGCTACTGTGAGCAGCATGCTTGACTTAAACATGATACCATGGCCAGAAGCATCTCCGGATTTGACTCCCATCAAGCACTTCATTGGTCGAGCATTGCAAAAGGAGTTGCCGTCAGCAGATCTTGATGATTTGTGTGCCCAAGTGCATTCATTATTCCTCTCTGCTCTGCCTTGCTCACCGCTCCGGCGGTTCCTCTCTGCTCTGCCTTGTCCACCGCTCCGGCGGTTTCGCCCTGCTCTGCCTTGCTCACCGCTCTGGCGGTTCCTCCTGCTCTGCCTTGCCCACCGCTCCGGCGGTTTCGCCCTGCTCTGCCTTGCTCACCGCTCTGGCGGTATCTCTCTGCTCTGCCTTGCCTACCGTTCCAGCGGTTCCTCTCTGCTCTGCTTGTCTACCGCATCTGCGGTTCTGTTCCTGAATCCCAGTTTGTACTGGACCCTATCCAGCCTGCGCTCCAACCTGCTAGTGCCTCCCTGTCTGCACTCCAGCCGTGTTTGCCAGTACCCCCCTGTCTGCATACCAGCCGTGCCTTGCCAGTGCCCTCCTGTCTGCATACCAGCCGTGCTTGCCAGTATCCTCTTGTCTGCACTCCAGCCGTGCCTGCCAATACCCAACTGTCTGTGTGCCAGCCTAACCTGCCCGTTCCTGCATTCCCCGGTGTGGGTCAACAGCTGTGACCGGGATCTAACCTGGAGTAGCACCTGGTCCCTCTGCTCGGTTCCTCCTTGTTTCACGGAGTCGTTAGCCTCCGTGCGACCTTGGTCGGATCGGGTTGATACTTAGTTATGCCCCTCCAGGCACTCCTCGGTTCATGGTACAGTGGGATCACTAATCACGCTCACGCCAGTCAGTCCAGGCACGAGTGTAACAGTTTTATTTATGTTGTATCGTGTTTGAAGGTTGCCTTTTCCTGATGGCAGGTTTCAGCTCTTTCTAAAGATGCTCAATAGGATTTAGGTCAGGGCTCATAGAAGGCCACTTCAGAATAGTTGAAAGTTTTCCTCTTAGCCGTTCTTGGGTGTTATAAGCTGTGTGTTTTGGGTCATTATCCTGTTGCAAGACCCATGACTGAGACCAAGCTTTCTGACAATGGGTAGCACATTTCTCTCTAGAATCCCTTGATAGTCTTGAGATTACATTTTACCCTGCACAGATTCAAGACACCCTGTGCCAGATGCAGCAAAGCAGCCCGAGAACATAACAGAGCTCCTCCATGTTTCACAGTAGGGACAGTGTTCTTTTCTTGATATGCTTCACTTTTCCATCTGTGAACATAGTGCTGATGTGCCTTGCCAAAAACTTCAATGTTTGTCTCATCTGTCCATAGGACATTCTCCCAGAAGCTTTGTGGCTTGTCAACATGTAGTTTGGCAAATTCCAGTTTGGCTTTTTTATGAAATTTTTTTCAACAATGGTGTTCTCCTTGGTCGTCTCCCATGAAGTCCACTTTGGATCAAACAACAACGGATGGTGCGATCTGACACTGATGTTCCTTGAGCATGAAGCTCACCTTTAATCTCTTTAGAAGTTATCCTGGGCTCTTTTGTTACCATTCGAATTATCCGTCTCTTTGATTTGTCATCAATTTTCCTCCTGCTGCCACGTCCAGGGAGGTTGGCTACAGTCCCATGGATCTTAAATTTCTAAATAATATGTGCAACTGTAGTCACAGGAACATCAAGCTACTTGGAGATGGTCTTATAACCTTTACCCTTAACTTGCTTGTCTATAATTTTCTTTCTAATCTCCTGAGACAACTCTTTCCTTTGCTTCCTCTGGTCCATGTTGAGTGTGGTACACACCATGTCACCAAACAGCACAGTGAGTATCTGTAGCCCTATATACAGGCCCACTGACTGATTACAAGATTGTAGACACTTGTGATGCTAATTAGTGGACACAACTTGATTTAACATGTATCTGTTGTTACATTATTTTCAGGGGTACCATCATTTTTGTCCAGGCCTATATCATGAGTTACATTTTTTAAAAACTTCTGTGGAAGCAGGGTTGAAAAGCAATGTCTGACTTCCATTTGTTCATTTTCATAGATTTTTAATTTATTATTACTTTTGTCAGATTCAAATTATTTCTGTGACCATTGTGGGTTTTTCCTTTCATTAAACGAGGGGTACCAACAATTTTGACCACGTATGTATGTATGTACAAACACACACACACACATATGTATATATATATATATATATATATACACATACACACATACATACATATATATATATATATATACACACACATATATATACACACACACACATATATATACACACATACATATATATATAGTGATGTAGCAGACATCCCTTTAATGGTTTGGTGTGTTTTTGAATGACCATGTACCTTCCTCTTTAACGTACTGGTCACATGACTGTGACATCACACAGGTCCTTATGCACACAGAGGGTGTGGACACATGACTCTGACATCAGTTAAGGTCCTATCTGTGTGTGTGCTGCAGTATATATAAACCCTGTGTGATTTGTGACAGGTGTGTTCCGGTGTGTAGGAGTTCCTGGGTGTTGGGAGCTCCTGTGTGGGCACCGTGTGAGCGGCACCAGGCTGTTCCCTGTGTGTGGGGAACACCGCTCGTGGGAAGCCTGGTGAGGCCTGGTGGACTCCGGTGGAGGTGAAGCCTGGATCCCTGTGAGAGTGTGGGGGATGCCAGTAAGCCTCGGAGTGCCACACAAGCACACAAATTTTGGGGTCCATTTTTTCTTGTTAGCCCTGTGAAAATAAAAAAAATTGGGTCTAAAGTAACATTTTTGTGAAAAAAGTTAAATGTTCATTTTTTTCTTCCACATTCAAAAAATTCCTGTGAAGCATCTGAAGGGTTAATAAAGTTCTTGAATGTGGTTTTGAGCACCTTGAGGGGTGCAGTTTTTAGAATGGTGTCACTTTTGGGTATTTTCTGTCATAAAGACCTCTCAAAGTGACTTCAAATGTGATGTGGTCCCTAAAAAAATGGTTTTATACATTTTGTTGGAAAAATGAGAAATCGCTGGTCAACTTTTAACCCTTATAGCTCCCTAACAAAAAAAAATTTTGGTTCCAAAATTGTGCTGATGTAAAGTAGACATGTGGGAAATGTTATTTATTAACTCTTTTGTGTGACATATCGCTCTGATTTCAGGGCTTAAAAATTCAAATTTTGAAAATCTCAAAATTTTCAAAATTTTCGCCAAATTTCCATTTTTTTCACAAATAAACGCAAGTGATATCGAAGAAATTTTTCCACAATCATGAAGTACAATATGTCACGAAAAAACAGTCTCAGAATCAGGGGGATCCGTTGAAGCGTTCCAGAGTAATTACCTCATAAAGTGACAGCGGTCAGAATTGTAAAAATTGGCCCGGTCATTAACGTGCAAACCACCCGCGGGGCTTAAGGGGTTAAAGAGAACCTGTCACGTCCTAGCTGCCCTCTACACTGCCCCCATAGCGTTGGTAGTGACGCAATGTGCATCACTAGCAAGCTGTTTTCATGAAAATCACTGCAGCTATAATGAATTTATAACGTTTAATATACTTATATCTAGGGCCGGCTCCAGGTTTTTCTGGGCCCCGGGCGAGTCTCAGTGGGCCCCTCTAACACATACCACGATTCATGATGCACAGATACCGCAGAGAAATCTATATATATAGTACAATGCAAAGATTTCACTTCTTACATTACATGAGTGATATCTACTGTAAATTCTACAATAGCTCAGAAGCCGGAGAATCCTCGCAGCACACAGTGCAGACCGGACAATATAGTCCTCCATACAGTATTATGGGCACCACTAAGTCCTCCATACAGTTTTATGGGCCCCATTATATATTGCTCCATACAGAATAATGACCCCACATAGTCCTCGTACAGTATAATGGGCACCACATATCTCCATACAGAATACTGGCCCCCATATAAGGCCGCATACGGAATACTGGCCCCCATATAAGGCTCCATAAAGGAATACTGGCCCCCATATAAGGCCCCATACGGAATACTGGCCCCCATATAAGGCCCCATATGGAATACTGGCCCCCATATAAGGCCCCATACGGAATACTGGCCCCCATACGAAATACTGGCCCCCATATAAGGCCCCATACGGAATACTTGCCCCCATATAAGGCCCCATAAAGGAATACTGGCCCCCATATAAGACCCCATGAAGGAATACTGGCCCCCATATAAGGCCCCATACGGAATACTGGCCCCCATATAAGGCCCCATACGGAATACTGGCCCCCATGTAAGGCCCCATACGGAATACTGGCCCCCATATAAGGCTCCATACGGAATACTGGCCCCCATATAACGCTCCATACGGAATACTGGCCCCCATATAAGGCTCCATACGGAATACTGCCCCCCATATAAGGCTCCATACAGAATACTGGCCCCCATATAACGCTCCATACAGGATACTGGTCCTCTTATAAAGCTCCATACAGGATACTGGCCCCCATATAACGCTCCATACAGGATACTGGTCCCCTTATAACGCTCCATACAGGATACTGGCCTCCATATAATGCTCCATGCAGGCTGTTACCCCCCACATAATGCCCCATACAGGCTGTCTCCCCCCTTATAATGCTCCATGCAAGCTGTTACCCCCCACATAATGCCCCATACAGGCTGTCCCCCCACCGTATAATGCTCCATGCAGGCTGTTCCCCCCACATAATGCACTAAGCAGGCTGTCCCCCCCCCTTATAATGCCCCATGCAGGCTGTTCCCCCCTTATATTGCCCCATGCAGGCTGTCACCCCTCCTCTTTATAATGCCCCATGCAAGATGTCACCCCCTCTCTCTATAATGCCCCAAACAGGATGTCACCACCCCCCCCTTTATAATCCCCAATCAGGATGTCACCCCCCCTCTTTATAATGCCCCATTCAGGATGTCACCCCCTCTCTTCATAATGCCCCATGCAGGATGTCACTCCCCTCTGTTTATAATGCCCCATGCAGGATGTCACCCCCTCTCTTTATAATGCCCCATGCAGGATGTCACCCCCTCTCTTTATAATGCCCCATGCAGGATGTCACCCCCTCTCTTTATAATGCCCCATGCAGGATGTCACCCCCTCTCTTTACAATGTCCTATGCAGGATGTCACCCCCCTCTCTTTATAATGCCCCATGCAGGATGTCAGCCCCCCTCTCTTTATAATGCCCCATGCAGGATGTCACCCCCTCTCTTTATAATGCCCCATGCAAGATGTCACCCCCTCTCTTTATAATGCCCCATGCAGGATGTCACCCCCTCTCTCTATAATGCCCCATGCAGGCTGTCACCCCCTCTCTCTATAATGCCCCATGCAGGATGTCACCCCCCCTCTCTTTATAATGCCCCATGCAGGATGTCACCCCCCCTCTCTTTATAATGCCCCATGCAGGATGTCAACCCCCCTCTCTTTATAATGCCCCATGCAGGATGTCACCCCCCCATATTATGCCCCATGCAGGATGTCACCCCCCCCCATATTATGCCCCATGCCTCCATACATTAAAAAAAAAATCAAATACTCACCTCCCTCCTCACCTGCTGCAGCTGCTCGGGTCGGGACTCCAGCGTTGGCGGCGTCTTTCCGCTCTGTGCTCCCTGTGACAGCTCAGGGGGAGGGCGCGGTGGAAAGACTTCACCGCACCCTCTGACCTGAGACGTCACAGAGAGTGCAGAGCAGGAAGACGGCGGATCTGCAGAGGCACGGGGAGAGGTAAGTATCCGGCTGCCGGGGCCCTGAGCAAGCGGGGGAGAAGGGCGGGCGCTGACACCGCTCTCCTCCGCCCATAGCCCAACGGGGTGCGTGACCGCCAGTGGGCCCCCCTGCCTGCTCAGGGCCCCGGCACTTGCCCGGGTGCGCCGGGTGCTGACGCCGGCCCTACTTATATCCTACCTGCCTTTTCAATCATAGGGGCGTGCTTGTCATATTCAGTCAAGGGCGAGCGCAGCATTCACTCACTGCTGGCGCCGTCCATGTATTTGAATCCTGTTCCTGACCAGCGCTGATATTGTGGGACGCAGGCGCACTTGTAGATGTCCGGCCGCCTGCGCAGTGAGGCTCTGTGATTACCAGATTCACTGCGCTTGCTCTGGGAACATAGCGCGTTAAAGCGCATGCGCAGTGAGGCTGTGTGATTATGACTTTTTCTTCACTTTGAAAATTGTTTAAGTTGGCTGAGGGACTGGGTGGTTTACCTAGGACAAGGAATGGCCATGTGTAAGAAAAACCGCTACTGATTGTAAATTACAGATTCTGTTAACTACAATAAATAAGTTGGTTAACAAGAAACACTTTGATATAGTGCACTACACAATACAGTTCTCTTTTACACACTGTATAGTTTGCTAAAAGGCACACGTTTTAGTGGGAGAGGCCGAAAAATGAACGAGTAATACAACCGTTTATGGATGCTGTAGTGTGGACCCCTAGAGTCAATTCTCCTGGTGGGCCCTAGGCACCCCAGTCCGACCCTGTATGAGGCCTTTACATGGTATCAACGCCTGCGATGAGAACGCCACATCATAGTAATAGCAGAATCACAAATATAAGATTATATGAACAGATTAAAGCAAGATTTCTATTGCTGGCTGCAGAATGAGTTAACTGGGATATCATCAGTGAGTTTGATCTGACTGGAGAAGTAACTACTCTTGTTTTTATTCTTTTGAGCTCCATTCAGCTAATTTATGATTTATCACCTTCCCTGAGCATACATGGAAATCATGGGGTCCCATAGCAGAAGTAATAATTAAGCCCCCACAAAAAAACATTAATATTCAGCGGGGTCACAGAAGAGCATATGTAGCACCCTGAGGATTCGGCTGCTACAGGGGTATTGCACCTCAACCCAGAGGTGTGATATTCCACTCCCGGGCAAGGATGGAGAGTGGGACTGAGCTCGGTAGGCTGCATGCACTACACACATCCCATTTCCGGGGAACAGGCCGACGGTACTCCCACTTAGAAATGTGCAGGTACGACCGAGTCTGTTCCTGGCTGGAGTGGGAGGGGGGTGGTACATCCCATGTAGTGTAGGGGCAGATAGGGGGAGCAGTCTGGGTAGTGATAGGAGCTCATTGGGTGCTGGTCACCTGAGCTCACACATAGAGGGATATATAAGGTGGGCACCAACTAGAATCAGGGTCAGACGCAGAGGACAAGTCGGTCAGACGCTGAGAACAAGTCACTTGGAGAGGAGAGAGAAGGAAACAGCAGCCCTGGAGAGAGAGAGAGTGGAGCAAAGAAAGACCCAGAGGGGGGAAGACTGAAGGGACCCAAGAACCCAAATTAGAACACCGGGTGAGGAGTCAGCAAAAGGGTACCGGAACCCAAGCTGGTGGGGGCAAAGACATTCCCCAGCCAGAGACCGGAGACCGTGGGCAGTGTCTGTCACGGTCACCCACCACATTCACCCTGAAGGCACACCACAGGAAGGGTCAGGGAACCCAGGGCCAAGGGTGTCCCAACAGAAGGCCCGAGGGAGCTGGACCTAGGTGAATCACTGGTGGGGACGGCTGAAGAAAGGACAGAGGGAGAGCTCAGGGCCACGCTCCGGACTTGTTTGGGGGTTGGCTGGATCCAGGACCTGGTGGGCGCAGCACGGCTCGGGTGGTCACTAGCAGCTGGAGTGACCAGGACAACATCTGCAGTAAGTAAATACCCTTAACTGCACAACCCGAGTCTGTCTTCATTGCCGGCTGCACCGCACCACTACAACCCCCATCCTCTGCGCCTGTCCCCTCTGAGGCTATACCCCTCCCGTTGGGGGTTATCCCACCAAGCTGCGCACCCACCATCAGCCTCAGCGGACCCTGCTGCAGCGGCGGCCACAGTGACCGCATCACAACGGGTGGCGTAGTCGACACAAAAGAACTTTAGTAACATCTGTAGAACTGCCACATCACACGGAGCTTGACGCCCTGGGCACGGGACCGGGTCACAGCCGCTCGGAGACTACAACCCCCCATCTGATCCGGTGCCGGGTATTCCCCTCAAAAAGGAATATGTCCCAGGGGGCGCGTCACATACCTCACAAGTTTGCAACCCTTCCATAGTAATTTTGCCCCAATTGAAGCCCCCTAGTGTTCCCACGTACTAAGATACTCCTTTAATGGCCAAAAATGTGCCCCCAAACACAGTAAGATACCCCCACAGTGAATTTCTCCACTATACCCTCCACACATACAGTATGATGACTCTACAGTACCCCCGCAAAGTATGATAAACCCCAGTGACCTCTACACAGTATGATGGCCCTCGCATAACCCTCCACACAGTATAATGGACCCCGCACAGCCCTCCACACTGTATAATGGTCCTCATACAGTGTAATGGCCCCCACTATCCACCCAAGCAGTATAATGACCCCCATCAGCCACTTATACAGTATAATGCCCCTCACCACACAGCCCTCCAAATAGTATAATGGCCCAAACACAACGCTCCAAATAAAATAATAGTCCTCACATAAGCCTCTAAACAATATAATAGTCCCCACCCAGCCCTCCAAATAATATAATGGACCCCACATAGGCCTCCAAATAGTATAATAGTCCCCATACAGCTCTTCAAATAATAGAACGGTCCCCACATAGCCCTCCAAATAGTATGATAGCCTGACACATAGCCATTCAAATAGTAGTATAATGGCCCCCACAGAGCACTACAAATAGTATGATGCTCCCCACATAATCCTCCAAATAGTAGAATGATGGCCCCCACATAGTTCTCCAAATAGTATGATGGTCCCCAAGACAGCCCTAAAATTAGTATTTTAGCACCCCAAATATGATGATGCCCCCCAAATAACCCTTCAAATAATATGATGGCCTCCAAGTAGCCCTACAAATAGTATCATGGCCTTCCAGTTTGCCCTCCAAATAATATGATGGCCCTCACAAACTACTTATTAATTAAAAAAAAAATACTCACCTCTCCCCATTCCCCTGCTGTTCTGGTCTTTGCAGCATGTGGTTTGAAACTATGCTCAGCTCGGCACAGTGGACGCGATTTTGGGACATTATCACGTCCACTGAGCTGAGACATCAGAAGCACAGAGGAGAATGATGGAGGAGGGAGCAGACGGTTCCCTCCTCCATCATTCCTTTCAATTGTATCTGCATCCAGAATGTGGATACAGTTGAAAGTGTGATGCTGGATGCGGGGGGCCCGATGCCTGTGCTGACATCGCCACCTGTCTCACAGTTGCAAAGCAGCTGCGGGGTCTGCCGTTATTAGCGGTATGCCAATGTAGCACCCTGAGGATTCGGCTGCTACAGGAGTATTGCACCTCAGCCAGAGGTGTGATATTCCACTCCCGGGTAAGGATGGAGTGTGGAACTGAGCTCGGTAGGCTGCATGCACTACACACATCCCATTTCCGGAGGGCAGACCAACGGTACTCCCACTTAGAAATGTGCAGGTACGACCGAGTCTGTCCTTGGCTGGAGTGGGAGGGGGGTGGAACATCCCAAGTAGTGTAGGGGCAGATAGGGGGAGCAGCCTGGGTAAAGTTAGGAGCTCATTGGGTGCTGGTCACCTGAGCTCACACATAGAGGGATATATAAGGTGGGCACCAACTTAGATCAGGGTCAGTTGCAGAGAGTCAGCAAGCAGAGGAGAAGAGCGGCCCAGAGTGAGAGAGGAGAGAAGAGAAAGAAAGACCCAGAAGGGGGAGCAAGAAAGGACTCTAAGAACCCAAATTTAATCCCCGGGTGAAGAGTCGGCACAGGGTACCGGATCCCAAACTGGTGGGGGCAAAAGCACACCCTAGCCAGAGACCGGAGGCCGTGGGCAGCATCTGCCACGGCCACCCACCACATCCACCCCGAAGGCAAACCACGTGTAGGGTCAGGGAACCCAAGGCCAAGGGTCGCCCAACAGAAGGTCCGAGGGAGCTGGACCTAGGTGGATCCCTGGTGGGGACGGCCAGAGGAAAGGACAGAAGGAGAGCTCAGGGCCACGCTCCGGACTTGTTTGGGGGTTGGCTGAATCCAGGACCTGGTGGACGCAGCACGGCTCGGGTGGTCACTTGAAGCTGGAGTGACCGGAACATCTGCAGTAAGTAAATACCCTAAACTGCACAACCCGACTCTGTCTCTGTTTGCCGTCTACACTGCACCACCACAACCCCCATCCTCTGCACCTGATCCCCCTGAGGCTATACCCCTCCCGTTGGGGGTTATCCTATCAAGCTGCACCAACACCATCAGCCTCAGCGGACCCTGCTGCAGCGGCGGCCACAGTGACCGCAACACAACGGGTGGCGTAGTCGACAATAAAGAACTTAATAACATCTGTAGGACTGCCACATACAACTGAGTTTGACACCCTGGGCACGGACCGGGTCACAGCCACTCGGAGACTACAACCCCCATCTGATCCGGCTCCGGGTATTCCCCTGAAAAAGGAATATGTCCCAGGGGGCGCGTCAACTTTGGCGTAGTCGGCAGGATTACGTGCCCGCAACAACCGGGTACTGCGTGCCTGAAGAAAAGTGCAAGTTTACCTCAGAGAGAAGTCTCCTGCCGGTTCCGGAGGGTCCCCGCCATCGGACCCCATCACCAGTCGATCCCCGCCGGTTGTCCGCCATTTCCAGCTTTTTCCCGCCATCTGCAGAGTTTCCCGCCACTGGGAAGCGGTTCCCGCCATTTCCAAGGATTTCCCGCCTTGGAAGAGCAGACGCCATTATGGGCGTGCCAGAGGGTGGCAAGAGGCCACCTCCCATCGTGGGCCAGGACCGAAAATGGCGCCAAAAGTGGAAACCGCCCCCACCAACAGAGACTGTGATGCTAGAGGTGTCTGTCAGCATGAAAGAACTGCCCCTGGAGCTGACAGTCACCAAGTTGCCCCGGGACCGCCCTCGAAGTAGGAGGAGACGAAAGAAAAGAACGAAGATGGGTGCCGCCTGGAGCAGTCTGGAGCGAGCGCACCCGGAGGCAAGAAGCCTGGAGAAGAGTATGGAGAGAGCTTACCCGGAAATGGAGAAAGAGCAGAGCAGCACCGGCCCGCTGGCCAGGAGCCTGCTGGAAGAAGAGCAGAGCAGCACCGACCCGTTGGTCAGGAGCCTGCTGGAAACTACGACCCCACTAAACCTAGTGGAGGTCTTAGCACAGCTCCCCCGAGACCGGGAGTGTGCGCAGACTGCCCTGGAGGGCCTCGCACGGAGGATGGCCCGGGTACAGCGAGAGACATTGGCGGAGTGGAGCCGAGAGATGGCCCAGCAAACCAAGACCCGGAGCATGCCAACCAAGACGAGGAGACTGACCGCCTCTGAGGATGGCGCGGGAGGACCCAAGGCCGGAGACGGCGCCGAGAAGGGAGCCGAACGCATGGAGGCAGGTAATGGGGACGTCTATACCCCAAACCGGGAAACCGCTTACCTGCCCCAGCTCCCCGTCGCAGAGCCCGAAAGTCCCCCTGCCGTGCCCGAAACCGCCATGTCATCGCCGCGGACTAGGCCCCAACTGGAAGCCGCGACCCCTGTGACGTCACCCGCCTCGACCCCGAGCGTGACCAAGCAGGAAGTACCACCAGCCTGGTCGCAAGGCCTAGTACCCCCGGGCGCGGCATTACCAACAGCGCCCCCTACCTCCGCGGAGCCACCGGCCTGGTCGCAGGGCCAAGTAGCCCAGGGCGCCGCCGTCCTTACGGTGCCCTTCACCTTCCAGGTGCCCCAGGCCTGGCCGCAAGGCCTGGGCAACCCGGGCGCCACCACCACCGCGCCCATGAGACCGAGAGTGCCGCATCTGGGAGAGGACTTGTTTGCCCAACACACGTGCCCGGATGGGCAGCCTTTCATCTGGCCCCAGGAATATTATGAACTGGAGCAGCAGAGGAAGGTTGGGGCCATGTGTGCACCCCTGATCCCGGCTCCGAAGCCCGTGATAAGGATTTCGCCCCCGCTTGAGGAGACCCAATTTGAGTGGGACCCCACCGGAGAAGATCTAATGGGGTTCACTCAAGAGACCCGGGCAGCTGCAGCAGAGCGTGCTGAGTGCTGCCGCCAGCAGCTCGAGGAGTTTGCAAGGGAGCGGAGAGAGAGGCGGGTCCAGGAACAACAGGCCCAAATAAGGAGCGCCGAGCAGAAGAGCCGGACCAGGAGGGACCCCCGTGCAGCGCATAGTCCCCGCACCACCGGGACTGTGATCAAATTTAATCTGCAGCATGGGTGGGGCTTTATCCGAGATCGTAATACCCCCGGCGACGTCTTTGTCACGCGCAGAGACGTTGAGTCCCATCTGCCGGAGGGGCACAGAGGTCGTGACCTTTACATCGGGGACGAGGTCACCTTTACCCGGCACAAGTGTGCCAAAGGACCTTACGCCCTCCATGTGCATCGCCTGACAGAGGAGGAGCAAGAGGACCCGGACGGGTCTGAAGCTAAGATCCCCAAAGAAAGAGCAGGAGGAAGACGTCGTTAAGTACAGCGGAGCAGGAGCTGTAAATAGTTACCCGACCGGGTACCAAAGAAACTGTTAATGCAAATATAGTCCCCGTTGGGACCAGCAAGAGTAAATTGTTAACCCGTGTGTCCCCTATCCATACCAGGCTGAGGACTGTGAGCAGCCATTCCCCTCCCTTTACCTGGCCGAGGACTGAGAGCGGCCACACTACCCCTGTACATAGTTGCGCTTCCTAAAGCGCCCCCTACTGGTTTTACCGTAAAACCACCTTTGAGAAAAGGAACTGTCGCACTTTGCCCGGTCAACAGTTGCACAGTGACCGGAGGAGGAGCCAGAGACGACGAGAATGTTATTTATATGAAAAGTTTTATATGATGATGCTGATATATATATGATGTTTTATATGTTTATATGTTGATGTTTATGAAAAAAATTGTATGTTTGGATGTTTTTGTCTTACAGCCCGAGGACGTGCTGTGATTTACCAGGGGGGAATGTAGCACCCTGAGGATTCGGCTGCTACAGGAGTATTGCACCTCAGCCAGAGGTGTGATATTCCACTCCCGGGTAAGGATGGAGTGTGGAACTGAGCTCGGTAGACTGCATGCACTACACACATCCCATTTCCGGAGGGCAGACCAACGGTACTCCCACTTAGAAATGTGCAGGTACGACCGAGTCTGTCCTTGGCTGGAGTGGGAGGGGGGTGGAACATCCCAAGTAGTGTAGGGGCAGATAGGGGGAGCAGCCTGGGTAAAGTTAGGAGCTCATTGGGTGCTGGTCACCTGAGCTCACACATAGAGGGATATATAAGGTGGGCACCAACTTAGATCAGGGTCAGTTGCAGAGAGTCAGCAAGCAGAGGAGAAGAGCGGCCCAGAGTGAGAGAGGAGAGAAGAGAAAGAAAGACCCAGAAGGGGGAGCAAGAAAGGACTCTAAGAACCCAAATTTAATCCCCGGGTGAAGAGTCGGCACAGGGTACCGGATCCCAAACTGGTGGGGGCAAAAGCACACCCTAGCCAGAGACCGGAGGCCGTGGGCAGCATCTGCCACGGCCACCCACCACATGCACCCCGAAGGCAAACCACGTGTAGGGTCAGGGAACCCAAGGCCAAGGGTCGCCCAACAGAAGGTCCGAGGGAGCTGGACCTAGGTGGATCCCTGGTGGGGACGGCCAGAGGAAAGGACAGAAGGAGAGCTCAGGGCCACGCTCCGGACTTGTTTGGGGGTTGGCTGAATCCAGGACCTGGTGGACGCAGCACGGCTCGGGTGGTCACTTGAAGCTGGAGTGACCGGAACATCTGCAGTAAGTAAATACCCTAAACTGCACAACCCGACTCTGTCTCTGTTTGCCGTCTACACTGCACCACCACAACCCCCATCCTCTGCACCTGATCCCCCTGAGGCTATACCCCTCCCGTTGGGGGTTATCCTATCAAGCTGCACCAACACCATCAGCCTCAGCGGACCCTGCTGCAGCGGCGGCCACAGTGACCGCAACACAACGGGTGGCGTAGTCGACAATAAAGAACTTAATAACATCTGTAGGACTGCCACATACAACTGAGTTTGACACCCTGGGCACGGACCGGGTCACAGCCACTCGGAGACTACAACCCCCATCTGATCCGGCTCCGGGTATTCCCCTGAAAAAGGAATATGTCCCAGGGGGCGCGTCACCAGTGCCATTGTTATGTGACATGAGCCCCGGGAGAGCCAGTGCCGAGACAGCTGGTACAACACCAACACCGAAGGTGAATATAAGTGTTATTTTACTGGGGAGAAACATAGGGATTTAGAAGGGGTTGTCTGATTAGTGGACATCCCCTTTAAGTAATCAAGTTCATTAAAGGGGTTGTCCACTACTGCACATCCCCAGCTTATTACATTTAGGACTTCAGCACCGCTTTTTCCGGACATTGCTATGACTTGTTATGTCCTCTGCAGCCAATTAGCAGATGTTGGTCAATAGTCTGTCAGGACGGACATCTGCTCTGAAGAAATAGAGTTTTTGAGACTTGTAGACATTATGGAATAACGTCCATAAAAATATCCCAAGCCGGTATTGGTCCTCCAAGAAGCATGAAGCCCTCGCTGCTACTAACTTACTCCCATACCTGGATCTACCTAGATGATGAAAACACTTGGACTGTAAGGTACAAATCAGGTGAAATTATGAAACCTGGAGGGAATGTCACTTCAGGTTGTGCGTAGATATCCGTAGATAGAAGTCGTTATTTATCCGCCATTAATGAAATGTTTTGTCCATTTTTGCTCCACAAATCTGAGGCCGATGAATGGGGGAATGGCACCAATGCTATGGAGAATGCCTTGAAAATTGAAAAGGGCGTAAATAAGGCTCTGCTGGACCTCCACAAGATTGCTATGGACCATGCGGACCCTCATGTAAGTGACTCCCCCATAGCGTATAGATACCGCATGTTCATTTTATAAAATATCCTCCATGAAGGAACAGTTCATGTATCTTCTGTGACCTCCATATTGTGCTGTTCCTGGAAATGTAATACCACCTGACTACTAGATGTCACGTTCCCCTTTATAATGGGGGGTGTTCCAACACAAGCTGCATATTATGGCACTGTTATAAAGCTATGGGACAATTCATTAGTGTATTTGCACCTTTTTTTTCTAGTTTTTAGTGTTTTTCATTTGCGCCTTGTTCTTCTTTTAATTTGCGCCTTTTTGAAGTCTGCAGCGTTCCCTTTTTTTTCATTGATCATTATGGGGTTTCCGGCTAATTATCTAATTGTGACTTTTTAAAAAGTTGTCACATTTTTACTCAAATATATTTCAAGTGATTTTGTGTTCTGTAGTCCGGGAGGTTTTTTTGCACAAACTTTGCAACATTTTAGCATGCCACTTTTTTGCGATACAAAGACACAAAAAGGTTTAAAGACAAAAAAAATACAGTTTTGATTTTGGGCAAAATCCATGAACCAGGTGCGCCACTTTCAGGAATTTGGCACAAAAAAATCAAATGATACAAAAGAGAAAAGGGACTTGAAAAAATACAATGTTGTATTGGGCCCTATGACGGCACAGCACAGATTTTAGTAAAGGTTTTGCAGGATTACTAAGAGGGGTTCACATGCTATCAATTGTTAAAAAAACAAGCAAAATGATGACTCGGACCCTCTGATTTTCGAGGTATAAGGCTACGTCCCCACAATGAGCTTCTAGTGAGTTTTAGATATAGCAGATTTTCTGCCCCATTAAGTAAAATAGGTTACTTGAATTTTTTTCGAAAATATACAGCATAAAAAACTCACCCAAAACTCATTGTGAGAACGTAGCCTAAGGGTATGTGCACATCATTTAGACGCCGGTGAGTTGTCCTTGGTGAAGCTCTGCCACCGGTGGTTTTCACTCTATACTTTAAAGGGAACCTGTCATGTCCCTAAACGCTATTAACCTGCAGATATGGGGTTAATCTGCAGGTTTATAAAGCTGCCGGGCGTCTTACTGAAAGGCCGGCTACCGGGAGGAAATGCACTTTATTCCCCACGGCAGCCTCCAGCTTTCAGTCATAGAGGCGCGGCCGGCGTGGCTTCAGTCATTGTTCAGTACATAGTGAGCGGCGGCTATAACCGCACCCTGGCACTGACTGACAGCCGGCTAAGCGGCCCCTGTAACCGCTCCCTGTAAAGACTGACAGCCGGATCTGTACTGATGTACTGCTGAGCTGTCAGTCAGTGCCGGGGCGTTGTTACAGCTGCCGATCACTGTATATTGAGCGGTGTCTGAAGTTGCGCCGGAAGTGTGGCACCCCAGGGGTCTGGTTTCCACAGTAATAGCAATATTACGTCTGTGAGCAGGTGGGAGGTTTCCTGGTCAGACATCCTATGCATGCCACACCTCCTGCCCAGTCCTGGGAGGGGAAGAACTTCCCCTATATAAAGCTGGGGCTGAGGCAGGGTTAGAAGAGAGTGAGAGAACACAGACAGAGACACAGTCTGGTCTGTAGTGGAGCAGCTTTAGGAGCAAGAAAGATCAGGAGCTGTGTGGGAGCTGTGCTAAAAGAGATCAGGGGCTGGAAGCTGTAGAGCTCGCCCTGATTGAAGAGTTCTTACCGGACCCGGAGTCCGAGGCTGTGGGGACTAATCCTTACCCAGCAGCAGAAACCGCCCGGCAGGGGATTTCAGGTCCTCTGGCCAAGAAACCCGAAGGCACGGTCACACGCAAGGGACCAGCACCGCCGTCGTGGAGCGGAAGCTACCAGAAGGCCCCGAGTCACCGGCCATACGGGTGAGCACCACACGGTACACTCAGGGACGTGGGCTACTTTTACCCGCCTCTAGCAAGGTAGCCAGAAGAGTACGATTAGTTGGGGAGGCCTACAACTCCGCCTGGCCAGGGAAGATTCCATCTGCTCACGGACTGACCAGGCCCCGATCGCTAGCCAGTACTCCGGGAGGGTCTACCTTTGCCACCAGTAAAGACCCTGAACTACACCGCACCGTCTCTGAGTGTTTCATCATCCACGTCCGCTGCCCTGAGGCCATACCCCTCCCGTTGGGGGTTATACCATCCCCGCTGCACAACCGTACCACCGGCCTCAGCGGTCTGCCCTGCAGCGGCGGTCTCATGACCGCATTCAACGGGTGGCGTAGTCGAGCAATATAACATCTACTGCTAAATACTGCCACTCAGTTTGACTCCCTGGGCACGGACCGGGTCACCGCCACGAGACTACTACCCCCATCTGATCCGGCTCCGGGTAAGCCCCCGTGCGCGCGATGCCGCACGACACAGCAGGCCCAGGGGCGCGTCAACTTTTGGCGTAGTCGGCAGGATTCCGTGCCCGCAACCACCGGGTACTGCGCGCCTGAAAAAGAGACTTTTAAACTTACCTGTGGTGAAGATTCCCGCCATCCGACGCCATCTTCCACCTCCTTCCCGCCATCCGTGGAGTTTTCCCGCCGTTGGACGCCATCTTCTGCCTTCTTCCCGCCATCCGTGGAGTTTTCCCGCCGTTGGACGCCATCTTGAAGACGCCGCGCAGGAAGAAGAGGGGCGTGGACTCCGAAAAGCCCGCGAGAACTGAAGCCCCGCCTCACGTCCGGACGTTGCGTAAGGTCCTGGAAGGAGCCCAGCAGACGCCGACGTCATAGGAGTGCGACGGAAGGTCCTCGACCCTGACGATCCACTGCGGAGCCGCGGCCTACGGAAGAGGATCATCGCAAGGTAGGCCACGGTCCACTAGGGGGGAGGAAGATGTCGGATACGGAGGAGAGCTTCACTGCCGCAGCCACCGCCAGCGCCACCGCTGCTGCGGTCATGCCTTTCACTATGCCCTATATCCCGGGGGCAGCCTGGCTACCCCAGTACTCAGGGGAGTCACATACCCTGAATGACTTTAGAGAAAAGCTGGATAGCCTCTTCCAGGTGTACCCCCTCACAGAAGAGCAAAAAGTGAGCATCCTGGTGGCCCAACTAACCGGGGCAGCCCAAAGGGAGGTAAAGTCCTGGCCGCCTGGGAGGAGGACTGTCGCAGGGATATTAACCCGGCTGAAGGACACCTTTGATACCCGCACCTCAGCTGAGATTAAGCTTAGATTCTACGGGTGCAAACAGCGAGCACATGAGAATATAAGGGACTATGCACTAAACCTACAAGAGGCCCTGAGAGCCATTAAGCAGACCGACCCTGACGGCGTGGGAAACGAGGACAGGCTGTTGACCGAACAATTTATAGAGGGACTATATTGCAATGCCCACCGAACCCAGTTGCGGGCAATGGCCTTACAGGATCCTCATCTGGACTTTGCACAGTTCAAGGACAGAGCCATTCGGGTGCTCCGAGAACCGGCACCGGGTGGCGTTGTGACCCACAGGCGCCCTACTACCGCTTACCACCAGGAGGCGGCGCCCTTGTCGGCAGGGCCTGTGGGGGCTGATGCGCAGGCTTTGAACAATGACCCGGCTCCAGACCTGCACCATCAGGTCCAAGAGCTAGCTAAAAGCGTAGCTGCGCTAACCCGAACTGTGCAGTCTTTACAGGTTGCTGCTCCAGGGAAGATCCAGCTGGCATCCGGACCGGAGGACATCCCGTGGCGTCGACCAAGGAGGACCCCACCGGCCAGAGGAAGACCCAGCGACCGATACAACGAGGACGGACAGCCCATCTGCCGCCGCTGCAATCAACCCGGACATATGGCAAGGTACTGTCCTTTAAACTGGCACAACCTCGGGTAGAGGGCCAACCCCTAGGAATAAGATCACCAGGCCCATCGAACTGGCGTGACAAATATGTGGGAGGACGTCCAGTCTTGCCTGTGGTACTGGATGGCATTCCTATGAGTGCCCTACTTGACACCGGGTCACAGGTCACCACCATCCCGTACGTGCTCTTCAAGCAGTACTGGAATGACTCGGATATAACCCGCTACCCTGACGACGACTTGAGTATCATCGCCAGCAATGGTCAACCCGTGCCACAGATCGGATTCAAAGAGATGACCATTAAAATCGGTAGAGTCGAACTGGCAGCACAGGGACTGATCATTGTAGACATTGACAAGCGCGAGAGTCACCCAAAGATAACGCTAGGAACTAATGTGATTGAAAATTGTCTTGCAGAGGTGATTTTCATTTTACAGCAGGTTGCCAAGAACGCCAGCTCCGGCCAGCAGCGAGTGCTCCAAAAAGAGATCCGGGCACTGATGCGGCGGCAACAGGTGGAACTCTCCGGTGGTGAGATTGGAAGCGTGAGAATGTGTGACCCTTTCCCTATTGCCATGCCCCCAAAAAGTGAAATGATGATTTGGTGCCGGGCAGCTATTGGTCTAAGAGGTAGAGACTACCAAGCAATGGTAGAACCCGTCTACTCAGACAGTAGGCCCACCATTTTGACAGCACGGGGGGTGGTTGATGTACGCCATGGGAGGGTGCCCGTTCGCATAATAAACATCGGGAAGAGAGAAGTACACCTGCCCCGGTATGCCACGCTAGCTAAATTGTTCACCATAAACCAGAATTCTGTACAGGCCGTGGAACCCTTGCCTCCATCTCAACCAGAGGAAGGTAACGGCTCTAAGAAAACAATAGAGGACTGGTGTCAGCAACTACATTTGGGTACTGACTCCACTCCCTCACACCAGAAACAGGGAGTCTATCGGGTGGTTCAAGAGTACGAGAGAGTGTTTAGTAAACACCCGTTAGACTTCGGGCGAGTAAAGGGGGTAGAACACCATATCCCCACGGGAGACCATCCTCCCATAAAGGAGAGATACCGACCCGTACCCCCTGCACACTACCAATACGCCAAGGGGATGCTTAGAGACATGAAGGAGGCTGGGGTAATTAGGGATAGCTGTAGCCCCTGGGCAGCTCCACTGGTTTTGGTTAAAAAGAAAGACAACACCATGAGAATGTGTGTAGATTACCGGAAAATCAACCGTATCACACACAAAGATGCGTACCCCTTACCAAGGATAGAGGAGTCTTTGGCTGCTTTAAGATCTGCTAACTTCTTCTCTACTTTGGATCTCACTAGCGGGTCCTGTCAGGTTCCTGTAGCAGAGGCGGACCGGCAGAAGACCGCATTCACCACCCCGATGGGACTTAGCGAGTTTACCTGCATGCAGTTTGGACTCTGCAACGCACCAGGAACCTTCCAACGGTTGATGGAATGCTGTCTGGGACACCGAAACTTTGAGACGGTCCTGTTATACCTGGACGATGTCATCGTCTACTCCAAGACCTACGAGGACCACCTGAAACACCTGGCAGAAGTGTTCGAAGCCCTGGCAAACTACGGCCTGAAGGTGAAACCCTCCAAGTGTCACCTCCTGAAACCAAAGGTGCAGTACCTGGGACACGTGGTGAGTGCTGACGAAGTGGCTCCCGACCCTGATAAGATCACCACAATTAAGGAATGGCCAAGCCCCTCCAGCGTAAAGGAAGTGCGGCAGTTCCTCGGGTTGGTAGGCTACTACCGAAGGTTCATTCCGGGTTTCACCAAAAAGGCAGCTCCTATGCAGGACCTCCTGATAGGCCAGTCCAGGAAGGCCAAGAACCAGAAGCCGCCCTTCAGATGGGAGAAGTTGGAAGAAGAGTCCTTCCGCCAGCTGAAGATGGCCCTCAAGGGGGATGAAATCCTGGCGTACCCTGATTACAGCCAGCCCTTTATCCTCTACACCGACGCAAGTAACATCGGGCTAGGAGCCGTACTGTCCCACATCCAGCAGGGGAAAGAACGGGTAATTGCTTACGCCAGCCGAAAACTGCGACCCACCGAAAGAAACCCTGAGAATTACAGCTCATTCAAGCTAGAATTCCTGGCAGTGGTGTGGGCAGTCACCGAACGCTTTAAGCACTACCTCGCCTCTTCCCGGTTCACCGTGTACACGGATAACAACCCGTTGACACACCTGGATACGGCAAGACTCGGTGCCCTGGAGCAGAGATGGATGGCCCGCCTGTCCAACTTTGAGTTCACAATCAAATACCGGGCAGGACGCTCCAATACCAACGCGGATGCCTTGTCCAGAATGCCAAACCTACCGGACGTGGGGGAAGATCCAGAGGAACTGGAAGAAGTTGAACTTCCCGCGTTCCACCGGCATGGGACTATCCAGCATTCCCACCGTGTAAGGAGTAAGCAATCCGCTACGTTCAACCCCTTACCTCATTACAACTGGGCGGAAACGCAAGACAGTGACCCCGCCGTCCGACTGGTGAAGGAGATGCTGACTCAGCCAGATGCCCGCCTTGACCCAGACGCTCCGGAGGAGGCCAAGCAACTGTGGATTGAGAAGAGTCGACTGTTCCTTTACAAGGGGAAGTTGTGCCGCAGAATGGTTAACTCCCGGACGCATGAACTGATCTGGCAAGTAGTGGTGCCAAGAAGAGACGCGGCTATGGTGCTGGAGGCATACCACAACGGAGCTGGGCACTTCGGATGGAAGAAGCTGGAGTTCCTGCTGCGTGCGCGGTTCCACTGGGTAGGCATGAGAGGAATCATCGAGAGGTGGTGCAGAGACTGTGGCCCGTGCCACCTAAGAAGGAAGGACCGTGCCAGCCAGAAGACTCCCTTGCAGCCCATCATCACCCGACAGCCACTGGAACTGGTAGCCCTGGACCATGTGAAACTGGCTCCAAGCAGATCTGGGTATGTCTACGCCCTCACAATCGTAGATCATTACTCCCGGTTCCTGGTGGTGGTCCCGGTCAAGGACTTAACGGCTCAAACAGCAGCTAGAGCTTTCCAGCAGCACTTCTGCCGTCCACACGGATACCCAGAGCAGGTGCTGACGGACCAAGGACCAGCCTTTGAAGCGGAAGTCTTCCAGGAGTTCTGTACTCTGTATGGCTGCCGGAAGATAAGAACAACACCCTATCATCCGCAAACCAATGGGCTCTGCGAGAAAATGAACCAGGTGGTGATAGATCTTCTGAAAACATTGCCCCTGGAAGAACGCAGTCTGTGGCCTGAGAAACTGCCTGATCTGGTGGACCTATACAACCACATCCTGGTAGGTTCTACCAACTGTACCCCGGCTTACCTAATGAGAGCAAGACCTGGTAAGCTTCCTTTTGATCTGGAGATGGGAGTCCTGACACCCGAGGACACTTCACCAGAAGCAGACTGGGACACAGAAAGGCAGCAGCAGTACCGGAAAGTACAGGAGAACGTGGAGCGAAGTCTCTGTCAAGCTAGAGAAAGACAGGAGAAGACTTACAACCAGTATGCTCCCGCTGTTCCCCTGGTACCTGGAGAGCAGGTCTTGAAGAGGAAGAGACGCCTCCACAAGTTGGACGACCAGTGGGAGAAGGACCCGTACACCGTACTGCCCTCAAGCCATGAGAACCCGAAAGTCTGCATAATCAGTAAGGACGGAGGAGAAACCACAGCCATTGTCTCCCGAGATCACCTGAAGAAGTGTCCCGAACAGCTACGAAGCCCTGAAGAAGAACAAGAAGACCCTCGACCCGCAGAGGAAAGGGAAGATATGGTCAGTACTGTGCTCGGAGACTTCCCTCGGTCTTGGACTCAAGTCAATGGCGCTGTTGTGGTACCCGTCCTCACCTTCCTCCAACCAGCATCTCAAGTACCTACAGAGAAACAGGTAGAGCTGGAAGAGCAGCCGGTCCAGGAGGCAGAAGACCCCACACAAGCAGACCAGGAGGATCAACCCTCTGCTTATAATGAGCCTGCCGTGCCCCTAGTGAGCCAAAGAGCCCGTAGACAGCTGCCCAGTTTACCTTTGACAGCTCCTACACCCCGTAGCTCAGGACCAGTCAGTCAGCTCCGTAGGTCCACTAGAGCCACTAGAGGCCAGTTGCCCGTACGTTGGAGGATCTAAGTGTTTAGACTGTTTATTTGTATTTACCTGTTTTCTGTTACCTGTAAATAATTGTGTATTTTTAGTTATTTTATAGGTGTCATTTAGGGATTATCCGGAATCCTTTGTACATATGTTTGGAGCGTAACCCAGGAAAGGACAAAGACTGTTAAGGACTCGGGGCAGGACAGACCCCTACCTGGTTACGGCTCCCGGTCTCTTGGTGAAATGGACACCTTTGTTTTCTTCAAAGACTGCACCCGGTTGCGGACATGCCGTGACCATCCTAATGTGTTCTTCTTTATTGTACTGTTTCTGTTTTTACTTGTTATGTTTTACAAAAATATGTTTAGTCCCGGAGTACTAAATTTTACTAGGGGGGAATGTGGCACCCCAGGGGTCTGGTTTCCACAGTAATAGCAATATTACGTCTGTGAGCAGGTGGGAGGTTTCCTGGTCAGACATCCTATGCATGCCACACCTCCTGCCCAGTCCTGGGAGGGGAAGAACTTCCCCTATATAAAGCTGGGGCTGAGGCAGGGTTAGAAGAGAGTGAGAGAACACAGACAGAGACACAGTCTGGTCTGTAGTGGAGCAGCTTTAGGAGCAAGAAAGATCAGGAGCTCTGTGGGAGCTGTGCTAAAAGAGATCAGGGGCTGGAAGCTGTAGAGCTCGCCCTGATTGAAGAGTTCTTACCGGACCCGGAGTCCGAGGCTGTGGGGACTAATCCTTACCCAGCAGCAGAAACCGCCCAGCAGGGGATTTCAGGTCCTCTGGCCAAGAAACCCGAAGGCACGGTCACACGCAAGGGACCAGCACCGCCGTCGTGGAGCAGAAGCTACCAGAAGGCCCCGGGTGGATCAGGGAAATGCTGTAGATATAGTATATCTTGACTTCAGCAAAGCATTTGACAAAGTATCTCACACCATCCTTATTGAAAAAATGACCAAGTATGCAATGGACCAGGCAACTGTTAGGTGGATTCATAACTGGCTTAGTGATCGGACTCAAAGGGTGGTTGTAAATGGCTTCACATCCAGCTGGATGAATGTCTCAAGTGGGGTACCACAGGGCTCCGTCCTGGGACCTGTATTGTTCAACATCTTTATCAATGATTTAGATGAAGGAATTGAGGGTAAACTGATTAAATTTGCTGATGACACAAAGCTAGGAGGGATAGCTAATACTAGAGAAGAGAGAGAGAGGATTCAAAAAGACATAAATAAACTGGAGCAGTGGGCAGCAACCAATATAATGGTTTTTAACAGGGAAAAATGCAAAGTACTACATCTGGGCAATAAAAATGAAAAAAGCATATACAGAATGGGAGGAATAGAGCTAAGCAACAGTACATGTGAAAAAGACTTAGGTATACTAATAGATCATAGACTGAACATGAGTCAACAGTGTGATGCAGCAGCAAAAAAGGCAAATACAATTCTGGGATGTATTAACAGATGCATACAGTCTAGATCACGTGAAGTCATTATCGGTCTTTACTCCTCTTTGGTCAGACCTCATCTGGAATACTGTGTACAGTTTTGGGCACCACATTTTAAAAAAGACATAGACAAACTGGAGCAAGTTCAGAGAAGAGCGACCAGAATGGTGACTGGTCTGCAAACCATGTCCTATGAGGAACGGTTGCAGGATTTGGGAATGTTTAGCTTGCAAAAAAGAAGACTGAGAGGAGACTTAATAGCTGTCTACAAATATGTCAAGGGCTGTCACATTGTAGAAGGATCATCTTTATTCTCATTTGCACAAGGAAAGACTAGAAGCAATGGGATGAAACTAAATGGGAGGAGACACAGATTAGATATTAGAAAAAACTTTTTGACAGTTAGGGTGATTAATGAGTGGAACAGGCTGCCACGAGAGGTGGTGAGTTCCCCTTCAATGGACGTCTTCAAACAGAGGCTGGACAGACATCTGTCTGAGATGATTTAGTGAATCCTGCTTTGAGCAGGGGGTTGGACCAGATGACCCAGGAGGTCCCTTCCAACTCTACCATTCTATGATTCTATGAGTCACCGGCCATACGGGTGAGCACCACACGGTACACTCAGGGACGTGGGCTACTTTTACCAGCCTCTAGCAAGGTAGCCAGAAGAGTACGATTAGTTGGGGAGGCCTACAACTCCGCCTGGCCAGGGAAGATTCCATCTGCTCACGGACTGACCAGGCCCCGATCGCTAGCCAGTACTCCGGGAGGGTCTACCTTTGCCACCAGTAAAGACCCTGAACTACACCGCACCGTCTCTGAGTGTTTCATCATCCACATCCGCTGCCCTGAGGCCATACCCCTCCCGTTGGGGGTTATACCATCCCCGCTGCACAACCGTACCACCGGCCTCAGCGGTCTGCCCTGCAGCGGCGGTCTCATGACTGCATTCAACGGGTGGCGTAGTCGAGCAATATAACATCTACTGCTAAATACTGCCGCTCAGTTTGACTCCCTGGGCACGGACCGGGTCACCGCCACGAGACTACTACCCCCATCTGATCCGGCTCCGGGTAAGCCCCCGTGCGCGCGATGCCGCACGACACAGCAGGCCCAGGGGCGCGTCAGAAGCTTTAACCCCTTTCTGACATTGTGCATAATAATACGTCCCTGTGCCCTGGGCCTTATGGACCAGGTACGTATTATTACGACACAGGCTGTGCGGGATCAATCGCCACCGGTTGTCAGCTGATTTTGACAGCTGACACCCGGCACTTTAACCCCCTAAATGCTGCGATCGCAGCATTTAGCAAGTGAGTGGAGGGACAGAAGCACCTCTGCTCTTGGATCGGAGACCCTGCGCTGTCCTCACGGGGTCCCGATCGTTGCCATGGTGACACGATGTCATCATGACGACACCTGTGTCACCAGGCACCAGCAAGTTAGTTTGACCATGCGCAGTGCATGATCAAACTAGCTTGTGTCTGCAGCACTGACAGTTTACAAGGTATAGCAGTGATCCTGCACTGCTATACCTTAGAACTGCGATCAGCCTGCTGAAAGTGAAAGTCCCATAGTGGGACAAAGTAAAAAAAGTGAAAAAAAAGTTGTAAAAATATTTTTTTAAAAATAAAAAAATAATAAAAAAATAAAATATTATTATGAAGAAAAACAATAAGAGTACACATATTTAGTATCGCCGCATCCGGAACGACCTGATCTATAAAACTGTCCCACTAGTTAACCCCTTTAGTGAACACAGTAAAAAAAAAAGAATCAAAAAACGGTGCTTTATCATCATACCAACGAACAAAAAGTGGAATAAAACGCGATCAAAGAGACGAATATAAATAAAAATTATACCACTGAAAACATCATCTTGTCCCGCAAAAAGCAAGCCACCATACAGCTCCATCAGCCAAAAAATAAAAAAGTTATAGCTCTTAGAATAAAGCGATTTTTTCTATGAAATAGTTTTTATTGTGTAAAAGCGCCAAAACATAAAAAAAGATATAAATGCAGTATGGCTGTAAATGTACTGACCCGAGGAATAAAGCTGCCTTATTAATTTTACCACACGCAGAGCTGCATAAAAAAAACTAAAAAAACAATTACTGAATTGTTGGTTTTTGTTTATTCTGCCTCCCAAAAATCAGAATAGAAAGCGATCAAAAAATGTCACATGCCCGAAAATGGTACCAATAAAAACATCAACTTGTCCCGCAAAATACAAGCTATCACATAACTCTGTCGACCGAAATATGGAAAAATTATAGCTCTCAAAATATGGCGATGCAAAAACTAGTCTTTGCAAAAAAAAAAGTTTAGTGTGTGACAGCTGCCAAATGTAAAAACCCGATATGAATCTGGTATCACTGTAATCGCACCGACCCGAAGAATAAAGTCATCTAATCACTTAAACCGCACGAGGAACGGTGTAAATAAATAAATAAAACCAATTCTTCACCTGCTGTTGGTTTGTTCATTCAGCCTCCCAGAGTTCGCAATATGGCTCTGCCCACATTTATCCTGTGCTCTACGCTCAGCGCTTACACCGGGGTTTCCATGTAAATCTCTGAAATACGTGATCCAGACGGAGCCTCCGGCGGAAGATTCCCTGTAATGAGGCAGATGGAGGCACCGTCTGGCCTGTGATCCCACGGTGTCCGTCTTTTTATTAGGCGTGAATAAAAGTGCCGTCGGCCACAGTTTTGCGAGCCTCTGATAAAAAGAACACCGCTGAACAGAGGCCACACAGAGTCCAGAGTAATTAACAAATAAAGTAGCACACTGCAAGGCTAAGTATGTGAACATGAAATATGGAATATGAATAGCATTACTGCTGTAGAAAATAGAAATAAATGAGAAATCTTAGCACATAAATTGGCCAATTCATGTGTATCTGGCAGCCGCGGTAAGGCGTTTCTCAGTGCCAGGACCCTACCAATGTGAATACCTCTCTAAGGGACAGGTACACATGAATTGGCCAATTTATGCGCTAAGATTTCTCATTTATTTCTATTTTCTATAGCAGTAATGCTATTTATATTCCGTATTTCATGCTTACATACTTAGCATTGCAGTTTGATACTTTATTTGTTAATTGTATATGGAGGTAGCTTCTCCTAGTAAGCACCTGTTCACACCTATTTCTCGTATTAGAAGTGCCATCAGTTTTTTCTGTTTACAGAGTCCAGAGTTAGGCCGGTTTCACATGTCCTGATATTTCCAGTATCGGAAAAACCGGTACGGGAGATATACGTGTCCATGTGCACCTGTGTGGCAACCGTGTGCCGCATCAGGAGCGCACATTCCGCCACCTGGGAAGCAGCAGTACAGTTACCGCTGTTCCCAATCACCGGGTGCTGAATGCTGCCCTCATCATTGTAACCTGCTGGCGCTGTGATCAGCACAACCAAGGGACAATGATGAGAGTAGTAGTCTGCTCCCGCTGTGTCCTAGTGTAAAAATAAGAATAAAATTAAAAAATCCTTATACTCACCTGCCTATCAAAGTAAAAGTGAAGTACCCATAGCTCTTTCTTACATTCAAGCATCTGATGCTGATGCTCAGTCTATGTAGATGGCATCTTAGCTGTTGCTAGGCAACTTCCTTATAAGGTGAGATGCACCTGTAAGATTCCATCACAAGATTCCATCATGACATCACTGCTATTATGACATCATAATTCACAACCACTACTTATACAAGCGTTTACACTTCAGTGTCACTTTGATACCCCGGTGTCATTGTTGTCAGTGTTTAGCTACTTATCTAGTGATATACTGATTGCGCATTTCATTGAAATGTCTGGAATTTCTCCAGACAGACTTCAGGAGTTGGCACTACTCCAGGGGATTCTTACCACCTATACCCCTAACTGTGTGCTACCACTACCCGATGGCGTCCTCAGCTTCACTTACCGGCTGGTTATGGAGCTTGTACGGGACTGCTTGACCAAATACTACCAAGGTCGTATTACCTCAGAATATCTTCAGCATTTACAGCAGAACATCAGGACATTAGTACAACAGGTAAATAGCAGACAATCTGCACAAATTATTATTATTATGTCTAGTTGGTCTCCCTTACTGTATAGTGGTATTATTGGTAGTAATAAAATTTAGACTTTCTTCAGTGTCAGGCAGGGTCATATTTGTAATAGAGATCCCCATTTTGGGAAGAGGGTGTAAAAGTGCAGCATGAGCCTGTATGATTCAAATGTCAGGGCTAGATTTCATTCCTAGTCCAGTCCTTGTCCCTTAGTAAAGACACTTCATTTAGCACCTTAATCCGGATTTCTTATAAATATGTAATTATGATTTTTATTGTGTATAACAAATATTAATAATTTATCTCAGACCATAGAACTAGCCTCACTGATTAGAAATGTAAAGTACCCACAGTTCTTTCTTACATTCAAGCATCTGGTACTGATGCACAAACTATGGTTTTACCACCTTAACTATTGCTAGGAAACTTCCTTTCACGGTGAGATGCCCCGTTAAGATTCCATCACAAGATTCCATCACGACATCACTGCTATTATGACATCATAATTCACCACCACTAATTATACAAGTGTTTTTATGCTGTATAAAAAATAATAATAATAATAATACAAATCAAATAATAATAATGGAATACAAGTTTATTTACAGAAAATTGTTCTTTAGATCGACACCAATATAATATATAAAATGTACCAAATGTGTAGTAATTGTAGCTGCAGATAGACAGGAGTAAAATGGTGACATAAATGGCCTCCTCCATTCTGCACTTTCTCTCATGATTTTCCTTTTGTATTTATTTCCATCTTTATAGGCTGAAGAAAAAGCCCAAAGTGGAAAATTGGCCTTTTTTAAACAACTGGCCCAAAATGTCCTGAATATACTGGAGAGTCCGGCCCGCTCACTGGAGCACCTGGTAAGGAGCCATCATCTTCTATATCACATGTCCTTGTCCCCTCCAGGCAGGCACAGGATATTTCATGACCGCCTGTCCCTGCGGCTCCATCATCTGTGATGGCAGTCTGTACTCAGCGGTGGGAGTTTGTATTTCTGCCTCTGTTTTGCTCGATCATCACAATCTTCCTTCTTGTAAATGCTGCAATTCTGATAACAGAGATCAGTTGTATATACAAGTACCTTATATATTATCGTTGATTTACTGGAGGGAGTGGCTGTGTATAGTCCGTCCAATACTGAAATTACCAGTAAATCCAATGTTTAGTCCTTCCTATCTATTGTATATGATAATTTAGTATTTGTGAAATGTTATACTAATTGTACATATTATAACCATCAGGAAACATCCGAAGGTGACTCCGAAGAGGGGCAAACCGTGAACATGCCTGACCCTAATATTAGTCAGTTAGAGCTAAAAACTGATCTGATTGAAGGTAAGCCGATCATCTAATATTTTACATTCAAATATCCAGATATTATAGAGAATGGCAGAGAATATGTAGATTTACTCTTCATTCCCTGTAATGGAGAGGGATCATGTAATTCTACTTCACGCCTGTGTGGTCTTCTCGGCTCCAAAATGAGGGTCATAGATCCCCAATCATGTAATTGTTCAAAAATACCATATTTTGAAGACTATAAGATGCACCGGACCATAAGAAGCAGGTGAAATTTTGGAGCGGAAAATAGGAAAAACATTTTTTTAATAAAATGGTGGAGCAACTTATAATCCAATTTTGTGGTAACTTTTCTAGGGGAAAGGCGGCGGAAAGATGGCAGCAGCAGGAGTGGGGCGATGCTGCACTGAAGTCCCTGCACTTCCATGGTTTTCAATCTGGTGGACCTTGGGAAAATCTCCACCGGAGGTGGCGCATGCACAGATTGAGATCTCGGGAGACAAGATCTCAATCTGCATGCGCCATCTCCAGAATCCATTTTTCCGAAGTCCACCACACTGAAAATCATGGAAGTGCGGAGTCTCCGGCGACATTTTCTGAAAGCCCAGGGGCCGCTGCATCCTTGCACCGCCGAACACCCCCTCCTCCCAGCCTGGGGCCCACAGCATCGCCCCACTCCTGCCGCCGCCAGCTTCCTGCAGCAGTGACCCTGCGTCCTGGGGCCTCGCTTCACCGCAACCCCCCCCCCCCCCTCAGTAAGCTACGTTGGGATAAGACGCACCCCCATTTTACAGAAAAAATTGTGTCTTATAACTTGAAAAATACGGTAATCAGATCCTGAACAATCGCCCAGTGTATCTATCTCTGGATGTGCCATAAATACTGTATATTTAGTATGTGCAGAATACCAGATATCTAGTTTTTATATCATTTACAGAGATCTTGTCATGTCCTTCATTATATGGATGTGTTATATATTAAGTACTGATATAGACTGATACATGACATCTTTTCATTATTTTATCATTATTTTAGAAATAACTGTGTCGACGGCCAGTACTGATGGTGGAATATGTGAGACACCAGAGATCCACAAATCTGCCAGTGTAAGTATCAGAGGAGACGTCTGTTTATCATCAGATAACGGGGTATGAATTACACATATAATATTATACCCCAGATGACAATGGGATATCTTTGCTTTTATGTAGATCAGATCTATTGTGAGTAATGATGGCATTGTTATTCTGCCTCTTCTGTGTGATGCCCCTTATCATACCCTGCAGTACAGTGATATCTATGCATGGGGAATATCCCCTTAAAATATAATACTGTCTGTGGAGGGTCCGGCTTGCATCATGTCCTCTACATCTGCTGCAATGTAATCAGCGTGGACATAATATAGAGGAGAAGTTCCTGCATCTGGAGCTTTTATTTTCCTGCAGATTCTATGTCTTAATGTCATTTCTTATTATTTCTAGGCCTTGACCGGATCATTGAACTTGGAGACAAGTCCTAGTAAGACCGACTTTAAACCAATCAAACTGATCAGCAGTGGAGCTTATGGGTGAGCTTTATGTTTGCATAATATACATTTCCTAGTGTTCCTTATGACAATGCTTCTGTCTCTGTGCCCAGCCCGTACAACAGAGAAATGCTCTGAGTCCATACTGTCCACAAGAGATGAGCAAATCAGGCAAAATTCTAATTTGCTTGTTCACGTGGACTTGTGAAAATACGATTCAAGGAGAAATTAATGTCCCTTATTATGCTCTGGGGCCTCACCAGGCCCCAGAACATAATAAGCATAAGAAACATACTTATACTCCCCTTACTGCTCAATTCTCTAGCCCCTCCACTTCTCACCGTCACCCGTCCGGTCCTCACTGCCTCTTCAGTTTGCCACCGCTCACGCTATGCAAGGACTTCAGGCTTTGAGAAGGTCTGAGAGAGTTCTATGCAAGAGCATAAAAAGTCACAACATTGTGACACCGTGACTGTTCTTGCGCTTGTGCATAATCCTCCCAGATCTCATCAATGTTGGAAGTCCCGTCCCAGTATGAGAGGCATTTGGATTTCAGCATTAGCAGCAGAGATTTGAGGATGCGGCAAGGAACGGACGGTTGAGGCGGAGGGGCCGTAGAAGTGAGTATAAAAATTTGTTTATTTTTAAACTTTTTTATGGCCTTTCAAGATTTTGAAAATGGTGGCCAACGCTTGACATTTTGCTAAATCCATGAGTAAGCAAATTACAAAAAACAAAACAAACAAAAAAACAAAACGCCATTTTGGTGAATGCAGAATTTTGCAAAATCTGAGTAGAATTTAATTCCACTCAAATGTGTTAGCTCATGTATACTGGCCACATCTATATGTCATTATTTAGGTCAGTTAGGACGTGACATAGATGAGGACCTCGCATAGGTCATCATTTATGTTGTGTAACTTGATGGATTTCTACATGGATTTCTAGTGACATCTAGTAGTAACCAGACAATCATGTGATGAGGTTTATAGACAAAATGTTAGTAAGAATTCATTATAAATCATGGATTTTCCTTCTCTCCAGAGCCGTCCACTTAGTGCGACACAAATACACAAGCCAGCTATTCGCTATGAAGAAGCTGGACAAGGAGAACGTGAATATTCCAAGAAGACTTGAACGTGCCTTTCTAGAGAGGGACATCCTAACATTTGCTGATTGTCCATTTGTGGCCTCCATGTTGTGCTCCTTTCCAACTCCTCATCATCTGTGTATGGTCATGGAGTATGCAGCAGGTAAGTCATATCCATTGTGCCTATATCCAGCCTCAATCTGCTTATCTCTAGCATCTTCTCCATAATCTGAATGTGACCACATGGACGGATACATGTCCATACTGCATTTACTATAAGTTATCTGTTACCAAGATGCCAGGAAAATCATTATCTCTGTGAAAGTCTCTGGTGGATGTCCTCACTGAGAATGGCAAAAATATCCACTGAGGATAAAAGGAGGATTTGACTCAATTCTAACAGTTTGTATAGATGAGCATTTCACAGAGTAATGAATAAGAGGCTTGCAGATGAGGCACGGCTCTGTCTTTTTATATTGGGTCACTCTGCTTTATGCGCTCTACATTAGGCCTCTTTCACGCTTCAGTATTTCTGGTACGTGAGGTGACAGTTTACCACACGTACTGGAGACACTGACACATGTGCGCACATGTCAGTGTTTCCACGGACCGTGTGTCCATGTGATCCACACGTAGACATGTCTGTTTTTGGCCAGCAGGACGGATCACACAGACCCATTCAAGTCAATGGTTCAGTGTAAACACATACCGCACACGGATGCCATCCGTGTGACATGTGTCGGCGCCTGGGAATTAGCGATAAAGTTAGCGCCGGGTGCTAAACGCTGCCCTCATCATTGTCCCCTGCCGGCGCTGCGATCAGAACCAGCAGGGGTTAATGATGAGGGTTGTCTTCTCCCAGTGTATTTCTACCTGTAAAAATAAGAATAAAAAAAAAATCTATACCCTCACCTGTCCTAAATGTCCCCCACTGTAATCCATGAGACCGCTCAGCAGAGGAGCCGGGGAGAATGACTCCTGCAGCGAGCGGCCCCGAATCTGCGCTGAGCTCAGCGAGCGGTGTCCTGTCACTCACTGAGCTCAGCTGAGGTCTGGCGTCGCTCGCTGCAGGAGTCATTCTCCCCAGCTCCTCTGCTGAGTAGTCGCATGGATTACAGCAGGAGATACTTAGGACAGGTAGGTGAGTATAAGGGTTTTTTTTTATTTTATTCTTATTTTTACAGGTGGAGACACCGGGAGCAGACTACAACTCTCATTATTAACTCCTGCTGGTGCTGATCGCAGTGCCGGCAGGGGAAAATGATGAGCGCAGCGTTCAGTACCCGGCTTTTGGGAATAACGCTAACTGTACACTGATTCCCAAACGCCGGTACGTGTGCTCCTGATGCGGCACACGGACATCTCCGACACAGGTTTTTCCGGTACCAGAAATATCCGGACGTGTGAAACCGGCCTTATACAGTATATAAAGCAAAACCACAAATGAGACTGCTAACACCTTTAACTAATTATATATTTATTTATTGCAAGATACATAGTATATATAGCTCATACTTTTTTGGCCAGAATAGTGTCTCTTTTTTGTATGAGTTACCTTGTTATTTTTAAATATTTATTCCACGTGACTAATAAAGATTCATGCTTTTATATGGGATGTTGCTTCATTGCACTTATTTGTGCAGCTCTTGCACCTTTGTGGTTTTGCTTCATAGACATTTAGTGCAGTCCTAGTTACTATTCGGGTATGCTCCAATGGAGGGTTTTTTGCATTATTATACAGTATATCTCTGTGTATGACATCCTGCCCCAATGTCTCCGCTCATTTCTCATTCACACTCCTCATGTGTCATTTACATTGTAACAAACCCTCTCCTGTCATATTTGCTTTCTGCTGTAGGAGGAGACTGTGGCAGTTTTATGAAGAACTATGGGTGTTTACCTGTCCCCTTGGCTCGTCTGTACATTGCAGAAACGGTTCTAGCTGTGGAATATCTGCACAGCTATGGTGTAATGCACAGAGACCTGAAGCCTGAAAAGTAAGTGACACTTGTAGTATAAGAAAGGGGAAAAAAGATATCGTTTATTATACAATCTATTTGCAACTTGGGGCTGACATCCTCTTTTTTTCACAGCCTCCTGATAACGTCAACTGGTCATATTCAAGTTACAGATTTTGGGCTTTCCAAACTCTGCCTCATGAGACCAACATCAGAGATCTACAAGGCTCCAATTGAGGACATCACCAGAGAGTTCCATGATAAGGAGGTAGGCAGGAACTTGTTCTTTACTCATCTCCTCCATTTCTCCTTCTCTTATACTTTCTCATCTAGAAAACGTTTCCACTGATGTTATTTGTCACAATTATGTTCTCTGATCATTATCTCATTCCTCTGTTTTTTCCAGATTGCTGGCTCCCCTCATTACATAGCCCCAGAAGTTATCTTAAAGGAAGGCTATGGAAGGCCAGCTGACTGGTGGTCAATTGGGATCATCCTATATACATTTCTTGTAGGACGTGTACCATTTTATGGGCCTTCCAAATATGACATTTACAGCCATATTGTCAGGGGTAAGTAAAATAATCTGATTGCTGTGTAATGTCATTGTTATTTGAATAGATTAGTTGTGTGATTTAGTTACTTTTGTTAATATAAAAGATTTTTGTTTTGATAAAATAAATTAAGATGTTTCATTTTCTGTAATATTTGCTTTTTACATAACAGATGACATATATTGGAAACTTACTAATTCGGCTTTTCCAGCCACAGCTCGGGATATCATCATTGAGCTGCTCAGAAAAGATCCAGCACAAAGACTTGGGACAGGTAATGTATATAATACTATTATTAATGACTTATTACACCTCTGTGAACAGAAAATGAATAATGAGGATCAGCACTGAGGTTTTGTTCTCTACCAGCTTGGCCATTCCCCATTCTTCATGCTAAGACTTTCAGTACATCTACTTCACTTCGGCTCTGTTACGTCAACCGTTCAGATTAACGCCCCCTTCACACGTCCGTATAAAATCAGTACTGAAACCAGTACCGGAAAAAAACAGTACTAGTGTCATCAGTGTTTTGAATCAGTGTGCCATCAGTGTGCCATCAGTGTTTTTCCGGTACGGCAAAGAAAAAGAAATGATAAAGTATCTCTTATACTTTGTAATGTTAAACAGATACAGCGTAAGGAAGGCACACAAATGGCACACGGATGCCATCTGTGTGATGTACGTGTTTTTCAGGGTCCCATAGACTTGTATTGGCACTTGTCATCTGTGCTGCCACAAAAAAACAGCAGCATAGATGATAATGGGTACGGGTGGCATACGTGAAAGAAAAATGGATGCCACATGTAGTGCAAACACGGATATGTGTAGGAGGCCTAAGAAACTTGTCTCTTTGACAATAACTATATCACTATTCATTGTTTTCCTTTTCAAGGAGGAGCAAATGAGATCAAATTTCATCCATTCCTGCGTAACTTAGATTTTGACAACCTTCTAAGTCAGAAGTCGCTGTTCATTCCTGATCTTGAGTCAGAAGAGGATACCATCTACTTTGACAGTAAGTAGAATGAGACATCATCTGCAGAAAGCTGCTGTGTGTCTTGTATTTCATTTTAAGTGAGAATCAGTCCCCACCTTGATTCATGATCAAATGGTGACTGTTCAGGACAAAGTATTATGCTAATAATCTCGATTAACTCTTGTACTTTTCAGCTCGATGTAGCAGACATCAACATATTGATTCAGATGAGGGGGACACAAGTGAAGATAATGACTGGCCGGAAAGCCAAAACTTTCTATCATCTTCGCATAGGCTTTCTAAAGTAAGTATGTGACCAATAAGATCCATACAACCTGTAATTAAAATAAAATTGTAAAATATTAAAATATTTTTTTTTCCTCTTTGTATTAGCTCTGTTCCATCCATACCAAGATGATGAACAATGAAGAACCCAAGTCACCTCCAGGGTATTCACCAGAAAGTGCAAAACAGTCAGACATGTGAGCAAATTATTTTTATGGGGTCCATTCTGATATGTGTTCACAACACCAAATTCAAGACGAGTGTAAGTCGATACTAAATCCAGTATCGATGACCACATGATTGCTGATCACCATGTTTCTGACTTGTGATAACGCTGGTGATGAAAGTTGATAACTATGACCAGCTTTAATTTCCAGTTCATTACAGGAAAATAAATATTGCTAGTGATTCTCCATTCTTGCTGGTAGAAGAGGGTCTTGAGCACAGCATCCCCTTCATGTTATTCAGATGTCCTAATGGGCTTTGCAGACAGGTGTTGTATCCGTATCTATTGTTTTCACTTGTAATTTATATGTTTTTCTTCTACCAAACAGACAGAAAGATTCTCCCCCCTCTAAGTCTGAAGACAACCAGACGCAGAAAGATTCTCCCCCTTCTAAATCTGATGACAACCAGACACAGAGAGATTCTCCCCCCTCTAAGTCTGATGACAACCAGACGCAGAAAGATTCTCCCCCTTCTAAATCTGAGGATGACAACCAGACACAGAGAGATTCTCCCCCCTCTAAGTCTGATGACAACCAGACGCAGAAAGATTCTCCCCCCTCTAAATCTGATGACAACCAGACGCAGAAAGATTCTCCCCCCTCTAAGTCTGATGACAACCAGACGCAGAAAGATTCTCCCCCCTCTAAATCTGATGACAACCAGACGCAGAAAGATTCTCCCCCCTCTAAATCTGATGACAACCAGACGCAGAAAGATTCTCCCCCCTCTAAATCTGATGACAACCAGACGCAGAAAGATTCTCCCCCCTCTAAATCTGATGACAACCAGATGCAGAAAGATTCTCCCCCCTCTAAATCTGATGATGATAAGCAGAAGCAGAAAGATTCTTCCCCCTCTAAATCTGATGACAACCAGACGCAGAAAGATTCTTCCCCCTCTAAGTCTGATGATGACAAGCAGTGTTTCACTGCTGAAGGCAGACAGTCATCCATATTGTCAGGTATGTATAGCTCTATAGGTCATTCTATTGCAGCCTGTGTCAAAAAGTGTAATGTGAAAACAGCCCAACATTTCATTTTATAAAAATCCTCACTCTTAGGCTGTGTGCCCACGATGCGTTTTTCAAGCGTTTACGCTGCGGAATTTCTACAGCGTAAACACTTGGGAAACGCTTGGTAAACCTTCCCCCATGGTCTCCAATGCAATTCCGCACTTTCAATGCCCATGCTGCGTATTTTTCCGCAGCGTTTATGCTGCGCTCAAAAATACGCAGCATGTCCATTAATTTTGCGGACGCGCAGCGTAATCGCCGCCATTGACTTGCATTAGAACGCGCTAATTCCGCAAGACTGCATCTGTACTTGCGTAATTGGCGCTTTCTAATGTGCGGATGGTACCCAAGTCTGGAGGAGAGGAGACTCTCATCCAGACCTGGGTACCATAGAATCTGTAAAGAAAAGAATTTAAAATAAAAAATAAAGCTTATAATCACCTTCCGATGTCCTCCCAGTGTTTTGTCCACGCCGTCCGGTCTCTTGCAATGCTCGCGCTGTTGTGAAGGACCTGTCATGACGTCACTGAGTCATGTGACCCATCACATGACTCAATGACGTCACCGCAGGTCCTTCACAGCACCGCGAGCATTGCAAGAGACCGGACGCAGCAGAGATGACACCGGGAAGACACCGGAAGGTGAGTATAATCTTTTTTTTTTCATTTTTTACCATTCTTATTCTTTTTTTTAACTATTACTCGGTCACACTATATAAATCCATGCCGGTTGCATGGATTTAAATAGTGTGACCAACTTGTCAAGCACTTTTCCAAGTGATGCTCAAAATCGTTTGGAAAACTTCTTGAAAAAACGCATGCGAAAGCGCATGTAAAAATGCTGAAAAAACGCTTCTCTCTGGCAGAAAAAACGCATGTAAATCTGCATGTAAATCTGCATACGTTTTTTTCTGCCAGAGAGAGGCAAAAACGCTCTGCATCAAATCTGCTACGTGGGCACATAGCCTCATAGGTTATAATTTTTAATGCATAAGAAGCCATTCAGTCTTCTGCCAAACTGATTCTGAATACTGCACCCATGGCTCCATCTAGGCCTATACTGATCCTTATCACCTTAAGAATGCACTGAGGTTTTAGCTAACTTATTTTAAGATATTACTTGCAGGATGCCGCAGTGTTATCATGTTAATAAGGGGACATAGTTCCCTGGCTAGACACCACATATCGGAAAACCTACAGGTTTCATATTAATCAGTTCACAAGGCAATCTAATTCTCAGACCCTCAGGTGGTTTTATGTATATATGACATATTCTCTCTATTATGGTGCAATAATCAATTACCGGGACTACAGGGTACAAGAATAACAGAATTCTATATAAAGATACAAAGCTAATCTTTTAGGAGTTTATAATATACATCTTTTTCTTGTTTTTTTTATCAGAATCACCAGTTCAGGGGAAAAGAAAATCTGCATCGAAAGATCGACAAAAAACAGAGAAGGTAGAAGAGAGAAGAAGTAGAAGAGGTAAGTGTAACAATAAGCTCCATGTTGCATGATGTCAGTCAGTGAGAAGGAGTCATGTGGAGCAGATATTATCTGTAGGATTACTGACAATGACCCCGTACATCTGTATGGATACGACTCCTCTATCATCCTGTCACAGTGACACTACAGTAGTATCCTCTAATGCATACATGTCAAACTCTGGCCCGTCGACCAAACCTGGCCCGCAGGGTGGTTATATTTGACCCACGACAACAGAACCACCACCACTATTTGGGGCCATTATTCTGTATGGAGGACAATGTGGGGCCCATTATACTGTACGGAGGACTATGTGGGGCCATTATTCTGTATGTAGGATTATGTGGGGTCCAAGTTTTTCATTTTGGCCCTCTGTGTGTTTGAGTGTGACATCCCTGCTCTAATATGTAGTCCCATTACTTACATTAGTTATGTCTCTTTGTCTCCTCTCACAGGTTCCACCTTCCGCCGGCTGATATCATCTTGCCGGCGTGGATTATCCAGGGTTGCTCGCTCCATCAGACAAAGCTGCATATTTGCTCCCTGTCATCGGAGCAACACAAACATCTCAATGTGAAAAACCCTTCATGTCTAGTGCCTAGTACAGCATGTCCACCATTAAAGATGCACCTGTGTGGAAGGACTTGTACCATCTACCTGTGGCCTTCTGACCAGCAAGTAACATCTGCAGAAGAAGGCCCTCCAAGAACATCTCTTCATTCTTCCATGTAATTCTTAATAAAAAAAAAACTAAAAAGAATCATTTCAAATTGATTAATGTCCCTTTGCATTTAATGTAATACTACTGACATTTATGGCATATCAGTACTAAACATCATATATGTCTGATGAGAGAATATCGTTTCCATGTTTCATGTTAATCCTCTAATCCTCAGCCAAAAGTGGAAGAGAAGACCAGTGATTCTGTTACATCTACGAATGACAGTCAATCCAGGGAAAAACACCTTCTGATCCATACATTTTTCAGGCACTCTGATCCTTTTACCTTCATGTGGCTCTACTTAAGGTTTATGTATAAGAACCAGTTGGATTCAGTACTGGGCATCCTGGGGGTCCCAGCAGCCACATCCCAATTGTTCAACTAAAAAAGACATACTGTATTATAGTGTGATATATATATATATATATATATATATATATATATATATACACACTGTGTGCAGAATTATTAGGCAAATGAGTATTTTGATCACATGATACTTTTTATACATGTTGTCCTACTCCAAGCTGCATAGGCTTGAGAGCCAACTACCAATTAAGTAAATCTGGTGATGTGCATCTCTGTAATGAGGAGGGGTGTTGGCTAATGACATCAACACCCTGTATAAGGTGTGCTTAATTATTAGGCAACTTCCTTTCCTTTGGCAAGATGGGTCAGAAGAGAGATTTGACGGGCTCTGAAAAGTCCAAAATTGTGAGATGTCTTGCAGAGGGATGCAGCAGTCTTGAAATTTCCAAACTTTTGAAGCGTGATCACCAAACAATCAAGCGTTTCATGGCAAATAGTCAACAGGGTCGCAAGAAGCGTGTTGGCCAAAAAAGGCGCAAAATAACTGCCCATGAATTGAGGAAAATCAAGCGTGAAGCTGCCAAGATGCCATTCACCACCAGTTTTGCCATATTTCAGAGCTGCAATGCTACTGGAGTATCAAAAAGCACAAGGTGTGCGATACTCAGGGACATGGCCAAGGTAAGGAAGGCTGAAAAACGACCACCTTTGAACAAGAAGCATAAGATAAAACGTCAAGAATGGGCCAAGAAATATCTTAAGACTGATTTTTCAAAGGTTTTATGGACTGATGAAATGAGAGTGACTCTTGATGGGCCAGATGGATGGGCCAGAGGCTGGATCAGTAAACGGCAGAGAGCTCCACTCCGACTCAGATGCCAGCAAGGTGGAAGTGGGGTACTGGTATGGGCTGGTATCATCAAAGATGAACTTGTGGGACCTTTTCGGGTTGAGGATGAAGTGAAGCTCAACTCCCAGACCTACTGCCAGTTTCTGGAAGACAACTTCTTCAAGAAGTGGTACAGGAAGAAGTTGGTATCGTTCAAGAAAAACATGATTTTCATGCAGGACAACTCTCCATCACATGCATCCAACTACTCCACAGCGTGGCTGGCCAGTAAAGGTCTAAAAGAAGAAAAAATAATGACATGGGCCCCTTGATCACCTGATCTGAACCCCATAGAGAACCTGTGGTCCATCATAAAATGTGAGATCTACAGGGAGGGAAAACAGTACACCTCTCGGAACAGGGTCTGGGAGGCTGTGGTGGCTGCTGCACGCAATGTTGATCGAAAACAGATCAAGCAACTGACAGAATCTATGGATGGAAGGCTGTTGAGTGTCATCATAAAGAAAGGTGGCTATACTGATCACTAATTTTTTGGGTTTTTGTCTTTGCATGTCAGAAATGTTTATTTCTATATTTTGTGCACTGATATTGGTTTACCTGGTGAAAATAAACAAGTGAGATGGGATTATATTTGGTTTTTATTAAATTGTCTAATAATTCTGCACAGTAATAGTTACCTGCACAAACAAATATCCTCCTAAGATAGCCAAATCTTAAAAAAACCACTCCAACTTCCAAAAATATTAAGCTTGGATATTTATGAGTCTTGTGGGTTGATTGAGAACATAGTTGTTGATCAACAATAAAAATAATCCTCTAAAATACAATTTGCCTAATAATTCTGCACACCGCGTATATCTATATATATAATCGTCTTATCCCGTCTGTCTGTCTGTCTGTCTGTCGGGGAAATCCCGCGTCACTGATTGGTCCAGCAGCGGCCAATCAGCGACGCGGGATTTCAGAAAAAAGATGGCGGCCGGTAGAGGCTCATCTGCGGGACGGAGCTCAGCGGCGATGCAGCCGGGAGATGACTGGCGCGAGGCTCTCATCTCCCGGCCGCTAGCAGCAGAAGAACCCCGACCGGCGAGCAGCCGCTCATCTCCCGGCTTCTCACAGCGGAAGTAGCCGCACAGGCAGTGGCGTTGACCTCCATGCGGCTAGGGTGTCAAGGGAGGACCGGGGAGCGGCGCTGCGGGTCGGGATACTTCTGCTGCGAGAAGCCGCTCATCTCCCGGCTTCTCGCAGCGGAAGTAGCCACACAGTCAGCGGCGCTCCCCGGTCCTCACCAATACGATTCTGCTCCCCGGTCCTCACCTATATGATTCGCTGATTGGTCGCGGTCTCTGGCCGCGACCAATCAGTGATCTTGGCGCAAAAGTTAAACACCGCTGTGCTGATTGGTCGCGGCCGCTGCCCGCGACCAATCACCGATTTGGACGCCACATTTAAATAGCGGCCACGACCAATCACCGATCTTGGCGCAACATTTAAACACTGCTGTGCTGATTGGTCACAGACGCTGCCCGCGACCAATCAGCGATTTTGGCGCCAAATTTAAACACTGCTGTGCTGATTGGTCGCGGACGCTGCCCGCGACCAATCAGCGATTTTGGCGCCAAATTTAAACAATGCTCTGCTGACTGGTCGCGGATGCCAGCCACGACCAATCAGCGAGATTGGCGCCAAATTTATACAACGCTCTGCTAATTGGTCGCGGACACCAGCCACGACCAATCAGCGAGATTGGCGCCAAATTTAAACAATGCTCTGGCGCCAAATTTAAACAACGCTCTGCTGATTGGTCGCGGTCGGCTGGCGGCCGCGACCAATCAGCGAGATTGGCGCCAAATTTAAACACCACTCTGCTGATTGCGCCCAGTCGGCCGCATACATATTCTAGAATACCCGATGCGTTAGAATTGGGACACCATCTAGTATATATATAAATATATTCACTTGTGGAAAACCCTTTTAACTAGGGCTGTGGTGTCAGTAAGTCAAATTTCCAACTATAATAATTACTAATACCAAATATACTGCAACAAATAATAGTAAATATTCAGCAATTTATGCATGAAAATAATTTATAATATACAATATTAACACTATATAAGTATTTACATTTTTTTCTACCTGCAGTTGGAGTTGGTACGTTCTTCTGATACTAACTCCACAGCTCGGCTTTTCCTTCTTTCCTGCTCCTCTAACATAAAAGTACAGCAATTAATTACGACAAGTTAATCATTTAAATGCTGCTGTCAATCTCTGACAGCAGCACGTAAATGTAACCAGTGCCACTGCTTCCATTTACCAGCTCCCATCTGTGCCCTGTGACATGATCTCGGGGGCTGATGGGTCACTAGGACAGTGAGGGCCCTGTGCCCGCTGTCTTGGTGCTCCTCTGGAGCTCATCTATATGCTGAGCTTCAAAGGAGACCGAGATTTAGGCTACCGTCCCACTATCAGTATTTGGTCCAATTTCACCACAAATGGATTTTTTTCCCCATTTTTAGTACATTGAATAGTAAAATGAATCATTCAAAACTACAAGTAACCCCAAAGTCATGCCAGTTTCCATGGCCCAGAAGATTCTCTGAAGGAAGAGTGTCATTGGGTGACTGCTTCTTTGGTAAATACCATAAACATTAGCACTTAAAAAGGTCCATATGTCTGGAACCGTATAGATGATTTCGAAAGAAACAAAAAAAAGCTCAGTGATAAGAAACAGATGATGGTTATTAATGGAACACACTAACTGGGTCACATTTAAAAGTGGTGTACCCCAGGAGTCAGTATTGGGACTTCTATTTAATACAATTATTAATGACCTTTTGGGGGGTATACAGAGTAAAATTTCAATATTTTCAGATGATCGTAAACTCTGCAAGGTTATCAGTACATAGGAGGATAATGTAATATTACAGAGGGATTTATGTAAGCTTGAGGTTTGGGCTGAAAAATGGCAATTGAAGTTTAATGTAGATAAATGTTCTTGCTTGGGACAAATTACAATGTACAATTATGTACTAAACACTGGGAAAACCATCACTGGAAAAGACTTGGGTGTATGGGTGGACAGCAAACTCAACTTTAATAACCAGTGCTAGGCCGCTGCTGCCAAGGCAAATAGAACCATGGAAGCATTAAAAGAGGCATAGATGCTTATGATAAGAACATAGTTTTGTCTGTATACAAGTCACTAATTCAGCCACATTTAGAATACTGTGTATAATTTTGGTCTTTGGTGTATAAGACGGACATAGTTGAACTAGGACGTATGCAGACAAATGCAACCAAGGTTATTAAGGGAATTGGTGCACTGCAATTCCAAGACAGGTTATCAAAGTTAGGGTTATTCAGTTTGGAATAATGAAGGTTTAAGGGCGATCTTATTACAATGTACAAATATAAGAAGAAACAGTATAGAGATCTTATTAAGGAACTTTTTACATATAGACCTTCAACGATGACAAGGAGGCACCCTCTCCTACTAGAAGAAAGATGGTTTCTCAGTCATCATAGATGGCGATTCTTTACTCTAAGAATAGTGAAATTACGGGACTTTCGGGAACATAAACATCACAGTAAAAGATAATGCCTTACCAACACCAGGTCAGATTACCAGTGCACCGCAGGATGCAGCAAGCCTCCATGATAAAGGCGGGGGCAGCACATGTGCAAAATACTAATGCCGACAGCCACTCACTAACCTACCAATTCTTGGAGGGGGTGGCTGTGTAGTATTATGCATGCACACCGATGGAGTTGTGAGCTTGCGTATTTTGGCCAAAATATCGTCCAATACCTCATGTGGTGTACTTATCTTATATACTATTTTTCATCTTTTTTGCACATCTTTTTGCAGGATGCAGCCAGGCCTCTTTAGTGTTGGCTGGGTGAATTGGGGCGTCTGTCCTGTGGGGGTGCATGTATATAGTTCTGGGCAACCCGCCTGATCTAATACTATGGGCGTCATCAATACGCTGCAAGCAAGACATCAATAGGCTGCAAGCCAGACACTGTGTATCACACATATCTGTGTGACTGGCGCCCTATGCAGACTCCATCGGTGTGCATGTATAATACTACACAGCCACCCCCTCCATGAATTGGTAGGTTAGTGAGTGGCTGTCTGCATCAGTATTTTGCACATGTGCTGCCCCCGCCTTTATCATGGAGGCTTGCTGCATCCTGCAGTGCATTGGTAATCTGACCTGGTGTTGGTAAGGCATTATCTTTTACTGTGATGTTTTTTGAAATTATGTCCAATGTTCACCATTTTTAATATTCAGACTTTCGGGAACATCATATTGTAATTGTTGATTTACTAAACAAGTTCAAGTATGGCCCGGATGCTTTTGTTGAAAAATATATTACAGGTTATGGGAACTAGATTCTGTGATAGGACGTTCATCCAGGGAACTAGTCTAATTGCCATTAGTGGAGTTGGGAAGGATTTTTTCGTTAATAGGGGGCAATTAGCATCTGCCTCATGGGTCT